>NC_140190.1:15001140-15601140 GCF_965226575.1 Pagrus pagrus | reverse complement strand
TCCTTTTTATGATTTCAAGAAACAAACCTAGCAACATTTACAAAAGTTCACATAAAACCACATGTGAACTCTTTTATTTTTATTTATTATTTATTTTCCAGATGCATTCCCATTTAATTTGCCTTGATCAACTGTGAAACCACTCCATGTGCCAATAGGATTGTGGCAGTCATGATATGGCAGCTGAATACAAACATTCACATATGCAGTAAAAGTTAATATTTAACAAAGTTTGCAGTTACTTCTCTATGATAAATAAGATTCAGTGTGTTGTTTTGAATGACATTAACTGCCAATAAGATTTATTTATAAAAAAATTGCCACCGTTTGGTGTTTTGTATAAATCTATGAGGAACTGTGGCCTCTGTATTATAACTTCAAGACTGCAGTTAACTTCTCTAAAGAGGAAAATGAAGGTGGCATTCGACATGCTGATATAGCCGGGAAATTACTTTACAGCACATCTGATTGTGGTACACTTTATATCTAATGTTTCTTAAAGTCTCTCCAGCTGTCAAGCCACAAGCATGATGGGCACTCGTCACAAACCATGGCAATGAACTCCATGAAACATGAACGTTGTTTGTATGAAATGAATATATTCTGTGTCTGCTGAGTGTATTCCTGGTGATTCAAATAGAACTGTTTTGAACATACATTGTTATACAGAATATTCCCCGTGAACCTAAATGATGTTTATTTCGATCATGGCCAATGTTGAGAGTCGTGATGGTGAAATCACTTAAATAACTTCTGTAACTGCTGCAGCTGGCTGCGAGAATGTTATAACACTGAAATAATGATGATACTTGATTAGCACTAAGGGCTACAGTTTGCTTCGTCTGATACTGAGTACATTAAACGAGGCACTGTTTTGTTGTTAAAATGTGTAACAAGTGTACATTTTCAGAAAAGTAACTTTGATGTCAATCTAATGGATGAAGGAATTTATATGCTCATTGTGCTTTTAGTTCCTGTGGTCTTAAAATAATATGTTTACACATTTGTATTGTTTAGAGGAAATCAGAAAGGTTATTGCACAACTACTGTTGCCAATTCTGACATATTCCAATGCAGGGAGGCTGTAAATAATGAAATGCACAGTACAAAGTCGAAAACCAGCAATGGAAAACTCCACGATTCCAAAACTGTATGACCACAAGGTGGCACTGTATTAAAAGCTTTTACTTGTGATCCTCTGCTCAGTTTGGCTGTGAATTGTGGTCAGCAGTGAGACAGGCTTCCCCAGAATCCCATACAAAATGTTATATTGTTAATAAACACAAGTACCAGCATCTTATTTTTGTAATATGTACAGAGAATAGCGGAAATATTGGAATGCCTGTGGTACTTGCTACTAACTCTTGTAAACTCCACATTTGGCTGAAGCTTTAACTGTGCTTTATGCCATGGAGGTTTTGTTAATAAGGATAATATTTGTGATTGTGAAAAAAGAGCAGAGCTGCAGAGATGTTGTCTATTTAGATATTTAATTTTGTCGAGCAGAACGTTTCCTACTTAATTACTGTTGTATTTGTGATGATTGTGATTTTTTTCCCCACTGGCCTTGAATAGTTCATCATCACAAGTGACAGTTTTATGAATCAGTATGTGGTTCTATTTTTGGATGTAGACAAATATGTCTGATGCATTAACTATCAACACATCAAAGTAACAGCTATTAAACATTTTAAAAAATGAAGTATGTCCCTTTTATCTCTTTCATTCAACTTAATGTGTTGTGTTGTGTTGTGTTGTGTTGTAATGTTCAAATGTATATTGAAATCCACTACTCAGAATTAGTTAGGGATATTGGGATATTTTGGTGTTTCACATTATTGTTTATTTTTACATATCTGAATGTTAATTTTGTGTTTTGTCAATATTTTTAGTCCACAAAATGAATGCGACACATTTCATTTGACTTTCATTGCATATCCCGGCACATGCATTTATGTACCCATATCCTAACCCTAACTAATTTTGAGTAGTGTAGTCTATCATAGTTGATTTGCAGATAATCAGATAGAATACATGAATGAAGTACTGAGGAAGGACTTCAGAAGATTGGTGGAGTCTGTATAAAACTTACAAATCACTAGAAATGTAGTATTTATGAGGTAAAATGTTGTACTACAGACTTCAGAATTCAATATTACCATACATATGGATTTCACAGTGGCTCATATATATTTATATTTGTTTTGAAAAAAGTACTTTTATCCATTTCTGTAGTTTTATATTTAAGTAATTACATATCATCTTAATCAGAGTTTTACATAGGATTTCAAACCCACTGAACCACTCACTATTTTATATCACCACTCTGCATTTCCTTGACAAAACAATAGCTGATAGTGGTCTTTAAAGCTTTTCTGCATTTTTCTCTAGGACTCTGGCATCAGACAGCCCACATCAGCCCCCCGCCCGCTGGAACCGGTGCTCGGGGCTTGTTGGGACCCGGTTGTGCTGGAGAGGTGGAGGATCACGGTGACAGGGGATCGCGGCGAACCCCCCGCCTTGTGCAACACATCTTCTATTCTGCGGTAAAGATGGCGGCGTCAGAGGGGGCGCGTAGCGGCCGGACAACGGCAAAACGATTCTGAAAAGCTCCGGATTTGACCGAATCTCGCTCGTCGGTTACCGTCAATATCTGCTCGGATACCGTCTGGATCACCGGAATAGGGATAATCGCTGTCACACGCCGGGGTTGCGATTTTATTGTTAAAGGCAGGGTGGGTGGGTTTCACTGATAGCTGCTAACGTTAGCTAACAGGCTAGCCAAGCGAGCTAGTTAACGTTAGCTCTGTGAAGAAGAGCGGGGAGGGGATTGAGGAAGACTATTCGGGCCAGGCCGCTCCAGCTTGGGGGAATGTGAACCAGAGGTGCGCTGGGGGGTTTGCTCGCTTCGTCCCAAACGTCCTTACGCCTAACTACCGGGATGGGGCAGCAGGTAGGCCGCGTCGGTGAGGGCACATCGACCGGACTCCAGCCACCACAGCCCCACGCGTCCCAACCGCACCAAGGGAAGGGGAACCGGGGGAGCGGCGCCGGGAGGAGACCCCGAGAACCCGGCAGTAGCACCGGGACACCGCCAGGCAGGACTGCTGCAGTCAACGTGCCCGACCCAGGGATCAATATATTCACGCAGCATTCAGGTAACGAGAGAACCACGTTAATTAAAGAGGTGTGGGTGACGATGAAGAAGTCCGTTTTTACTTTGATATGTGTTTGCTGCTGATTAGCGTTTGCTAGCCGAGTCCATGCTAGTTTGACAACGACGCGTTAGCGGAAATAGCCATGCCAACCAACATTAGCTTTCCATGTCCCATCCATTTTATTGTGTGTGTGTGTGTGTGTGTGTGTGTGTGTTAATTTGTCCATTGTCTGTGTATGCAGGGGCCGTGTATTCAGAAGGTCGATTAATGATTTGCTCAGATTTGACACCGACACACCAGTATGTTGGAGCAAATGTATGTGCTGCATGTGACCCAATGATCCCCACAGGAAGAGTCAGTGCTTTTTGAAAAGAGGAAGAGTCTACTTCTCTCTCTTTCTTATTCCCCGAATAAGGGTCATGACTGGAGGTTAGCTAGTTATGTTTCCCTTTAATGCTCCTCTGTGTGATCCCTGGTTTGGTAAACACTGATTCTTGCCTGCGGAGGTTGAGCAGCAATTCCACCCCATTAACTCACTATAGCAGCCACCACAGGCTCACATTACAATACCTAGTGGTTTTCACATGCTCACTTACATCCTCTGTCTGATGATGTCTACTGTTACAACACCCTCAGCAAGATGACTGCACAGTTTGATCCTGTGGGAAAATCTCTGTGAATTATTTAAGTCACCTTCAGTCATTATAAGACTACAGTCATGCGAACATCAAAGTTTAAAGCTACTCTTATGTGATTATATTTTAATACTCTTACGTCTATCCACTTACATGTTCAGGGAGTCTATTGGGCAACTCATTTATTACAGGAATAATCTTGGGTAACTGTCATATAAAGACAGATGTCCACAAAGCAGAGGTGTGGCAATGCCTCCCATCACCCATGTTCCTGCCCCAGAGCTTTGATATTGTTATCTGCTCTGTGAGTCATGGAGCAATAGTCCAGCAGTAACCCCTCCATGCCCTAGATGGCCTGCCTCCTTCCTCCCAGCCTTCTCGCCTCAGGCAGAATTTCTCAATGGCTGATCTGAGCTTATAAGAAATGGGGATGACGGGATGTCTATTAGATGGTGTGCTTATTATCAGCGTTATCCATATCACTTTAATGCATTTTATTGATAAAGGGCTTCCACAGTTGTCCAGTGTGTTTAACACGGCAATCAAGAAGGCGCCCACACATATACCCTGTCTTTCTTTCTCTGTGCATTTGTGACATCCTGTGCTCTGCTTGATTGTGCACTCTGGTGGGATGCTCGATGTCTGTCTACCTGCAGTCGTCTTTTGTTTCTCACTCGTGGATAATCACTTCGCGTATGCTGCATAGACGTAAAACTGCTGGCAAGACTTTTCTAATTTTCACTCATGTCCCAGACCCAACCCCCTCACACCGCTGCAGTGAGCAAGGACACGTAGAAGGTGCAAAGCTTTTGGGAATGGAAGACATTTTCGATTCCTGGCCAGCACTTCTTAAAAGTAACCCTCCTGAGCTCGAAGCACATACACAGATCTACTAAGTGCAGCACCACTGAGCGTCTGCGCTGCTCTGTTCTCTCCGATGTCGGTGCAGGAGTGGCCTTTTTATAGCAGCCAGGATGCAGTCACATAGCCACTCTGCAGAGAGAATGCTACTCTTCAAAGCACACAATAATAGAACAAAGACTCTTAAGTGAGGAAGCTTGGGACTGTGCGCTCAGTCTTCCATTGACTATCAAAGTGCCTTTTTTTATGCTCGTGTATTTGTGTGATAATGATGCAGCATTAATTATACATGTCTTTTGTGGGTGATGTTCCGACTTGTTCTTTTAAGGAGGCTATTTTGATTATACGGGACAGTGTTCATTAGGGCTCAAAAATATTGTTTAAATAATTTGTTATGCTGTAATTTCTCCATGAACTACTTCGCCATTTAGTTTGTATGTCAATAAAACTTCAATGAATCACAAATTCTCATACAAACGCCACACACATTAATAATAACATTAATTTAACGGCCTGATGGAAAAAACAAATGTTTCTAAGAAATAGTGTTTAATGTTTTCTACACTCAGTTCTCTGCTACTAGCCAAGAAAATAGGTCATACCTAGCTATCATACTATGGTCTTTATATATTAATCTTTCTAATAAAAATAAAATTTTTGATGCCCTCAATGTTGTGTCAATTTCTCCTTGTGGTATCAAAGAACGTCAATATTTTCAAGGCATTGTATCTCCAGTATCGTGACAACACTTCACTAGAACAATGTTGTCATGATACCAGAATTAGTAGCAACACTTTTTTAATGATGATTGTGTGGCTTTTTTGCCTTTATTTCAATGGCAACAAAAGAGAGAGACAGGAAAGTGGGAAGAGAGAGAGGGGATGACATTCAGCAAAGGGCCGGGCTGGAATCAAGTTCAGGCCGCTGCAGTAAGGACTCAGCTTTTTTTATATGGTGTGCACACTCAAGCATGTGAGCTACCAGGATGCCTACGTATCTTATTCTTTTGACAATCATAATGTAGTATGATGTATAATAATAAAAGATAAAATATATAAGCAAGCAGCTTCTTGAATGTATAATCATGTATCTGCAGTCATTTATGTCCTGAAATAGTGTTAGGGGTGTTAGGGAGGTGGCTAGATTTGATTTGCTGCTTTGACAATGACTTTATGTGGCCAGGAGGAAGTTGAGATAAGATAAGCTTTATTGATCCCATGCATGCAGGGAAACTGAAGTGCCACAGCAGCAGAAGGAAGTACACCAATAGATGCATAGTAAAGTCAACCAGTGTGACAAGGTGTTGGTGTGATGGCAAATCTAATGTAATGTGTGTTTAAATATCTAATTGTGTTTTCATAGGCAGAATGTCTTCAGAGTCTTTCCTGGTGAAAGCTCTTGGAGATCAACATGTTGAAGTGGTTTTATTAATCCAGCTTCTTAAGCACTTTATAGCTGACTCGCATACTTGTACGACTAAGTGATGCCTTCTTGGTATGTAATTGAAAGGTGCCAGTCTATGAAGAATGCGATTTTGTCTGTTGAAGTCATGCCTGTGTGTTGCTGCATGTCTTTCAGTGGGTATCATATGTGCACAGGCTTCCACTAGGGTTTCTGTCAGTATGCCTGAAACCACTGAGTCATTTCAGAAGGGACAAACAAGAGTCTGGAGGCCTTTGGCGTAAATTGGCTGTTAATTTGCCTGGCCCAGTGGCCTGTACCTCCCCTTTCACGTCACATCTCTCTCCTCAGTAGTAGTGAATTTTTCAACATGTGGTTCTAGCTCAGGGCTGTCTTTGTCTTTCCCCACTTTAGACAAGGTGAGTCAGCTCCTGTCCCCTGCTCAGGTGTGCAGCAGTTCCCCTAAGCTCATCACTAATTTAGCATCCCTGTCTCTCTGCACGCCAGTGTTTACGCCACAAGACAGACAGGCCAGCTAGAAAACACTGAGCTAACAAGGACAGACGGGGAGCAGATTGCCTATGTGCTGATTCAGAGGGAGACAGGCAGCCATCTCTATGAGTATTGGTTGAAATGCAGTACTGGTGGCTGCAACATATTGATGGTTCCACCCTTTAGCCTTGTCAGGAGTTCAGAGATCTCCATCTCTGCAGTGGGTTCATCTGCTACACACTGCAGAGGGGAGAGGCCTTTTGAACTGCCACAGTGGGGTGAATTTTCTGAAAAATTGGCCGTGTTAATGAAGCAATTGCAAGGTTGCACTTCAATTGATTGCTTTTCATAGTTTGTCACTTTCAGATGTTTTATATTTTGCCTTCCTGAAATGAAACCTTTATCTGGCTTGTGAAAAATTAGGGTGGGTCGGCCTGATTGGTGGATGGACTGTGTAAAGAACCAGCAGCTACCTTTGAAGGCTCCTTCTATAAAATCAACAAAGCAATCGGCTCATCTATTTTTACTCTAAACAGATCATAGAAATTGGGGCAGATGAGTGGATTTGAATATTTCTTGGCAGCTTACTGATAGTGAATGTAGAGCCAGCCGTACCTAAAGTGCAGAGCTGTTAAAGCTGCCCAGAGGAGAAGGGAGAAGCCTGGATCCAGGATCCAAGGACCTAAGCTGATTTGCATCACGGGTGAAATTAGATTAGAGACAAATCCACTTTTCTCTGGACTCTATGTGCTAAAACCCCCAACAACCAGGATAAGTCACACAGCAGCCACTGCAATATCAGGGAAAATCAAGCTTCAGATTGTTCAGCAGCTATGGGTGAGATTTTAATAGGCTTGAAAAGATAATATCCTCGAGTAAAGATGATTTGTTGATTTAAAAATAAAACTAGCTAGTTAGTCCTAGTGACTGCCATTAACCACTAGGAGGAGCCATGGCCACACCTCCTCTGGGTACAAGTGGATAGAAATTAGGGCAAAACTGATGAGTCTGATTGTCTCAAAGTTAGGAGTGAGTGTAAATGTGTTTGTAGAGGCATAGAGTTTTTCTGTGCAGATCATTTTATCACAATTAAACATGTTTTATGTCTGAAGACTGCATGTACCATGGTTCTCTCTAATGGACGTGTGTTCAATAATTTATGTCTCTCTGTGCCTTCGTCCTCATCCCAAGCCTTCCCCGTACTACAACTGACTGCTAGGCCTCTCTGTCCTCCAGCCTGATCCTCTATACGAGTCTCTGCACTGACCAGCTCTGCCTGTCCTGTCTCTGTTGAACCCTGGCTGTTGTAATGACCTGGTCACAAATCTGTCAAAGAAGAGTTAAGCCATTTAAAATCAGTAAAATGCCCATAATTCAGAGATTTATCTTATTTGCATGTAATGATGTTTTAAGAAACCGATCAGATGATTACTGAAGATTTTAACATCTTAGAGCTGAGTTTTGAAAGTTTTTTTTTTCTTTTTTTTCTCCCAAAGTTTTGTGTGTCTCTGCATCCAAACTCCCATTTAGCAGCCTCAAGCCTTTGCATCTGCTACCAGTCAACCTTCCGTAGTTCCCAAAACCACAGTCCTAGTTTTTATTCCTTGGCCTCGGCTCTGTGCAGCTTATATCATTAAAGAGTGTGGATTAATCAGAACAGTAAGCGATTGGCTGTGCAGATGGTAAAACCATCCCTGGCAGCTGTCAGCTTAGAAACACCAAATGTTTTCAACTTTGTGGAGAGAGTCTCGCAAAATTGTTTTTCGGTAGCTCCTGGTTAAATCACGCTTTCGCTTTTAAGCTGCAATGGTGAAGAAGCGGGGGGGAAACTAGATATGGTTTATGAAAGGGGGGCAGTCCCTGTGCCAAGCCTGTTAAGCATTGATTCGCTTCCAGGATCGGTCCTCTGTTGTTGGCATTATCTCTGCTGCTTATCTTCTGGGTTGCAGGCTGGAGACTTGGATGGAAACACACACTTGCGCACGTTACTGTAAACACCCACACATGCAAGCTCATGCATACACATTCTTCCTCACACTGTCTCCCTTTCTGTCTGTCCTCGTCAGTGAAGTTGTAATGTGCTGCAGTTCTTTCTGAGGATTATCCAGCACGTCCTACTCCTGCGGTGTAATCGCCCACCAGCTGACCAGTCAGTCAGAAAACATTAATCAGGACACCCTGAGGCACTGCTGTCCTCAAGTATCCCCTATGATGATGTGATTATTCTGAGAGGAGACAGCTGAGAGTAGTTGATTTTTACAGGACTTTTAGTGATTTGCTCGATGACAGATTACAGGTTACTTTTCAGGTTCCTATGGGTACTGGAAATCCTTGAAAATGCTTCAGTTTTATTGTGATGTTTTTAAGGTTTGAAGGTGCTCTGATTTTGGTGCTTGAAACTGCTTGAAATTGTAACTGCATTATTTACATAATAAATTGCTGTATATTGAGCTCAGCCAAGTTATGTAGGATGCCAAGTCTACTCATAGACAGGGGACACGTTTTTCAACTAGGGTTGCAGCAGTATTTTAACAGAGATTTTAACAATAAAATAACCATCTCCAAATATGTCACAGTTTTATGGTATTACGGTATACTCTTTTACACAATTGTTATCAGATACAATGGCTTTATTATATTAACACAAAGTGTTTTGTCCTGACAGACATGAAACTTGATATACATTTGAAATATGTATATTTTTAATAACACTAATATGGTAGAAATTCAATACTGTAGATAAGCAAATGTTGAGTTTTTCCTTTAATTTGTCACTCTTCAGAATGCTATCACAAAACATTATTTTGGTTGTTTATAGCACAAAAATATCTGATGTGATGTGATGAAGTGAAATAACCATTTTTGAGTGTATACTAAAAAATGTGCTCGAATTTGACTATGGGAAAGACGTAGGAACCCTGTTAATAATTCTTCCATCCTGCTGCTCCACCACGTTATTATTACATTATGCAAATAATACAGTAAAGATGTTCTGAATTTGTGATAGTATGTGTAAGATAAGTAGAGAAACCATACAAGTGAGGTATGGCATCATGGCACATGCATTGAATGCAGATGCTCCTCTGGGCTGGTTTGGCATCCAGAGGCGTCTCAGCTATCAGAGCACAGTGGAAGTAAAACCTGTCAGGCTCCAGTCAGCTCTTTAAACTAAGTCATTTAATGTAAAGCAGCTTAAACATACATCCTAACACAGTTTAACCACACCACGCACAGATTAACTGTTCAGACGTCAAGATTAGGCCTCGGTTTCTCCTGTAAACCCTCGCTGCAAAGAGAGAAGAAAAGGCGGGAGGCAACAAGGAGAGTGTTTTTTTTAAATGCTTTGGAAAAATCTGCTGCGCCAAACACACCTTGCTTGGTAACATAACCACACACCTCAGTCAGAAATGTTACATCATCCACTGTTAAATTGCATGATGGAAGTAGACAAGAGCGGGCAGATCTGCTGTGAAGACAGTGCCCCGACATCTACGAGTCATGTCGGCTTAAAATTTCCACTGTGATTTCATGACTTCTGCTGGACAAAAAACATTGGGTTTTTTTGACTTGGGAATTTAAAGTAGAAATGCTTGTTAACAATCCGAAGACATGTTTTTGCTTTTTTTTCTCACTTTACATCACTTGGACTAAATGATATATTTAAGCACAAGCGCCCTTCAGCAAATAGACAAGAAAGCCAGGGTGACTTCAGGTTAACTCTATATTGTGTGTGCATCGGAATTAGTCTATCAAAATATATAATTGGCCATTTGCCATATGCACGATGTGTGAAGCAGACTAGTGTGGATGAGGCATTTGTCTCAAGTCGCCATATGCCACACTCATCCTCTCTGCTGTCACATAAAGGAGCACTTAGCTTTGTTTCCTGCACACCTAAAGGGAAGCACTTAGATCCCATTATTAACCCATAACAAGCCCTGAGAGGGGCAGGGCAGGGCCGGGTGAGCTGCGGGTTAGGACACCATTCTTCTCCAGTCTAGGATGATCCACTGGCCCTTAGGCTCAGACTGGTGTTTGTCCACTCCCTAATTGGCATGTTTCCATGTACACAGCAGACATGATGGCCATATAGACAGAGCTGAATAGAGAACATTCAAAGGCGTTCCCGGCAACAGCCTTCATGTGAGTGTGTAACTACTTAGTCAGGGAGGTTTGCAACACCAGGATGTGTTAAAGGCGGGGGTCTGATTGATGGAGACAAATGAATGTTCTGGTGCAGGCACAGGACAAGAGTAAACATGTTTGATGTAATGATACTATATACACTAGTTCCACTGCTCATGAAATCTTCAGATGTTTCAGACTGAGATATCTGCAAGCACAAGAGTTTTATTTTGACACGGTAAATTTCTAGTCCTCATAAACAAGGGATTATCTTACTGAGCCAGTCCACACACACACACACACTTGCGTTGTGGCATTAATGAAGCTATTGTCCTTTGTCCAATCCTCATGAACAACAACTGACTCTCCTCTCTCCTCTCCACTCATACATTCTCTATGGACTACCTCTCAAACTGTGGATGGATTTCTCATAAATCCTGATCATGACATATCACACAAACACGTTAACTTCAATACAGTTACAACTAATAATTTTTCTTCAACCGTTAGTATTTATCTTGCGTGAGATAGGGCCTGAAGTATGGTTTGTACACAAATTAGGACAACAAAGGGATTATTCTGCAAAAAACTCAACATTTTCAACATACATTGTATTTTCCATTAATTGATGGTGGATTTGAACATTTTTAATACAGAAATACTAAATACTCTATTTAAGCTTTGTGTGTTTGTTTGATAGGCATCACAGTCCACACTCTGCCTTTGTGGCAGCGTTACATCGTATATTGTCACTCTGTTTCAAGCTCTTTTACTTGACCATTCTTGGTTATATTCTACTTGATAGCGTTGATACTTTATATTCCCTCTTTGAAAACTATATAGGGCTGCTATCTTAATAACTGATTAATCTGTCCCAAAAAAATATCTGGGTTAATCATGTGGTGTTTGGCTCTTTTGTTTACTTTACAAAACATTCAAAAACAAGGAAAAATGCCCTTCAGAATAACCCCAGACACGAGGTGACATCTTAAAATGTCTTTATTTCTCAAAGTTAAGGCTGCAACTATTATTGTTTTCATTATTCATTTATCTGCCAGTTATTTTCATAATTAATCTATTAGTCCATAAAATGTCAAAAAATATAAAAAGTGCTCATCACAATTTCACAGAGTCTGACTTAATGTCTTCAGATCGCTTCTCTTGTCCAACATAAACTTTAATCGATTATCAAAATAAATATTAATTTTCAACTAATAGATAATAGACTAATCGTTGGAGCTCTAATCACAGATATTCTGTTTACAAGTTTGCAGAGATGTTTGAGTCCCAAAACCTTTGATCATCTTTTGCTATCATATAGTTACTTGTTAATTTTCTTTTTATCAACTAAGCGCTGTAGCTCTGATACTATATTTCCGTTTCTCTACATCAAAACTTCTGTTTTGTCAGTTCATGTGTTGCCACTGGAAGAAAAAATATTTTCTTCCTTATCTGATTTAAGGGTAGGGAAGGGTTAAAGGATGTCTAACGCTGAACAGATTACAAGTCCATCAGATATAGTGTGATAGATTGATTTGGAGCTGTACCAGTAAACATGACTTTACTTGAGTCCAAAATTTTCCCTAATTTTGAAGTTACTGGCAGCAGCTGATCATCTCTTACATGTTCCCTCAATCTACATCCGGTTTTTGTGTTTATGTAACAACATGATTCATCAGTGAAGCATCATGTGGTCCTCAGTGAATATCAGAAATGCTGATACTAGATTATCGGATCACTGTAAACCAGTCTCTCGGGCTCCAGTCCTTCTTTTAAGATGACTCTCCTGTATTCTTCATCTTTCTGTCTCGAAGTCTGCCACAGGATCTGATCTGACCCGTGCTATAGGATTATGTAATGTCTTGTGTGCGTGGGTGTCATCTGCGGCATTGTCTTGATTTTTGTTCGGGCTTCCTGCAGGCAGCCGGCCATCTATCTCTGCACCACCACAATCACTATGCGCTTTGCAGAGTTATTTCTGGAAGTCATGCTGCTATGTTTTGTTCTCCAGCAGCTAAAAATACACCCTTACCTCGCTGGTCATGGGCTTCAGACACGATCTGTATTGTTTTTGATTAGGGTGTGGAAGTGATGTTATTGTGTTGTTTAATACTTTGGCACAAGGTGGTGGGCTGGCAAAATGAAAGCTTTATAGCCACATGGAGACCCTCATACAAACAGCTGCAGGAGAAGCAGCAAGGAGATAGTCTCACCATTGATGTGTGTCTCATGTTATGTATGTGTGTGTGTGTGTGTGCGCCGTAGGGCCAGGGTCACCTCTGTCCCAGCTGTCTTAGGGGCCGCAGGCTTGGCGTGCCCCTCAGACTTGCAAATACCCTCTCTGCTCTGCTCGACACAAAGAGCCGTAGTTTTCTTCAAAATGCACATGTGCTACACTTCACAGCACACACACTGAGGCACCCGGACGGGCACACGACATACCCCACGCAGACCAACTGCTCCTTCAATCAAACAGTTCAGCACAGGAGGTTTAAGCTTGGCCAAGTGGAACAGCATCTTGCTTTTTGTCTGGCATAAGAAGGATTTAGAAGCAATTTAAGAAATATGATCGACTTAATGAAACTGGATCTGGTGCTATGAAAACAATTTCATCTAATTAGGTTATTTTATTTGGGGCTTGGAATATTTGACGAAGTGACTGCGCGTCTTACTCTTTGTCTGGGATGACTGGAATTGAGATCCCTCAAATCGAGACCTCTGACAAATGGCTTAATATCTCTATTTCATTAAAAACATTCCTGAGAAGAGTGATGTGATACGTAGCTGTGTAAGAGGAGCAGCTCTGACAGTTGGCTCAGCCTGGCTACAGCAGTTGCAGTCATGCACATTTACACACATTTACTCACACACACACACACAGAAGAAAAGTGTGGGTCAATAGGACTCCCCCCTCCTATCCAAGGAGAACAAGACCAGCCATCTGCTGTTGGCCACAGTGCTGGTCCAGGCCTCACACACTCCCACACCGCACATATACACACATGCACACACGTCACATTCAGCTCCACTTTCTTCCATACCATACACCCTGCCCTACCACCACCCCCAACCTCTGTATATACATGCCCCCTCCCCTTTACCACACACCTTCCTCGCTCCCTCTCTCTGCCACGTTTTGCCATCTCTTACAGTGCATTAAACCGCAGAGAACATCAGTCATGGACGTCTGTGCTCTCCAGATGGACCTTGGAAATCTTTACTCCCGCAGGCCACATCAAAGCTAGTTGGGAGTTCCCAGCAGGAGGCTGCTAGTCACTACTGTAACTTCAGAAGTTTAGGTGGTCGGATTCAAGGACGGCGTGGGTAAATACTTTGTCTGGGGGGTCTCGGGCTCTCTCGGATTGCTTTGCATTCAGCGCTTGTACTCCCACAGTGAAGGAGATGGTTTAGAGAAGTGGCTCGTGCTCTATAGTTTTTTCTTTGCCAGGAGAATGAACACTTGTGCTTTTCAGTCTCCATCGTCTGAGTGTACATAGACACAGCCGAGCTTTAAAACAACTGTCCGGAGTCGAGATCAAGAAAACCACAGTGTTTCTTTGGATAGCTGACCAGACCTGGGCTGAAGATGTACTGGGAACTGTGGCTGAGCCAGGTCACGGCCAGTGCTGCGCTACAGTGCATGCTGGTCCAGAATAAAGGTGGGCAAGCCTCGTGTGTAGATGTGGACAGACTAGACAATAAAGAGCTAAATTGTTTGGCGGAGGAGACAGATACTGAGTGTTGATTTGAACAAATCTCTGTGTTCAATCTTTCTGCTTTCGTACGCGTGCATGGCGTGTGTCTGCCGCATGGTGCAGACTAACAATGGGAAATGCTTTATTATTTGATGAATTTCTGCCAACATTGCAAGATTAGAACAAAGACCAACTGTTTCCACTCAATACTTTGAGGTTGCATGGATCAATTGGAGCATTTAACATGGTTTAATCTGCAGTGTCTCAGAATCTTAGGGTGAAAAGCCTGCACCATTCTCACTGACTTCCTCATCATGGTCTGATGATAAAAAGTTCTCTGCCGTCTAACGTTTATCAAGTTTCTGATCTCAGCTGTCAAATTGGAAAAAAAATGTACCTTCTAAGCTGCTGTGCAATTGTCACAGTCAGCTGTAGAGTTTGTGTCAATCACAGTCATGGTTTTAAACCAGTTACTTTTAGCTTGGTAGCACAACAGAGTAATTTGTTCCCTTCATCTAACCAATGAGCACAATAAAGAAACAACGGGTAGAAATCTCACAAGAGTTTTGAATTTCTACAACTACCATGTAGCATTGACATCATTCTTCAGTTTTTTCCATTCAGTTGGCTGTTCTGTCTTCATCTGACCTTGTTATGAATAATGAAACCTGTGCTAATAGTATAATCCTACATTCACTGTCAACTGTTATTACAAACACAGAAGCAGTCCGTGGTGGTTCAAGGTGAAAAGACGGTACGACAGGAATGCTAATTAGCGCTTGTTATTAAAAGCACATTATATATTAATTAGAAGAAGGAATCAGTACAATTACTACAGGAGGAAGAACTGTTAACAATTATCTAGTTTCCATGTTAAACTTTAGCCTGAATGTGTAGGTGGTAGCTTTTAGTGATGGCAGATGTTGAAACCCAGAAGTAAACCTTGAGCTCTCCTCGCAAGTGCCATGTGTTGTCTTTTTCTGTTAAAATACTAAATTCTACCCATGTTTTTTTTTCTCAATTTAAGACATCAGCATGAACTATTTTGTTTGATTTTGACAAAAAATAATAATGCAGGATTCAAGACCACACCATGGTCAACAAAATAATGACTCGTCTGTGCAAATGTAGTTGAATGCCAAACCACTTTTTATTTTGTACTGTATTATACTAGTTGCATATTTAAAAATAATACAGCCAGATCGGCTCTGTTTATGGTGTTGCCCTCATCTGGGGGTTTGTGTGGTGCTTTCCCAGTTGTTTCTCGATATTTTTTTTGCGACATACCACTCAGTATAATGCAATTCTGTACAATCACACCATAAACGCAAGCTCCCAAAACAACCGTGGAGTTTAATGCACATTTCAGGGCTGTTTTGATAACATTATTTCAATTGTGTGTTTAATTTAAGGGTCCAGTTTGTTGGATACAGGGGGAACTATTTCCAGAAATTGAATTTCATTCATAAGCATGCTTTTATTAGTATACACTCGCTAGAAACAAATGGTAATTGTGTTTTGTTACCTTAGAACAGGTATTTTATATCTATAGGAGACGGTCGTCTCCCACAGAGCCCGCCATGTTGCACCGCCATGTCTTTCTGGTAGACCAGAGCAGACAAACCAAACACTGGCTTTAGAGAGAGACAACATAGGTTCTCCTACACGCTTGGAGGGTGAGGAGAGGGGGATTCAGTTGGTTATAATCGGTAACCTCACTGCTAGATGCCACTTAAGCCTACACATTGGACCTGTAAAGCAAGTGAAAATAAATTTAAACTCTGTTTAAAGTCTGTCATTTCTTTCAGTGATAGTTATAAGATTACAGCTGGTGCTTCCTTTAGGAGGAGTTTATAGATTAGGACGTCTGACGTTGTTTATGTTTAAAGTCATTCTATAAATAAATAAAGGATCACTAGGTTAATGCTGAGCAACCGCCTCCACCATATCTCAAAGCAAGAAAAACCTGCTACGTGTTGTTTTAAACTTGCTTGTATTACACTACTTGTTCTGCGTCCCTCGATTGCACCACCCTCCTCTCCCACTCGCTCAGCAGCTGTCCAGACATGCAGTGAGTTTGGCAGCAGCTGTCGAGTGTACTGCGTGTTAGCTACGCAACGCATGTACTCGTTCATCATTGTGTGTCTGTGGGTGTGTGCAATGTAGCTATGGTAATCACTGCATCCTATCCCAGTGCTTTGGCTCCTCCCTCTTGCTCTCCTTATATACACACGTACAAGAACACTCCCACCTCAGATCTTACCTGGTTTGGGCTAGACACAGCAGGCCTCTGTGTGTAGCTTGTGATAACAGTGCTCTTCAGAGAGTGGTTCGGTTAAAGTAATGCTTTTGAGGTGCCTGCAGGCGAGCAGCAGTTTTGAGGAAGAGTGGGCTGCTCTGAGTGGCCGTCAGCTCCACACAGGGCACAGGCAGGGGAAACCGCCTGGACAGACAGGTAGACCATCTGTGAAATGGGCTCTTGGGATTATGCTGGATTCAATCTGTAGCATTTGGTTAGAGGACATCAGTCTTACCACTCAGCTACCCTGCTACTGGAGCACTTTTTGCCTCAAGACAGGAGAGGAATAGAACATTTTTGTGATTTGTATCTGCTGAGTGACTTTTAGGCATAGAGCAACTTATTGTAACTTGTTTTTTTATGTGTTGGACTGTGGACAGCACAGTGTTTCTGTCTCTTTTTTTGCCACTGTTCGCATGTGTAAGTGATGTTGTATTCTCAGTCATGATTTTGTTTTCTAGTCTAACGGTGTTTCTTCTCTTTCCCTGCCCTTTGCCCTATCGTCTTCCTCCAGAAGCTCTCCACAGGCCATTCGGCCTGGACTCGGCGGCGCTGACAGAGGCGGTGCGCTGGAGCTCCAAGGAAAACCTGCTGGGGGCGGCCGAGAGCGACCCTAACCTCTTCGTTGCACTTTATGACTTTGTCGCCAGCGGAGACAACACGCTCAGCATCACTAAAGGTAAACAATGACGTTGATCACTGTAAATTAATTGCCCAGCTGATTATGTTTATGTTTGCTTACTAAATCCCTCACAACTCACAAAAACGGTTTCATCATGTTGTGTGCTGAAACTTGAAAGACTCGTCCTACAGTTCAGTCTTTCCATGTATCATCACTGAAGCTTGTTTCTTAGCTACGTGATGTTACTCTGTTCTCAACCACACCTTCCTTAGCAGCATTGTTGCTGTTTGTTGCAACAGGACCGAGTGATTCCCTTACAGTCATCGGTAAAATCCTTGAGGCGGGATGGTGATTGGCAGCTCAGCAACTCCTGGAAAAGAATGTTTTATGAGTAAAAGTGTAGTTATGTCAGAGGAATGTGGTGTGTCACTGGAGCAGAAACCACTGCTATTATTATGTCACCCTGTTGTGACATCAGCAGGTATCTGACCCAGCCTACAGCTTTCTTTGTCACCTGCCCACCCACACCCAACACGCTCTTTCACACTTTACTTTGATTCATTTACAACATCTGTGAGCCTGTTGTTTTTATTCTTTATTATCAACAAATCCAGAGGTTGAAAAATACTATTATAGCTGGTAACAATGAAATGTTACTTTAAACCTTTGCAAACAGCATGACTAAAATACAGCTGATGTCTTTTCAATATTTTCTCACTTCTCACTCCACTCTCTGTTGCAAACAGTGTAGACCTCCTCTCTCTCAACCAGCAGCAGTTAACCGGTCACCCAGCTCTCCCCTGAGTAATGAGCTAAAAATATCTTCATAATATTATCCAGAGACAGCCAGGCTCTTATCCCCAACCCGATCTAAAGCATTAAACGTGGCAGAGTGTGTTAATTATCCATCGTTTTAGGACTTCCACGGCAGCTGCCTGGGATGGAAATGATGTTTAGACCCTGACTCATGGAGTGAATCTGAGATCCCTGCCCACATGCATGCAAGCACATGTGCACTCCCAGGCTCCACTGCACTTTTCCTCTCCGTCCTGCTCTTTGCTCCGTCACATGGAACCAGCCCAGCGTGCCTCTAATGCTGCGTTAATATGGAATATGTTCAACTGTAATAATAACAGGTGGATGAGCGCAGCGGGCAGAGGCTGATCACAGAGAGAGGTTTAGCAGGCCCCTGTCTGGGGCTAAGCGTCGTCTCTTCTCCGTGCCAGGCCAAACCAGGCTAGAGCAGACCAGAGGCCCGCTTCAGGCACACGTTGCTCCCAGTGTGAGGCAGAGAGGCAGTCAGTGTTTCCACTCCCACAAAACTTACAGACACAGAAGAAGACAGACACAGAGGAGACTGATGGATTGGTGGGCTGGATGTGGATAACCATCTCTGTTTAATGTAGTTCTCTGGATAGCTAGCAAAGAGTGTTTCGTTTTAAGAGAAGGTCTGGTTTGCAGGCCATGGTTGTTTTTACTGACTAGACTTACTGTTAAATTTCTGCTATTTCTCACAGTTTAAGGCATTATGTGACCCAGTCGTGATACCCTAAATCTGCATTCAGATCAACTCTCGCCGTGTGCAAAAAAAAACACCTCGTTCGTTTGAATGAGGCTGTTCCTGCGCCACAATTTGCCAGAAAACACAGGGTAGTCTGGCAAAAAATAAAACTGAACCTGGCTCAACTTTTGCTGCAGCATGATGTCATTCAGCAGGGTGCTGCTGTGACCAGCCAAATACATGCAACTGCACATGCCTGATCCATAGCTTTGTGATGAACATAGAGAAGAAGAAGAAGGAAAGGGAGATGAGGAAGAAGACCACCACACAGTGTAGACTAGAGAGCCAAAAATGTTGTTGCCGATGTGGACATTTTTTACAGTTTCAGAGGAAGACAACACAATTGTTAGGGTTCAGAGAGGAGGGATATAGTCTGTTAAACACAACAAATCGGGGTCAATCTGGGATCGCAAAAAACCTTTGCGTTTAGGATTTTTCTCCCTCGATTCCATTGTTATAACAGCCAGCGAGCAGCGTGTGGAAGAAACTTGTTTATTATGTAGCCAATCAAAAGCAACGTGTACCGAACAACATTGCAACAATCAGCTGCACCTAAAAGTTTGTACAAGTCAACGATATAAGTAGGCCTGCATTAATTAGGAGGGGTTACATCACAATCAATGTGTTTATTGTCACAACCAGTTTACAGAAGGGACGTAACCAGAGAGCATCTCGCCGTCTGCAGAGCATTTGATTGACAGTATTTGGGAGATCAAGGGCAGATTGTCCGCTAGTTAATCGATCGCAGACTGTGTCATTCTCTCAGACGGATAGAAAATTATAAAATGCTAAAATGGATCACCAAATATACATGGGTAGCTGTGAATATACCTAGGCGAATCCTATATGTGTGTGAAACACTGAACTTTAAGATATTATTGGTTGTCATATTGGTATCGGTCACAAGAAGCCGATAATAATCGGTTATTGCATCAGCTGGAAAAAAATCCATGTCGCGTATCCTGGTAACTGTGTCATTTGAACGGTGAATTTGCTCGTAACAAAGGATCAAATTGTTGCTACTGTGATAACGTTTCAAGTTGTGAAATCTTGTCTGGTTATTATAAACCACTACACAGTGTTTTGGCAGCTGATAAGCCTTTAAAAGCATTAATCATTAATTAATTTGTTGCTTCACCTGGATCGATGTAAGTGTCTCATCGGAATCTGAAGCAACACCGCACCAACGCAGCACCTTGCGTTTTGTTCTTCTCTGGTCTGAACGCCCACTAAAGGGTAACATGCCGTGTAGTCATCAGAGCTATTGTAAGAATTCAAGGGGTGAAGGGATAATTTGTGTGTGAGTCTGAGTGGAGGGAGAGATAAAGACAAGTGCAGACAGGAAGAAAACTTGGTGTCGAAATGTGTGGTGGAAGTGCAGAGCTAGATAGACTCATACTTCTGCCTCCCTCTCTTCCTCTTCCTCCCCTTCATCTTCCCCTTTTTTCTTTCTCCAATCCCCCATCAGTCTGACCACGGCTTCATTCAGTGTTGTTTGTTGCACTGATTGCTCCCTCCCTCCTCCAGTCTCAGCACATCAGCTCCTCTGCTCCCTCATGTCTTCTGCACTTGCGTCACAGACAGGCGAAGACAACGGACCAAGTCACTACATGCCTGGCTTTGCCTAGCCCTCTATGACAGATATGCAGCTCACCCAACCCTATCATTGTTCCATAGTGTTTGATGTAGTTTCAACGAGAGGCATGTCGTATCCATGACTCCTCTCTTCTGTTTATGACCTGTTATTAACGACAAACCTGTTACCTGATAAGAAATTTTGTTCTGTGTTGTGTCTCCCTAAGGAATTTGAAGGAAAACTGAATTAATTGAATCCTGTGATCCGTGCCAGATGCTTTCTCTTTAAACTCTTGATTCACTTTTTAATTTAAGACATTTGTTAGTATTGATTAGCTATCATGTCTTCTTTTCTAAAGGGCACTTTAACAGGACACATATTAATCTTTCCAACCACCAGTCCAAGCTGCCACCGTTAGTCTTACAAGTTTGCCTTCCTCTGTCCAGGTGAGAAGCTGCGTGTGCTGGGCTACAACCAGAATGGGGAGTGGAGCGAAGTGCGCTCAAAGAACGGCCAGGGTTGGGTGCCCTCCAACTACATCACGCCAGTCAACAGTCTGGAGAAGCACAGCTGGTACCACGGGCCCGTGTCACGCAGCGCCGCAGAGTACCTGCTCTCATCCCTCATCAACGGCAGTTTCTTGGTCCGGGAAAGCGAGAGCAGCCCAGGACAGCTGTCAATTTCTCTCCGCTATGAGGGGAGAGTGTACCACTACCGAATCAACACAGCCTCTGATGGAAAGGTAGAGTTTAATAGAGTGATCAGAGTTAGCTGTAGTTGGTGTTAAGATGGTGATAACATTTCAAAACCCTCTGCTCCCCTCCTCAGGTGTATGTGACATCCGAGAGCCGTTTTGCCACCCTGGCCGAGCTGGTCCACCACCACTCCACTGTAGCAGATGGCCTGGTCACCACCCTGCACTACCCAGCACCCAAATGCAACAAACCCACAGTGTACGGTGTGTCGCCCATCCATGACAAGTGGGAGATGGAGCGCACAGACATCACCATGAAGCACAAGCTGGGTGGAGGCCAGTATGGTGAGGTGTATGTGGGAGTGTGGAAAAAGTACAACCTCACAGTGGCTGTCAAAACACTTAAGGTAAGAAAAGGCCCTCGTGTCAAGTTAATTATAGAAAGCTAAATTGTAAGAATAGCCTGTTCTTGATAGTTATTATCTCAGTACTTTCATTTGTACGTGGTGTGGCATAGGTAAAACAGTGGTGGTAGAGCATCACCTGCAGGTGGACTTTGGTATTACATGTGCTGATCACTTAGGACCAACTTTTATCTTTTGTCTGTCCAACTCACTGATGAAACTGATCCATCTTTTCTTTTTCAATTTTTTCAATTTTCTATCATGACAGGAGGACACCATGGAGGTTGAAGAATTCCTGAAAGAAGCTGCCGTCATGAAGGAGGTTAAACACCCAAACCTCGTTCAGCTACTAGGTCAGTATTTATGAACATTATTGACTGTATTTGGCTAATAACCCTTTTTATATGTACATAAACAATCTTTATTCCAATACAGTCTGACCTTAGCGTTCGTTGGTAACTGTATTCTGACTGCTACCTCTCCCCCAGGTGTGTGCACGCTGGAGCCTCCGTTCTACATCGTGACAGAGTACATGCCACACGGCAACCTGTTGGACTACTTGAGAGATTGTGACAAAGAGGAGGTGAACGCTGTGGTGCTGCTGTACATGGCCACACAGATCTCCTCTGCCATGGAGTACCTGGAGAAGAAGAACTTCATACACAGGTAAGGGGAATAGTCTAGTTTTGTTCTCCATGAGTTTGTCCACCTCATATGTCACAGTAGTCTAATTTCTCTTTCTTCCCCACGTCTCTCTCTCAGGGATCTAGCAGCGAGGAACTGCCTGGTCGGGGAGAATCATGTCGTGAAGGTTGCAGACTTTGGCTTGAGCCGGTTGATGACTGGTGACACCTACACTGCCCATGCTGGGGCCAAGTTCCCCATCAAGTGGACTGCACCAGAGAGCCTTGCATATAACACCTTCTCGATCAAGTCTGATGTCTGGGGTGAGCAATCCATGTGCATACATTCATACTAAGTGTTTTTCCCTCTTGTATTTCCAATATGCTAATGTTTGATCTTCTAAAACTATCTTCCTAACAGCATTTGGGGTGCTGCTATGGGAAATTGCCACCTATGGCATGTCTCCATACCCTGGCATCGATCTGTCTCAGGTCTATGACCTCCTGGAGAAAGGTTACCGGATGGAGCAGCCCGAGGGATGTCCACCCAAAGTCTATGAACTCATGAGAGCATGTGAGTAGTAGCTATCTTGCCTACCCCTTCACATGAACATAAACAGAGTTTGACAGCATGTGTTGGAAAGAGTTTAGTCTGTCCATATTTCTGTCAGATCTGAATCATGTCACAATTTACTGCATCTTTCACTTAAAAGTCACTATCCACTCATATATAGTCTTAAAATACAATACCTTCTTTTAATGACGCGCCTTTTTGTCTGTCTCACTACCAGGCTGGCAGTGGAGCCCACTGGACCGGCCTTCATTTGCAGAGATCCACCAAGCCTTTGAAACAATGTTCCATGACTCCAGCATCTCTGAAGGTACAGTTTGGGAAGCTGCTTTTATAAAGCTTTTAAAATTGCTGCGGTGATTAGGCTTAACAGGCAAACTGGATCTCATTCAGAAGGCTGTTCAGTTAAGCTTCTTTAAGAGACAGCCAGAAAGCAAAAAAAGTATATAAATATGGGTAGAAAGATAAGTGAATACGAGAAGAATAAATAGAAGTGTAAAATTTGAAAGAGGACTTCCTTTTAATATATTTTTTATCTGTTTTTGGACATTGCAGAGGTAGCAGAGGAGCTCTGTAAGACAGCCTCCTCTGGTCACTGCGGACCACTGCACTCTTTCAGTCACGACATGCCCCTGTTGCCTTCCAAATCTCGCACACTCCACAAGCACACAGAAAACAAGGAGAACATTGAGGGCGGACTCGACGGGCGATCCGACCACAGCTCGCATGGTCACTCAGGTACAGCCAGGCATGCCTACCTTACTACCAACCAGTCCGCTGCACCACATTATGATTCTGCAGGTATGCCAGAGGATTCACAAAGTACACTGCAGCGCCGGCGAGCCCGGCGTCTGAAGAGAAGAGCCGTCATCTTCCTCCCCAACTGAACATTGCTGCCGGCGTCTGACTGGCACCCAGTCGAACATCCGGTGCTGTCTCGAGGCAGTTCTGCAAGCACAGCCTGACGTAGTCCCTATAAACTGGCCTAGAATTACAACTGTGTCAGCAATTGATACATTTAGGAACAAGTATTTGATTTCTAAGGTTCAAGGTTCTATTTATGCAGCAATGAAACTTCAGTCAACCAACACCAATTAAAAGACGTAAAAGTTCTCCACAAAAACTAAAATAATCCCTCCACAACAACAAGATCTCGTAGTACTGAGAGTGACTGTCTCTACATCTAACAGTCCCCTACTGTCCCAACGAACATATGATAATAGTAAACTGAGTTTACATTTATTAAATTGATTGAATATTTAAATACATTGAATCTTTATCCTGGCTTTGCTAGTTTCCTATGCAGGTTACATAAAACAACAACATTTCAGGATTGACATGAAAGATTTTAGTTTCCTCCAGCATTGTAAATATGTTTTCAGCTCATCTATCATCTGATTAATGGGGTCGCTTGATGTCAAAGACTCCCAAATATAGATATATGTATATAAATATAATAATCATAATAAATAGTAATAGACTTTCCACTTTCAAAATCAACTAAGTTACAAGGTGCTTCACAGAATATAATACCATACAGTATAAGAATGACAAATTAAGCAAATAAAATGCAATAATTATATCGTAGTGAACTACATGCTTAACCAAATCATCAGTCTTTGTTTCTGACATATATGTTGAATGTATTTGTTATCTGTGATGGAAGATGTTCATATTCTGTCTTGTCCTATTTGTTGCATTGCCATTATTCCCACATCCCATTTATTATTTGATAACACGCCATGTATTCATATTTGCTAACCCAAATATTAAATTTTCCATACTATTGTCTGTTGTTTGTCTTGTCTCGTTTAACTTATTGCTTATTTATTTGTTTTATATTAAAAATAAAATTCTGTTTTATTTGTGTGATTACCTGATGTGTAAATAAGACCGTCTGTCTTTGTCTTGGTCTAACTTCGTTTCACTTCTTCTGCCACTGTGGCCATTTCATTTACTTCTTGGTCCATGAACACAAGTTACCTCCAATAAAGTGAAGAATAGTTATGCATCCAATAGATGTTGTGAAAAGTTATGTGAACTTAAAGCAGTCATAAAGCACAAAACCAAATTCTCAAAAACATCAAGTGTACATTTGGTATGCTTGTGGTAATGTTTAAAATAATGTTTGTTCATTTATTTTTACATCTAGATGCTATTTCTTAAGAGAGAACCATGCCATGTAAGAAATACTGTGTGTGAGTGAACTATAAGTGCCTTTATTCGTTGCCTGGTTAGAGAAAATTATGCATCACTCTTTATTGATTTAACGGCAAGCCCAAGTGTGAAAAATTATAATTACATAACAGTCCTCCTAGTAACAGGGGTTGGGCAGTTTCTGTTTGGCATGTTTTATCGTTAAGTGTATTCATCATCAGGTTTTTTACAAGAGTAACTCATAAATCATTGAATTGGTATGTGCACACTCATGACTGGCATAGCCTCAAAGCGTTCCATCCCTTTTTCTGAAAAGTCTTTTCCTTACTCATGAGTCCCCAAGGAGGAAAAACAGCTTTTAGATGGAGTCGATCTTATCACAACAGTAAACCTGTCTGTTACAATGAGTGATGTTAATGTATAGGCATATTGAGATACTAAAAGACTTGAAGGCAGTATTTTTATTAGATATTAAGCAACCTTAAACAAAGATAGATGTTTTCCTTCTGACTTCAGCCCAGTTCTGTTGTTTGGTTTTAATCCAGCCCTCTCTCTCTCTTCTTCTCTAGGCTGGGCTTCCACGCTGTTCGGGGGTGACGGTCGCTCAGGCTCCCCGGCTCTACCCAGAAAACAGCAGCCACGAGATAAATCTCCTGCCGGCCTTCTGGAGGATGCACAGGATATGGGCACATTTACACGAGACCGCAAGACTGGCTTCTTTAGCTCCTTCATAAAGAAGAAGTCTTCCTCTTCATCCTCCTCACCATCCTCCCAGCTCCAACAGAACCTCCCGACGCCACCCAAGAGGAGCAGTTCTTTCCGGGAGATGGAAACACAGCCTCACAAGAAATACGAGCCCACAGCTGATTTTAGCGCTCCTCCCCCCCTACCCCAGTCGGACAGTCTCGGTGGCTTCTCTGCCTCTCCCTCTCACACCCACGGGGAACCCACCCAGGGTCAGTCACGCTGCTGTGGGGCTGCTTTTGGACAGAAACCCTCTGGCGGGGGCCTTGGCTCACAGTTGACGAGCGGCAGCAGTTGGAGTGGGTTGGCTGGTTTTTTCACGCCCAGACTCATCAAAAAGACCCTGGGGCTACGGACAGGAAAGACAGCCTCTTCAGACGATGGTGGAAGTATAGCTGGAGGGCCTAAGCCCTTTCCTAGGTCCAATTCTACCTCCTCCATGTCTGCTGGGCTGCCAGACCTGGAGCGCATGGCTCTGACTTTACCCAGGAACCGCAGTGCAAAGCCCCCTCTAGAGAGGACTGCTTCCACAACCTCCCAACCAGAGAACGGGGCTGCACGGCCCTCAGAAACTCTGCTGCGGAGGATGGATGAGGGGACTGCACAGATCAGGGAAAGGCCCAAAGCCAAGCTACTACCCCGGGGCACTGCTGTAGGGGTGAGGGCACCAGGGGTTGGGGGGGAGGTGGGGGAATCAGACAGTCTGTCTCGGGTCAGGGAGGGTAGAGAGGAGAATGTGGGAGGACTGGACAGGCAGCAGAGTTGGCCATCTCCCTCTAAGACCTCTAGTTCGAGTGCTTCATCGGCTGCAGCAGGTGCACCAACTCACAACCACAAAGTTCCGGTCCTGATCTCCCCCACGCTGAAGCACAGCCCAGCTGACGTCCATCTGGTCGGGTTAGACTCTCAGGGGAACCGCTTCAAACTGCTGTCTGAGCACCAAGCAGACCGGGACCGGCCACGGCTTGTCAAACCCAAGTGTGCGCCTCCTCCTCCTCCCACTCTGCGCAGCCTGCAACACTCCTACAGCGGCGACGGTGAGGAGCAGGTAGGAGGAACACCTGTGGAGGTAAACGGAGACACGTTGAAAGGTCACAGGTCAGGGCGAACGTCAGGAGGAGTGACGACGGGCAGACCGTCAGTGCCACCACCACAAGTGCCTCCTGCATCTTCCTCCTCCTTTTCCTCGTCATGCTCTGCCACCACCAATACGACTCCTACCAAAATGGCCAACGGAGCCACCACCACTGCCTCCTCCTCACACACAGCCGGCTCCAAAGTGGCACTTCGGCGGACCAGGCAGCAAGCGGAGAGAGTGCCCCTGGAGCGGGTAAGCCGCGAGGCCCTGCTGGAGTGTGCAGAGTGCCTGAGCAGCGCCCTCCATGCCAGCTCCGAAAGCCCTGCCAGCAGCCAGGTGCTGGACGCTGGCCATCAGCTGCTAGACTACTGCTCAGGTTATGTGGACTGCATCCCTCAGATGAGGAACAAATTTGCCTTCCGAGAGGCAGTGGGGAAGCTGGAGCTCAGCCTGCAGGAACTGAGGGCCTCGTCCTCAGGAGGAGGAGGAGGGCTGAGTAGCGTGGGGCCCAACACTGTACTGGACAACCTGCACAGCTGTATTAAAGAGATTAGTGATGTAGTACAGAGGTAGCCACTGTGACACCAACTGTCACCTCTTACTACCCGACAGATTGCTTATATTTCCTTTATGTTTCCGGATCTATTGACAGCTTTTTGGGGGCCGAAATGAGAAGAATCTCTTTAAGTACCTCAGAGAAATCACTACAAAATGTAATCCTTTTATTGTTTACAAACAACCGTTTCATAAAATGCCAGTGTGGACACTAATTTTGCTCTGACCTGTACATATTGAGAAATGTTTATACCAAGCTAAATGTGGTTTAAGTCACACCATGAAATGTTTAGCCCACATCTCCACCAGGCCTCGATAAAGGCCTCGTTGTTAAATGAATGTCGAGTGTATCAGCTGTGTGTAGCCAGCCCAGAGAGTAGGTCTACTCTCACTCTGCTTATCTGTCAGTCTGCCACATACTGAGCGAGCATGGTGGTGGTGGTTGTGCCCAGCCTTACTGAGAAGACTAGACAACTGTTTTCACTGACTAAGCTCATAGTGTTTCATGAATGCGTGAATCATCGTCAGTTGGGTGCTTCACAGGAGAGTATTTTGCTCAGTTTCTGGAGAACTGAGTGACCATAAGCCATTTTTAAAAAGCCATTGTATTCTGAAGCATTGAAAACAACATGGATTCAACATGATTCAAGGTTTGGGGGTCTCAATTTCAAACTTTTATTTTGTGTGCAGGTGTTTTTTTTTTTCCTTCTTTTAATTTCATTTCATAGATTGCAACTGACATTATTTTTTAAAGGTCCCATATTATGCTCATTTTCAGGTTCAAACTTTTATTTTCAGTATCTACTCAATGTTTACATGCTGCTACTGCTGCAGCACCTCTATTCACCCTCTGTCTGAACATTTTAGTCTCTTTAAGGCCTGCCAAGAAGCCCAGTCTGCTCTGATTGGTCAGCTCTCACAGCCCTGAGCAGTCACCACTCGCTGTGTTTCTTCATCAGCTCTGCCAGTGTTTTTGCAACCACGGCTGAACTTGGGGCATGGCTGAGGGCGGTGACTGTATAGTTGTGACATCACAACCTTATAGGTGTCCTGACAGCTCGTTTGAAGGCACAGTTTCTAATATAATGCATTTCCCTGTGGATTGAGTATTTTGATACTTTAGCACATAGACCTGCTTTATTATATAAAAAAAACCCCATTGAAATCTCACTGTCTATAATATGGGACCTTTAAGTAGATGGACAAATGTGATTAAACCTCCCTAAAACTGCAGGTATCAGATTAAAGCCTTGTGTTTGAGAGTAATCTTTACAGATTAATCACCAGTTCTGACGCTGACATTCCCACTTGTCCGCACAAGGTGCGACAGTTGAGATCGACTAAAGGGATCACTTACATCATAGAAAGTTGTGTGCTTTTGACAAGCGTGTAAATAAGCTCAAACGAAACATCAATTTCACGTTTCATCAATACCAAATACAGGCTTTTTAAATCTTTTAAAAGAAGAAAGAAAGATTTATTTGAATCTGTTTTGTTAAATCCCTGCGGGGTGTCTTATCAAATTCACAGCATTTGTCTTCGCTTCAGTGACGTGACTGACACAGACAACACAGTGCCACACAAATGGGGAAAATCCCCGGTCTCCTAAAGCATTTCAATATTTGTGTCCAGTTATCCTCGCACACATTTCTTCCCTGTATGACGCAGCATAGAGAGCAGAGTGAGGAGAGGGAGAGCACAGGGTAGCGCATGAGGAGGTGAATTGGGACAGTATTTCTATAAGTGTCCTTCCGAGTATGGACAGTGCTGGATTCCCTGTAGCCTTGTCGCGGCCTCAGTGCCTCAAAATTTCTTCAATGTATGAACACTGCGAAACGCAGAGACCTACTTTACACTAATCACACAGTACTGATCTCTCAGCAAACAAACTGCAGTATGTCTTCAGCACATGAGCGATTTGTACATTATTTGGTTCAAAGAAAAAATGCTTTTTAGAATGTCTATGTATGAACTTGAATTTTAAATTATTCCTGTTTTTTTTTTTTTTATTAAAAGCACAGACCTATTTTGAGAGAAAAGTTATGTAAATATTTGATTTATTTCATATCCAGGAAACAAAAGATTTATGTGTGGTTACAGCATAAAGAGTAATGTTTTTGACTGAAGAGATGTATTGCAAGACTGAGGCTCATCCACCCAGATCTGAATATCTGCTTTATGAATGTATTATTCTTCCGTTCTGAATCCGGTCGAATGTTCATCTGCATGACTCTTTAATTTCTTTAGGTGCCATTCTTTTTTTTAATTTATTATTACAATTGTTTTATTGGCCCATACACACTAAAAAAATGTCCAAGAAACAGCTGCTCTACTTTTTCGAGCGCAAACAAAACTGTGTACAGCGCACACTCGACTCACAGATATCTTTTTTTTTTCTTTGCTTTGGCTCACGTTTTAATGTACACTGGATAAGGCCTCAGACACATTGGTTCATTGACACATGTTGCATAAAATCAAATCTGTAAACACTGCAGTTCCATAACACTTTCAAAATGCCTGTTAATAACACTTGATGGATTGCCAAGTAAAAGTTTTTTGTCAACTTGTTTTGTGGTGCGTTTCATATCATCATTTCATGTTTATTATGTGTCAGTATACGTGCCCAATTTCTTGCCAAACAGGATCCTTTGAGACAAAATAATGATTAATTTAATCACTGTGAGTTTCAAACATGGATGAAAAATGCCATATTTTTTCATGATTCTTGGTGCCTTTTTGTGAACAAATAATATACACTATCGTTGCAAGAATTCACTCATATGGCTAGAGCATATCATTAAACATTTATGTCTTTCTTTCCTTTACCATGAGATTGCGATATCACTACAGCATGCGTTTCTATCATCTGGAGGTTAATGGTCGGATGCAAACTTGAAACCAAAAGGTGCACTTTTTATTAAGTTACCAAGGCCACGTATCAGTGGCCGTTAACACTGTTCATATGTTACTTCTTTAACAAATGACACATATGAGTCTGCTGCTGCTCTGTTGTCTCATAATCTAACCACATCAAAACATTTGTCTAAAAAACTAGAATTGCCAAGCACCTGTCCGGCCTCTTTACACGTTAAGTTTTTGTTGATTTCTAGTGCATCTATCTGGAGCAGGTTTCACTAAAAGCCTTATCAGAGAGTGAAAAAACCCTGGACTGTTTGAAAGAAATAAAATATGTAGGAATTAAGTCAAAGATTACAGTGTCAATAAACTGATTTGGTCCCACTGTTGTTTTTCTTCAACTCTCATATCTGAACTGATGCTGACCACAAATTTCTGCTCATTCTCATTATCAGTCTTCTGCATTTTCTTTCTTTATGTTGCCTGCATGTATCCTGTATATCTGTTGTTTTTCTGTTTTGTTTTTTTTGTTTTTTTACCTTCCTGTCTCCCTGTTTTGGAGAACAGCTCTGGAGAACGTGTGTACACATCATTATACCAAAGGCCACTTCTTCAGTTGTACGAGTGCAATGTAAAAACAACACACACAATAATGGAATATGTGAATCTAAACAGGGATGAAAAATGGCAGAGATGTTAACATTAACTTTTTTATTGTACAAAATATATATTTTGTGTTTTTGTTTTGTTTTTTATTTAAAGCTCACGTTATATTACTGTGAAGTTTTGCTTATCAGTGTTAAGCCTATTGTAAATAATAAAGATATTGATGAATACTGTTACACTCTTGGTTTTTTCATCTTCCTCTTAACACTTAAATCAATTTTAAACAATAGCAAACAAACAAGAATAGTGTGAACATGTCCTTCAATATTAGAAAATAGATGAAAAATAATGTCAAAGCACAGCAGGAAACATATGGTTACTAGATGTAATGTGAGAAGCAGATGCATAATTAATGGATAAACAACAAGCAGAAGAACCCTTTTAAAAATGACCCGTATGTTCAAACGTGAAGTTATTGTAAATTATAGTCAACATCTAAAGCACATCTAATACCACACAATGAATTACAGGCTATTCGTGATGTAAAAGACATTCAGATGCAGGTACTCTGGCTTCCTCCCACAATCCAAAGACATGCAAATGTTAGGTTAATCGGTTACTCTGCATTGTCCGTAGGTTTGATTGTGAGCGTGAATGGTTGATTGTCCCTACGTGTCAGCCCTGTGATGAACTGGCATTGCTCAATGTCAGCTGAGATCCGCCCCAGGCCCCCGTGACCCTGAAAAGGATAAGCGGTTTCAGATAATGGATGGATGGATGTAGAAACTGGCATTTTGTGAATTTTTCTGAGTGGTACACCACTGTCATAAATACAAATCCCAGGTCTGTAACAATTTCTCAGATGTAATGTAGGTGCTAATTACAAAGAAAACTCATTACATCATAACAATGTTATGTGCTGAAAACTTGTATCTTGAAGTAAACATGTATGTAAGCTGTGATCCTACCCTCTCACTGAAGTTATGATAGGGGGGCGGAGTGGCTGTGACAGAGACACAATTAACCCTATTCACTGTACCATCAAAATTATTTTGAAGCTGTTATTTTAAGATAAAAAAGTGACATAATGTTGCTTTCATCAAATTCGATGCATCATAAATAAAAGGGACAAACAGTAGAAGTATGAAGTAGTTAAATTGCTCCACCCTGCCTGGCCCATTACAATATTAAAGTCCTGTTCATGTGTTCATACATTAAAAATGATGATCCAATAATGTAATAATATAACAGACAGGTGACACTTCACAGAGTTTGTTTTAATACTTCATGCACATTCTTTTATAATAGTAATAAATAATAACCTTTATTTATATAGCACCTTTAAAAACAGAGTTTACAAAGTGCTTTGACAATCAAGTAGAAGCAGGGAACTCAGGAAGACAATACTACAGAATAAACGCTCAACAGTCAAGCCAAACACAAGGAAGCCTTATCTAAGGTGAGTTAAAACAAGAACTCAGAACAGAAAATGTAAACACACGATAAGTCAGTATGAGTCATTACAAGTAAAAGGAGTAAAAGTGATGAAACAGGCAAAATCACAGAAAAAGAAGAGTGAGAGGGGGGAAAAGTAATGCAAAAATAGAAATAAATAAAAGAATAAAATCAATAAAGGACAACATCACATCAAAGAAATTAAGAACAGACAAAAAGGAATAAAGGACAATAAATAGATTTTAAAAAACAAACTAATAAAAGAAAAACAGGGTGGTAAGAAGAAAAGAAAAAAAGACATCACAGAGGAGGAATTAAAAACATAAATAGACAAAGAGCAGTAAAAGGAATGAAAAAACAATTCAGTTTATAAAAGCAAGTCTATAAAAGTGGGTTTGAAGAAGTAATTTAAAAGATGTTTTTTGCTAAGTAAGATGGGATATGGCTGCTTTTACTCGAATAAATAATCTGAATACTTCTTCCACTATTTGCATTCTTGGTACGGGGCGTATCATCACCATCACCATCACGACCATCTTCATCATCATCAGCAGCAGCAGCAGCAGCAGCATCATCCTCCCCGCGACGCCGGCCCACACCTTATCCGACTCCTCCCCAACCCTACACTATTGTAAAGATGGCGTCCATCATGGAGGGGCCGCTTAGCAAGTGGACTAACGTTATGAAGGGCTGGCAGTATCGCTGGTTCGTTTTGGACTACAATGCCGGCTTGCTGTCATACTACACGGTACGTTCATTTACACGGTTTGGTAGACGCTGAACTGATTTCGCACAAGAGGGTAGATCGTAGAAGTTGTCGCTGGTTGTCAAACCCAAGTGGGATAAAGGCCTTGTGTTTGTCAGGAGTTGGGAGTCTCAGCTGGCACAAAGAGGCGAGGCTCTTCGTGACAGATCCTCACGCTGGCCAATAGCAACAGTCCTCCAAGACCAACTGACCAATCGAATGGCAGTATTTGTTCCACACTTCCGCTAATGTAGCCAGCTTACTAGCTAGCAAGGTTAAAAGCTAAAATACACAGGCTTGTCGGGACATTTTTGTGGATATTTTACAGAATTAGATGAGAGAGACACATCATCGTGCATGTAGGAGAGACGACATTTGTCCCCGCTTGTTGAATAACAGTACGACACTCGCTGGTTTGCTAGCCAAAAGGCTAACGATAACAAGACACCGCGGGAGGAGACAGTGGTTGCTAGGTTAGTTAGATTTTTCCTAAATCCGACGACAATGAATTCACTTTAAGCTGTTTAGCAGCGTCGAGAGTAAACCAGACAACAAACTGTCAGTCTTACTGTAAGTGAAACAAGATGTAGGGGAGGTAGCAACTAAGAGCTGCCCACTCCTCTTAGAAAGTTGAGTCGTCAAAGCAATAATCTTGTAAAGCCAGTTTTACAGTAACGTTAGGCAACACAGTAGTTGTTTTTCAATGACTTCCTTGTCTTAGAGATGTTTTACGCTAGGTTAAACTATTACATATGTAGCAGACACTAGCCTGAGCCCTGGCTGAAAGATGGTTTTGTTCAGATAGCTGCGTGAAGTAATCGCTGTGATGCTCGTTATGGTGCATACCGAGGTGTGAGAATAAACCTACAGTTATTAACCTTTTATACATTTTAGGCGTTCAAACTCTGGTTAATCCACGTGTAAAATATCTAAACAGCTTCTCAAATGAGGGGATTTGCTACTTGCCCTCTGTCTTTAAAGATAATAAACTCAATATCGTTGAACTTTGGACTGTCAGTCAGACAAAACCACCAGCTTCTGAGATATTGTGACATGCAACAGTAACTATTTTCTGGAAATTTGTAGACTTTGATTAATCAGGAGCAACATTTGCAAATTAATTGACAGTCAGTTTAATAGTCAAAGTTTGCATCATAAGGAAAGTATCAACAGTAAATTAAGTTGTGTTTTGAGTCAGACTTAAAGTGACATGACTTCAGTCTCATCCTCGGCTTTCTCTTCCTCTTAAACCTAAATTAGAGCAGAGACTATGAGACTACACTTGGATCAAATTGTTCATAGTTATTAATAGTCTTATTACATATAGAAGGACAACCAGACTATGTAGTTTAAATGCAGTTAGCGTGCTACGTAATATGGAGCTGGCCTATTAGAATCTCTACACAGTGATTTGTGTTAAATGTTACTAACATAACCAAAACAACTTCATGCTACAGATGGGCATGGCATCATCGCTCGTCATAGCAGAAAAAGCAGAGGTGTTACTAAAAACAGTAACCATCGCTCTATCCTATTTAAGTGTCCCAGAAAGGGACAAGCAGCCAAGACAGACATCTTCACTGGAGAGGTCCTTAGGAGATCACCATCTTGCATTTTAATCTAGTTGACTGGCTGGACTTTTTACAGAACTTTTTTTGTTTCAAGCCTGAATTATAAACCTTTACCCTGGCCCGCATACTGACTGTATTAACCCCTGTTTTGTTCTGTTGTTGATTTACAGTCAAAGGACAAGATGATGCGAGGATCCAGAAGAGGCTGTGTGCGACTCAGGGTAAGCTCTCAAGAATCGAGGCCGTCCTGCTCCTGACTGCTGTCTTTGATAAATTCAATGCATATTCTGTGTATTGCTGGCCTGCTTTTGACAAGTATTTGGAAGCGCCTGGCTCCACATGTTCAGGGCATTGTTGTCTAGTCATCCCAGGTTTGCAAGGTTTGCTTCGTCCATGCAGCTACAAACAGCATTGTGCAGTTTTCATGTCATATATATCAATCTTGAGCTTTGATTTGTTGGCCTAGTTTAAAATGTGTCAGGAGTTTACTTCAGACATATCCACAGCTCTGTTGCTCCACTTTTTTTAGTTTTTCAGTATTGAGTTACATCCACTAGATGGCAGCTGTCGTCCTATTACAGTATGTGTATCACAAGTTGTTAGTGGGAGAGGCAGGAAAGATTCCTATTGCAGAAGGGTTTTGAAAGGAAAAAAATATAGGGTGTTATATTTTTCTTGAGAAGAAGCTAAGTGAGTGCCAGACTTAAAAGGTGTGATTACATATATTGGCTTAAATTGAATAATTATAAAACACATGGGATAACATTTGTTCCGCTTTCTTTACTGAGGCAGTTGAGGGGTGATCTGTTGAGTGAAATCTCATTATGGAGCCTCCTTTGAACCTTTACTGTTTACTTGACATTTTGTAAAAGGCAAAGTAGGCCCAGGCTTTTAATCCTCATCCAAATTCCCAACTTTATACATTGTAAACTTGAGGACCCATGGCAGTACTCGCACACCAGAACCTGTTCCTGCTCAGCCGAAACACTGTCAGCGACATAGCATCCCTCATGGGTGAATATAAAAACAAGGAGGTAAAGTTTCTCATGAGATTTTACAGAAGTAGCCGTGAAAAGTCATATGTTGTCCCACCACATCTATTTTAGAGAGACAAAGGCATTGACGAGCACCCTGAAAAAGCCTAGATCTCAGTGAAGAGAGGAAGTGTTTCCTGAAACTACCTGAAAAGAGGATCCAGTGTTGTTTACAGACACACAGTGAAAGGTCAGAGGTTTCAGTACAGGTTGAAGAAGTGTGTTACTGAAATTATTGTGATACTAGATCAAACATCTTTTAAGTTACGATAATTTTAAAAACATTTTATAAACGATAAAATTAACAATAATTTGTGGTAATTGTACAGCTTAGATTAGTAAATAACCTTGTCTGTGTCACATATTTTTAAATGTGCGTTTATCGCACCAAAACTGAGCTGACTGACTCGGTTTAAATTTCCACATAGTACTTTTCCAACTGGCTCCCAAGCACGCCTGGTCCTGTATGAAATAACAGTGTAGCCATTACCTGTACAGTAGTGTTATACTGGTTGTTTTTTGATTATTTTCAAGTGCTATAAGGCAAAAGCTTTTTATAGAGTCAAATTATTCAGCATTTTTGGAGTAAGAGTTTTGAAAAAAATAAGATCTGTTGAAAACAGTACAGTCCACTATAATAACCTTTAATAAATCATTACCTTTGTTTGTCAGTTAGTGGTGAAGCTGACACACTTATCAGTAATTTATGAGGCTATACTTTGTGGTCAACAAAAAGAAATGTTCTTCCAGGACTCTAAGGCAGAGAAGAAAAACAGTTGGCCATATTAGCAGTTGAAAATACAGACTGGTTTTTGCCAGACAGGGTAACATTATTGCGTCACATAATGAAATGACAACAGATGCACATTACCACAATGATTATTAGGTAATAATGACTTTACAAATCAGTTCATCTAGTATAATGCATCCTGATCATGAGGTACAGCCTTGCCCAGTGTTCATATAGCAGGGTTTGTTATCTATTTTACATGCAGACACAGATTTATCATTGAATTTGAAAATCCTGTAGTTTCCTTTTCCCTGTGCAGCGGCCACTGACCAACTGTGAAGGACTATTCAGTGTATTCTACTCCTCCATCATTATTCTTAATTTACTCAGTCCTTGAGACTGAGTCTCTTTGTAGGCCCAATGTAGAAACATTAACTCAAGAGTACATCAGCGGTACATTAGTCCTCATCGTAGATATTCAATTCCCCTCGGCGAACCATGACCAACTTGTAAAGTAGGGGCTTTCCTATAAGATATCTTGGGAGGTTCAGAGAAGAAAACAAAGCACGAGACCACTTCTTAGAATATTCCATTTGATCTTGTGTTATTAATTTGTTGAGCCTCGTTAATATAAGGCATATCAAGATACTGTACATACCAGAGAGCTTGTTTGAGGTTTTTTTTATGTAACTAGCTCTTCTCTCTGGACTTTCTTAAGAGTGGGAAAGACCATACATGCTCGTTATCATTTCGGTGCAACTGTCAATCAAAATCTACCTTAAAAAATTGTTCTAAAACAATCAAATTGACTTTATATGTATTTAGTATACTACATATAAAGGATGAAATGATCATAAGAATCAGAATCTACTTTAATGTCTAAATATGTGCACACAAAGAATTTGTCTCCAATTTTTACATTGCTCTCAGTGTACTTCACTGAAATAGACATACAGCTAGGATGGAGGACAACAAAAACTACACAAATGAGGTAAAGAATGATAGATTTAAAAAAAAAAAATTGAATGCCACGTAGTATTAAATGTCGTAAATGTTGTCCAGTCAGTCAACTTTATTTTGTGGTGCAAGTTTGAACATAGTTCAGTTTACACCTCACTGCGAGTCTGACATTAGATATTAATACAAAATTACAAGTGGATAGCTATTGTACCAGTCTCCTAAATATTTTCAGCTGTTAATATGAGATAATCCATCTGCTTTAGTTGTTGTATGTATTATTTGCAGTGTTGCAGGTTTGCTGTATGAGTCACACACCCTGTTTCTGTTGCTAGGAGCTAATGTCCCAACTAGCCAGCAGGCCGTTTTCTCTGCAGTTCTTTTTCTAGCTGCTGGTCCCCGGTGTCTGCTTCTCTCCACCCTTCACTGCCTTTCTCCTCCTTCCTTCGCTCTCCCAAATCCCACCTCCTCGTCCCCTCCCTTCTTCTTCTCTCCCATGTTCCAAAAGGCTTCACTCGGATGTGTGTGTGTGTGTTTGTTAGAGAGAAGGAGATGATGAGGCACGAGGCGCTATTGAAAGGGAGAGACTGAGGTGCTGATGAGACGGACCAAGGGTAATTTAGTAAAGAGAGCCGGTCGGGCTACTGGAACATGTGGAGGGCATGAGGGTGGAAATGGAAAGTGGAGTATGACGTGTCTCGCTGTCTGACTGCCTGTTTGTTCCCCCCCCCTCTCTCTCTCTCTTTTTCTCTCTCTCTCTTTCTTTCTGTTTGCCTAGGGAGCTGTGATCGGCATCGATGACGAGGACGACAGCACATTCACCATCACTGTGGACCAGAAGACTTTCCATTTCCAAGGTGAGGTGTCCCTCTTTTCATTTTGTTCTCTCTTTACTCCCTCTTCACTGTGCTGCCATCACTGGCATCCTTCTCCTGTGCGTTCTCTCTTTTGCATCCATCCCTGCTGTTCATTTGCTCTCTCTCTCTCTCTCCCCGACTCTCTCTCTCTCTCTCTCTCTCACCCCCCTGCCTTTTAAAGACTTGGATTGGTCTGCACTAATGCCAGGAAACACATGCACACAGGCATCTACACAATGTCAAAGCGTGCTGCGTGCATCAGAGCCTTTTCTCCCTTCCAGTGGAACCTCTCCAAGCTCTGTGAAGTTGGACTGACACGTATTTCTGTAGATAAACACGATTTGTTCCTCTGCAAGCTAGACAGATTCCTCTGGAACAGAACGAGCAAGTAAGGCCTTTTTTTTTTTTCCTCGGTCCTCCTGACTGTGGCTGAGGAGGAAGATTGCTGCTTGTGTGTCTCTGCAGTTGGTCCTCTGGGAATAATAAAGGAATACTGCTGAGCTGGAAGCTGAGCTCAGGTCTCTTCTGGTTGCTACTGCTGTACACCTTTCGCTCCACTGCTGCTGCCGCCGCCGCTCGCTATCTACCAACCAGTCACTTCATAGGGACAGGATTGGCTCCCAGCTACAGCATCGCCCCCCTCCCGTCCTGCCAACCCTTCTCTCTTTTTTGACAGGGAGCCGTCCACTCCAGTGCACCGCAGACACCTTTTTTTTTTTATTCTATCACTCCACCAGGTCTTTAACTAACCTCCTCCACCTTTCCTTCATCTCTGTTCTTCCATCTATCCATTTGTATCCATTTTTTCCCACCCCCTGCCAACACCAAACCCCACACACACCAGCACCCCCTCTTTCACCCCCCTTCTCGAGGGTCACCAGCCACAGTCCATGGGCCCCCCGCCCCTCTCACCTCCTCCATGCCCTCTCCCATGTCTGTGTTCCGAAGCTGTATGCTGTGGTTCTACAAACGCAAGGGTAAGGAGAAAACCGTGCACGTCTCATGGTCCGCATGCATGCCAGTCCCGGGCAAAAAGGATCGAGAGGAGGCGTTATTTGTTTGTCTTCTGGGATGTGCAATTACGGTGGAGCAGCGGTATGTTTCGTGGCGCTAGGGTGTATTGGTTTGCTATTGAGGTTCATGGACAGTTCAGAGCAGTGCGATCGTTTAGTTGCTGTCAGCTGAGGGGGATTATTAAGGAGAGAAGAGCGTGTGCATCGTCCTGAGTCAGTCAAATGTTTGCACAGACTAGGTGTGTTATTTAGAGAAGGATGTTTGTTGTTACTGGTGTTCATCCTGTTCCTCACTGGTTTGGCTAAACAATGAGCTTTTTTTTCCGTCACATGGTAATAATTGTACGCACATTTTCATAGAGAGAGAGCTCAAATGTCATGGTTGTAATTTATTCTGAAACTTCCTGTGCCACACTTAATCCGAGTCTTTTGACCTCAGCTGTTATGCCCCAGTTAGTGAGAAAGCGGAGTCATTCAGGGTTTTTTCGTTTGTTTGTTTTCATTTCTTTATGTTCTGTTTTTGGTAGATTTAAAAAAAAAAAAGAACTTTATTGCCATTGGTAAACATTAGCGGGCAATTAACATCAAAAAAGAAAATCACCTTTTAGATTGAGAATTACACCGTAAACACAAATAAATTTAATGTAATAAATTAAAATAAAAATGGATTTAAGGTACTAGAATCCTAACCAAGATGGTCAACAACTAGTCTAAAATATTGAATTGTTGGTAGATTTTTATGTAGATTACCTGAGTATGAGAGACTTCTGATATATCTGCATTGGAGAACAGGAGAGCAGCAGGAGTGCATGCAAATTATATTCTAATTATGATTTAATTATTCCAAATTTAGGAGCATTATTCAAAAACCTTTGTTAATGCAGTCAAAGAGTCAAAGAGGGAAATTAATTTCTGGCAGGGTGCATAGCTTGCATGCAAAGGCAACAAGGACAATACAATGTGTGTAGTTAATATGAAAGTGCAGTACTACAAGATAGTAGCATTTGTAAAGATATTACATTTAAAAAATGGATGATAATTAAAGCTCTTTTTTTTTTTTCAATTCATCTACATCAGTGCTGAAATAAATAAATAAATAAATAAATAAATAGATAAATAATCTTTGAAAGCAGCATGTCCTTTCACATGAATATTTTCGGCACATTGTTACCCCCCACTGATCATCAATGACACGTCACTGCAGACACATCTGCTCTCCAGATACCATCCATGTGTCACCCCTTCAGGAACAGGGAGGAAAATTAGCACTGACTGTTGCGCTGAACATAAGATTCTGGATATATCAGCTGTTAGCTTGGATATCAAGAGATGCACAGGATGTTGGGCAGGATGTTGAGGAGAGTTCTCTGATGCTGTAAAACGATCCTGGTCTGAGCATGTTATGCAGTCAGTCTCCCAGGATTCACAGCGGATGTGTCTGAATACTTAGTCAGTCTATACATACAGTATATGTCTGTGTGCCGTTTTGTGCAGGCTGGTGCTTGTGTAAGGTATAAACTGTCTAATGGGTAGAAAATCACTACCAAGATTAAGAGGTGTAAAAATGTGAACTATAGACTGACACCCAATCTACAATGACCGGTACACCTGCTGATACACAGCTTGTTATCAAAGTGTTTCTCATGTTATGGAGTAAAGAAAAAAAGATAATTTTCCAGGATTGAGCCACAGTATGTTCTCTTCTGGGACAGTCCAGCTCACAGGTTAAAGTGTAGTTCTGTGCTAGCCTCTAGTGCAGCTCTGTACTGTCTTTCTATTTAGAGAAGCATCCATTATTCATCAACCCCTCTCCCCCGGCGGTGCATCAGAGTTGCCTGAGAGCCCTTTAGCTTCCCGTTTTCCTCTTTCTCCCCTCTCTCTTCTCTCAATTGCCTCCTCCTATCCACAGTAGCTATCAATCTCTCACCCTCTTTCTCATCCCCGCTCCCTCTTTGTCAGGCCACCCCGACTGCCCAGATCATCATCAGTCCAGGATGAGAGACCCTCCTCGTGCTCTGGCCGTTCTCTCCTCCCTCACTTTGATATCACTTGCACTGTTTGTTTGTATTTCTGTCCCACCTTGGTCATCTTTTTTTTTTTCTCAACATTGCGTTCTCTCAATACATCTGCCCTTGTTGTTATTTAGTTAGAAAGATGTACCCAAGTACATACTCTTTCTAATTAAAACAGTCACACATGCCTCAGTCACTCCAAAGCAATATGATTATGTGTTCATTAAGCAGAGCACTGGACAGATATTTAGTAGACAACTTTACTTCATTGGCCTTCATTGGTTATACTCATCATGAAATTGTGCTTTTTCCTCGCACCACATTTGGGTAGCTACTGCTTTATTTACGGGTTGCAGTCCATCCTCCCCACTGGAGCATGTACAGAGACATTTCATCAGCTTGTCGGAAAATGGCAGGAGGAGAAAGAAGAGGGGAGGGATGAATAATTCACAGGGACCCTTTGGAGAATGGAGGAGCAGCGTTATTGGGAGAGGCTGAGCGTTGTAAAAGGAAATCTACCCCGACCATTGAGAATGGAGGAGAATAATTTTTTTAAAGATGTACCACTGGTGCTGTTAGCTTAGCATGTCAATTGTCTGCTTGTCTGGACCTGGTACCTGTCTGTCTGTATGTGTGGTAATTGTTCATGCTGGTTATAGATATCAGCACCATCTGTCTATGACTGCATTTACCACAGTCCAGGTGACTGTCATTACCAGTAGCTTAAATTTGTGTACATTTATTTCCCAAACCTGCTGATTTTTAAAGTCAGTATTCATTATCTAAATTAGAGACGGTAGTATCCTGAGGCAAATAAAATCAGGGACAGTGGAGCAGAAGATGCTTGTCTGGTTAATAACTTGCTTAAGAAACAATTGGAAAAAGGCAAAGCTTTTTCAAGCATGTCCATTTTTATAGTTTAAATAATAGAAAGTGACATTTACTTAAAAAAAAAAGATTACAGAGTTGCTTGCTTTACAGTTTTGGCCAGGTATTGACATAAAAATGATACTGGACCAATAATAATATTCCTTTTCTTGTGGATAAATGCTGATGCCAGCAGTTTGCCAGTTTATCGGTGTATATTCTGTATAATAACACTGTTTCGTTGTTTTTTCCAGAATGCAGTTACAGAATAGATGAAAACAAAATATAAGAGGCATTCTACTAGCCAGGGGGTTAGTAAAAAAAAAATACTTGAAATGAGTATGAAAATCAAGTTAACAGACTGGAGCGCACTCGCATAACATCATTTTAGTTACATGGAAGTAAGTTACTTCCCCCTGAAGCAAACACACAAATACATTGAGCCATTGACTTAATAAAAAGTTTGAGAAAGAGTTCAGGTGTTAAGTTTTTACTGACTTCTGACAAGAATATGAGCAAAATGGGTCCCTGCAATTCAGTGTGACAATCCTGGTTCCAACATGTGGTTATGTAATTGTGGTTTTGTGTAGGATATGTCATTGTTGAGTAAAGTAATACCTTAGATTCCTTTTTAGAAGTGACACTTGATTACCTTTCAAATGTTTACTCTATAAGGGTTCAGTTTACTTTGACACTAAGTCTGGTTCATCGAACAGATGTTAGATATTTGAGTTGCAGCTCTAGCCATAGCAGGTTTGTTTTGACATTCAGTGGTGGTGAAAGTAGGTGTATAGTCTAAACATTTGGTATCGGTAAGTATTATATCACAAATGTCTGGTATCAGTTCCCCATGCTGGATATGAGGTGACCTGCCATGGGTCAGCGTACTGAACTGCAGTATTCAGGCATTTCAGTTTGCATCTCTGGGCTTATTTGTGCTCTGTGTCTGTTTCTTTCTTGGGTCTTGATCCAATAACGGCCAGGGTCTGTCTGTAATTATTAGAACGGTGTGTGTGGGTGGATAGGTTGGAGTGTATTGGTGTGAGGTACAACACGTCCTGTGTGTGCTTGTTCTTCCAACAGCCTTGCTGCGCCTCTCCACTTTCCTTTAGCTGAGAAGCATCAGAGCCTGCAGTAACAGGGTTTAGTCAGCACACCTTCAGTAGCAGCAACTCTAAGAGGGTTGAAACAGCAGCATAATACTCAAGTTGTGTTAATGTCAGGCGTGTGCAGTTACAGGAGAACAAAATAACTTGGTGACGTTTAGACTTTTGTTTCCCCTTATGTACTTTGAAATTCTCCTCATTTCTCATCCCAAGATGGAGAAAAAAGGAACGAAAGATGCATATTCTACAAATCTTTAACCCTTGGAAAAACACATCTCCCTGGGTCCATTTCATAGCTTGTTCCAAGTAACATTCACAAGGTAGCAGTACACCTGCTGTTCTACACTGAGGTCAGATAGTTGTGGAGCTGCAGCAACTATTCGATTAGTTGTCAACTATTACATTTACATCTAATTACTAATTATACTCTGGTTTCTTTACTCCTCTATGACAATAACAAGACCTTTGAGTAGGTCTTCCTGGGCTTCGTTGAGAAAATAATTAACAGGTTAAATGACATTGAAAATAACCAGTCACTGCACCCCTAGATAATTGAACAGCAAATAACTTGCTGGTTGTTTAAATATTTAACTTCCTGGTTGTTTAAATATTTAACTTCCTGGTTAATGATGAGCCACTGCCATGACTGTCATGGCTGCCAGTTGCCTCATGTGACTGGCTGAAGATTTGTTGTGTTGACAAACTGCTCATACCTACATGGGAATTTTAACGATGGAGTGAGCACATGAGCCGCAGACAAAAAATTTGACTTGGGACACAGTTCATACAGTATTTGTTTATGTTCAGTGGCCCTTCTAAAACCTCTCCTGTGTCATGAATAGAGCTAAACAACATTAGCCGCAGTAATCTTTTCCTCTAGAGAGTCTATTTGGATGAGGGGAAAGTGAGAGGGCAGTGAGGCGCTGTCTGAGTGGATTGGCCCGAGCCTCGGCTACCTTTTAATGTCTTTAAAAGCTTTTGTGCCGTAGTGCTGCTCAGCCTCTGTGCTAGCACAGCCATTTATCTGCTCTGCCGTCTTGTTTCCAGCTCAATGAAAAACGACTCTTACACAGGAACATAGTTTGCCAGGGAATTCAGTGGCATTATATGAACGCACACAACACTCGAAGACATGAGACAACCTGACCTGGATGGATTCAGTCCTGGTCGTGTGTTGGCAGAGGAGAGAACGTGACATCTCTGTATGCTATTGCCATTTTGCAGTCTCTGTGTGTTGCACATGTGGGAGCCTGTGTTGGGTCACTGTTTAATGTCACCGGCAGTCTGTTTGTTCTCTGTCTTTGCTGTGAGGGTGCAGCCTCGCCCAGCTACATTTCACACATAGACCCCAAAGCTTCCATGTGAAAAGACAGGGTGATAACAGTGCCTCGCTACTCTGAAGGAGCTCTAATTCCTCATCCTTATGATGATCAGTAAATGCCCTATCTAGCTTCACTTCTTTGATTGAAATGTACACTTCAATCTATTAAATGAAAGCTAACTTTCTTTAGATTTGTTTAGTTCAGTAGCACAGCTGTTAAATTTGAGGCTACTATTTAGCTAACTAGCCTTGATCAATATTGTAATTTAACGACATCTTGGCAACACACTTTGCTTTCTTGCTGAGAGTTATAGGAGAAGATTAAAAACACCTCTTTCATGAAGCTATAGTCAGGAGACGTTAGCTTAGTTAAATATGATTACTGAAAGGATGGGGAAACGGCTAGCCAGGCACTGGTCAGAGTTATGTGCTTGACTATTTCTAGCCCAGGCGTAGTTTCTTGTGACTGCACAGGAAGTGACTGCACCTGGCCAAGAAATAGTCTGACACATAACCTGCGTACAAAGACAATATTGCTACATTCGTTTTTTTTCCCTATGAATAACAGGTAAACCTTCCCCGTCTCCTTCTGCTTCCAGTCTTATGTTAAGCTAAGCTAACTGGGTGGTGACTGTAGCTTCATATTTAACTGACAGATACGAGCGTGGTGTCAGTCCACTCAAAAAAAAAACCAAAAAAATGCTGAACTGTCCCTTTTAGGAAATCTATGACTATCTGCCATAAGAAATCTCCAGACATCTTTCTGTTTTTGATTTTCCGCCTGGAAGTTATTATGTACTCATCTGAATCTGTTTCTTTTTATCGTTTGATTTGATTTTATTATCTTTTTTGATCTATGTTGTTTACTTCAGTTTCAAAGCACACAATGTGCCTCTGTAATATATAAAATGGGCTCTACAAATGAAGCTTATAGTTACTATCTTACTCGTGAAACTGCATACAATTATAGATTCTTCAGCTCTGAACATGAGGATAAACCAAATTAGAGTATTTAAGATTAAAAGCAAGCTATAATTTCTACATGAATATGCAGCGTCATCATTCGGTCACCAGTACTCATGTCATCTCAGTGTTGTGTCCTGGTGCCTTGAGTGCGTAACTCAAGTGTAATGGCTACTATCTGTATGGAAAACGTGGCTCACTGGGTGTGTCTGTGTCCTTCTGCCCTCAGCCCGAGATGCAGACGAGCGGGAGAAGTGGATCCACGCCCTAGAGGGAACTATCCTCCGTCACACCCTCCAACTCCGGGTATGTTAATATGCACGACACGTGTTTGTTCATGTGTGTGTAAGTGTGTGTGTGTGTGTGTGTTTCTATATGTCTGTGTGTCTAATCCATCCTCTATAGTTCCAAGAAAAAGTAGCTTTGCTGTGGGGCTCTGTGATGTTTGTTTTACAGTTTCTACTTATTCCCATGACGGTATCTCTGTAGTTTACTGACATGGTGGTAAGCATGCTATGCTCTGTAATACCTAAAGAGTATACTGGTATAGATGCGGTCTGGCGAACATATCTGAAACTGTAAAGTGTAGATAAGTATGTTACCTAGATATCAAACCTTTCATTGTGGGATTTTTATTGAACCTCAGATTGGATGTGTTTGCATACTCTGTAAATCATGTACCGTGCCACATGGCAACACCCTTATGGCTTTGAAAGGGACTTTGCATCTCTCGTCTTGATTTTAGCGCTTTTAAGCTTCATGTGTCTTGCTCCTACCTATTTTGCTGAGCAGAGCAGTTGAGACTCCGTGATGAGTCTTGCCAGTGTACATGGAAACAATGGTGACAGTCATGTCCTCGTGAATGGAGGATGATATGGCATGTTATGCAGCTGATTTGGACTGGTATCAGGAGGACCACGCTTAGTTTTACTGCTGACCTGCTGGCAGCTGGTTCTGTTCCTTTATTCTGTGTCTCTGTTTTTTATGATTGTTGAGACTGAGTGTGTCTCCACCAGTTCTTTTTCCTGTGTGTCATGCCCTCCAGTTGTTTCTCTAGCCAACAGTTTTTCCTCCTCTCCTTCCCTAAACCAACTCTTCCTCGTCCTTCCCCCCTCATCATCATCTACGTACAGCTCTTCCCACCCATCTCCTCCTCCTTTTTCACCTCATGACCAACCTTTTCATTTGCTCTCCCTCCCTCCTCCTTTTTTTTTCTGTGACAAGTCCTTCTGATGTGCTACGTGTGCCTGCTTGCTCGGTGCGCACACACACATACACACACTTATGCAGTGTTAGTGCGCTGCTGTCGTAGCACCATGTGACCGAGCAGTAACCAACCCGAGAGCCGCTTGCTTGATCAACCAAACATCTGCCTCTGCTGCCTCAGCCAATCAGAGTGGCTGTTAATGCTTGTCCCTGTCAGCACTTGCTGCTGCTGCTTTGTGTGTTTTCTCTTCTGCCTGCGTGAGAGGAAGTCTGCCTTTCCTGCCAGGGGAGGGTCCTGGATTAACTCAGCTCCGTCTGCCCTCATAGCAAAGGCTCAGCTGATAACTGCTGCCCAAGGATATGCCGTAGTCGGACTGGTTGCACAGCTAACTCACAATCTGTAGGCTGCTTTGGATTATATTGGCAAACTGCAGTGGAGAGCAAGCGGAGAAGATTGTTTTCTGTTTCTGTGTGGAGGAGGAGAAGGAGGGAGAAAGAGCGCTAACTTCAGAAAGAGAGAGAGAGAGAGAGAGAGAAAAACAGAATAACGGATGTAGAGAAAGAGAAAAGGATCTTGTGTCAGGCTAAATGGCCTGATGGGAGAGATGTAGAAGGTTTAACGCAGTATGTCCATTGGAGCAAGGCACCCAGTAAGTAAACACACACACACACACACACATACACAAACGCCACTGCACCACGGCAAGGAGAACTTTAACGGCTGCAGTGCGCTGCTGGGGCAGCAGCATTTTAAAGTGGGTCACTCTGAGTGAAAAGACAAATAGATATGGGAGGGCGGGGGGAGGGTGCAAGGGCAGTGTTATTTGTAGAGTCTGGGTGGTTGGGTGTGTTTCTGACTGTTTATGTGTGAGACTTTGCAGGCTGCTCTGAAAAATTCCCACGTCACAGTCACACACACACACTCACAGGATAGGATGCACGGCCTGCGTGGTGGGATTGAGGGGGAGCAGAGGTGCAGACGTCTGGGAATATTTCAGGAACAGTGACTAAACGAGCACCATGACGTGGTGCTACAGTGGCTGTTTATAAAAGCAACCACCTGCCTCTGACTTTCCGCTCCCAAACTTATCTTCTCTGTATGTAAAAAAAAAACAAACAAAAAAAACACACTTCCCCTCCATTATGTGTGTTGACAAAACATAAGTAATGGTTCACTATGTAATAATAGGGGCTCAATCTTATTTTTCTGTCCTGTTTTGTCACCTTATCAGCTTCATTTTCCTGCTCTAATTTTGTTTTGGTTTCTTTTTCACTTGTATTTATAGCTTTAATACAAATAGTGCGAGTTGTGATGTATGGTAGAACACCTGTGCAATGAACTAGTTGAATATACAAGCCCTGTGGGAAACACTGCCTTTAAGAGGCATTTAAGTGTTTAGGTTGTTTTTTTTAACACATCTTTTTGGTCTTTAATTCAGTTGCATCATGTTGTCAAGTGTTGGTGTGTCTTCATTTTAGTGGGAATAGCAATTTTCATTTTCACTGAAAAAAATATAGAAATTGTGTTTTTCTTCTGAGGTCTGTACCACACATGCATTCCTGTAACGTCTACAGAATATGATTTGTAGGCTGTGGCATCTCTGTAGCACCACCATGCTTCATTTATAATGCCATGTTGTGACGCATTTGACATTTATATCAAAAAAAATTTTGCAGCTCTGTATTCTGTATTACAGAAGTGGTGCATGATGGAGTTAATCCCTGCTATATCTTGAGGTGGAATGCCAAAATAAAAGGCAACACTTCTCTAAATTTGGAGAGTATAACATTCACAAAGGTAGTCCACACAAGTTTACACAGGCACCTGCAGATGTTGTGCTTGTGCTGGTGTGTTGCTGGCAGCTTCAAGTAAGACAGCTCTTATCTTGATAAGCTGAGGTGATCCTTCCAGTGAAGTGTGAGTAATCGGACAAGGCAAGTTGCTCACACTGAAATGGCAGTCGATTTTTGTTCAGGCCCTCATGTGGCCAGCTATATTCTGCAGTCACATTAACAGTGAAGCACCTTTGATCCTTTTGAGGAAGTTGGACAGCTAACTGCAGTCAGGCTTCATGGCTGCTGAGTTGACTCAGACTTTGTTCTCTATAAAGCGTGTTTTTACAGTTAAACTTTAGCAGGTCTCATGCCAGGGTGACTGCCAACGGTGTTTAGTGTTTGGCTGTTAATGGCTTTCCTTCACGTTCCTGTGAGATCGTCTTTAGCAGGAAGGAAAAACTCCACAGACTCGGGACACACCAGGACTATGCGACGCAGCAAATCCAAAGCAGCGGCAGCACCACCGAACATGGTTTGATAAGGGCTTGATTGACTAACAGGGTCTCAGTGTGTTATCAGTTTTGTTGTTCTGTGTGCACAGTAGCAGTGACACGCTGTGTTAGTCATCTTACTGATTTGTCTGGCTTAACGTAGAGGGGTTATTGTGTTGTCATAGGTGCTGAGTTTCCTCCCTATTGACAGATGATTTTTTGATTTTTTTCTTTTTTTTAAGGAAGTCTTGTCTGCGCGTACCTTATCTGCTCATTTTCCTGTTTTTGGTTTTGTGGCACAGTCAGCTGGATTGCTCGTGCTCTGTTGAGCTCAGACAGATAGAGACAGATGTCCGGTCACTTCCGTCCTGCCAGTATTCTAGTAATTACCTTTTAATGCATATTATGTAATGACATTAACTGTGCCCGAGTTTCTGTGTGTGTCAGTTTGTGTGTTGTTGCGATACTAGAATTTCTATCTACGATACAAGACCTTGAAAAAAATCGATCGAGTGCCATGTTCACACAACATTGAGTGCGTAAGATTGTAGGTCTTTATTAAAAGATTAATATAACAAGGCTTGTGTACTGTGTGTTAAGCAGAACAGCATCTAAGTTAATTTACCTCTGACCATGTAGGCACTGCAGCAGTGTGTGTGTTTGTGTCAACTCACTGCTCGAGAGTAGAAATGGCAACAAAGCTGGTGCGAGTGTCTCGATACTGCAGAAAATGAGTATTGAAACCAGGCTTGGGAATCAAAGTAACTCACTATATATTTAGTGTACACAATAATGATAGTATCATGAAACAGCGATTCTGTGATATACAATACATTGCAAGACAATCATCTAACGATACATCATAATACCTGTCTAACTGAAGAAGAAAAAGACCCCTAGAAAGGCAAAGTGCAGGAATTGTGCATTTATTGACTGCATTGTGGTGTCAGTTCTCAAAATTTGGCAGGAACTGAGATGAAACATTGTTTAGTGCCTCTTTATCACACAGACTGACTGCAAGTTGTCCTTGTCCATGTGTGCCATCATTACGATGTAAAATACCCTTAAACTGGCAAAAGGTTGACACTTCTGGAGTTGACATTATTAAAAGAAGGAAGCAACTATGGTTCACTAAAATCTGTTCAATTCAATCTGTGTAAATTAAGTTTACACCAATTGAATTACTCTGGTGAGTCAAATTGTCAGAGGAATCTGTTCAGAGCACCTACATGTTTTAATAAAAAATAGCTATATTTGACACCAGTCTATCGATCATGGTATTGCAAGAGGAAGCAATATGATGTATTGCTTTATAGACATTTTGTCCCACACCTAATTCAAACCATTTCAATGGTATTGATATAACACAACACTAGTGTGAAGTCTGCGTTTCTGATTCTGATGTGGGCTATTAAGTCAAGCTATTTAAAACAACAGCCCATTTACACACATGCTTCTCTGTCAGTAGCTTAATTGTCTCCAGCCTCGAGTTCCTTGATTCAGTTTTGTTGAAGCCTGAAATCCGCTGGCCTCCAGTCAGGCCGGCCGGCAGACAGACCTGCTGGCCTTTTATGTAGGCTAGCCTTTAAACAATAGTGTTCATATCTCCCCCAGTACAGTACGCTGCTGGAAGATTCCCCTGAACTGTTGATGTTTCTGTCCACCATTTTGTGTAACAGTTTACAAAGCTCACCTGGCCAGGAGGCGACAGAGACGAGCTCTTCTTTTCTATGAATGGATAATATGTGAATACATGTCTGATATTATTGGTAGTGGCTGTGTATTTTACTTTGACTATGCGAATACTTGCATGGTGTTTGATTTGGTTAAGGCTGCACTAATGCTCAGCTTTGTTTGTTTCTCCACCATCAGGAGGCTGAGACAGGATTCGTTCCGAGTGTTCAAGACTTTGATAAGAAACTTGCTGAAGCCGACGCCTACCTACAGATTCTGATTGACCAGTTAAAGGTAGGAGCAACACCGAACCGACAACATGATTTCATCTAAAATTCTTTGCACCAGAGCAATGTGGCCCTTTGATCGTTTAATTGGTAGGTTGATTAACCCATTAGTTATGTCTTTTGGTAAGCAGAAAAATACTCTTACCTCCGTTAAAAAGTTTTTAACCCATGTTGTTTAAGCAGAGGGAATTGTATTTTTATTTTACCTGTACTTTTGTATACTGACCAATGTCTGGCCCCTTGGCACGTCACTTTTTTCAAATCTGGGCCTTCTCAAAAAGTATTGAATAATCCTGCTTTACACTAATGTAGATTTGAGAAATTTAGGATATCTGCCACTCACTTTAATATATTTTGTTTCGACATCCAGAGCTACTATGATCAATTTGAAAGACTTTCCACACTGATCAAATAATTTATTCCAAATTACAACCTGAAATTAAATCTGTAAATGTGTCACATACATGGCATGACTTGCATTTGAATCCATGTCATGATGACCTTCCTTTATTTTGTCTCACTTTTTGTGGGTATTTCCTCTCTGATGTCAAAGCAGAAGTTATTAAAAATAAGATTTGTTGTAGCATGATGATAAGGCAGAAAAATTAAGAGAAGCAGTAGCATAATGAAAACACAGTGTCCCTCCTTGGTGAAAAGACCTTGCTTCTTGCCACCACATTATCTCATATCTGATCATTTCAGTACTCATTTGACTGTGTACCCTTTCTAGCTCATATTTCCTCTTTCTCTCTTTTTTGCCTTTTCATCTCTTGTTCCCGGTCACTCTCACACAGCTGTTTGATGAGAAGATCAAGGACTGCAAAGAGGATGAATCACGCAGAGTGAGTACCAGCAGTGCCGCTCTGTCCTTGTGTGTCAGCTCTCTGGTCGGCTGTTCTCGCTGTCATTAGAGGCCTGGCTAACAGCAGGGGTAGCAGGCTGACACACAGCGCTCGGGAATGAAAAATGATAGCTGTTAGTGTGGTGCAGGCGTTTGGTAGCTGTCACTGGTCAGTTTGAAATTGTCAGTATTTTTAAAGGTGATTGAATTGGACTGTACAACCTGTTTCTTAGCATTTGTATTGAGAAAGTAAATGAAGAATTTGTCTTTATGTTTGAAAAGCTAGCCAAACAGTTATCATGGCACATATCATAGTTCATTACATACATTACTTAAAGAGTGCACAATGTAGTTTTGGGGGAGGAAATTTAATCAGAAGAGAACATTTTTCATTATTTATTTTTTCATGATTGAATACACAAACAATTTTCAAAGGACAACACAATTTCAGACAGTTTTTACTTTGTTAATATTTGCAGGAACCGTCTAAGTAGCAACCGTTTTGGCTTCAGACAGTCTTCTGGGGATCTTATTCCCCTCTTAGGACGGCTTATTTATTCAGTCATGGAAGAAATGAATATTTCTGTCTTATTATTACCTTATTAATATTGTAAATATTACCTTTCTGAGTTTGAATCTTCAGCCATACCCAGCCACACCAAAACTGTCCTCAGCTGACTGAGAGGCCAGACTTCAGAGCAGTGACTGTGCAGACTTCATGTCTACAACAAGTTATTATTTTCATCATCAATTAATTGTTTTGTGTGCACAGTGTTGCAACATGGTGGAAAACACCCATTGTAATTTCCCAGATCACAAAAATTATGTCTTCAGGTGACTTGTTTTGTCCAATCAGCTGTTTAAAACAGTTTGCAATGATTTAAAAGAGACAACAGCAGCAATTCCTCACATTGGAGAACAAGAAAAGGTAAAGCATATTTGCTTGATAAATGGCTGAATAGATAACTAGAATGTCACTCAGTAGAGCGCTTACCGCCATCATGGATCTCTCCCTTTATCGGCAGCAGCACCAAAAGTTAGCAAACAAACAAACAAACGACCACAGGTGATGACATAACCTCCTTGGCTTGGTAATAATAGATTATCAAAATAGCAGCTGATTATGATAATGGTCACAGCTCTTAACAGACGGGCACAGTTAGCTCTTCAGTTAAATTTGGCACATTGAGTGTTTTGTGGGTTGCCAGCTGATGAACAAGAGGCCATGCTTTTGTATTAATGAAGTAAAGACACGTGTACTTGAGGGACTGTTGTCAGAAATTAGCTTCAGTTAACACTACAATTGCATTTGTTTTTTCTTGTTTGTTAAGACCATTCAGTCAACACAAGCACATTTTGTATTGTTCTGTAAAATTTTAGTCCTAGATAAGTCATGTTATTGTTGGGGGAAGCAGTTCAGTTTCAGAGTGTCACGGTATTTTACCAGCAGCTGTGTGATTCACTTCCTCTGTGGGATTAATGCTGGCTGTTGGTCACTGACTTCACAAGAATAGGAAATACTCTTGTAGATTCTTGCAGTAAGTAGGACGTCATTACATTGATGTTATTCGACCAGTTGTGCAACGCTTCTGCTTTTGACCTCTATTTGTTTTTTTTAAAACGCTCTTCAATCTTACTGTCTGTTTCATTTTCCTTTTTACAGAAAGTTGAAAATTTGAAAGAGACTACTTGTGTAAGTGACACATGAACACATTTTCCTTCCTGTCTTTCAGTTTTCAAGTCAGCTCTGAGTTGCTAAATTCCTTTTCTGTCTTCTTCTTTCAGAGCATGGTAGAGTCCATCAAGCACTGTATTGTACTGCTGCAAATCGCCAAGGTAAACACAACATCAGCACAGTTTGGTTCGTATCTCTGTTGTTTGCTCTGCCACTTCACCATAGTCATTGTTCTCGTGAGACCACATCACAACAAGTTGAGTGTGTGCACTGTGTTACCTGCTGTGTGTCTCTGGGGTAGTTCCCTGCTTACAGTTGCTATCTGGGTCGGTGGTTGATGAGGGTGTAGCCCAGTAGTCGTTTCATCACATGTTCCATTCAGCCCTTTGAAAAGGAAGTGGAGCAATCATTTCTGCTTCACATAGTCGTTAGGTGAGAGTTGTAGCTTTTAAAACTCATGAAAAAGATTTTCTACAATCTTATTTATGAGTACTCGTGGAGATTGTTTCACCAATTGAGTAATCCTGGTATTAACTGATACTGAAAGAAATCTGTGTTTTACCATGTGATGAAAGGATTACTACATGTGGCAAGTTGGTGAATTTTCAGCTCCATGTTATGAGAGGGATGGATCTCATTGCTGTCTACACCGCATTTGCTCAGGATGCTTTAAATGAAATGACTCTTCCTACACTAAGTAGTCTAACATTGTCTTCTCAAAATTTTAAGGACCAAAGTAACGAACAGCAACACGCAAACGGACTTATAGTAAGTTTGACATTCTCCGTCCATGACAGAAAACTGAAATCAAACAAGCTGCTAACTTTCTCTTCTTGCTATATTTATTCTCCACTGTAGAAAATCAGATAAAGCAGATCTTTGTAGTGCATGCTGTCTAATTTGGAGATAAGCTCTTTCTGAAGCTCTTTCCCTCATTTCTGCCACCACTTTCCTGTTTAGATTTAGAAAAATTTCCTGATTTCATCTTAGATTTGGATTCTTTCAGCAGTGGTTGGGAACTATTCTTTTCTACATCAAGATACAAAATGTGTATGTGTGTGCAAACTTTTAATCTAGAAAATGCACATTTTTGCTGAATATGTATGTGTGTTTGCATGCCTGTATATGAGAGTATTGCACTTTCCTTCACTCATTAATTAGTCAACTAATTCACCATTGATTTATGTGTACACACTGCCTGCTTATTGAACCATCGAGCACTAAAGCCATCCACACAGCACTTTTGCTGACTCTGCAGGTGTCGTGTCTTCATGTCAAGGGTCTTACCAGCAGTTTTACTTGTTTTATCTACAAATCACATGTACTTTAAATCACTGACTCATTTTCCAAAGAATTGACTATCAGTTCTTAAATTGATTTCTTATCCTACAGGTTTTCAAAAAACATATTTCTTTTCTCAAAACAGATTATCAAATTGTCACATCATGTTTTATTAAGGTTTTACAGTGTCCCCACTTTTTTGGCATTTGGGTTGTGCGTTTTCCTTTCCACACACGTCCATGCTTGTGTGTTGTTTGACTTTCAGAAGGCACAGCTTGAGTCTGCTGTCAGCCATCAATTCTCACCAGTTTTTCCAAACAGCTCACGACGGCAATGTCATGCAATCTAGTGCTACGAAAAAAATGAGACTTCAACTCGAATGGGTTACATATTGCGATTATAGATTTTGCTCAAGTAGATTTTTCTCTAGAGGGAGGGAGGTGGACTGGAAAATGAATGTCCCAGAAATGTGAGGACTGAAGGGCAAATGAAAAGTGTACTTAGAGCTTTGACCACCCTACTCTGACCAAAAACCCAGTGAGTACCTTGTAGGTGAAAAATCCATCTGAAAACTTTCAGTATGCTTTGGGAAAATGTGGGTAATGTAATGTGAACGGTTTGTAGGTAATGGACTAACGCATAAAAAACCTCCAGTGTGGTCTGCGAATCAAGAATCCCACAGGGGCCGTACAGCTCATAGGCCTGCATTTACTCTTACAGCTGACTTAATCTCACAGTCATTAAGTACAGTATTACGTAGTATAAATAGCACAGCATAAGCTCTGTCTACACATTTATCTGTGCACACTTTACATGCGTTAAGCTTTGTGCTAAAGATATCTCATTTTGAGCTGTAGAAGGTCTAAATGTCACGTTGCATGTGTGCCTTTTAATGTAGAGCAAATGATAAATGCACCGCAGAGCTAAAAAAAAAACACAAACACAGGCAGCATGTTTGATTGACCATGCCAAGCACACTGCACCGATGGGGGAATTGCCGTAAGTGTAAGAATCGCCTTCAGCCTGTTCAGTGTTTATCTGTCAAAATAGTTTATGTGCTGTGATTAAAAGATATATATCGATCATGACACAGCATTTACACCCGTTTTATCTGCAATTGTCTTCCCTTCACCTGCTTCTGCTTCCGCTCCCGCTTGCAGGGTCCCACCATGACAGACCAATATTTCTGTAATTGTCTATAATTAGTAGCCCTCGCCTTACTTTCACGGAGGCACGTGGACAGGGCGAGTATTGGGCAGAGGAGAGCGAGAAAGGAAGAAATGAAGGCAAGAAGCTTGAAAGTAGTGTGAACAGGAGGGCAAATGAAGTTGAAACATCAGAGCAAGCTTCTCTGCATGATATTTTCTACCTCTGATCATAACTTTCATTTTGTTGGCACATCTCTCAACACAAAACAGACCATTATTTTACTTCACAGCTCTACTTCCTCTGTAGTCAGTATGTTTTGTGTAACATGCACAGTGTTGCATCCTGGGATTGTGCAGGCATGTTGTTTACTTTCTGGTATTCTTGTCCAGCTACTGTATTTTCGCTTTTACAGCCTTTGGTCGGGTCATGTTCTGACTCACTGTGCCTGTTCATTTTGACTGCAGGTCAAGTTTAAGTAATAGGATATTACACATCGCATTGACTGGATCTAATTTCAGTGCCACCAAGAGCCCTGAGGGGAAGTCGCTGGGGAATAAAGGGTCGATATGGTTTTGTTTTAGCTCGCATTGTTGTTGGTGTTCCTGTCAGTTGGGTCATCGGGTGCCTCTGACCCCATTAGGCCGTGCCAACAGGCTGATTTCTATGTGCATGCGCACTTATGTGTGTTTGCCTGTATTCAAATCATGGACATATGATGTTGATTGAGGTGGCACCGGTGAGGGCAGGCTGCTGCAGAAAGGAACGTCCCCGCAGGTTTTCACCACAGGGAAATCACAAGCTGGGGAGTTAAAACATGTTACAGATTTAGTCTGCAGCCCTGTGGAGTTAATTAACCCTTTTTAGACCGAGTTCAAGAGGCACTGTTAGTTACTGTGTAAAGCTGCTGCTGGTGTTTGGGTTTTCAAGCCTTGCCGTTGGTTTTCGTATTGATCAAAATAATGAAACCTGGAAACGCCACGCTTTCCAGGAAATGATGTGAGAGGAAATTGATCTTCCCAGGCTGGATGGTGCATATTTTATTTCAGTGTATACCGTTAAAAGGATCTATACAGAGGCTGTGATTGGTGCCCAGTCGAGGGTGAGAGGTTACATTGACTTCTGTGTTTCAAGTCAGCACATTCGATTATAGATTTTATTTGATTTCACCATTTGTTCTTGCTTTCCAAGACATAAACTGGGTATAGCAAAAATAACAAAACTCAACACTAAAATAGGCTCTTTGATATTTTCCAAAATGTCTGTAGACAGTTTAAAGTCCAAAACTGGGGCTAAATTCTCTTTTGGTTTATTATCTGTTGAACAGCATCATAGATTAGTAAGCAGGCAGTGGCGTGGGTGTGCTATTGTTGGAGCAAGTGTCTGTTTGTTTTTGTTGTTGATGGCAATGTTGTTTTTCTTTGTTTGCTCCAGAGCACCATCAACCCAGTGGATGGGATCTACCAGCCCCCTCTGGCTACCCCTGTAGACAACACCACGATGCCAACACAGACCACACTACCCACAGGTTCTTGTCACCTCCTCACTGTTTCTTATGCACACTCAAACCGGTGCCTCACAGAGGGTGGCAGCAGCTCCCCCTGTTGTTCACACAGTCTTCATCTCCTTCAGCTGATGGGCCGCTCTGCGCAGCACATTTAATTCTGTCTCGAGTGTTTGCTGGCAAAAGCCTTTTTCATTTCTCGTTTTTGACAAATTTATCAACAATTAACAACAGTTCATGTTCTCCCTCAATTGCATTTGAAGTGTAATGTTTCACTGTGGTGTTGAACACAATGGGATGAAACCTGAAGCATGTTCTACTATGACAATATTGATGTCATTCAGGGTTTCAATATATGTACTAAATGTTTTATCCGTGTTTGAAGGAAAGTGATGCAAGTCAGCTTCCTGACTGTTGGGGATCTACAGCAGGCTTCAGTGGCATTAAATCTGTTATGGTTATTACACATATTAATGGGATTATATTTAATTTTTCCAACTTAATTCTCTTTGAAAATTGATTCATTAATGTTGTTCTGTGTTGAAGCAGATCCCTCCAGCCCCCCCTCAGTGGAATAATAATTGATTAAATTTAATCGCATGACTAAGATTTGACCAAAGAAAAAAAATCAAAGTCTATTTTGGTCAGCTGACTATGACAAGACTGTTTAAAAGTGCTGCTGAAATGAGCCATGCAAAGTAGGCCGTTCTCATTTCGGTCTGTTAATAGACTGTGTAATCCCCCTCACAGCTGAAGTCTCTGTCTGCAGCGTCTTAGATCTTTTTTTTCTCTGAGACGCTGTTTTTAATGCGATTTGGTTTCATTTTGAGGCTTCGGTGCTAATTCATCTACTTTCTCATTTCCTCTAAAGACGCTTCTCAGGTGTGTAAATCAGACCAACGACCCTCCACGTTACCCGTTGGTCCCGTCGTCACAGTGATGGGCAGTCTGCAGACCCCAACTCCCAACAGCACAGGTAAAGTTCACTTCACTCCTGCAGCCAATGATCAGCATCGATTACACGTTCCACGAATTACATTTTAGGAACATTGCACATATATGGTTTTATTTTGTCTTGACTTCTTGCAGGTTTTAGACAGTTTGCTGACTTATATTACAGGTTGCATAAAGCCTCTTAGAGCCTTTAATTTACAATCAACATGAGGCTAACGTAATAAGAACGCAACCATGAGTGCAAAATCAATAATAATATTAATTATTACTGTTCTTTTCCAACCTGGAGTGCCTTGTCCATGAACATAAAGTACAAAAGCAAAGGAAAGCAGAGGTGCATGCCTGTTTGTCTTCTGTGCTGAGGCAGCAGTATTAAAATGCTGCGCTGTGCATTAAGAAGGAAAGCTGCAAGCTCCAGAGTACTGTCAATACGCTCTGCGGAGGAAGCCATCACTATGTTAAAGACAGCTTAATGTTACTTTACACAGCCTGCTGGACCAGGCTCAGAAATGAACGCTCCAGCTGAACAACATTATGTAGATTTGACTGTGAACTGTATGCTGTGTGAATAGAGAAATCTCATAAATTAGATCCATAAAATGAAAAGAAAAGCACAAGCGGGCACTGACATGACACACAATGTTTGATTAAATTTTTTCCCCTCTGTCAGGGAGTGGCCCTTCAGGCCCCAGCAGCGGCGTCGCCTCCCCAGCTCACATCCCCATCCCCTCGCACTCTGTGCCAGACTTCTCCTATTCCTCCAGCGAAGATGAGTTCTACGACGCTGATGAGTTTTACCAGAGCAGCACTTCCCCCAAACACTGCATAGAGTGAGTATAGTAACACTGTAATTAAAGCGTTTGCCAGCACAGGTGGGAAAATGCTGCTTAGAGAGAATGAAGTCGGAGAAGTTTGTAACAGAATTGCCTGTGAATTCCTACTTATTCTTTATCTCTTCATCTCTCCTGCTTCCTGCCTCCTTTCCGCTCACTCTGTCTCCTCCTCTTGCCCTCAGTCCCTCAGGGCCTCCAGCTGCCTCGCCCCTTACTAATGAAGGAACAGCTATGAAACGACCAGACACCACCGAGTCCCTCAACTCGTCCATGTCCAACGGCACCACAGATGCAGGTAAAATAGGACTGCACACACAAACATATTGTAACTACTTCTGTTTCTGTGCTTTATTAAACTCTAAGCTGGTGCTCTTCTTGCTGAAATTGAAGGTAACAGTAAAGATTTGGCTTCATGTAGGGCTGCAAGTAACGATTATTTTCGTTGTTGATTTTCTTTATTAATCGATAGTTGTTTGGCCTATAGATTGTCAGAAAATGGTGAGAACTACAGATTTTACAAAGCCCAAGATGACATCCTCAGATGCCTTGTTTTGTCCACAACACAAAGAATTTCAGTTAACTGTCACAGAGGAGTAAAGACACCAGAAAATGTTCACATTTAAGAATCTGGAATCAGATAATTTTGACTTTTTTTCCGATTCTATCAATTCAGAAAAGTCTGGTTCCGGTTTCGTCAGATGGTAAAAGTTAAGTGATGTTTTAATCATGAAGTGGCAGGGAAGTCAGTCATTTTTCACCCATGTGAGACTTGTCCTCTGCTGTTGTCTTCAGACCCGTTTGATAGCCACGATGACCGTGATGATGACCCTGAGGGCGAGTCTGTGGAGGAGCACAAGAGCGTCATCATGCACCTTCTCTCTCAAGTTCGTTTGGGCATGGACCTCACAAAGGTAAAGACTCCCTCCATACTGGACTCCATTCTCTCTTATTTCTGTCTAAATTCCCCTCACTGCAGTGGTCCTTAATCTTTTTACTCACTATAATATTGTTTGCGCACACTGTTTTCTTTTGAACAACCCACGCAGCTCCAGTTTTACAGTTTTTCTCCTTCATTATATTTCACAGGTGGTCCTGCCTACCTTCATCTTAGAAAGGAGATCTTTGTTAGAAATGTACGCAGACTTCTTTGCACATCCAGACTTATTTGTAAGGTAATGCTCATCTCTCTCATTGGTGCAAGCAACTGTGTCACACATATATTTAAATGCATCCAAAAGTCAGAACACATTAGTTTAACTCATTCACGTGTCTTCCACTAGTATCGCTGAGCAGCCGGAGCCCCGGGAGCGCATGGTAAATGTGGTAAAGTGGTACCTGTCAGCTTTCCATGCAGGGAGGAAAGGTTCAGTGGCCAAGAAACCTTACAACCCCATCCTGGGAGAAGTCTTCTACTGCCACTGGGATCTGCCTTGTGAAACAGAGGAGCCTCCCCCACACACGGTGAGACCACATGCCTCTGCAACTATTACTGGTTCTTCACTACTTAGGATTATGTAATTAAGCGTCTGTTGATAGAATAGGACCAGCTATGGCAGAGCATCTGATTTTTTTTTCACCTCACATTAATGTTACACATAAAACAAGTTGTGCACATGCCCACTAATCAGAATCAAATTTAGAAAATGCTGAATTTTAAATGTTATCAAGATTAGGAGTCAACACAATCACTCATGTAAACCAAAAATCTGTAAATATGAAATCAAACAATCCCGTCGTCATATTTGTATGCTGTCCCCTGGCATTTTCACTTGTCTTATGTTGGTCCCTTACTCTGGAATTTAGCAATAGTAAGCATTAAATATCAAGATCAAAACATACAATCAAAGTTGTTAAGTACAGCTGGTAAAATGAACAAAGTGACAGTACACATCGATTACTGTGGGGGTGTAAAGAATTCTGTAAACTTTATTTTTTGCTGTTACTTTTACAGTAACAATTAAGATGTGATGATAAAAGCTTCGATAGTTTAAAAATTTGGTTTAGGTACCTTAGAACTGATTCAATTTTACTCTTAACAAACAAACAAACACTAAATTGTAAAACTTTGCGTTGCCTTTCATGTACATTTATGTTTTGTTTTCCTGTGTTAACACATAACACAACGCACAATTCCTTTTAATATTCTTGAATCATCAAAATGTTGTTGTGTTTCATATATCACTGTGTATAAAATGGAGAAACTCCAGCACTCGTTTGTTCTGACCGCCCTCATCTCCTCCACCCCTCCAGGAGACGGTATCAGACGGCCCAGTTCCCTGGTCCTCAGCCAACAGTGTGCGTTTTGTGGCAGAGCAGGTCTCTCACCACCCACCCAGTGAGTGTTGAACTTTCTTCTTTTAACTGATTACAGAGCGCTGTGACAAACTTTTGACATGTAGGATCAAAACACTGATCGCTTTTGACAAGTAACCACCGGTCGCTCAGATCATTTGTCCTTATAAAGCTAAATACAGGCTGTTGATTGCATGTTAAGGATTATTTGACAGACTTTCAGAACTGTAACTTGTTTGACACTTTCTATTAACTCTCGATTATTTCTTCTTTCTGTAGTTTCTGCATTCTACGCAGAGTGTTTAAGTAAGAAGATCCAGTTCAACGCTCATATCTGGACTAAGTCTAAGTTCTTAGGCATGTCCATAGGTGTCCACAATATTGGCCAAGGTACTCAGATTGCTACTTTATACACTCCAAAATCTGAATTTTTACACACTTTGCAGTCACATCTTCAAGTTGATGTTATAATTTTGTGCTGGTCTCGTTTCAGGTTGTGTGTCGTGTTTGGAGCACGATGAACATTACATCCTCACCTTCCCCAATGGATATGGCAGGTGTGTATGTGTGTTAGGGTATTCATTTGTGTGATCCTGTCATTGCTGAATTATCAATAATGTGCCGTGCTGACCCTGAGTTCGTCTGTCCAGGTCAATTCTGACTGTGCCGTGGGTGGAGCTGGGCGGGGAGTGCAACATCTCCTGCTCCAAGTCAGGCTACAGCGCTAACATTGTGTTCCACACCAAACCCTTCTACGGAGGGAAAAAGCACAGGATCACAGCTGAGATCTTGTAAGAGAAAAATGTCCACACAGTACATTTTAAATCACAGTTCAACAACTAATTTTTTTATTGAAATGTTTAACGACTCTTTTCTTTTTCTCTTTCAGTCCACCTAATGACAAGAAGTCTTTCTGCTCCATTGAAGGAGAGTGGAACGGAGTGATGTATGCCAAGTGGGCAACTGGAGTGAGTCTTTTCTTAGATAATATTAGATGTTAATTTTTTTAATTTTTTTTGGTGAGGGATGCATATCAAATTAAATAATTACCTAAGAAAAATAAGCAGTCATTTATAAGTTGAACCAAAACAAAATGTATGCATTCAATGCACTGGAGAACAACGACAAAAGGAAAGTGATTTGAAGCAAGGAAATGCACTCATGCATGAATAAATGTGTTTGTGTGTTTTTCCAGGAGAACACAGTGTTCATTGACACTAAGAGGATGGGCATCATTAAGAAGAAAGTGAGAAAGCTGGAAGACCAGCTGGACTACGAGTCCCGGAGGTGAGAAATGAAACTGACCTTTAGGCAGTCTTTCACATCATGAGACCTTTTGTCTTTGAAACTTTAACCCTCACTTCTTCAATTCTCCAGATTGTGGAGAGACGTGACGTTGAACCTGAAGCTGAAAGACATCGATTCGGCAACAGAAGCCAAACACCGGCTGGAGGAGAAACAGAGGGCCGAAGCCAGAGAGAGGAAGGAGAACGAGCAGCAGTGGGAGACCAGGGTGAGGCTGTCAGCCCATATTCTTCATCTGAACACTGTGATAATAGACTACACAGTCACAAACGTGAATCTTTTTACCTACAAAGCAATATGTATTTGTGTTTTTAATGTAAAATGACTGAATCTAAATGCAACATACTGGGGTTGTATGAGCAAAAGCAAATGATCAAATTAGCAAGTAAACAGATCTTGTTGTCAATTACATTCATAGTGACAGGAAAAGGCAAAAAGCTTGACAAAGATCACTTAGAAGTGTCAGATAATTTTCAACTGAATTTCAGGATGAGCTCTAATAAAGTCTTCTCAGATACTTGAGTGTAATAATCACTCACTCACTTGTTTGTGTGTTTCTGCAGCTATTCCACGAGGACGGGGAGTGCTGGGTCTACGATGAGCCTCTATTAAAGAGATTATCCTCTCAGAGGCACTGAGAAGACTGCGTGCACTCTGATACACACACATACATATGCATAAATAAATGCACACACGACAGAGTCTTCATAAGAACTCTTTTGCAAAACCACTTGTTTTCCAGGCCTTGGAATGACTGATGATTGAATATGTACACAGCTTTGCATTTGACTGTAAAATAACAATATGGAGATGAATGAAATCGAATGGAAAAGCAAGATGTAACATGAAAATTAGTAAAGCTCCTCTCCCTACTTGGGCAATCTCACTTCCACCTCCACTGACACCCGCCAACATGAGACTCGGCAGCGCAGAGTGGAGACGGGAGGGTTCGACGTCATCCAACTCTGTCCGTCTGCTTCACGACCACACCCTACATCAGCTCCACAGGACGAGCCAGAGCAGTTTCCCTACACTAATGGTTTTTTGGAGGAGGAGGGCGAGGGATGTGTGGTTGATGGTGTTCAAATCAAATAAATCTTAACAAATAAAAACGGCGCTCTACATCTCAGGGAATCTGGTGACTGAGGAAAGAAAGCTGCTGCCCCCTCTACGAGTCTTGACAGCCTTATAATGGTGGAATGGACGAATCTTAAAGGGCCAGGGGAGAAATTCTCCACTTGCCTGCAACCAGTTGTAACTGTTGTTTATATATAGATATACATATGATGGATATATAAATATATATTCTTTTTTATTTTCAATGCTCTTTTTGTTTATTTTCCTTTCCTGCAATAGTGTAAAAATATTTGAGGATATGAACTTGATGGCTTTACATCTTTAGGAATCATTCCATTCCCCTTTTGATGTTTTGTTCCCATTTCAAGTTGATTTTGCCACCTATTTGGGTCCTTCACACTGTTCTGTGTCTCAAGTGTTATCCAGAAGCAAAGCCCTACATAAGCCATAGCATCTGAACACACTGATTTGATAGATTTGTGAAATATATGCAATATAGCGATCATTGACATTACCTGTCAAAGGACAATTTTTGGTGTCCATTATGCCAAAAAGGTTTAGATAAACGGCTGAAGGGACTTTGATCTGGGCAGAGAACAAACGATCCTCTGAAGAGGTTTCCATGTTACCTGAAGGCATTTATGAACAAATGATTGTTTACATATTTTTGTCTTTCTGAATCGTTGGTCCATGATGAGGACCAAAGGCTCCCCTTTTGTTCCGCACAATACCTTTCCTTTCCAAACCCACAGGTGACAGAGTGGATCACCTTCATGGTTAACTCTTGTGCTTTCAGAGGGTGAGGAAAGTGAAAACGAGGAACCAGAGTAGACCTGTGAAACACGCTGCTGTTTCAGAGTGCTGCTACAGTCCAGACTGTTCTACCGGTTCAATTTTAGTGTAAACTTAATTTTGTTTTTTGTCCAATGTTTTTCAAGATAACACACATAGAGGGCGATATTTATCCTACTGTACACCTCTGCTTTTTTTGAACCATCATTCGTCATTCTTATTTACAGCTATAGGTTGGATCTAAATGCAATGATATTTGGATGAAATGTAGAAATAAACAATTTTCACCCGAAAATTCCCAAGAATATCTCTCAATCTGGGTCCCTTGTTATCTTTGTGTTTGACATTTAAGATGTGATTATCATCTATTCTACATATTTGGCCTGAGTGATAAGTACGCTGGTTGATTTTAAATGAATATTCAATGAATGTGGTGAAGAGAAACATATTAGTGGTGCTGTATGCATATCAATGAAACCTGGTAAAGATCTCAATGCCTGTAGTTGCAGATGTTAAGTTTGATCCTTCTCTAAAGCCTCCATAACAAAAAGGGCCTTTAGAAACAAGCCAAATAAAAATCAGTCAAAGCTAAATTTGAAGCTCTTATATTGTTTTTTTTCCTCCATGTTATGTCTTTGTAAATTGAATTGAGGCCTTGCCATACATTTCATTATCACTCGGTATTGCCTGATAGAGGGGAATCAAAATGTATTTTTTATTTCATTTGGATCATAAACATTGATTGTATCAGATTTTCCTGTTTATCAATGCATAATATTAAATCTCCATGAGTTTAATCCTGCGAGATATTGTCATGGTTATTTCAGATGAGCATGGGTGATATTAGGCCCATATTGCCAACCCCAACCAACATGTGCATATAAACCATATAAACAACACAAACTCAAAGGGTGACTCCAGTAATTTTACACATTAAAGTGTGTTTACAGGTCTTGGGGAGTACTTCTGCAAATGTGAAAAATACAGTAGAACGCCTTCTGTGGCTCCAGAAGAAGCTGCATGTAATCTGATAAATTGCCTCCAGATGTCAGTGTGAGTTGTATTGTGGGTGATTTAGGCGCCAGGTTTCTCGGCAGTGGGCTGCTTTTCAAAACCTAGTGACTCCCCAAAACTTGTAAACACACTTAAATGTGTAAAATTGTTGGAGTAACCCTTTAAGTAATCGCCACCTTGCTTGATATTTTGCATTTATTGCCCAAAAATAACCAATTGACGCACAGTTAACCCACATGGCACTGTGGGGGCCCCTGGGAAGCTGCCCCTTTTGCCCGTCTGGAAATCCAGCATGTGTGAGGAAACATCATGCATAGATAACATATCTGTAATCTGTGTTTATAAGGCACAGAGAAAATCGGAGAAAATCTGAAACGCAACATTAGAGTCAATGAATGAAATGCAGGTACAGACAGGAATCACGATTTTTATAGATACTGTTCCCCCTCATAGATAACGTTTAATTTTGTAGTTTAATTAAATTTGATTATTTTTTATTTAAACTTTGGTTTCATTTATGTGATTTACAGTGTTAAATGTTGTATTCCTCCTAGTTTTCATTGATAACCGGACAGTCCGGCAGAGGCGCTAGACGTTGGACTATTTTTCCCATCGGCCTGTGCGCCATCCTCTATAAAAGCGAGCTGCACCCTTCGCCTGTCCTCATTCTTCCTCCGCAGCAGCAGGTAAATGCCACGTCTCCGTCTTCAAGTGTTTGTCTTTCTGAAGTCTTGCTACATTTGTAGTATTTAACTGTAAAAACTAGGAGATTAACATGCACTGTCTATGTTTACTCTTCTAAATCTTAGCTGTTTTAAGCAAAAACGCTTATTTTGAATAACATTGTGAACTTGTGCTAGGTTAGCTGCAGGCCTCCACCACGTGCCTCAGTGCGCATGTTGAGATGCTAATTAGCCAACCAGCTAATTTCTCACTTTTATTCACTTGATTCAGACGCGTGCTACATCGTTGTCCCATGACTATGTGATGATATATATGTTGGTAGGGACATCTGAATAAGAGTGAAGAAACGCCAACTCTTCTGACAGTATGGGACAACTGCTTGAATTTAGTTTAATGTTAGCTTTGAGCTAGCTGCACAGCTCCTGTGCTGGGTGTGCTGTATATCACAGGATTTTGTTTCAAATCCTGATTAATCTACAAGTTGCATAGTTTAAAAATTGTCTGAAGTTTAAAATGTACGTTTTATGATTTGTTTGCAGGCCTGTCGACAGGATCTGAGTAAAATGGAGGTGGCTATCACATGGTAAGTAAACTTCAAACGCAATGGTTTATGAATATACAACTAGTGATGTTTCATTATATAAGAGTAGTGGACAGAAGTGATTTCTGATACTGCATTACTGAAGTTGAATTAATGGCATTAGTTTAGTAGACTTATGCAATTTAACCAATCATAAAAGTGATCACTGGTATAAGCTGTGTAACTTAAGTACCTTTTTTCTTCAGGTCCAAAATGATGATTGCACGTCATGAACATCATCGAATACAATGCTGGTGAGTTGGATGTCTTCTGAATAAAGCAATCCTAATTATCCTAACTGGAAGTCGGTGATGATTTAAATGATAAGAGTAGTGGACAGAAGTGATTTCTGAGCAATTTTACACTGAGACTTCTCTAGTTAAGCTTTTCTTGTGCTTGACATGACTGGTATGAGACTAAAGTTGTAACATTTATCCACAGGAAGCGGGAAAGTCAAGAGACATGGCGCTAACAATGGCGCAAAAAGGGTAAGGTTCAGATTTACTTGAAAGGGCAGTTGGTATGGATTTATGCTTCTCTGAGGTGTACTGATGTTTGACATAGGTAAAAACCCTATAACATCCTTGCAACACTAGATAAATGTAGCGTGTGCTATTAAACTTGGTAATTAAATGTTTACAATGGAGAGGGTCACCAGGAAATGACAAGATCATTATCTAAAACAATTGTAGTGCAGGTGATTGTCGGCCACGTTAAGTTCCTGCCATCTGTGTGGCATAAACTTAATATTTGAAGTCTAAAACTGTAGCTGCGCTGTCCCACATGACACCTAGAGAAGCATCAGTCTGACTTTATCCTACATGCACTCACTGTGCTGCTGTGATGACATTTATTTGCTACTCTCGACAAGATGGATGACGATAACTTCAACCCACCAGTTGAATTATCTGAGGCACAGAACTTGATACCTGTAAACCATGATAGATTCTCTCTTGATTGCTCATTTTATATTGTTTCCTGCAGGTTCTCGGGATGATTGAACTGACTATTCAACAACATCCAGAGCAGGTAATGGACCAATTTACTTTCCTTGGTGTTCCTCTGAAGCAAACTGTCAATGATGATCATGTTTAAAAAACATTGGGAATCTCTCTGATTAAGAGTGAAAGAGATCTTTTGAACTGATGCAGTGCATATAAAGAAATGTCTGCATGTAGTTTTGAATATGGGCTTTTATTAATGTCTGGAAACTGACTTACAGATGGTGCTCGCATTCCTGCATCCAGTCTTCAAATTCTTGTCTCAACTACAGGTGAGTTTTACTTGTGCTTAAGCATAAACATCCTATGACTTAAACCGGTCTGATACAATGATGATCGCATAGTTCAGCAGATTAAACCGTGAAGATTATGCTTTGTCTTTCGCTCCTAGCTGATGTGTCGGCCTCCATGACCAGTGAGGCCTCTTCATTTGTGAAGTTATATTAATTTTTTCTTTCCACGTTTCAGAATGAAGACTATCTGGTGCTACAAATGGCTGAGTGAAGGTGAGCTGAATAGCTGATGCACAACTGTCTAAAATGGCATTTGATACAATGATGAGAGCATAGTTCAGCAGATTAAACCATGAAGATTATGCTTGTCTTTCGCTCCTAGCTGATGTGTCAACCTGCATGAAAAGTGAGGCTCTATTTCTGAAGTGATGTTTAAATTCTCCAATATTCATTTTCAGTAGCAAGAATATCTGGCTCTACAAAAGGCCAATTGAAGGTGAGTTGAAATGATGTATAACCATCTTTAATTACGTGATGCAATGATGATCGCATAGTTCAGCAGATTAAACCGTGAAGATTATGCTTGTCTTTCGCTCCTATCTGATGTGTCAACTGTAATTGTGATCAAGTCCTCAACTATCAAACACCAGAATAACAAACCTATTCTCTCATCCTATCAGACATGTGAAACCTTGCTGTCGGACTCTTCACAGCCTTGTCTTGGTAAGTATCATGTCACAGATGTGGCATGTGCAGCTAATGGCATTCAGATGTGATGAATTTGAATCAGGTCGCTGATCCAGTTGAGGAAATTAGTCATTTATTCTGATCTGGATTGTATTAACAAAATCAATATCATTTTTAAAATCTTAATTCACATCAAGTATTCTCAATTTACAGCTGACCCAGAATTGTGACTGTCCTGAGCGCACGATGTCACACAAACATGGTGAGTGTATATAAATGTTGACATTAAGCACATCTTAAGACCCAGATGACCAGTAGAGTTAGTCTTAAATTTACTTGTCACTACTTTCTAATTCATGCCATTGTCCAAGAACTGTCTCCTCTGGGTCTCAAGAGCTGCACATGTATTGGATGGATCGTGGTTTAAAGTAAACCCTTTGATCCCTGTAGACTGGCCTGTGTGATGACAAAGTACAGACTGACTTTCAACCATGGAGTCATGTGTATATTAGCTCTAGCTGACCTGGTCACTGTGTAGAGATTCATCCTAATGTTTTGTTCGTTTTAAACTTATCCCCATCTCTCTTCAGGTGACGCCCGTTCACTTCAGCGGCTGGTGTGAATGGAAGGGAAGAGAGAAACTGAGGTGAGAATGCAAATACTCCCACAAGCTGCAAAATGGCTGCCATGGGTTCAGTGATGTCTTAACAAATGTCTGACCTGAACTTAAAATGTGGACAATATCTGTTACTGAGAAACCCAGTGAATTTAATCTTAGTCAACCAGTCACCAGCTTGTAATAAGGTTTTTCTTTTTCAATCTCCAGGAAAGAGCTGGATCTCAAAGCTGATCTTGGTAAGCATTTTAAAGTACTTTCGCCTTTAGTGCCCCATGTTCAGTAAACAATTTCTGATATGTGGGTGCCAAACTCAGATAAAATTGTCCACACTGCCTGTGATGAAAAGATTCTGCCAAATGATTTCTACTGATTATAACCCATACCGTTCCATTATTTCTGAGGTCATGTGGTCAGTAAACATTTTGTTTTGTCCTGTTGCTGGTTTTCCTCTTGATCTTTATGAATCCATTTCCCTCCTCAGGAATGTCACTGAGTTTGGTCCTGGATGAACTGGGAGCCTGTGGACATAAGAACATCAAGAACTACTCAACTGTTTTGTCAATAAATGCTAAAATAAACAGTACCTGATTGTGTTTGAGGAAAATAAAACCTGTACTAAAAACTTGCATCATGTTTATCGTTTTAATCTTGGCCAAATCTATGGAATTGAGAAATCAAGTGAGTGAACTTGCCACTGTAATGGCACAAAGTGGTCAATAAGTGGGTGAACTGTAGCGTGTATGTAGACTAGCAAAACGTCGCCGGAAATGACGCAGTTGTCTTCTGCCTACCTACTTCCTGTACATTCAACGGCTGCCAATGGCAGTGTCCCACTAGCCAAAGGTGGCTTTGTTTTTATGTTTTGGGTACCTCTCACGGGCGGCTATAAGGTTGAACGTGTATTTAAGCGTTATAAACCGGTGTTTCGGTTAACGTTTTCTACGAACTAGTGGTAGATGGTTGAATAACTCACTGAATTCAGCTAATGTCGAGCCTACTGGAGACGGGCGGGGCTAAATGACCGCCAAGCGCTGTCATGTGGACAAAACGAGCGCCCCTGTTCGCCACCATGAGCAGAGGGGTGAGCACCCCACACAGAGCAGGCCTCCAGCCGACGGCCAGCCTCAGATAAATGGGAGAGAGAGATCGGGACGCTGTGTCCAGTCTCCTTTCGCCCGCCTCGGACCGTCCTCTTCTCCGATGTCTGTGCGGTGGCTGCTGCCTGTGCTCTGGGCTCTGTCCGCAGAGGCCGACTTCTTCCAGTTCGACAGCATCTCTAATGTCTCCTCTTACTATTTTAATTACATTTATTGCAACATATGGGAGGGGGACTGCCAGCCGAACCAGGACGATGCCACACAGCAAGGTAAAGAGACTGAGCCGAGTGAAATAATGGGCAGTTTTGAATGAATGATTTTGTGCAGGCTAACGAAAGATATTATGTAATTGTTAAATTTACCACAATTTCTAGCCTGTGCAGTGTAAATGTCACTGTATTGTTTGTGTCTGGTTGCTGATGTGACAGTTCCTACCAGAGACCTGTGGGCAGGTTTTCCTCAGGACTACATCAGCCTGCTGCATCAGTGGTACTGTAGTCTGGGCCAGTGCTGTGAGTCCGGAGACTGCAGGATAACCAACAACATCACAGGTAGAGGCTGTCTGACTACATGACCCACTGCATGTGCAAACTCACAGATCGTGTTTCTCACAGGGATTTTTCTTTTTAACTCAGTGTGTGTTTCCTGTTGGCTTTTTTTATTGTAGTTATACATTTACAGCTCATGTGCAAGAGTAATAAACGTTGCTTTATAAGCCTTACTTTAGACTCTGAGACGGCCCTGTATACAATGGACAGGGCAGCAGGTGAACTGCTTTCAATGAAAATAACAATTCTCATAAAGGTCCTTTTGATAAGTACATTTATTAAAGTCTGAACTTAAGTACAATTTTAATGTACTTAACATATTATTTCCATTTTCTGCTCCTTTATTCTTCCACTCCGCTGCATTTTGGAGGCAAATATTGTAGTTTTTACACGCTACATTTGTTTAAAGGTGCACTATGTAGTTTTGGGGAAGAAATTTATTATCAGAAGACAAAGATCTACATTGACTAAATAAACAAGCTCTTAATTTTCCTGACTGAAGAAACAAACTGACCTTAAGGGACAAGACAATTTCATGAATCAAATCAAATAAAAAAATTCATTTATATAGCCTGAAATTAACCACATTAGACTCTGAATTTGGACCAGAGCAGAGCTGCTGGTTGGCTTCAATGAGCTGTTGTTGAGAAACTTTGGAAATTGAGGTGTTAAGATGTTCATAAATGCCAATCAAAGGTGATGAAGGCTTTCACAGTGCTTTGTTCTATTGGGGGCCTGTTGCACGAGCAGTTACACAGTCCATAAGAGGAAAGCAAGGTTATTTCCATTTGTCAGCTGTTCATACTTTTAGTTATTGATTGCTATTTCACATAATGTAAAATATCAGACATTGAATATTTTCACGAATTACTGAATATCTCTGCTTGACTGTAGTAACAGTCCAAAAGATTTTTAGACTGAGTAAGACTGAGATACATGGACTAACGTCTGAGCCTTGTAGAGCTTCTCAACTTTAATATAGTTTCAGTTGCTCTAGCTACAAACGGTATAAAGAATACTGTTTATTATAAGGCTTGCAAGATTATGCAAATGACACCAGCTATATAGGAAAGGTAGATTCACTACATATGTTCAACCTGAAAATTAAAAGGTCCCTTTTAATCTTCAAATGTGTTTGCTGGTGCATCACATACTTTGAAGAGACACATTAATGTATACTGTAAAACTAAGTATGTGCTGAAACCTCTTTTCTTTGCAGGTCTGGCGAAGGACCTCCAGACGAAGCTCCACGGGCAGCACCTGGCTCAGTCTGTGGTTCTGAAAGCCATCCAGGGTTTTATTAACAACCCTGAGTCCAACAAGCCACTGACTCTTTCCTTCCACGGCTGGTCTGGCACCGGCAAGAACTTTGTGGCCCGGATCATCGCAGATAACCTGTATCGTGACGGGGTGAAGAGTGAGTGTGTCCGACTGTTCATCGCCCCGTTCCACTTCCCACACGCCAGACTGGTGGACACGTACAAGGTGAGCCGTGCAGAGCCCTCTTGGCACAGAGTTTGACGCTCTGTGCCAGGATCACGCAGGACATGTTCTCGGAGGCCCACGTGCTTTAGACAGATGTTTAATCTGTGTTTTGTAATTCGGCGTATGATAACGTTTAGTTTGTTCAAATCAAACACACAAGTACTGACATACTTGGCTTTTTGAAACATTGTGTTTGTCCAGCCAGGACCAGCTTACCTGGTCCCCTCTAAACACAGTTAAACAGAGTCACTGCATCAGATTACAAACTAATATTGACACAGTATTATTACACATATTGACTCCTGATTTAACAGGGTATAGTACACATGATAACCTTTAAACTCTTACTATCAAAATGCTCAGAAGCTGTTTGTAAGGTCTCCCTTCTAAAGGTTAAAGGGTGGTAATAAAATAGATTTTAAAACTTTTCAATTACATTTCCTTTCCCTCATGACTAAAGGGCAATGGAAATTTGTCTTGTAAATGGCTTAAATGTTTACACACAGTATAGGAAGAGGAAAAACACAGAATTTTCACAGAGTAAAAAGGTATTAGTAATAAAAAAAATGTATGCATATACAATATGTGCAGGAATGCAAATCCTTCTCCTTCATGTTGGAATGATCTATTATTTTTAAGGTGCTCTGGTTATAGACACTTTTGTGATTTGCAGCTGTAGTTTGGATCCAAGGGCATTCCATGAAACCATAAAACAGATTTTAGACCTGTCCTGTGCTTCAATCAGGAAGGCTTCAATAAATGGGTTTAGCACCAACGGTTTCAAACCTAATTTAAGGTTCTGATCCCCCCTCTCTGTATCCAGGGCCAGCTGAGAGAGGCGATCCGGGACATGGTGTTGCGCTGCCCTCAGACTCTGTTCATCTTTGACGAGGCTGAGAAGCTTCACCCAGGCCTCATAGATGCCATCAAACCCTACATGGACCACTATGACAACGTAGATGGCGTCAGCTACCGCAGAGCCATCTTCCTCTTCCTCAGGTTGGTTTACACATCAGGCACGTCGCGTCTGATGAAGCTGGGTCAGAAACTCGCTACCACTCAGAATTTATTGCTCCTCTGGCAGCTCATCTGTGATGAAGGATGGTTCTTCCTCTGTCTCTGTTAGCTCTCTTCATGGATTTTTTATGTTTTCAATAACTCATGTCCAACTTCTACTGACAGATAATCTGCTCAGTCAAATATAGAAACTCGTTCTTCACCTCAATGTTATGTGATATGATGTAGGAGAGGCTTGCGATCACTATGGATGCATTTAAATAATTATTAATAATCATTAATAATCAAAAAATCTGCATTAAATTTCGTTGAATTTTTTTTGTGTCACAATAATTGCAATAATCTATCTCTTGTTGAGTATGATGTTCTTTTGATTTTAAGGGTAACTCCAGCAATTTTACAGATGTAAAGTGTAAAAAGTGCAAATGTGAAAAAGTAGCATAAAGCCGTTTGTGGCTCCAGAGGCAGCTGCATGTAATCTGATAAATTGCCTCCAGTGATGTTACTCAGTAGCTAAATTGCATTGTTGGTAATGTAGGTGCCAGGTTTTGAAAAGGAATAAAAATGGGTGGAATATAAAAGGTAATATCTCTGGCTCTGCTGTATCGATTTTGATCATTTGTTTTTCAACCGTGGAAAAGTGGAATACCTGGTGCCACTGACTGACATCACTATAGGCAGTTTTTTAGATTACGGATAGATTTTTCATCTCACAGACGCATCAAACCGAACCAGAAGTAATCAAATCCCCCACAAATGCAGAGATTTTACATCATATTCTTTGACGTGCTTGTTGTGTCTGCAGTAATATAGGTGGAGCAACTATCAATGATGTAGCACTGGACTTCTGGCACTCCGGTCAAAATCGAGAGGACATCGGTATGGAAGACCTGGAGCATCGGCTACGCGCTGAAACTATGGAGTCTCAAGGTAAGCTGCTCTCACATGTCTTTTGCACTGTAATATAAGACATCTAGTGGTGAAACTATAATTGTGTACACTTCTAAGCATTGTTTCCGTATGGCTCTTCTTCCCAGGTGGATTCGCTCAGAGTGAACTGATGTCCGGCCACTTGATCGACTTCTTCGTGCCGTTCCTGCCTCTGGAGTACCGCCATGTTAAGCTCTGTGCACGGGACGCCTATGCAGCACGAGGTTTGGAGACGGATGAAGCTACGCTGGATGAGGTGGCCAAGGCGATGCTATATGTCCCCAAAGAGGAGAGACTATTCTCTGCCCAGGGATGCAAGTCCATACCCCAGCGGATCAACTTCTTTCTCCCCTAGAAGGAGACACAGACAGAGACCTGGAGGAGGTGTAAGATTGCTTTACCAGCCCATCTGCATACAGAGCCACAGAGGAGATGTGTCTGCTCTGCTCTGCTCTGCTCTATGTACTCCCCCACCCGGTCCCCAAAGATACAACATGTGTCTGTCCAGGTCCCTCAGAGAAGGTCAGGCAGCAGGGCAGATCCAGAGGGGAAAGCAGCACGACCCACCCTGCAGATATGAGAAGTGCTAGACGGTCATCATGTGCAGTGTGGCTGCTCTACCTCACCTGCCCGGTTTGAATCAAGACTGAGAGTTGAAGAAGACGGTGTTAGTGGTTGTGCAGTGTATGTCACAGAGGAATACATTTTTATCACACTGTTTATGTCTGTTCACCTTTGCCAAACTCTGAGTTGCACTTTGTTACGTTTAGATAATGTCATTCTTCATGTGTTAGTATTTGCATGTCAGACATTGTGCTTGTATCGGCATTATTTATTTATTTGGAGAGAGCAGTGGAGTTGTTTGAATGCACATTGGTGCTACTGTAAGCCATTAGAAAATATTAAAGCGCACTGTGGTGTGAAGAGTATGGAGTGTGTGGTGCTGTGATGCAAATGTTACTTGAAATCTTTCCTGGGAATGTGTCAAAAGCAATGAGTCTATTTGAAAGTTAGATTTTGTGTGTAAAATATGTTTGATGACTTTAATAATGTATTTTTTATTGTCTGTAATTTGGTTGATTCATAGAAACATATTAAATGTTTGGATGTCATCATCTTTACTTAATATATTGCTGTTAATTTGGGGGCATGGTTCACGAATCTGTTTATTCATTGCTTTATCTCCACGATTCATGCATTCCCTTTCACATACTCTCACACTGGTCTGAGTCGGTCTGCTTTAGTGACTCTATAGCTCAGAGTCACATCACAAGAAGAACATACGAAGAAATGTCATAAATGGTTTTGAGAAAATAAACACCCACAGTAAACCAACAAGAGTTGTTTTTATTTAATGTAATCATTTGAGGGGATTCAGTCTCAGCTGTGCATGATGCCTACCATCTTTCTCTTTCTTTAAAGGGACTCTGTGGAACAATTCGTAGCAATTTACACGTATTAACTTTTTTATTGTGGATGATTTGGATGATTTGCATGGATGTCCTTTATGCACGTTCTCGAATGCTTCGGCTCTCTGCTTCGCTAACACAGAGACAGCAGGTAATGTTAGTTTAGAAATGGAGTTCGCTGACATAAACTAACGACTTTCTGCACAACACAGAAGTTCCACAGAGACCCTTTAAATAGTTGAAGCACATCATGCCAGGGGTGGTAAAAATAACAAAAACATCACTGGTTTCAACTTCTCAAATGTGAATAATTGATGTTTTGGGTGTGTTTCCATGTGCATAAATGGACTACCTTTAGGTTTTACATTAAAATTGTTGTAGGTGTTTTACTGTATTCCTCAAGAAAACAGTTGTCAGAGTTGCTGTTGATGAAAATAATTGGTAGTTGCTGACCCACACAGTTAAAGTCTCTCTCCACTCAAAAATGAGTTTCGCTATTTGTTACTTCACTTGGATATTTGAGAGGAATGATGCAGAGTCGGACACTAGAGGGCTGTTTTCATAATGTCTCTGTTCTCACTTTAAACCTGAGTATTTAAAATGCATGAGCTTTATTTTGTGACATCACATCTAGTTTTTAAGATAATATGTAACCTAAAGAAGTGGGATTTGAGATTTGATATTTCCAAATCACATTCACGGATTTTTCAGTGACATAAGAGGCATCTTGTAGCAGTTACACTTTTGGTTTGCACACTCATAGAAAGAAGTAATACATGTGTTTTCAACCCAATTTTATTTTTTTAATTGTTTTTTTTATGAAACAAGACTATTCAAAACGGAGTATTTTTATATTTCAAACCATTTCACGAGACAATCCTCAAAAATGAGGATGTGTCTCATATGTCGAATTATTACATTTAGTTTGCTTTCACATACATTCAAAAAATCAACAGATATTAGTGATTTGACGCTGATTTATCAATGTTACAGCGATTTCCTCCCTTTATGATTCACCCACGGCGCATCAGCCTTCCTTGGGCGTGTATCAAGCAAACGCGTGGTCTGCTCCCATTGGCTGCAGCGATTATTCGTTCGGATTTCCTCTCCTCCGATTGGCCGAGAGCGGTAACGCTTCCTCATTGAGGATCTCAGCCGCCGTCCAATCAGATTCAGACATCTGTTCCGAGGCGAGAGGAGAGCGGCGGCAGCGTTTTTCCACTGTAACCTGTATGAGAGGACCGGACTGACGAACAGCAGCTCCTGCACGGTGTAGAGAGACTATCCACAGTTATTTATCGTCACAGTTTGTTCGTCTTGTGTCCGGCAGCGTGCTCCAGCTCGTCACCATGACAGCCCTGTCGCTGCTCCTGCTGGCCGTGTCGGCCGCATCTGTCCTGGCCGAGTCCTCTGTGTATTTTCGAGAGCAATTTGAAGACGCGGGTGAGGTCCTTCACACAGATCTGCTCCTTCATTATGTAACCGTGTGGTCGTGATTTGTTGAAACTGTACAATCCGTCGCATAGTGCAGCACTGAATCGGTGCCTGTGTGGTTAAACCGGTAGATATTCAGCGTGTTGGTTGGTTGGTTGGAGTGATTTTTCTGACATGACATCTTATAATTTCGCCTCCGTTTATGTGATGCATTGTCTGCCTGATGCTTCATTTGAGATGCATTTATTCTACATGGGCACTATTCATCTTTTGACCCCTCTCTCCTCCCTTCCTCTCCGTCCTCTCCATTTCACCCCCAGCTATCATCTAACCATGTCTGCCTTCCCACCCCCCACCCCCCCCTGCTGCACATCTCCACCCACTGGTCATTCACTGTTACCCCTCTTTACCATCATCTGTCCTGTTCTTAAATCTCCATCTTCACATTAAACACTATGCAGACTGCCCCTGCGGTGTAACACACTCCCAGTGCACCTGCACTGATGCATCATCAGTGGTGGATTAGGGGCCTGTGAGTGACTGCTGTGCAGCTGAACCTGTTCTTGTTTGTGCAGATGCCTGGAAGAGTCGCTGGGTGGAATCCAAGCACAAGACCGACTACGGCAAGTTTGTCCTGACTGCAGGGAAGTTCTATGGAGATGCCGAGAAAGACAAAGGTGAGTGGGAAGGTATCCACCCGATGTGGATCTGTGGTCAACACCCGCATTGTTCTCTCATTGTGTTGGGTGTTAAGCTGTGCTTTTTACAATATGGGTGTGTATCCTCTGTCATCTGCGGGGTGTGACGAGGAAGTTTAGAGAGAGACTATTCCCTATTTATCAAACAGGGATGTGTAAGGCGTCTGTGTAGCTCACACCCGGATGAAGGTCGTTGGTAATAAAAAGTTCAGATGACACAGAACTACTGAGTCTATAAACTCGTATGTCAATATTGTTTGTGAGATTTCACACAAATGAGATTACTCTGAAGGTAGGGCCTCCTGCAGGGATCCACCGATATGCAAGTTTGTTTGTTTTTTTTGTTCAGGGCCGATGCCATTTATTAGTAATCAAGAAGACCGATAACCAATTTGGAATCGATATACATTAGTAGATAGAATACCATATAAGTAATTTCTCATTTCCTCAAGTGCTGTACTGAAGTAAATTCTGGGGTACTTGAACTTTCCCCTTTTCTGCTCCTTTATACTTCCACTACGCTACATTTTTGGGGTAAATACATACTTTTTACTTACAATAAACTGTCCATCAGCTGCTGACAACACTCAGAGTGAAATCACTGTGGGTGTTGTCAGCGTCTCACAGTTGTTCCATTATTTACTGTCTGTGGAGCAGCCTCTGCATGACATCATCACATCAGGCCGTCTCTCAGCTGTACAACTTGAGAAAAGACTTCCCACATTTGAGCCAACCTGTACAGTTTTACAGAAACATTGATGAATTATAAAGATGGAACTTCCCTTCATGCATTGCAATGACATTTTGTTTCTTTTCACTACAGGTCTGCAGACCAGCCAGGACGCCCGCTTCTACGCCATGTCGGCCCGTTTTGATGACTTCAACAACCAAGGCCAGTCTCTAGTCATCCAGTTCACAGTGAAACACGAGCAGAGCATCGACTGTGGTGGAGGATACATCAAACTGTTCCCCTCTGGCCTCAACCAGGAGGAGATGCACGGAGACTCAGTCTACAACATCATGTTTGGTGAGTATGTGGATAGTTTAAGACTCTGTTGTTTATTCTTCAGTGATAATAGTACATGTCATCGTCTTCTCGTTATGTTTCCACACAGTTTGACAGGTCTTAATTATGGTGTATACTCTGACAAATAGGCATACATGAAACACCAGTAACTCACTTTTCTAGAAACAATGTACAAATTTTGTCTGGCAAAGTGAATTTAATGGCTCTTTTTCATTTTAGATGGATTTTAGACATTGCTTAACCCCTTGTCTTTGCAGCGTCCACTCTTGACTCGCAGATTAGCTTCCACATTTTTACGTATTTATGTATTTGTTTGCCTGTTCAGGACCTGATATCTGTGGCCCTGGCACAAAGAAGGTTCATGTCATCTTTAACTACAAAGGCAAGAACCATCTGATTAACAAGGACATCAGATGCAAGGTGAGACATGTTTACTTTGGAAACGGTAGACGTTTTTCTAATTCTGAGCTATTTATAATTCCTGGTGCAACAAAAAAGTTTTTTACGATTCACTTACATTTTGTAATAACACTGCTATTGTTCTTCTGAGCATAAAACCAAACCGACAAGGAGATGCTGAAAGTGTTTTGCATTATAAAACCATTATATGTAAATCAGCCATGAATAAAACAAAGTCAGAGAACAGCTGCAAACGTGTCTTTTACACCTTGCAGGATGATGAGTACACCCACTTGTACACGCTGATCGTCAACCCCGACAACACCTACGAGGTCAAGATCGACAATAAGAAGGTCGAGTCCGGTAATCTGGAGGATGACTGGGACTTCCTGCCTCCCAAAAAGATTAAGGACCCTGAAGCCAAAAAGCCAGAGGACTGGGACGACAGGGAGAAGATTCCCGACCCCGATGATAAGAAACCAGAGGTCAGTCGGGCAGCTGGAGCCACACTAGAATTCTGTATTTTTCACAATCCATTTGGGCCCATTTTTCTTTATTTATTTATTCATCTCTGGCTGTATCTTTTTTGTAGGAGTGGGACAAGCCTGAAAACATCCCAGATCCTGATGCCAAGAAGCCTGATGACTGGGACGAGGAGATGGACGGAGAGTGGGAGCCGCCTATGGTCACTAACCCTGATTACAAGGTAAACAGCGAATGATAATGGTAATTAATATACGATAATCAGTCAATAGGTAGTCTGACTCTCCTGATGCAGATTGTTGGTATTAGCCTGCCATTGGCCGCTTAGGTTGAATTGTGTGTGTTAATTACCCTCACCCTAACCTGGTTTCTAACGGTACGAACATAAATAAGAAAATTGGGATTTAGCCATTTTAATATAAGGACTTGCCCATGTGTAAATATTCCACCACAACAAGTTTCCTCCAACAGTATTTAGCAGGGTGTAATTTGGCTTTTCACTACCGCAGTCGATTGTCATTGGTTTAAATAAATACAAACAAACCAGAGTGTTTTTTTTCTCCTATTGCAATATGACAATGGGGGCAGTCAGATGTTTCTCCAGCACTGACACAGTGTGGATCTGGAAATACAAGATTATTCTCTACTCCCTATTTGCAATAATACTATCTATTAATGGCATTTTATTTGACTGCAATATTTGGGTATAAAACGTTTCCCCTCGAAGAATTTCCACATGGGAAGAAAAAATATATTTTCCATTCGATGGATATGAAAATTACAATTGTACAACAATACATAAATCGGCGTCAGTGAGGAATGACGGAATAAGAGATTGATCCGGGCCTGTTTCAACACAAGTAAAGATTGAATTTTAATTTCATTTTAAAGAAGATGGAGCATGTTTGTTGTTAATATTCACATTCCCATTTCTGAAGAACTTCTAACACTAACCACACTTTCTGTGTCTCTCTGTCTGTTTGCTGTCAACAGGGTGAGTGGAAGCCCAGAGAGATCAACAATCCTGCCTACAAAGGCAAGTGGATCCACCCAGAGATTGACAACCCGGAGTATACACCCGACTCTGAGATCTATAAATACGACAGCATCGGCGTGATTGGACTCGACTTGTGGCAGGTAAGAAGATCCTGAAGCTGACTGACTGATTAATGCAGGCTGAAAAACTAGTATTTGAATCTCATTTCAACTATATCCACCCAGGAATAGGAACATTTTTACATGCACAGTGTGTTGGTGCTTATTTTCGGTTAGAGCCACTGCAAAGTTTTATGTTTGAGAGTCAGTGGGTGAAAAATAGTTTGTCAATTTCCAGTGAAGATAAATCACGATTAAAAAATTTGGCTTTTTTTTATTGTATCTGTTTGCATTAAGTACCTGATAACTTTTTTTTTGTTGACGCAGGTCAAGTCTGGTACCATCTTCGATAACTTCGTGATCACTAATGACCCAAACCTGGCGGAGGAAGTAGGCAATGACACGTGGGGAAAAACTAAGGTCAGCCCAAAACTTATTTCTTTTCAAAACTCATGTAAACATGCATCCTGAGCATTAATTTAAGTATTTTGTGGTGTATTTATGAGGAATTATATTTGTATAGCTTTTTAATTTGCTTTCTTTTTGTGCGTCCTCTCCAGGACACAGAGAAGAAGATGAAGGAAAGCCAAGAGGAGGATGAGAGAAAGAAGCGTGAGGACGAGGACAGCAAGAGGAGAGAAGAGGCAAAGGAGGAAGACGAGGAGGAAGAGGAGAAGGATGAGGAAGAGGAGGAGGAGGAAGACGAAGACGAAGAGGAAGAGGGGGAAGAGCCGCAGGAGGAGGAGGAGGAAGAAGAGGACGATGAAGGCTCAGACTCTAAACTCAAGGATGAGTTATAAACTCCATGCAGGAACTGCTGAGAAAGCAAGCAGACTGTCTGTGTCAATGAGCCATTGGAACGAGGCTGGAGATGATCGACCCTCATGACTGACACCCAGGGGTGGGGGTGGGGTGGGATGGGGTTTTTCATTTCTTTGTTTGTTTACAACGCAGGGAAGTAGGCGGAAAAAAAGGGCAATTATTGTTCTGTTTCCTGTTTCCATGTGCATTATTGTTATTGTTATTATTATTATTATTATTATTATTATAAAAAATGAAGATGTCATAATGAATGTCTAGACAGGAAATAACTAAATTGTTTTCCACTTTATACCCAAGAGAAATAGAGAAATCGTCATTTGTGTTCAACTAAAATTCTGGGTTTTTATGAAGTAAAATGTGGTGACATGAAAAGAAGCTATACTTGGTTTGTGGATGATACCATGAAAATATTTTTTGTTTACCTCATGTGTTTGTCTTATCAGTCACATTTGTTTTTTTTTTGTTTGTTTTTTTAAAAGTCAGTTTTGTCACTCGCGCTCCCCTTTTAAAAGCTACGTCGATCTTAAAAAGGACTCCACAGGGTTGGACATCGTTACGCAGGTTAGCTTGCCTGCTCTTATTTAAACCTCTCTGATTCAAACAAAAAGGATAATAGCTTGGGGATAGGAGTGCATCAGGACTGACATCATATATTTGACAACCTGTTCTAAAAAAAAAAAAAAAAGCTGTCGTCTGTAGGATGGTAATACGGGGTGCTTTAAGAGGAAATCCTTTGCATAGTTTTGTACTGTATAGTTAACACTTTTTCACTTCAATGCACATACTGTAGTCTTGTGTGTCTAAATAAACTGTGCTCAATCTCAGATGTACATTAGGAGCACTCCAGTAGCAGGAAAGCTTCCATTCATTTAGTTCGCGTTCACTTTAGGTTTACTTGTAGTCGGTGTGTACACAACCAGTCTCCTCATTACTGATGCTAATATATCTGCACTGCTGTAACCCAACACACTGTCCCGAAACAGTCTGAAAGATGATCCTTTTGTAAAAGACACATTTTGTACTAATGGTAGTAATTGAAGTGGGAAGATTTTCATGTTGCTGTGTAAAAAAACAAAACAAATCAAAGACAGGTGTGCTGTCCAATAAAAACAACCAGGAGAAAAAGAGCGGAAGTCTTCCTCAGTTGTTGTTTTGTCCTACTTAAAGTGACTTTTCATTTTGAGTGCCTGCATTTACATGGATAGTAGTGCATATGTATTTGTTGTTTACTCCCATTATTTGTTTTCTCCACAGCAGAAGTGGAATTTAACATTTACAACCATTGTTGATAAAGGTTCTTAGTCATCCAGGTCATGGTAAATCTAAGTGCTGGACTTGTTTCAGTTTCTTGAAGACATTTCACCTCTCATCCAAGAGGCTTCTTCAGCTCTAACTAACGACTCTGAAACACGTGTCCTTAACGACTCTGTAAGAAAACACCCACACACAGTTTAAAAGCCTGCAGCTCCTCTCCAGTTAGTTAGAATTTATAACCATTGTGTGTAATTTCATTTCATGCTACTTTAAACCCTTATTATACCTTTTATTATACTGCATTTATCTGAAAGTTAGTTAGGAGTTATTTTTGCACTATCTGAGAAAACTGTCCTCCTTGTGGTAATAATAACACTTTCACTTACATAAGATTTCAAATGCAGTATTGAGTAATGAGTATTTTGACATTGTCGTCAGGCACCATTGGTCTCATTGACGACACTGAGGTCATATCCTCAGTGTTTTTTTCTTGGACTTCAAGGATTTTAGTAACCGAGGACATTTACTTCCTACAGTTGAAAACTTACACATGGTAAATCTTTTATTTTATAGACTCAGTCCACCATGTTTATACCCACTGACAAGTTTCAGGCCAATAGAAAGATATAAACAGTGTTGAAGTCATCTATGAAAAGTCAAAGCTATGTTACAGTATGACTTTGGTAAAAGTGACAGTTACCCATACGAAGTACTTGAGTAAAAGTCTTAAAGTAAATGATATTAAAGGAATTTGATCAATTTTATTAACCAAATATCAAAAGTACAAGTAAAAGCAAAGTATGCATATATTAACATGAACACTGTGTAGGGTCGACCGATTTCCTGCCACCATTTTGGCCTGATATTCACCATATTTCTGATTATCAGTGTCAGTGTTTTCTTTTATCTGATCTCTAATAAAATACATTCATCTAAAATGTGCCAGTCTGGCTCTGATGCAGCAAGTGTTCATAATGTAACTAAGTACATTTACAGATACATAAGTACAATATTGCAACTAAAATGTAGCGTAGAAGAAGTGGAGGAAGCAGAAAATGGACATATTTAAGTAAGCACACGTAGGCTACCTCAAAGGATTCATGATTATTTTATTTCTGGTGGTGTGAATAGCATATAAACACATTAACACCTTCACACTGTAGAATAAAATGTATATAAATAGAATTAAACAGTGAAACAAATTGCTACATAAGACACAAAAACATGCTTACTACTTAAAGGGGCACTATGTAGTTTTGGAGAAGAAATTCAAATTCAGAATTTAAGTAATAATGAGGTAATAATACAAACTCAGAAATATTTATCTTCTCCCTATCTGAATAGACAAGCTGTTCTCAGAGGAAAATAAGGACCCCAGAACACTGTTTGAAGCTAGAAAGGTGGCAGGGTCCGCCGAATATAAACAAAGTAAAACAGTATGAAATTGTGTTGCTCTTTAAGTCAGTTTGTTTAATCAGTTTATTCAGTCGTGAAAACAAATGGAGTGTGTTTATTTAGTTTGTTTAGCTCTTTCTCTTATGATCAAAATGTCTTCCCCAAAACTGCATATTGCACCTTTAATACTTAGTGGGGAGGGGGGATACAATGGTGGCACTCATGACCTCAGTATTTTTAAAATCCTTTCTCAGGCCCTGTTATGTGACATTATGATACTGTGACCAAAGGAAATGAAAAATACCTCTTCCATGTGTGCCTCATAAAGCTGTGTTGCTGCATGACAGATGACGGTGTGTGTCATGGCTTGAGGTGATTCCTGTGGTCGGGCTCCAGTGCCGGGTTTTACAGCGGCCTCTGTCTGTGTCTGGCAGCAGTGCAGCATGAAAGCAGTGGGAAACAGAAACACTATGGCTGCCACTCTGTCTCTTACTCAGGTAACACTGTCTTACAACTCAAATATAACGACTGCAAACGTTTCGTGGCCTCTCTTTGCTCTGCTCGGAGACATTTCAACTGTGTTAGTGAAACCGGGTGGGCAGAAAGGCGAGCTTACCTCGAGCCTCGGCTCTCTTTTTGGAAGTTTAGTCCTGCTGTGACTGGGAAAAGTTTCTGCCTAATCTCTTTGGGGACTGCGTAAGGGCGTAGCTAGCTAGCTAGCCTGCTAGCTAACAGCTAGTTAGTGTGCAGTGTTGGGCTGTTTTAGAGCCGCTTTATCAAACTTGAGATAAGCCATGTAACGTTACTTTGCTTCGTTTCGGCGGGAGGTGTTTATTGAAGCGTTTTGTACTGCCTCGTTTTGCTGCAGGCTAGTTGGTCCTGGCCAAAGAGGTGTTAATGCGAGATACTCATGTGTGGCTCTGTTGTGGCTTTACTGTCATTTTTAAGCTAACTTGTAAAGCCACTGCTAACATTGCTTTCCGCTAAAAATCAAGCAAGTTACGGACATTATTCGTTATAGCCTCACATTACGCAGGGTGCTCGTGTAGCTTGCTATAGACTGAGTAACCAACCTGCTATTATTAGAAGTAAACATGCTTCACTGACTGGGTTAGTGTTTTTCTCTGTGACCTTCCTGAAGTGGACAACGTCAGTTTACTATTAGCCTGTTAGCTGCACTGTGTCCTATACAGAAAAACTCAAAATAATCTTGTCAGTTGTTTTGCAATCTGTAAGGGGAAGTGAGCTTGAGTAGCCCATTAGCCAGCGCTGCTGTCACAAAATGTCAGTCTGCTGCTAGCTATGCTAGATCCTGAAGTTTGTGTGGACATGTGTTTGTTTGCATGCACAGCAAATAAGTTATTTAGCAGGTAGCAGCCAGGTGTAATAAGTAGGTTACAGTCCCAGACGTGTTACCTGAGCCTCTGTTGCCTCTAACAACAAACAGGAGCTTTCTGAACTCAAACACATGAGTTGACATCTCTGTGTGTTGTCAGACCTCATTGCTGCTTTACTACTAAATAATCCTCCCACTGACCTACTGTTCACTGTTGCTGCTGCCATTAATGTGTTTTACTGCCATGTCTGGATTAGAGTGGTGAAATCACCAGAACAAACCAGACTGGCCCGTCAACTCCCGCACTGTAATGTATCGTGCTATCTGCTGCAGTTTTGTATGGGCTAGTGGCTGGGGAATGATTGAGGGGTGTTGTTTTTTCAGTGCTCAATTAAAGAGTCACCAGTACAATGACCGCAGTGTTACAGCCGCCAACAGTTCCAGGCACACTATTGTGTGTGCCACAGAAATAAGTTGCATTGGCCAGAGAAAGATAAGTGTGTGTGGACAGTTATCTCGCTGTAAATTGGCAGTTGACAAAGCTTACAGACGACTGTACTGGTCACAGAGTGTTTTACTTCAGGCTCGTCTTCTTTGTCCGAGCGATTTGTGCAAGTCTGTAACAAGACTGAGATTTTAACAGATCTCTACTGTATACCCTTACATGCCATGATTTTTTCTCTGTGGAGGAGCTTTACGACAGCTTTAACCACTGGTTGGATTAGCCACTCCCCAGTTGATTCACATTTCAGACAATTACTGTCCACTCCTTTCCTCCTTCGCTGCACCTGTCGATTTGAAAAGCACAACAACCAATTGTCAGTTTCAGCTATATGGAGAAGGAAATGCTGATTCTTTTCCTGTTCGGCCCAGCAGTGGACGGTCGTATAAACATAAGGGGTGCTTAGGGAGGATGTGAAAGAGCGCCATGTTGGCCGTTGTCTGTGAAGTGACGTCCTGTTGTAACCGTCTAAAGCTGACCATCAGTAGCCTTGGGAAGTGTAGCCTATATCCTGAAGTCAGACAGCTCACTAGTCATTACTCTTATCTGCGTGCAACTCGGCAGAAACCTCCTGTATCATCGTGACTCACAGAAGTTCATTGTATGGCGTAAGACATGTATTGTATGTCTCCAGCAAATTTCCACATCTTTGCCAGGAAGCCTCCCAAGTAATTATTGCCAGGATTAGCCAGTGATGACATCACTGAGAAAGCTAATGCAGACAACTTTGATGATCACTCGTTTAAGTCATTTATCAAGCAAGAGTGCCAAACATTTACTGTGAGCACCTCAGTGAATGGGAATATTTGTCATTGACGTTTTTCTCAATTTTCAATTTCAAATTCAAATGATAGAAAATAATTATGAATTGTAACCATCTGAAATCTGTAGCATACTGTCATGTGTGGAGTCATCATGTTGCCTCATGCTACTTGTAGGCCAGTCTTCCTAAACTGTCTGTGATGCAGAAAAAAATACACTACTGTGGGTCTGCCACTAACAACTTTTTCATTGTCGATTAAACTGTCAGAAAATGGTGAAAAATGTCGATCAGTGTTTCCCAAAGCCTAAGATGACGTCCTCAAATTGCTTGTTTTGTCTGCGTCTGAAGAAAAATCAATCAAGCTAACAAGCTGGAATGACTTTTTTTTTTGTAATTGCTCAAACATATAATTGATTTTCAAAATAGTTGATGATTAATGTCATAGCTGACAACCAATCAGTTAATCGCTGCAGCTCTAGACTTCTTCTTTGTGGTGAAACGGGTCTTATGAGAGCTATTCTGTAGCACAGTGAACTAAATGACATCTGTTCCTTTTGTCTGAGCGGTGATCAAAGTGTTAATTTTCCCATCGGCAGATGTTTTTTGGCCATTGACAAACAATTCAGCTGTTTTACACATTGGTTGTAGTCTGTGTGTCTACATCCTCCATCTGTCTTTTTTTTAACAGTGCCTTAGCTCAGTGAATGACACGCTTTCTGTAGCCAGCAAACACCTGCTGACCATTTGAGTTTGTAAACTGAATCTGGAGAGTTTATAGAGCATATTAGTAATATTAGTAGTTCATTCTCTGTCAGATTGTTTTAAAGTTAAGTTGTAGGGATTTGATGAATTTCATGCAAAACCTAAAAGAGGCAACCTGAGCAGACACAAGGTTTATTTTATTTTTTTACAGTTCACTACAAGTGCTTTTAAATGTGATAAAAGCTAGCGTGGTTGGATAAAGTCTGTAAACTTTAATTTGTGTATTGTATTTTTTCTTCTCTGACAGCTCTCCAGTGGAAATCCCATCTATGACAAGTACTATCGACAGGTATGCAAATACATCTTACCAAAAACAGCAAAGTATAGTTTATTGATATTAGGCTATGGTGTGTTTTACACACACTACGTCTTTTACATTGCTTGAAATGTGTGTTCATGTATTACTAAATAGTGAGCCCATTACTGCTGTGTGATAAAGTCATTTAAACATGATTTGAGTGCTGCTATATTGTGCTATAACTTGCTCTAGATATAAAGTACAAAGAAAAACAGATGTTGAGAGAAACACCGATACTAAACAAACATTTTTTTTTGTAATTTAGATCCGCTGACCCTTAAACTGTAAACTAGCTTTAGGTAAACTGTAGTGTTGCAACGAGCAGTGATCTCTCTGCTCGGTTTTCTGTGTCCACAAAAGGAAGTACTTCTATGAATTAATAATGTTTCCCTTTGCCCGACATGTCAGGGGAGCTTGCTGTGAGCCTCATGAAAAACTACTAACAGATCCAATATCAAGCTAATAGACTGCTGAGAAAATAGCTTTGGTTTATTATCAGTATTGATTTAAGTGACTCCTCTATCCCACGGTGAGATTGTTACAGTTTTCAGTTGCTCTCTGTTTGCTTCCCTGTCACTGCTGAGAATACACTCGCAGCTTTCCTCCAGTGTTATGGTCTAAAGCTAATGGCTAAAACGAAATATTTCATAGCATTACAGCCGTGTTACTGATGTCAATCAGATGGTAAAAGCTCTAATAGCTGTGTGTGTGTTTGTGTGCAGGTTGATCCGACTGGCAGTGGGCGGGTGGCAGCGGCTGATGCAGCTCTCTTCCTGAAGAGGTCAGGCCTGGCTGACTTGGTCCTGGGGAAGGTGAGGAAAGAGTCCAATCAGGGCAGCAACATCACTTATTTGTTTCCTGTTTTATGTGTCTATGTTTATGTTGACTGTCATTAATGTGTGTGTCTCTGTAGATCTGGGATTTGGCAGACTCTGAACGTAAAGGTTCCCTTAACAAGCAGGTACAAATGCAAATCATTATGGACTAGTTTTTCTTTGCATCAAGTGCATACCATCAGCTAGATTTATGTCACATACTGTGCCTCTGTTCTCTCAGCAATTCTTCATAGCATTGCGGTTGGTGGCCTGTGCTCAAAATGGCCTGGAGGTGGCGCTCAAGAACCTTCATGTGGCAGTTCCTCCCCCAAAATTTGTAAGTTTGCCTCTGTGTCCTTCATCAGGCTCTGTTAATGCTCTTAAAGTCAACCCCAGTGTTATAACATGACAGACAGCTAAAATTCTCTTATACTGTCTTTTAGCTTTACTGCAACAGCAATTAAATATACTGTTTTATTTCATGCATTACATATTTTTGATTCAGAGTCAAAGACTAACTGAGTTTTGTTTATCACCAGCATGACACGAGCAGCCCGCTTTTGGCAGGAGGAGGGGCTGTTGACATTCCCTGGGTTGTCAAGGTGAGGCACTCGCTAACTCGTTTGTTATCTTTCTATCTGTTTATTTATAATCTGCTTTAATATCTTTGTCTACCTCTTAAATATGTTCGTCATAGAGTCTGCTTTTTTGTTGTGCTAATGTAAAATGTCAAATAATCAAGTCTACTCAAATATGACACAGACCATTTGTTCATAAATATTGACTATAATACTTTAAAGTCAAGAGCGCTGCTTGACCCACAGCAGTAACTTTTATGATTTATTTTCACAGCTGTTATTTTGGAATTTCTCGTTGCTTGTTTAACTTTCTGGAAACGTATTACTGTATAGTTCTTCAACAGACATAGCATTTTTACTTGAGTCATTTATTTGATTACTTGGCCTCTAATAATTGTATTACTGTTTTCTTTCGTTATTCTCCAGCCCGAGGAGAAGTTGAAGTTTGACGCCATCTTCGACAGTCTGGGTCCAGTAGGGGGGATTCTAACAGGAGATAAGGTCAAGCCTGTCCTGCTCAACTCCAAACTGCCAGTGGACATCCTCGGCAGGGTATGATCCAAAAACAAAAGTTTAATCTGCTGATAAAATGATGCAAAGTGACAAAACTTAGGGGAGAGATCATATGCTTTTGTGTAACATAGCAGAAAAAGTTAATACAATTTTAGCAGATGGCTTAACATAAAGCAAGTAAAAGTAAAAAGTGACAAATTGTAAACCTTAATATGAGAAAGGAAAAGTCAGGAGTGCTCAGACGTTTAAAAAAACATGTGATGAAGGTGCTCTTAAGTAGGGAATACAGAAGTTCAGAGAAAAGAAGGATCCAAGGCACTTACCTGTCAAAGTTTTAAAAAAATAAAACAAATCTTCACCCCGATGGCTATTTAATTCTGAAAGAACATTAAAACATTGACGATGCATCTTAGAATCGAGTTGAGTAGCCACTGGTGCTAGTGTCACAAACAACTAAAGGATGACAAATAAAACCACACACTGCAGAGAGGTGAAAAAGGGATGTGAAATTAAGAGCTGGTTGGGTAGAAAATTAAATCAGAGAGGAAGTGAGAATAGGTTTTGAGTCAGGGCTTTCAGGGTCATGTATCATATACCACATATACTTGTAATGATGCATGCTTAACAATTATATGTGTGTCTGTGTTGAAGGTGTGGGAGCTCAGTGATATCGACAGAGACGGCATGTTGGACAGAGATGAATTTTCTGTGGTAAGAAATGATCTAATATCACACAAAGAAACCAGATAGGTCACAGCTACAGCCTTGGGTTGGTTTTAGCGCAGGCTGTTTTGCATTGATCCACCAGACGTATTGACATTTTCAAAAAGGTGTTTTTGCTATTAGATTTGGAAGTTTAAACACCAATTTTTTTGTTTGTGTGCTTGTATTTTACATGTAGTCTGTTTATATATTATTAACAGGCTGTGATAATAATTTCTGTCGCCCTGAATCGAACAAATTCCAGACTCGTGGAAGAGGTGTGAAGACTGAATAACTAAAGGATGGTTCATTCATTGGTAATTGCCTTCAATCATTGATTTTTGTTGCCCTCTCCCAGGCCATGTATCTGGTGTACAGAGCTCTGGAGGGCGAGCCTGTTCCCATGTCCCTACCACCTCCCCTGGTTCCACCCTCCAAGAGGAAAAAACCCTCCGTGCCTCCTGTGATGCCCCTGTTACCCTCGCCCCCCTCGGTCAAAGACAGTCGCTCCTCCCACGCTGGGTCTAAGACCATGCCCCATCCCCCTAAACCCGCCCCAGCTCCTGTCCCAACACCAGCAGCTGCCCCTGTGAGTACTGGACCTGTCTCTCCTGTGCATGTGGTACCTTTATTATAGTAGCTGCAATCACAAACATTTAAAATGCATTCAAACTGGATAGTTCAGTGTGTTTTTCAAAAGAACAAGACAAAAAGGAGTCTGAAGAAGGTAAGTAAGTGTTCAGTTGGAGTTGGTGTTGTGTCATCTGTGTAAGTTCTGTTAAATTCAATTATGAAGCCACTCTGGTGCTAGTTAAAGTCTGTCTTGTTGCCTGTGCAGTGGGTGGTGTCGCCAGCAGACAAAGCAAAGTACGATGAGCTATTCAGCAAGACAGACGGGGACATGGACGGCCTTGTGTCTGGACCTGAAGTCAGAGATATCTTCCTCAAGACGGGGCTTCCCTCCGCCACACTTGCACGTATATGGTAAGTATTTTGTTAATTGATGTGAAACCTTTCCACTTGGTCTTTATTAAAAATGTTGTTTTTGTTAATTGCTCTTAATCTTTTGTCAAGTCTATTTATATTTGGCAAGAATTTCATTTTTTGTCTCAAGGGGCTTTACAATCTGTACAGCTTCAACACCTTCTATCTTAAGATCGTTGACTTAGATAAGGAAACATTCTCCCCAAACAAAACCCTTAAATGGAAAGAAAAGGAGGAAACCTGAGAAAGAGCAACAGAGGAGAGATAACCTCTTCTACGTAGCACTTCAACATTTGGTCGATGAATTGATTAGTATTTTTTTTAGACTATTTTGATAATCTATTAATTGTTTCAGTCATTGTTCAAGCAAAAATGTCAAAATATTTGCTGGTTCCAGCTTCTAAGATGTAAGAATTTTCTGCTTTTCTTTGTCATTTATGTTCGTAAAAGAATAGGAATTGGATTTTGAACTGTTGGTTGGACAAAAGAAGCAATTTGAAGATGTCACTTTGGGCTCTGGGAAATCGTGATGAGCATTTATCACAGTGTTTTTTTCGACATTTTATATATAACATTAATCTGTTAGCTTTAAAAAGTAATCGACAGATTAATCGATAATGAAAATTATCGTTGGTTGCAGCCTTACGTCTAGGATGGACCAACATGTAAGAAACTTTGCAAAGTTTGTTAAATAAAGTGGAAACATTTTTGAAGAAACCCAGTTGTCCGAGAACATATTGTTTGTAATTTAAGCTGTAATATGTCAGTCCTGGGTGATATTGTTGCAGGATAATAACAGCACTGCAGTGCGTGCTGGCACATGTGACCAGGACAATATCACACATATGGATTTTTACCTTCACATGGCTAATTAGCTTCAGTCCTGTTCTCACTGTGCTGTGTTTTGGTTTCCATGACCCCTGAACGAGATGATCAGTCAGGCAATCAAAAATAGCCGCTGCCTGGGGTGTAAATCGTTACACTCTTATGTAACCTGCCTCTGTTTGTGTTCTCAGGGAGCTTTGTGACATTGGAGACATTGGGAAACTGACTAGAGAGCAGTTTGCCCTGGCGCTTCATCTGATCAATCTGAAGCTGACCAAAGGCCTGGACCCTCCGCAGAGTCTGTCCCCAGAGATGATCCCTCCGGCTGACAGACAAAACATCAAACAGGTGAGTCACTCCAAGCACTCATCACTATGATTGATAATTATAGGTGTCTATATTTTTTTGGTATCCATTCAATATAATGACGCAGAAAAAGAGCATACATTTGGCATTAAACAGAAACAGCGGTACAGGAGTAGTGATAACATTGAGATACAATAAGCAAGTGATAGTAGTTTGAATTACTGTTGGTCTTGAGCAATGCTGCCTGGTATCCATTGTTCATATTCTGTAGCTACAGTAACAGGAGGACATCTGGTGTTTTTCTTTTTCATTGCAAAAAACAGAATCTTTAATCATATACGTCTTGGTTTTTGCCTGTCTCTGGATGTTTATTATGTTTTATATATTATTATTTTAGTATACTATAATAATAAAACTGATTTTATTTGTATATTTTGATAAGTCATGGTCCCTTGTTTCTCCTGCATAATGGATTTTTTTAAGCTTGGATCTGCATGTCTTCCCTTTCCTCCTTATGAACACTTTTATGTTGTTTCCTCTGTGCCTGCTCTTTAAATTTTTTACGTTTCGTCCACTTCACGTGTGCAGCGGGATGATCTGAGTGAGTGTGTGGTAGTTTACTGACTCTAAGGCATCTCATTACTTTGAACAGGCTGCCTCTCTTTGTCATCTTTCTGCCTTGTCTGACTGAATTTTCTCCAAATTTATATTTCTAAATCACAAGTTACATCACTATTTGCCCCCGAGTGTCTCGTCATTAGCCGTCTAAATATTTATGCATGGCAGCTAAGCTGACAAGAGAAGAGGTCACTGTTAAAAGTATTTGGAGATGCACCGACGGTACAGAGTCCGATCTATAGATGTAAACCATTGGCTCGAAGATTAGATATTTTATGTTATAGAATGTACACGCGAAGAGTGGTTGTTGGTGTCTCTACCTTCATAACATCAGAAAATAAAATTAAATCCAGCACAGTAGATATATTTGAGCAAAACCCTTGGACCCAGAGCTTCTCTCCATCACTAGTATCCTCCCAGCGTCATTACTCATTACTCATCTTTACCCCTGAGTCAGTCTCCCATCCCTGCCATTGTGCAGAATTTTAGTAATGTGCTGTGCTGTGATAGTATTTTTTTCTCTTCAACTGTAATTTGTCATTTCATCCACATATAAGTAATTTTGCAGTTTTCTCTACTGTTACAAAATTAGTCGATACCTTCCATATGTGATTAAAGGTCATTCTTAGCTCAGAATATAGGAAGTTTCATGATGTTAGAAGTGTTTTCCCTTTAGTCGATAGTTTTATCCTCTCTTTCTCTCTGCCTCGCTTCCTCTCCAGAACAATGTTGCTAACCTGGCAGCTGACTTCTCTGCCATCAAGGAGCTGGACTCTCTAAGTAACGAGATTGTCGAACTACAAAAGTAAGCTTTTGTTCCTATATTTCTTTATTTTGTTCTTCCTTTTGCAATTATTATGACAGATATTAAGATTGCGATATGATTGGTGGGAATGATGTTTTAGCATCACAATTTTCATGATGATGACGATGATGAGACATTTGACGGGGTCTGTACCATCCTGTACTGACCAGCAGGATGCAGTGTTTTCCACAAACTGAGCGGGACATGGTGGGCTGCCCAATTAAATTTTATATGTTGGGAAACACTGGTTCTGGTATACACGATTATATCACTCTCACTCTCTCATACTTCCTTTTAGCACTCACGCCCACAGCCTCAAATGAAAATATATAAATAGTGTTTTGCTGCAGCCTACGAAACACAGCAGATGGCTGTAAAGCCGAGTTATGTAGCTGCTGTTGACAGTGAGGTGGAAGAATGACGGGCAGAATATGCAATATTCACCCAACTTCATGTATTCACCTCTACTTGATATGTTTTATACACTATAATACACTTTTCACTATTTCTGTCAGAAACATCTAGCCAAAATAATTTTTAAAGAATTAAATATGTTGACCAGATACTTTATAAGCAAGAGAGAGACAGAAATAACATCATCTTTAATAAAATACAGATTTAAATATCAGTTCTTCTTTTTGACAGTTCCTCTTATTTCAGTCATGCTTTATTTCTCGCTTTAAAGGTAGATGCAAAAATCTTGTTGCGCTGCTTTTTACATGTAGTGTTGGTTTTGCAGAGGGTTGGTATCAGTATCACTTGTAATGGATTTAAATGTCACAAGGGACAGAATTTAGCTTCCCTGTTCTGGAAAGCTGAGAGTAAGAAGTGAGAAAGTTCCCTTCCACCCCATCCCCCATAACTTTGAATACAAATGCACACACAGATGTGTACACACACACACACACACACACACACACACGGACAGCTGTTCGAGGTGAGAAAGATGGAGTGAAATAGAAACTGAGAATGTGACTGAGATCAGAGCTTCAGACAGGCAGCAGATCGAGAAGAGCTAGAAAAGATGATGCATGTTTGCGACTGCTTCAGAGTGTGGCAGCGACCTTCAGTTAAAGTGGAAGAGGCTGGTGAGGATGCTGATGATGATGATGAGGGGTAAGGGGAGAACACAAGTGATACTCAGCTTGAGTTGACTGCTGGTTTGCTTGTAGAAGATGTTTTGTTATCAAGGGAATTGTGCATTTTGATGTAAGAGGAGAGAGAGAATATAAAAATAGCTGCTGTTATTTTCAGTCTGTGTTGAAATGGATGACAAAGGATAAGTGCTTTATAAGGTTCATACAATTTTTTTGTATTGTTGTGTTATTTGTTGCTTTTAAACAACAAATAGACATCATTCATACTGAAATGTTTCCTTTTGTTTAGGATGTTGTTACATTGCTTTCAGAGCTGAAACAATACTACACATTTAATAATTTGTTAATCCTATCATTAGTCTTAACATTATATCACACTCTCATAGCCTGTAGTGCATTTTATAGTTAGTCTGCCTCAACAGACAAAAATAATTAACAATGTGAGAAATCAATGGAGCAGCCTGGTGAAAATGACATAGTCACCAGGTTTTATTAAAATAAAATAAGATTCTCCTTTTGAAAATGTGATCAATTGAAACAACAGTTCTTTCCAGATGCGTTCAGTATTTGTGAAAAGCACGTTTAGCTGAAACAAAAGTGTCGGTCAGGATATAAAGAAATTCTTTAATGTTTTTGTTGTTCTCCATGTTATATGCATTTGTTACAAATATATAATGCACCTTTACAAATAGCTTTAATATGTTCAAGAAGTCTGAATCGAAAAATATTAGATAGGTATGTGACACAATTCGAGTGTTGGATATCCGTATGTGGTCCAAATAAACCCTACTACCATACCAAGACTCATGCATAGCTAGTGCTGCATTCTCATGCTCCTCGAATGGTCCCAGTTCACGAGTTGGGAAGTAATTCTTCCAACTTCCAACTTGTGCGTGAAGTCCGAATGTTGGGGCAACATGGACGCCACAAAGAAGTTGTTTTGCATTTTATCGCTCAGGGCGTTTAAACAACTCGTTCACTGCTGTTTCCAGTATTTCTGTGACAAGGAAGGGCAGAGGAAAGGGATTATGTAAGCCATGGAATACATTTCACAAATATGCATGTTACCATCAACCAAATGTTAACTTTTGTCTGTCATGTTTCAGCGTCATATGACGGTAACTCATGTACCAACATTTTCTCCAACTTGTGGGGGCGTTCAAGTGAATTTTCCCAGTTGGAAAAATGTTTCTCAGATTATTCCGACAACACACGGTGGCACGAGTAGGGCTCCAAGTAATGATTAATCATTTAATCTATTAAATGTCAAAAAATTATTTAAAAAATGCTCATCACAATTTATGAGAGCCTAAATTGCTACTTTTGTCCAACCAACAGTCCAAAATGCTTAATTTCTTTATGTGCTATCATAAATGACAAAGAAAAGCAGCAAATTCTTACATTTAAAAAGCTGGAACCAGCAAATGTTTTGCTTGAGAAAAGGCTTTCATGCTTTTTTTAGATTATCAAAAGAGTTGGAAATTATTTTTCTTTCGTTCCACTAATCTTTGCAGCTCTACTTGAAAGGCAAATGGCACTGAAATCCTGACCAGTAAGAAAACCTTTTACTGTAACACACATTTGAAGTAAACTGAAACATCTGTGCCTTTTGATATGCTTAACAATAGCTGAAAACAAAGTACACATTTATTAATTGTCAGTTTGGGAACAATAATTATGCCTCCTTCCTCCTGTCTCCGCCCTGTTTCATTTCCTGTCTGGCTGGGTGGATTAAAGAGTGAAGTAGAGAGGATGAACATACAGGCAGCACGAATGATGGATGTTGTAGGTTGGCTCATCATCACTCGTCCCTCCTCCCTCCCTTCATCCTCCAGGCAGCCATCTGCTTCTCACTCCTCATCTCCCACACATTTGACTGAGCAAGCACATGCTCACTTTCCACAACACACTCACCCTCACCGCATTTACAGCGCCGTGCATCCGCAAGCCCTCAAGTCTCACACGCATTCCACCTTTCTTCATATCAGGTCACACACCTGCTTTTCAGGCGGCTCCCTCTGTACTGTGGAGTTTTGATTTCAGGACATTATGGTGGTTCAGGGAGAAGAGGTGGTGGTGGTTCAGGGGAAAGAAACGGAGAGCTGGTTAGGGCTGGGTGCGCTTGGAGTACCGGGTCTACCCTCCATGTCCTTGGTGGCTAAATACTCCTGTTTCTTGTGCTGGGCCCCCAGGGAGAAGAGCACTGTGGAAGAGGAGATCAAGGAGAAGGAGGAGGCCATCAGACAGCGCAGCAGCGAAGTGCAGGTAAGGTCTCGCTGTCTCTGTTTGTCTGTGAGTACAGTGGATACAGAGAGAAGAGAGATTTATTGGCAGGAAGGATCGATGACATGGTCGCGTAGATATTTTCTTTAATTTTACCAGTGCACATATATAAGCATGTTTGTATTTCCTTTGCTTGCCCCTTTTAAAAAAATAAAAAATCCAGATCAGACAGAGCAGATGATAAGAGCCATAGGTGCGAAAGCAGCTTGTCCTCTTCTGTTGTAATTATATACTGGAGGAGAAGATCAATAATACATTTGGCCGGCAGTCTCAGACGCTGTGTTCAGAACACACAGTTAATGTCTCTCCGAGAGGGAGAGGCTGCTGTCCTTGTGTAGGCGTGTCAGCCTGCTCTGAGCCTGAGAGATGGGGCTCTATTTTTGGGAGCTGATGACTTAAAGGGCTAGTCTGCTCCGCTTCGGGGAGTTCAGTCTGATGCTGAAGTGTGAGGGTGGATCTCAAGGGAGTCTCACGCTGATGTAGCTGAATTTCTGAGCTGCGCTGCAGGGTAGCCTCAAGTGCTTTTGGCTATTTATACCGTAATGTGTTTTCTAAATATATTTCTTGACATCACATATTGTTGTTGTCGTGATCTGTGCTGTTACCACGGCCCTGACTCCACAATAAGATTTCCCCTGCAGTATTTTACTCAAATGTTTGGAATTTATTTGTGGCAGCGAGCTCTGACATCTGTCATGTAAAAGTCGGCTGCAAAACGGCACTGGTTTCACAGGCCAAGTTCTGACTAGGGGAATAATTTTCCAGTGTACACATGCTGGATGATTTCTCAGCTTTATTTCCATAACTGTTTGAAAAGGACAATGATGCATGCAAAATCACAGCACATCTTTGTAGGTGGGTGTGGAAGAAGATCTATTTAAGTAGGCTGCCCATTTAAGATGTATATATGGGGGGCTGTCGGGATGATATAGAGGTTAAGAGGCAATTCTGTAAATCATGATTGTAACATCCCTGGATTGAGTCCAGCCAGAGACCTTCACTGCATCTCATCCTCACTCTTTTCCCTTTGATTTCTTTTGGACTGTCACTCCTGGCATAAAACCCTTCAGATTAAAAAATAAACAAAAACAGAGGATGTTAACCCTTGGTGTCATCTGGTATACTGACAGACAAGTAGCAATGCTACAAGCTGACACACTGCTTTTGTTCACATATCAGACTCCACTCATTTCTTCCTCCCATCACCATGTTTTGCACGCACTTCTATATTCTTCTCAGTGTTGACAGCAATGTAAAAAAAAGATATAGTTGAAAATGTGGATGTTCTTTTATCCCTTTTTAAAGAGCCTCTTGTTGTCCTTTCCCTATCATTCATATTTGAAATCATCTCTATATTCTGTCATTGAGCTCCCTCTTCATCTTTCAGCTTTTCTGTTTCTTTTTAGCAAGGTTTACCTGTAAAAGAACAAACAAACATATATAACTTATTTCCCCGTCTCATCTTTGGCTCGATGTCTGCAGGACTTGCAAGATGAAGTGGCGAAGGAGAACGAGGTGCTGCAGCAGCTCCAGGCCCAGCGTCAGAAGGTCCAGGATGCCTTGGAAGAGCTGGACCAACAGAAAGGCTCTCTGGAGGAGCAGCTGACTCATATTCGTCAGCAGACCAGCCAAGAGACGCAACTGGTAGGTCTGCTAGGATTTTCTTTATTTCAGTCCTGGAAAGCTGCAGAAATGACTCACCACTAGCAAAGTACAACAGTACTATAAAAAATTGACACACGACTCCATTCTCCTGAGTGATGTTTACGTCTGTCACAGATTACATCGCTGACATCGGAGCATGAGGAGCAGGAACAGAGGATATGTCAGTATGAGGAGGAGCTGGTCCAGGCCCGAGAGGAGCTTCTTGCTCTGCAGGAAGAGAGCAGGAAGCTGCAGGAGAAGGTCGAGGCCGCTCAGGAGCAGCTCACACCTCTGCAAGAGTCTGTCCGTGACTCATTTACACAAGTTGCACAGGTCGGTTTGTTTGAATCAGTCTCTCACGCTTATGAACTGTTATAATCCTGGTTCAACCATAAAAGTACTTTTGAAAAGTTTTGAAAAGTGCCATATTAATAATAATAACTGTATTATTATATAAAGATTCTTTCCTCTCCAGAAAATACAAGCCATGTTTTATTTTTCTCAATGTTGTTCTTCTCCATCTCTCTGCCCTCTTAGGTTCAGCAGAAACTGAACGATCTAAAGGTGGAGGAGAGGTCAGTAACTGCCCAGCTCAGCTGGAAGAGAGCCCTGGAGGATAGCTCTCCTGTCATGGTCAATGGATCAGCAGGCCCTACTGCAGAGCTGCACCAGGGGGACCCCTTCCAGCAGGACCTCTTCCAAGAGGACCAGCCCTTAGAGCTGAAGGTGGAAGAACCAGCTGCTTTCTTCATTGAGCAGAAAGAACATTCAGATCAAAAAGAGAAGGAAGTAGAGAACGAGAGAGAGGAGGAAGAAGAGAAGGAGGAAGAGGTTCCAAAGACTCAAGAGGAGGAAAAGATGAAACCCGATCCCTTGGATGATCTGTATACTAGTCTGGCCTCCTCTGATATGTTCAATAATGTATCAGCTTTCACCAAGCCACAGGAGAACACCGTTATGGTAATACATAAACTTATCAGTCATTTTATAGATGGAAAGAACTTAAACTTCTTACTACAGCTACGCTGCTTTTTTTTAAAAACCTTTTTCACACCCAACAATCATGCAAGATCAGCAGTCTTAATGTATATTCCATGTGATAACTAAACAAGAATTGTACCAAATGTAAAATGTTAAATTCTCTGTAAGAAATACTAGTCATCACTGTTTTGTCCTGTCATGTTTCCAGGAACACAGTAGCCCTACACCCGATGTCTCCTCGGAGATCACAGATGATGCTGAGGAATCGCCTAAAGAGAGCCCACCAAAAGTAAAGACCCTGAGTTTGTGCACAATGTTGTTTAGCCAAACAGTTTTTCTAGTAAAATGTGTCTTATGTAAACAGATCGTAAATTTGACGAATATATATGCAGGTGCAAATGCCTCAAAAAGTACTTTCAGGATGCATTGGGATCTGTGTTTTTTAAACACAATGCTGACGTTATTGACATTGTAGTTTTCAAGCGTGTCAGTAGATCTCTGTCGCTGTTCAACAGGCTGCATCACCAGAGCCAGAGAGCAAACAGGAGCCAGCAGAGTCCCTAGAAAACACCAGCACCTCCTCGTTACCACCTCAGGTCAGCCCTCGCTCCATGCCGCCTCAGACCAGCCCTCCCTCGCTGCCTGAGATGGACTTCTTCAATGCAGACCCCTTTACTGACCGTGAGTCCCCACAAACATCTGAAGTTTAGTTAACAGCTTTGTTATCTGCTTTGTGCAGATGTTTGTAAAAAGCTAACCTGCTGCTTCATATTGATTTGTTTCAAAGATAAAATTGTATTTATTCTGGTGTTTGAAGTGTTTTCAGTACCTACAGAATGATGTGATTAACAATTTGTAGACCCAAAGGCTTGTAAATGGCATGTTTATGTAGTCACATTGATTATTTTCTTCTTTCACATAATAGACGATCCATTCAAAGATGATCCGTTTGGGAAAGCAGATGTTGCAGGTAATTTCTCAAAGTTAAATCCTTATTTGAAAGTGATGAACAGGCAAACTCTCTCTTTAATATATATCTCCATCTCTTTTAATATAAAACAAATAACCAATTATGCAATATCTGTATCTCACATCTGTATCTGTTGCTGTTTGTTAAATTTAGATCCATTCGGAGGGGATCCCTTCAAAGGCTCCGACCCCTTTGCTGCAGACTCTTTCTTCGCACAGTCCTCCAGCGTCCCCTTCTCCTCAGACGACCCTTTCTCTGCCTCAGCCGACCCATTTGGTACCACTACTGGCGCGCCAGAGCCAGACTTGTTTGCGGCGAAGCTGAATGACGCAGCAGCTGCACCAGCAGCAGGTCCAGATCCCTTCACCTCCAAACCAAACAATCCTACTTTAGCAGCCAAGGATCCATTCAGCACCACAGGGAACAACATGGCTGATTCTGACCTGTTTGGAGGCAAAGTGAATGCCACTGGTGAAGCGGATCCGTTTGGTTCTCAGGACGGGGGGACAGATCCCTTTAGTTCCTCTCAACCCAGCTCTGACCTGACTGTGGTGAGTAGGACGGCTGTAAAACCTGGTCACAATGTACTCGCTCACAAGTTTAGATTAGGAAAAAGCTTATTTTTCATCATCTAGCCAAACTTTTTAAAGCCTTAAATCCCTGATTATTAAGTCATTGTGGTTAGGAAGTCTAGGAAGCTTTGTTCTTTATACTAATTTTTATAATAGGCATCTGTAGTGTTTCAGTAATATAGCGTATTGTTGTATCTGTATATTTGCATTTGTATTGTTATGCTGCTGTCTTGGGCATGTTTCCCTCGCAAAATAGTAATCAAAAGAGTTGGGTAGAATTTGAAAGCAGTAACAAATTAGTTCCAATTAATCACATGAAGTTTGAGTATATTCATGACAGCAGCTTGAGTTTATTGTACAGTATGTACAAACATAGTATGTTTGATTTGTATGTTCTGTTTTTAGACGGACACTGCAGCAACCAACGACCCGTTCGCTCCAGGTGGTACTTCAGTGAACGCCAGCTCAGATCCAGGTATGACTTGTGCCTTAGCGCCACCCTCTGGGGACAGAGCCCATTGCAGCTGTTGAAACTGTACAAAATGCACTGTTTACAGTTTACAGTAATATATGCTCAGTGACTTTTATATGCTCATGTGTTTCAGATCCGTTTGCTGCTGTGTTTGGTAATGAATCGTTTGGAGGGGGCTTTGCAGATTTCAGTGCCTTGACAAAGGTAATCAAGTGTTGCTGTTCATCCTCTGTGCTTCACCCACACAGAGCTGAAGTAGCTTATAATGGAGTGAAACACACTGAATATCAAGTCAGTAACAATGATTGTCAGTTAAGTTGGTGGGAGTGCAAATTGTTGCGACACAATGAACTCACTTCTGCTGTCATACCAGAACATCCAGGAAGACTGTGAGTGAGTTGTTGAGTGTGTTGTGGTTTTTGTGAGGAAGTATCTGGAACACTTGAACTTAATTCTCCTCTGTGGGGGAACTGAGCACTTTGCACACCAAACAAAGGTGCCTGTTGTATGTACTAATGATAAGTAATGTCATATGTTATTGGAAATGTGACATGTGTTTTCTGGGAATATTTTTGACCAAATGCCTTGACATTATAATAATAATTATGATGACCATTGGTACTTTCACAAAATATTAACACAAAGAGATTTTTGATCAGTAATCATCAGTAACGTGGATATACGTGGTTAAAGGCAAGTATTAGAACAAGTACAGTCTGTTCAGTATTTCATCACTTTACTGCAATGCAGCCTTTAAAATCAGGAAAAAACAAAAACTTATGACATGGGATGATATGCGATTGATCCTCTGATTATTTTCTTGATAAATCGCTTAATTGATGGTCTATGAAATGTCAGAAATAGTGAAAAATGTCCATCCCAGTGTCTCAAATTTCAAAGTTGTTTCTTTAAATGTCTTATTTTGTCAGTCCAAAACACAGAGATATTCAAATTAATATGATATAAAACAGGAAAAAAACAACATTTCCATATTTGAGAGGCTGAAAACAGAATTTTCTGCCATTTTTTGCGTGGAAAATTAATTTCATGTTAAATCGATTTTTCAATATAGTTTTCTTTAGATTGACTAATGAATTTGTCAGCTAATAGCTAATATCTCTGCTCTATATATTGATTAATGATGCACTTATGTTAAAGTGTTTTTTGGTATTTTTTAAACAGCAAATGTTCACTTAATGTACTGTACGGCATCCAGAATGAAGTCTAGCCTATCTATGGTTGGTTTTCTGTTGGGTTTTTTTTGTTGTTGTTTTTGAATACTGTATTTGTGTGATGTATTTGGTTTGGTGTGAACCTTCTGTTTCAGTCAAACGGCTCTGACCAGTTTGGCATCAACAATAAGAACCTGTTCCAGGAAGACAGCCAGTCCGCCGGCTCTGATGTGCCCCCAGCACTGCCCCCAAAAACTGGTACGCCTACGAGACCACCTCCTCCACCTCCAGGTCAGTACTCAGATTCTTTAGTCAAACTTTTGTCAGATTGTAGTGCTCTTATCAGTTAATTCAGGGTGTCTTAAAAGTATGTGTTTACAAATTCTGGTCCGTGCTTGATCTGTCTTTCTACAGTATAACTTGTTTGTTGTGTATCTTTATTGACACCTGTATCTTGTCTGTCTGTTCCTTTTTTTTTTCTTTTTTTTTTTTTTTCAGGTAAGAGATTGTCCATCTCCAGAACAGAGTCCTCCGACTCCTTCCAGCGACGAGGGCACTTCCTTCCACAGCATTCAGGAGACTTCCCCTCCTCTTCCCTGCCTGCCAAGGATCCTTTAGCCGACCCCTTCGCCCCCTCCTCCCCTCCTCGTCACAACATACGGGAAGCTGACCGATTTGCCAGCTTTGACAAAGTGAGCACCTCCCTCTCGCCCTCTCCCTCACCTTCATCTGACTCTCAGTAGTCGTGCCCTCTTCTCCTTTTTTTTTCTCCTGCTAATAAATCACATTAAGTTGTTTGATTAAATCAGAACCATCAACCAAATCAGGCCAGCTTTATAAATCACTCCATCCACTGCCGTTAAAAAGTCCCAAAGATGTGATCAGCTTATGTCAGTGTCACATGGGAGGACATTTGATGATTTGATGACCTCGTTTTCATGAGCTAAGCTAACATAAGCATTTAAATCTTCTATATTTGATTTTGTTTTTCTTGCACCTTGTCTGCTGCTGCTGCTGGTGTATATTTTAGCTCTTTATTATTTCCTTGCCATGTAAAGATTCTTTATACTTGTAATTATTTTTTGTTACTGATTTATTTTGGGATTGCACTTAAGTTAAGCGCTTTGATTGAAGTTGCACTGTCTTACTTTTAAAGGAAATGTACAGAAATGTCATTATAGCAGTTATAGATACGTTCATATATTAACTCTGCAACATATTTTGTCATAACAGACACAGGGTCCTCTGTTCACAAATGAAAGAATATAGACATCTATATCTATGGGTTGGCAGTGGATGGAGAGATGAGAAGCTGCTTGTATTTGGCTTTTGTTAGCCATCCCAACTCAGCACACTGACATCACACCATCTGGCATACTTCATTTTGAGACAAGATATATATTTATGCAAAATGTTTTATTTTATGCACCTTTTTTACACAAAACTGCTTCTCAGGATAGTTTAAAAATTGCCTTTGGTGCAAAGTGGTCCTTCTGGTTTTCACTAGTGACTTGGCTTGGCATCAATATGTAGCTGAGTCAGCACAATTATGGCCCAAAGGCATGAGATCAGTTGCCCTTGAGATGCAGAGGCTGCTGCTTCTTGAGTGAGTGAGTCTATATACTTGAAGCTATCAGTGTGTTACAAAATCATGAGAAAAATGTGTAGCAGCTAGGCTACACTAGAAGATGAGAAATACAATATTTAAAGGGTAACTCCACCATTTTCACCCAGTTGTTGAGTTGCATCATGGTTATTGTAGGTGCCAGCGTTTGAAAATCTGTCCACTGGTCTAGCATTGCCCTCCAATAACACTGTTGGATGTATTCTGGACGGTTTAAAAACTAATCACTGAATGAACTGTTATCCCATGCATTCTTCCTTTTTAAAGCCTGGTGCCTACATTACCCGCAATGCAACTTAGCCATTGGATGCAGTTTATCAGAAAACATGCAGCTTCTTCTGCAACCACAGAAGGCTTTATACTACTTTTTTTGCAGTAGTACTCCGCGAGACATCTAAACACATATTAAAGGTGCTATTTGTATGAAAAGTTTATTTTTCAGTCTCAGGGAATGAGATGCAAAAATCACCTTTTCTTACAAATAGCAACTTAAATGTGTCAAATTGGTGGAGTTACACTTTAATAATTTCTTATAACAAGTAAGAGCTAGGTTGCTGTAAAAAAAAAAAAAAAAAGCATTAGCTTAGAAGAACAAGGGAACTAAAGTCCCCTGGCTGTTTTCTTCTTACTCATTAAAATATGTGTAAATAGTCATATATCTAAGATTCAAATAATCAAAGAAGCTGTATGAAAACGAGTCAATGCACATGGGTTGAACGCTTGTTTATATATCAGGAATAAATTTGTAAAAGTATTAAAATCCTCTCAGCTCTTCCTTTCATGATACTGCATAGAAATGTGCTGTCACACTGTGAATTTGGGATGGATGACTACTATCAAAAGTCTGTTGATGCCTCTCTGGTCACATGACTGCACCCGCATGTCCCCTTTGAACCCCGACCTGCACGCACTAACTGTGTGTTTGATTAGCTGGCTCTCATTCACTCATACCACTGCCTCCGCCATTCTTCAAACCAGCTATTTATTTATCCATGCATCCATCTGTTCATCCATCCATCCTTTCATTTATCAGTTCATTCAACCCTTGTCTGGTCGAGAAATGGATCGCCTGTATTCTCTGTGTGTGTGTGTGTTTGTGTGTGTGTGTTTTTGTGTGTGTGTGTGTGTGTGTGTGTGTGTGCGCCTTCACACCTCTGTCATAAAAGTTGAATAAAGAGTTGAATCAAGGGCACCATCTCTGGCTTCTATGTGCATCCATGACACCACTTTCTGCAAACGCCTGAGCTTTTAAAGGACCGTAGCTACGTTTTTGCATTTGCAGTTCATTTACCACATGATGTGCCTGTACTTCACTCCACCCATGACATTTTCCAAAGCATGCTTTAAATTTAAAATTATTTCCTTCCCTTCTAGCAGCCTGCCCACGTCTCTTCATCAGTTCTTTAATTCCTGTAGTGACCACACAGAAAGCAGGAGAAATACTAACAATTATCTACACTGTGGTAGGCTTTGAAAAATGTTTAGCAATGATTTGGCAAGGATTTTGGAATGAACTAAAACATGCAAAAAACAGCAGTGTGGTCCTTACAAGTATTTTGACAGAATCTCATCAGATCTCTTCAGTAAGTGAAAATAAAGAAGACACAAGTACCAGAGACTGTTTGTGAAGCGTTTCTTTAGCAGTAACACGCATCATTCCTCTTGCTACGTTCTTTATTGATATCTGATTTCATTCACGTTTAAAAGCAGCAGTGGGATGTATCCCCTTCAAGTAATAAATGCATGTTCTCTACTAAATCCGCTATATGTTTCTTCAATGTTTTCATCATGCACGTTCTGCCCTTCTCTACACGGAAATCATCAGCTCTAAAATACTTCCTATCGAACGTCGTCATCGCTTCCTACTTTTCTTTGCATGTTTGGATCTGCACTGGATAACCCGTGATGCTTCTGTCTGTCATTCACTGAGAATAACAAACCTGTCCACACACTGCATGTCCGGTTTTGTATAGATTAACTGATTTAACAGTGTTTTAAAGTTCCCGTCCTCTGCCGTTTGTTGTCGTGAATCTTCAAATGTGATTTTCTTCACACCACTCACATTCGTCCCACAACAAGATCTCCTCTTTCATGTTTATATTCCATTCCTGCTTTTGTCCTGATCAAATGCCTCCACTAGATGTGTGATGACACACCTGAGGGGCAAAGATCGTCACTCTCTTCATGGTCATCTGCAGGGAAACTGATTTAACTGGCTGTTTTTTTCTTGTAGTTTGTTTGTGGTGTGGCTAGAGCTGCAAATAACGATTATTTTCATTGCCAAATAATGGTCTATAACGTCAGAAAATTTGTAAAAAGGTGTGTCACTTTGAGGGATGCTGGCTCATTTTCATGGCTCACTGACGCAGATAAATGTTGAATGACTACAGATTAACAAGTCAAAATGTCCACTGTGTCACTGCGTTCTGAAAATATTCATCCGTTAAGGGATTAGGAGATCTGACAAAGTGATGGCTCTGTAACTTGATTCTGTTTTACCCCCCTTAGAAATATTTTCAGCCATCACACAGGAAGTGCTGAGTACAAGCCACAATACAGTAAAGGATGCCTTTGTCTGTGACCTGCTGCATCACCACCGTAGAGCCAGACAGATGCAGTGACAGTACAATATCAGAATCAGCATGTGTGGCTGCCAATAAGCAACAAGAAATTACACAGGGTGTGAGAGTGCATACAACATAAACTGAAACATCCCTGCTTCGATTCTTCTTCGATTGTTGCATGTCATTCATGGTGCTTTTGTTCCCCTTTTTTTTATTTCCTGGCTAAAATGCCTCGGAAATAGTCTTTCAAAAAAGAGAAAACAAATTGCAGTAGGTATATGCCAAAAATATGTTTAAAAGGTAGCAAATCTCACATTAAAGTGTGTTTACTGGTCTTGGAGAGCACGACAGCATGTGTGAAAAAAAAGTAGTATAAAGCCTTTCGTGGCTCCAGAGGAAGCTGCATGTAATCTGATAAATTCCCTCCAGTGATGTCACTCGGCGGCTAAGTTGCATTGTGGGTAATGTAGTCCAGATTTTGAAAAGCGGTCCACTGGGCCAGCATTGCCCACTCCTATAACACTGTTCGATAGCGCACAAACGGATTATCACCTTTCTTATTCCACATATTTCTTCCTTTTCAAAACCAGGCACCCACATTACCCACAATGCAACTTTGCTGATGAGTGACATCACTGGAGGCAGTGATTTATCAGATTACATGCAGCTTCCTCTTGAGCCAGAAATGTTTATATGAAAATACAATTGGCTGATATATTTTTATCCAATATATCTATTAAAAAACTGTATCAATAATCTCAAACTGACAGGAAAACGAAACATTTCCTCTGAGATATTATTCCTGTAAACATGATTACATGGGATGTTACAAGGCCAGACAAAAAACTACAGCACTAGAGCAGCAATGCAGTTATCAGTTCCTATATGGAGCTTATCATGCTAAATGATAAACATCATGCATTCCATCATCCAGGTATTGTTGTTGTTGGTTACCTGTTATCAGCAGCCTCTGGGAACAAGTTTTTATCTTTGAGAATCTGTTAATTGTACGTGTGTTGTCTGTCTTTGTGTCGTTTGCACGTGTTTTTCTTTCCTTCCCTGTCGTGTGTGACGTGTGTGTGTGTTCTCTGTGTTCATGAAGCAGCAGTATCCGACAGAGGAAGACATGATCGAGTGGGCAAAGCGCGAGAGCGAGCGAGAGGAAAAGGAGCGACTTGCCAGACTCACCCAGCAGGAACAAGAGGACCTGGAGCTGGCCATCGCACTCAGCAAGTCTGAACTCTCCTGAGGATCTCCTTTCCCCTTCTCCTCCACTCCCCCTCCTCCTCCTCTTCCTCTTCCTCCACTGGCCCCGGCTCGGCACGGCACGGCACAGCCTGGCCCAGCCCAGAACGCACCAAAGCAAAGTGGGGACTGCATAGGACTGATTCAGCAGCACCTGCTGACCCCATGAAGAGACTTTCTTCGAATAAACCCACCTCTGAATCTCTTGACGCCCTCTTCTCCTCAGACTGTTCACTGGCGCTGCAGTATCCTGTATTTCTTCCATCCTGTTGGTCTCTGTGGTTTTGTTTTGGAGGAGAGGACCAAGATGGAGTGTACGCTCTAAAGAATGGATTGTTGAGTGAAATGCAGTGAATATGGATTGATGTTAAGATGTTCTCTGTTTATTTCCACACCAGGCTACAAATGCCACTTTAACGTCTCCAGAATGTAATTTATTTAAACATACAGTTCAATAGTAGATTGAAAAGTCCTGTCATTATCCACTAACAGTACTCACTACACTTTATTAAGACTCTCTTTAGCCTCTGACGTTATATTGAGAATTTCATAAGATTGAAATGATTAAAAGTAGATCTGTTATTTCTGGAGAGCCCCACTTTGCTTCCAGCTGTTTATAGATCTTCTGAAACTAACACATGAACTGTGCATAGTTTCAAAACTGGAAGCAGGAGGCACTGTAACCAAATTTAAGAGTGCAAGTCAGTCCTTTTGAACTGTGTACTCTTCGGCAGAGCGCCTGTGAGATTTTTAAAGATATTTTGTTCAGAACAAGTTGACAGAATTCAACCATTTTCTACATGTTTAACTGGAAGTTCCCAGTCCTCTGATATGTGAAATGCATGAGCAGATTTATACTTAAAATCGAACAAATCCACCACAGCTACCATATTCAGCTCCTAGATACTTTAATGTCTTTTTTAAATATCAGCGGTGCAATGCCTGCCTAGCATCTATCTTTGTTAGAGTGTTTATGTTTTGGGGAAATACCGAAAGGATTTAAAACTACATCTATTTCACGTATTGATTAGATTTGAATTAGCATTAAAAGTTCAGGGCACACTACATGGGATTGCACTAAACAAGAACACAACATTCAATATCTGAGATTTAGATAACGCAGCTCTAAAAATGTTGTTTTGTCACCCAAATACTTATTATCTTATAATTTAGGACGATTAGAGACATTTTATTAATGTGACCTAAAAATAGAAACTGGGTGAATGTATAAGTGTGGAAAACCCGATTTATAGCCACTTTATCTGCTCTGTTAACTCTAACATGAATGATGTCGATGATATTGTTAATCCCGACAGCAGTGTATTAACGAAAAGGGTAAATGACCTCAAGTATTCAGCATCCATGTCGCAAATCTCACACCAGGTCCCGTTTCAAAGCGTGCCACTGTCGGTGCTTCTTTTGTTGCATTTGTTTTCTTTTCCTGAATGTTTTTTTGTCCTCCTCTCTGAGAGGCTAACTGGATTTCAGAGTCTTACACAAAGTCAGTAAAAGTTGATTAGTGTCTCTGCGTTTTGGTGGAGCAGTTTGTTTGTCTTCTGTCTGTCCACTTCAGGCTCTGTGAGGATTTAACTTGCAAAAAAAACCCAGCTGGTGTGGTGAGATAAACGCTCCTGTTGCACTGCGTCCTCCTTCCTGTTAACGCCCACACAGCAGCGGCTGGTTGGCCAGTGATTCTTGTGTGTTTCTTCTCCCAGAAAATGAGCTAAGCTACTTAACACTGAGTGCTAAACTGTGATAGAGGGTTTTCGAACAAGGGAAGGCTTGGTCGAACAGCAGGAGGTTTTTCGTTTTCTTTACTACTTTCTGACCAAACGATGCACAACATTTTGGACACCACTTCCTGTTTTTTTTTAACTTTCTCTTTGTCTTGTTCAGAAGGAGCAACGTCATAGTTTTCCTCTTCTCATGTTTGACCAGTTTAATGTCTGTGGTTGATGCTGCACTTTCTACTCGTGTTGCAGTTTATTGTAAATACTAGAGAACCTGTTCCTCACCTTCATCGCTAAGTCATACTACAGTTTCTGGTTTCATTCTTTCTGCTCTAAAGGCCACCAGACATGTTACTGTCACCTGTACAGACTCCTTGAATTTAAAAATCAAAAACCACTTATGTTTCTATAGTCGTACCCATAAAGGCTTTTTAAAACTCAAGCTAATTGTATTTTATTTTGTATTTTCTAACATGTAAGAAAAAAAAATCCTTATTGGAAGGTTTGGCCAGAATATGTAATGCATTTAATTGAAACAGAATAAATATTAAACATGTGTAGTTTTGCAGTTTGTGTGTTCTTACTGGGATCATGTCATGGTATTGTGTCCAGCTGGCAGCGGTGGAGTTTACAGTAGCAATACTGCATTATAAAATACTCTAGTGCAGGGAAAAGGCCTGCATTCATTCATCAATAGCTGTGAAAAAGCAGTAGTGGAAAGTACCTAAGAACATATTCTCCGGTACTTTAGTTAATCCAAACCCATTTTTGAGGAACTTACTTTATACTTCTGCTCCACAACATTTCAGAGGGGTACACCCAAAAATCTAAAACACATAATTAGCTGATGACGTATGATGCAATGCTGTAGATTTAACTACCCAACAGTACACTAAGTAACATGTACTTTAAGTATAAACTTAATAATGCATCTGTGTTAACAAAGCAAGTTGTGCTGGTGATACCGATACTTCCATTCTTTGACTTTCAGAAGAGTTTTAATGTAGGACTTTTACATTGTTTTCCTCCTCGCTCATGAGCCAAAGTACATTACAATGCCAGATATAGTGGAGTAGAAACAGAAAGTAAGAGAAAAGTACCTCAAAATAGTAGATTTTATTAAATGTGCATATGTGCACATATATTGTTCTCTTACAGAGCAATTAGAAACACCAGCATTCAGTCAAAGAATGATTTAAAAATGCAAAAGTGTGGACAGAATAGTGTGTTTTCATGAATAAATAATAAATAAATTATAATAAAGCATATATTATGATAGATAGATAGAAAGATAGATAGATAGATAGATCGCACTTCAGACAGGGTGCGTGCTGAGGCTTTCAGCTGCCCAGCTACAGACTTAAAAAAGGGTCTAAATAACATCTTTTAGGGATCTTCAAGCTGCATGGAACCATCTGTTTGTTTTTTAGATGTTTTATTTAACGTTTTACAACCAGTCCCCATCTACTTCAGTTACTTAGCAGAATGCTGCAACACTGTCCTGCTGTGAAGCTGCAGAAATATCTTGTGGACTGCAAAACTTCACCCACATTTCCATCCGCATGAGGGTGAGTAGATAATGACGGAATTTTGATTTGTGGGTGAACTTATCCTTTAATTAATCATATCCATGCTGACTTAAAGATCCATTGGATGTGCAATTAAAGTCAAATTAAAGAAATTTGTTTTGGATTCAAAAATATTCACAAAACACAACATAAAACTTCAGACACTGAACTCATTTTGAGTAGTGTACTTACAGTGTGGCTGAGTGTGTTGACATTACGTTAAAGCGGAGGGCTTTAGGACCCTGGAGCCGGGAGCCGCGGCAGCTACATTGCAGTGTATTTAAATGGGAAAGTCATGATGGTGATGTGAGCAGCACACCTTTCCACGTCAGGAACGAGGAAGACGCAGCTGTCCGTACCTGTCACAGTGAACTCCGCGTGTGTGTGTGTGTGTGTGTATGTGTGTGTGTGTGTGAGCAGCTCCTGTCCCGCTCCATGTCCGCCCTGTAAGACCTGCTCTGTCCGGGACAAGTGTGCTGAATCACCGGACCCCGGTGGGATGAATGAGGAATGAGTTTTATTACTAACTGGAGACGAAGCGTGAAGAGAGATGACGGCAAAAAGTGAGTAGAAGAAGAAGAGGAAGCCTCCTCGGCTCTGTCCGTACTTGTCTGCGTCCATAATGTGATTGTGTTGTCAACACACTGAGATTGCCGTCTAGAGCACAACATGTTCAGATCCTGTGTAGATGACACGGAGCAGGTTTAAACCGCAGAGATTCATATCATCAGGACAGGAACAAGCTGCTCGGACACCATGCAGACTGGAGAAACTTTCATTTTACAGCCAATGATACATCTATAAATACACACAGTGACCACTGTGAGCAAACAGACAAAACACTGTATGGAGTTTGGTGTCAGGATTCATCCAGCTGCTCTCTTAAAGTCTTTGTAGCCTGTTTGACAACATTCATAATGATGTGGTCAAGCAGGCTCTCGGAGTTCAAATACACTTTGAGATACACACACACATATATATGAGTTCCAGCTTTTTATTAAAGTAAGGCAATCCATGTTCAAAAAGGAGTAAGAAGAAAATAACAACTTTTCTAGTCCCGCCTCCTTTGTCTGTTTATCTATAGGCTTTATTATTAAAAACAAAAACTGCACAAAACCTTACATAGAAACAGTTACGCTCATGAATCCTTCTGTTTTATGGTGGGTGGTAATCGGCATTACGGTGCAGAACTGCCACCTACTATGACAAAGCGAAAATGGAAATGGAAAAAACCCTAAAAGACAGCTCTGTTTGAAGCACTCCAGCATATTTTAAAGTTTTTGTTTATAAAAATGGTCATGTAATAACAGTGCAAAATACAGCACACAATATGAGGAATAAACATTTTTGATACATTGTGCTTCTTTGTCGCACATATAAGAGTTTTCCCATAACAATTTGACTTTAAAGTCTCTGTACTCAACCCATTAGTCCTCCTCAGACTTTCAGATCAGACCTCCAGTGTCCGTGCACACATCCTCCTCTCACCATCATGAGATCCATTCTTATGTTCTCTCTAAGTTGACCTTTGGCTTCTTCACAGGGATGCCGTACAGGCACAAGATGTACATGACAGCCCGGACTCCCCAAGCCGGTAGGTTCACATTGTGTTCGCAGTCATGTGTTCTCACAGTCAGGAACAATTAGCAGAGTCACAAAGGAAACAAACCCTGTGCTGCTCAGAGTAACAATAACAAATGTAATAGCAGTGTGATGATAGTTGCTCTTGCGTCTCTTTCCCAGGTTGTCGGTCATAAACAGTCCAGAATTGGATCCTATCATCAAAGACTTCAGGTGAGTGTCTGTAAACTGACACATATTTAAGTCAATGAAACACTAATTCAGACAGAAGCATATTCTGGTTCAAAATGTTACCCTACTGTGAGTTAATCACTTATACTTTCCCAAGATCTGCCCTGATATCAGACCAATTTCCCACATATTTCCCCAAAACTCTTACATTCATTTCAAGAGAGGTCCTCATAGACGTAAGTAGCCTGGGAGTGTCTGCGTGTATCGGTGTCTGCACTTCTATGGCTGTCACGATCAAGTTCCCCAAACAAAAGCTTGCCTTTCAGCTGGTTTCAGTCCCTTGAGATTTCTTTCTTTTCTCTGAACAGCCTCAATTTTGTTCCTCTGTTTCAGGTTACAGCTACCTGGAGACAAAGATGGTCTGGAATCAACAAATCCGTCAAACGGGTAAGACCGCGCAGTGAACTCATCACAAAGAAAAACTCTGAGGAACCCACTGGTGTCCCTTAATATGCAAGAATGATTCTTGTTTTTCACTTTCCTATATGACAGTGAGCCGCTGTGAATAGATTACGTAAAGGACATGACATATTAGCGACATATTCAGATAAAGGTCATCAGAAAGTCACTGGCATTAAGGCAGCTCCTCCCTGCTGTTCAACATATCAATAATTCAGACGGAGTGAACCCGAGCGTCATTTCTCTTCTCTATCTGTCAAGTTATGACCTGATGAGTGTGAACATGAACCAGCTGCTCATTGAAGAGTTTTAATCCTGCCATCTCTGTCTTGGCATGTGAAGGATTTAACAGGAGCCTGAGGAGGAGGAGGAGGAGGAGGAGGAGGAGGAGGATAGCTGAGGGAGGGAACTAAAGGGAAAGAGCATGAAGGATCAGAAAAGTTAATTATACTTTGAACAAAAGTTAAAGGTGCTAAAACTAGCACATTTTCACTAAGCCCTTTTCACACTGAATGAAAAACCCAAACATCTTTTGTCTTCAGTGGAAAAGGAACAATAGAGCATGTTCACATGGCGGCCATTTTCCTCTGATAAGTGGGTGAAGCTCAGATGTTGTACTGCCGTGTTCTGGGCTACATGTCCTATAAACGTAGGCAATCTGACGAATTGCTATCATTTCACTGTTTTCGCATTGATGAGCAACTGAAAAGACCACGGAGAGTTTAATCTGGAGGGACATCAGGCCATATTTCCCGATAAAACCACAGGTTTGATGCCTAAAGGCAGCTGAACCGTGTTTGATTCAGTACGATTAGGAAAGGTGTCAATTAATTCAGAAACATCAGCACACATCTTGTAGACATTTGTCTAAACCCGGAAGTGATGTAATCAAACAGTAATGTTAGCTAGGAAGATGCTGAATGCTAACATCAGCTAACGTGTTATCAAATGTGTTGTTTTACCTTGAAATATGCACAGATGTGCCCTCAGATGCTCACTCTCCATCATCTTTTCAGTTGCTGATCAATCAGGAAGCTGTAAGATGATTTGTCAGATCACCTGCGTTTATACGATAGCAACCTGTAAAACAGCAGCATTACATCAGCCCAGCATTCAAGTTTCCCCACCCTGTGCTTGACGTTGGAGTAAAATGGCCGCCGTATGAATATGGTCCTTTGGCATTAATTTCCACATTAATACCATTGTTCAGTTAGTGTTGAGTTTGAAAGACTAAAGTAAAAGATTATTTTTTTTTTGAGTAACCATCGTAACATTGTCGCTGATGTTCGTGACGTCAACACACCTTAAAAAAACACAAAGGCAATCATTTTTAGCAGGTTTGCTCGTGTTTAAAATCTGACTTTAAGCGCTAATTTTGGTGTAAAAACATACTGCACTTAAAGCAATAGTTTGCCTTCTTAGGAAATACTCTTATTTGCTGTTGTGCTGAGAGTTAGATGAGAAGAGCGATACCACTTTCATATCTGTATGCTGAATATGAAGCTAAAGCTAGAAGACAGTTAGCTTAGCCTAGCTTAGCTTTAAGACTGGAAACAAGGGGAATCAGCGAGCCTGAGGGTGGTCCTTGTTTTTGTGCCATTAAACAAAAACATCAAATCCTTTTCAACTGAGGGTTGTTTAAGTAAACATCCACCCTCAGTGTTTATATGAATGTTTAGGTTGATTTACTTTTGTGTGATGCATAAAGTAAAGCAGTAGATTTGCGAATTATTATATGAAGCTAAAAGCCTACAGAGTTTGAAATGACAGCAATCCTTGTTTTTCTTGTTGCCACAAATCCAATTGTCCACCATGAGGACAGCTTCGGATCAAATCAAATTATCTCCACCTTAAACCCATGACTCTGTGCTCCTCACTGCACACGTGAGAGATGGATCTTTTTTTTTTTATTATAGTCTATGAAGATAAATGGATTTTCCTCTCATGTTTTTGTGTTGACCAAAGTGCTTTGCGCTTGTGTTTGTGTTGTTCTGGGGAAGAAAAATATGTCAAATATGATGAGCACTTAGTCACAGTCACATGAGTGAGATCTTTATGCTTTCCTCTTGATGTTAGCAGTGTTACTAATAGACTGTGTATGATTGTGGCCGTGTATGTATGTGTGCTATAGAGTCATGCTACTGTACAGTTAATATTTTCCTCTGTCGTGATGGAGTGAAATATTTTCTATAAAGGATTTCTAGTTATTGTTTTGCAAGTGACTTCACTTTTAAGTGTCTGCCTAGATAACCCAAACACACCAGAGCTGAAAGAACTCATTAATTAATAAGTCACCTGACAAAAAATTAGACAGAAATACAATTTTATGTATTGGTTAACCATTAAAGTCATCTTTCAGGCAAAAATACAAAACATTTCCTTGTCTCAGCTTCTCAGATGAGATGATTTTCTGCTTTTCTTTGTCGTATCTGATAGTAAACCTTAATATCCTTGGGTTTTGAACTAGACAAAAAGTCATCTTGAATCATCACCTTGGGCTTTTTCTGACATTTTGAAGACCTAACAATTGATTGAGTCATGATAAGTTGAGAAAATAGACATTAGTTGGGGCGCTAATGCAGTTACAAACATTCTTTTGAGAAGAGTAAACGCTATTTAACTACTCCAAAAGTTTAAATGCCTTCAGCAGAGACTCAATTAAAAGATATAATTGACAAATTTGGCCCTAAAGGTGCAATGCGTAAGAATTTAAGTTAAAACATTAAAAAATTTACATTTCAAGAACGTGAAGAAGTACCAGTTTTGACGTTATGTCAAGTTGGCATGCTAACCAGCTGATCCTGGCCTGTCTTGTAAATCCTCTTTGCACATTAGTAGTCCTGATAGTAAAGCTCAGGGTCTGGAAGTGAGCTGCACAGCAAACGGAGCTAACTAAAGGCAACTACAGTTACCAGCAGTTAGCTGTTACACTGATGATATGCTGTCCCCTACTTGTTTGGAGTATGAACTCAACAGGTGGTTAATTCTTACATATTGCACCTTTAATATCGACACATGCTATGGCAGTAAAAGTACTTTTCTGACCTTTTTCCACAGCAGACATTTTGATCATTTAAAGCAGGAATGTGTCAGTCATATCTTTAACAATGGCTCCGTTCCATTTCCTTTGTCATTGAACTAGCATGCAAAGTGGCAAAGCCCTGATACTAGTTAAGCTAAATGGAGTGTAACCCCTACTGATATTATTAATCAACACCTCTGCGGTTTACACCTTATTTCTGTGTTAAAAAGGGGCCTATTTGCGAAATATAGAACATCTTTAATTACCGATCTGGATCTGATTGACTCTCCTCTGCTTTCAAGTGCACACACACGCACACACAGACTTATATGCACTGAATGGTAGAGTGGCAGCTGCAGGTTATAGTGATCAAACACCATTACTCCTGGCTCTGTGCCTGTTTTCATTCACGATTTCACATCGAGTCTCTGCTCTACTGCGATCTATGTCTTCTATTTCTGGACCCTGATCGCTGCAGTGGCAGAGACTGAACACTGCAGCAGACTGGACCGGCTGAGAGTCTCATCACTACGCACTAGCACTTTCTTGCTCCTTTTTTTTTTTTTTTTTTTTTCACTCTTTCAAGCCTCATTTTCTCTCTTTCACATAAAGCAGCAGAAAGTTTTGTCGGGTATGAATGAAGGAGTTGTAACTTATTTCTTCTCAGCTGTCACTCTGTCCTTACTCTTTGTAAACAATTTTTTTTTGTTTCTTATCATTTATTAAAATCTTCCGTGACCATGAGTCTTGGGTATTTTAAGCCCGCCCCTGACTTTGCGTTAACCAATCGGAGCAGAGACTGCAGTTTGTAGCATGAGGTTGATGGTCTGAAGAGGCGGGACGAGCGTTTTGCATGTCAGTGTGTGTGTTTGTGTGTCCGAGGCAGCACAGTGAGGCTGTGTTTTCTCCCCTCATGTGTAATAGTCATCCCAATCTTATTAACGTCTGCTGTTGCTGCTGTGTCCTTCCTCCTTCTCCTCCTCCTCTTTTCCTCCCTCCCTCCCTCATTCATTCTTCCCCCTCTCTCTCTCTCTTTCTCTTTCACCCGCCTGCCCTTCTGCTGCTGCTTCTGCTCTTGTTGCTGCTGCTGCCGCTGCTGAGACACACACCATTACACTGCACCGCTGGAAAAGGCCCCAGGCTCACATTCACTTCTGCAATTTTTTTCTTGAGCTCTGTCCTCTTTCTCTTTTCTTCATCTCTTTCACACACTGAGCCAGATGAAAATGTCAGCAGAGGAAGAGACTCTGTCAAACGGGTAAGGTACTCGCTGAACGTTTGGATGGTGTTTGTCATTCAGCCGGCCTCTGTAAGATGCTCTGTGAGTGTGCGTGTTTCCTCGCCGCGAGACTCAGGCATGTGGACAAACTCGCTGGGTTTATTATAAGGAGCAGCTCGGTTCTTTTGTGTCAAGGCTGCGAGGCCTCCAAAGATTTTATACCAGCTTGAACGAACGTGGCGAAAGCTCTGGCGATAAAGTAATGCTTTGTCACTCCTGGAGGGGTGTGCATGTGTTTGTGTGTGTGTGTAGGGGTGTGTATATGATGAATAGTGATTGTGTGCTAAGTGGTTTTATCTGTATCTGTGTGTGTGTGTGTGTGTGTGTGTGTGTGCCTCACAGATAATGATCATTGTGCAAGTTGCTCCCTGGAGAAATCAAGCTAGATTTTCAGCTGACTTGAAGTCTAATTAGATTATTGGGACGATGTGTGGTATGCACATCCTCAACCTCACAGCCTCTCTTCATTGTCCTGGTCATCATGGCTTTTCTTTCTTTCATACAATTGTCAACTATTCCCTCGTTTTAAAGGACAGTGTCCTGTACTGTGTGATAATCTTTGCTCAGAGCTGCTTTCTTTCCCCACTCAGTTAGGACCAGTTGAGTTAGTTTCCAGCTATGAGGGAATGATAAAGCCACTGATTGTTTGCTATCAGTGTAACTCAGATTAGTTAGCTGATTAGATTTTTTGCCCCTGCATAGTACTAAACAATTTGAACAGTGGGAAGTTGATTTGTCAGATAAAGAAGTAAACAAGCTCTCCAAGGCAGCGTGGTCCCTTGACAATTATTGTATCATTGAATCTAACAGGTGATTAAACTCCAGCCAAGTAATTAACTTTTTAAGAGGAATTGGCATGTATTTTTCATAGTAAAAGGTTAAAGGATACGTTCACCATTTTATTGTCTTTTGTTTGTCTATTTTTCTACGTTTCCAAACAAGTCCCCATCTACTTCAGTTGTTTACGAGAATGCTGTTTTACTGTGAAGCTCCAGAAACCTCCAGATACAAAACTTCACCTGACCTTCCACTGGCATGAGGGTGAGAAGACAATGAGGGAATTATCATTTTTGAAATTGTCCATATAGGTGAAGCTCCAGGGAATGGATGCTTAGTCAGCACAAGAGCAGTGAGACTCAGTTTGGTTTTGGTGTCCGAAACAAAAGTGGTGCTCTAAATGGCAGTGTCAGACAGGGACAGACATTCATCTGACTGCTTCTAGTTTCTCTGTACACGTGCTGTTTTAGTAAAAGTGACTGCACCTCTTCTCATACAGAGAGAAAACGGTTTCAACACAGTAGAGAAAGCTCTGATTGTTTTCAGTCAGTGGTAACTATGAGTAGACATGGGACTCTGCAGCATTACCCTTGAAATCAATGACATAAACACAGACGCAGTACACTACCTTGCTTGAATATCCTCCTGGCGCTATTAATGTCTGTATTATTGACCGTCCTGTGTTTCATGGTTTTATTGTTGGTAGGCAATAACACAAGGCATCTTCAGCTGTATTATCCGATAGAGGAATCCCCACACAAACTAAAGTTCTCTAGATAAATGCATACTAAAGGATTTATTAACCTTTGGATGTAGTAGCTGCAAAAAGCATAGTTAACTGTTAATAAACGCATACAAAGTATGTATTAATCTTAATAAAACAACAAAAAAGCTCAGTAAAAGTTTAACAATGACATAACACTGTGGGTAAGGTTGTTAACACACTTATAATAAGTGTGTTTGTAATGTTATTATAAACAATTATAAGACAGAGGTTTGTGGCTCCAGAGGAAGCTGCATGTAATCTAGTAAATTACCTCCAGCCATGTCATTCAGTGGTGAAGTTGCATTGTGGGTAATGTAGGCCTTCACGTTTTAAAAGAATGTAGAGTTTATAAACACTGTTCACTGTTTAGGATGCTGTTATTAACACTTCCTTAGTCTTATTAACACATAATAATGTTTAAAAAAGGCTGTTTTCCCTATTAACAAGCATTTGAAAAACATAAAAACTTTCACTCCAGTGCCAGAATTATTTTCAAGACAGCAGTCATCATTGTGTGTCTCCCTCTGTTATCAGGAGGCTCAGCTTGCTGCTGGTCATATGGTGAACACAGCAGTCACCCGCATGTCATTAGCCAGAGCTGCACCAGCGTGTGTGCTCCTTTATGGTGGTGTGTGATGAGTTCCTCTGTGTTTCTAATGGCCAGGAATGTAAAGTCAATGCTGTCTATTAGTCACTGCTGTTATACATATTGGTCGTAGTTGTTATGGCTCAGTTTCTGCTCTCCTATTCTTCTACATCTGTCTAATGTTTGCTGCCGACATCTGAACTCTGAGGTAAAAGGGCGACTGACTGACTGACTGACTCACTAACCCTGACTACAGCTGTTTCATGTGAATGGGGAACGATGTCACACTCGTGATCAATACAGCCTGAAAGTTTAGAGAACTATCATACGCTTTCAAGATGAAACGAAATAGAAATCAAGTTCCTCTTTCACAAAAAACACATCAATAACACAACAAACAAAAGAGAATCATTCTCAAAACAAACAGGCCATAATCTAAATGGCAGAAATGAATCATCTTAATGTTGAGTGACATTAGTGTTTCATGTTTGCTATCAGCTTAATAGACACGGCTCATTGTGCTCAGTGTTACTGTGTCTCTCACATGCTGTGAGCTGTTGGGGAAGAAATGAAACACACATTAAACAGATCCATTATCAGCACAGTGAGTGAAATGAAAGAGGAGGGAGCCTTGTGAGTGCTGTGCGATTCATGACTTGTGCCCAGTTTGGCCACACTGTGCACTCGTCATGCGAGGGTCATGTGCACCGTGTAATGAAAACATAATCGGCCATCAAAAAGAGTCGTTCATCACTTTCGCAAACACAGCTCGCAAACAGTGAGTTGTATTTACAAGTGGAAACATGAATAATCGTATTCAAACTGGTCGCTGAGCTTGTTTCGATGGCTGTACGTGTTCTCTGATTGAAGCTAATGTGCAGTGTAATGCAAACAGCAAAGCTCTGTCTCTCTCTTTCGAGCCAGTTTGCTTGTCCGGCTCACTCTTCCTGTGTGTCTGTTTCTCTTGTGGAAGCGTTAGAGGAATACAGTGTGTTGAAAAAAGGAGGAATATGTAACTGAGACGATCTCAAGATCTCAATCTCTATTATAGGTCAGTGTTTGGAAACCGCCTTTGTTGCTGTGATGAGAACAGGGTCACTGCAGTAGTGAGAGAGACGGAGATAATGGTGGCGCGGTGTCGTAGATCTAATTCGGGTCTTTAAATATGAATCAGCTTAGAGCTTCTTTTAAAGGAACATTATATAACTGTGTTAACTTAAAATAACCTTCAACATCAGCCTGATGGTACAGTGACTTGTAAAAGGGAGAATGGTCCCTGAATGCCTGTTCTTGCTCTATATCACACTCCGCCATCTATAGGTCTCGAGCTATCTTTCAGAAGAAGCCAGCTCAGTGTAACGTGAGGGTTCAGTGTGTGGTCATTGGATCGCTCTTGATGAAAAGAGACAGCAGCATGGAGATGGATAACTTTCTTATGCAGCACTTATTTTACTTCTCTCCACAGTAGATCAGGCTCACAACAACAACACTTCCTTGTTCTGACTCACATGTGACCGAACTAACCAATCAGACAACTAGCAGGACTTAGACTGAGGTAAAGGTGAGAGAATCAGTGAGGCAGATTCAACAGATAATCACATATTTACCTCAACATAAATATGTAAATGTAAATATATTTTTAGCAAATCAGCTGAAAGGTATCAGTTCATCAGAGCAAACTAATGCAGGGTTACAAGCTGTTTATACTGCCACGACATTATCTGTGAGGTGTCTCACGGCTCACGGGAAAACGACAACCCATCAGCAGCATAAAAATCCCAGCCAATGTATTCATGAATGACCTTATCGTGTCGTTCTTGTCACATGGAGTTTTGTAGCGTTTCCAGAAAGTCCAAAAGTCATCTAACCTCAGGCTGGTATGCAAATAAATGAGTTCCTCTTATGCCAAAATGTTTGGTGGGTCAACTTGGCTCAGCTAGCTTGTAATAAATCACACTGTGTTACATATTAGGTGCAACTTAGCCTATATCATGCCACCAACAACATTTTATTGAATTAACCACAAAGTCCACATTCAAACACTCAGCAAACAATGTATATAGGAAGAAATGCTGGCAGTATTTCAGCAAATCTAAAACTTTTTGTCTATCTTTTTTATTTGTGGTTTTCTTATGTTAGTGTTTATCTCCAATGTCACGGTAAATTTAAGTATGCAGAGTCATATTTATGCAGAATCCCTTAATATTAATGTACCCAGTCAGTTGACACGGTTCTGTGGCTTCGGGTCAGTAGGTGGTGAAACAGTGGTGTGAAAGTAAATTGCTTTTCCAAAACGTTCACAAAAAATGCAAATTCATTAATGTTTGTATTCCCAGACCCTGACTACAGAAACATATAACTACAGTATAATATCATTTCAATGAAGCTGATATTTCAAATGTAAAACACTGTTCTACTTGAATTCTGCTCAGTATTGATATTTTAAGAGACCAGAACTGCTCAAACCTGACTGCTTATTTATTAGACGATTATGTATTGTCAGGTCTCTTTTTCTTTTCTAATGCAGATTCTGTTTATTTTTGTTCTGCAGGTGCTCGCGGTCAGACCTGTCGCTGGCTCTGGAGGACTGCATGGCTGCCCTGGATCTGTTCCTCAAGAACCACTTTGAGGAGGCGCAGACCCGGCTCCGATGCAGGTAGGAGAACAATTTAGCACGCACTACCCACTACCCTAATCCCTGAGCTCCATGTCTGAACTGCTATCTGCAAGGCTAACTGAGCTAACTAGCTTTGAGCAGGTACAGTTAGCAGCAGTGAGCGGTGACTTGATGTGATATAGCTGCCTTCTATTTTTGATTTTGACAGGTGGCCAATTCCGACATATTGCACCATTCACATTTCCTGATGAGTCTGCCTCCATAAAAGATCAATTTCTTTGCTCTGCAAAAATGCCTGTTCTTGTTCTGCGATGGTGGTTTGATGATCTGACGCTGCTTTGTGTCACAATCACAATCACAAACTCCCTCTCTGGCCTCACACCCTGCCTCTCGTTTTTGTATTCCAACTCTGTCATCAAGTTACTTCATTCTTCCCCGCTCATCCTCTCCTCTATTATCACAGCCTTCATCACACTGCTGTTATTATCTACCATCCTTTATTTCCTCTCCGGGGCTGTGGGCCACTCCTTAGCCCCAATTTCTTCTTTTCAGTGCTGACACCGAGACCGAGGAACAGCTTTTTTTCAGCCTGTGCTTTCTTGTAGTAATGTTGTGCTACCATTGTCAGTTTGGTGTATTTGGTGGTATTGTTTGGAGCCATTTTGGTGTGTTTAACACCATTAGTGTCAATAGAGTGATGTCATTTGTTTGGTTTCTCAGACCAAACCATATTATGAAGACAACATTACATTAATACGTGTAATACACCAAGTGACTGCCCTGTAGCCGTAATCATAATATGCTTTGGTATTTAAATCTGGATTTTCTGCCACCTGAGGTTTCGCTATCTCAGCTCAGCGGGCGCCATCTTTTCTGTCTCAGTATTCTTCACACAGCTCTGTGTGTGCTGTCTCTGCCTCTTCCAGTCACTAGAGTGCCCCTGAACAAACAGGAGTTTCAAATATGTATGTGACTGTAGCAGTTTTTAGCCGCGACAGGTGGATTTGACACATCCGCTAGAACAGTGAGTGCAGACTGAAACTTAGGAAATAAGACAGGTCTATCCTTTAATAATGGTGATCTGGACAGGTGTTAGTGCGGTGGCTTTTCCTTCCCTCGCACCTCGGCGTAGTTGTAACAGGATAGCTCAGCTGACAGTGAGGGTGCAGTCAGATTAAAGTGTTGTTTTACATTTGAATGCAGCACATAAATCCAATTGAAATAGGGCTTTATTTTGTTTGGTTTGTACAAAACCTAATCACACCCACAAACTTTTTCCTATTTGCTGCTCTGAAAAGGATTTTCTTGAGGAAGCCTATAGCTTGAGGCATGAGACTTATGTAATATTGTGTAAGGTGCGATGACATTTGCTGCATTGTGAGAATGAGATGCTGAAAGACTTCGGGAACAAGCAGCCCTGAGGACATGAACAACGAGAAGTTTTCCTCGTTGTCCTCAGTGTCGGTCTTCTCTTTTATTCCATGTGTGTTTCCAGTTCTTTACTTCTCTCGATCTGTGTCTCCTCTCCCCGTCCTGCAGCTGTGTGCTGACGCAGTCAGGTGGGACACGGGTGTATCTCTGCAGCACACACACACACACGCAGTGAAACTAAAATACCATACGTCCTCTACTTTTACCCGTACATTCCTGTTTATGGTCAATGGCAGCTGAAGCTCATCCCAGCATGCTTTGGGAGGAAGTTTAGTGTATTAATCCACTCATACTCATACCTATGTGCAGTTTAGAGTCTCAAATCCACCTGGCTGTCACAGTCGTGAAGGTGACTGTGGATGTAAACTGGGACATGCACCATGTGAATTTCTCATTACCCAATAGAGGACTAGGAATCAAACGTTGTTATGTAGTCGTATATAATGCAAGGTGTGAATTAGATATTTCAGAATATTGAGAGATGTAGAATCTTTTTGATCGTCTTAGTCTTAAAGATATTAAAATATGTAATATTCCTGCGCTAAGTTGTTTACTTAAAATATCCCACATTTTTCCTTGTTCAAACCCCGAGAAATCCCTGATTTTATTCAGGATAACGATGCGTTTCCGTTTTTACTTCCAGGAGAGAGTCTGAGAGCAAGCAGGGAAGTCGGCAAACGTGACAAAATGTAACATGAATACATTTTTGAAGCGTTATCTAAACATTTCTGCCTCAGTCATGTAGATTTTAATAGGCAGCTGCTTTGTGTCATTCATTTAAGGCACAGTTGGTAGTTAGATGCATGCAGAAGTGTTGTTGAGCAGGAGACTGGTGTATGTACTGTATATGTGGAGATCAGTACCTTTTGGACTTGATGACATTGATGGATTGACAGAAGCTGAGGTCTTTTGAACTGTTTCATTCAACTATTGACCAAACAAAACAGTCGAACAGAAGTTCGCTGGGGTGACTATACATTTTTGAGTTCTGCGTTGTGGATTAAAATGTTCTTTTTTTTTTAATCAGCTGTTCCTATTTACTGTGGTTATTTTCAGCCGTCCAGGAAGTCCGCTTGCTTTTATATGTCTGAGGTTGTGAAGTCTGAGCTGTATCAGTATCCCCACCAGTGAGGATACTCATACTGCATTTAATAAGTCTGGTGCTGCTATCACTTTAAATTGCTACTCTCTACAGGGTTCGGATATTTGAGGCCTGTTAAGCATAGTCAACCGCAGGCTCATCTACAACACTGTAGAAACACGCCTGCGAAGGGTTTTCTTTTTCTTAATCAGCCTTCAAATCTCAGAGTTATCCAACAGCAGGCTCGGTTGTATTTGCCAGCTCTCTGTTAAAACATGCCAGCAGACAAAACACACAACATCTTACTGTCCTGCCCCATTCCTCAGGGCTGTAGCAGGGAGTGGGTGCAGGAGGCTGTGAGGTAGAAGTTGTGACGTTCTTGATATGTTTTGCTTGTGTCACAGTTTCATTTCATTATTTAAACTGCTTCTTATCTAATTGTGAACCGCGCAGCTCAATTCTGTTACTTGCACACTGATAAGAGTCATGCATTTTGACACAAATAAAAGGTTTTGCATGCAGGGACGCTCTAGCCACTTCCTGATTGTTACCAACACGTGCAGAACTGAATACAAGGCCTGCTTGCACACGTGCCATTATCGAGAAAGTACAACACAACTCTTCCCTCGCATCGCGGACACATTGTGGTGAAAATATGCGGGAGACCCGGCTTCATCGCTGTCAGGAGGGTGTAGATGTTGGTATCCCTGATTGGGAAATATCCGAGTGCTCCTGTGAAATACTTGGCATTCCCAGCCCCTTCCAGCGGCGCTGCAAGTTATTCAATTTACATCACAGCTCCGTCTTTTAAGGCTTTGTTAGCTTGAGTTTGGGCTGTCGGCTTACATAAGCCTGACGCAATGGAAATGTCAGCCAGGTAATTCTCTCTGCTTCTCTTCGCCTTCTCTGAATCTCTGCTGTTGCTTCCTGGTTGTGACTACTGTAAGTTGAGTCACTTCACCGATTAGAGTGATAATAATCTTTTAGATTCCTTTGAGAGTTTAAGATCAGAAAACTCAATTTTATGTCCCCGGCTGGCTTAAATTCACATGAATGTTACCGCTTTCATCCCTGTCTGCTTTTCCTTCTCTGCAATGTATCTATTAGTCTTCTCTTCATAGAATATATCAAGGTAAACAACATTAGTCTTTGTGCTCCATGGGTTGACAAATGCAAATTCAGCCTCCAGTATCCATAAAAGATCTCAGGCGGGTCACGTGAGTCAGTCAGAGCAGGTGAAATGTCAGTAATGCAGGCTGACAGCATTCTTCTTTACACACCTCTGTCTTTTATATTAACATACAATACACAGGCCCCGATTATTTAAAGCCTTTTAAATGATGTCTTTCTACTGGAACAACAAGTAAATCTACTGGAAAAATGTGTTTGTGTGACGTGAGACTGAAACTCCTCCTTCATCACATCAAACCCTGCAGGGACTCTTGTTAAACACAGCGTGTGATATGACACACCAACAACCGCAGGTATAAATAGACGCTGTTTTTTTAACTTTTCTTTGTATTGTTTGTGTTTGAGTCTTCCAAGTATTCAGTCACTTCCTCCTGTAGTCAGCAGAAATGGATTATCTGACTACAGCTCCTCAAGTCATGTTCTCACGCTGAGTGCATCTCTTACTTGTTGTGACTGATTAAGTGACTTCTGTGTGAATCTTCCCTTTTCAAACAAAAGATTTGGTAACAATTCATATCAGAGAACTCATATTAATCATTAACTAGATGCTTTTTAGCATGTATATTACAGTATAGCATATGTAGTATAGCATAGTAGTAGAACATTTATAAGTCATTATAAAGCTCTTATCAACCCTCAAAGACCTAGAACAATTATTGGGGTGCCTGGCTTTCTTGTATTTATTTATTTTTTTTACCCTATTCTTGCATCAAGTGCCAAAAATAATTTGATTCAAGAGAAAATTTCAGTTTGGCTCATTTATAGTCCCAATTTCACATGTAGCTTGTCTGAGACCAGATTAACTTATCAGGATTTTGCTGAAGTACCAGTGAAAATTGTTTTGTTTTTTTTACTATGAACTTAAACAGAACCTCACAAAGTGTGTTTGTTTTATTTAAAAAGATGTACTCTAATGTTTTAGTCTTCCATATGAATTTTTGTCCACATTGGACCTTTACTAAACAAGCTCCAGCCATTTATTATAATATTTCCCTTGATATATTTCCAGTGAAAAAAACAGGTGTAATCCTATATTTCATTTACTGACCATGTAGATGTGTCCGAAACAGAGAGTACAATTGTAAGTTTATTAAATCATATCAGATGACATTCAGACAAAAGTGACACTTAAAAAATATTTTATCCATTCAACACGAACTACAAAAGTAGCTTGGCTCCAACCATTTCCTGTTGGCCCAGTGGACGAAACTACACTGGTTTCCTTGATGAATCAATGCTACTGAGTGTGATGGCGTTCACCACAGAGCCCCTGAAGGCCCAGACAAGACAGCGGATACTGCTTATTGACATTTCAGAACAATAGCTATTGTGACCAGTTTCTACAAGTTTTTATTATGACCAGTTTCTACAACTACTCAGCCATTAACTATATGTTTTACCTGACTGACCTCCTAATGAGTACCTTAATTAATTATATATAATAATAATTGATAGTAAGTAAGGAAGTTATTGTTTATAATTTACTATCTTAATATGCTTTGTTCATTATGGCCGCTAGTACCACAAGATAAGTCATTCTCCATTAATTACACCTCATAAATTTGGTTACAAAATGCTAAATGTGTGTGAATAGTTTAATAATAACTCTCAATGAAGTCTTTCTAACTCACACACAAACACAAAACTAATTCACTAGTAGAACCTGTGTGTGTCAATAAGTGTCAAACCACCAGTGAATTAGTTATGAGCAACACCTCACTTTAGAGCGGGAACATAGTCTGAGTTAGACTAAATTTAGAGTTAATAAAAAACTATTAACACTTGTAGTTTGATATTTTAAAGGTGCAATATGTCAGAATTTTAGTTGGAAACATTCAAAAAGTAATTTTGATGGTATGAAATCTATGTATTGTGTTGCAGAGCTATCTCCTGGAGTTAGCATGCTAAGCTAGCCCTGGCCCATGTAAACACCCACAGTCCTCTGGTCCCCAAGCTCCAGGTCCACACCGCTAGCTGCATGGCTAACTGAGCTAACTAGCTAATGGCAGCTACAGTTAGCAGCATTTAGCAGTTACTCCAGTAAAATGCTGCCCCCAGTTGGAGTATGAATTCAACAGGTGGCCAATTCTTACCTTATTTATCAAGTGTTATTGAGGGAGACTAATTTATGCCATGTCCTAATATAAAGCATGACAAAAGGTTTTTCCCACCTCATCATCACAACAGAAACAGCCTGTGATCTATCAGAATCAATATGTCGTTTGATATCTGTAACCCCCTCCCCTCCAAGGCTACAGCAATATACCGGAAAACAACAGTCTTGTGTCGTCTTTTATTACAGAACCAAAGACAGCATGTATCACGCTCTGACCTACGCCACCATCCTGGAGATGCAGGCCATGATGACGTTTGATCCCCATCACATCCTGGCTGCAGGGAACACCATGAAAGAGGCCCAGGCCATCTGTCAGCGGTGAGACAACACAACACCAGGGTGAAAAAGCACCCCGATGACCAGTTGATAAACTGTGACGGGATATATATTTTTTTGTAGTTCCTCTCTTGTCAGCTGCAGAAGTGAATTTTTTTTGTTGCTGGGGGTTTTCTTTTTACATATTATTTCATAGAAGGGACATTAGGTATATAACACATACAGTCACAATGCAGCTAGCCACTACAGCCAACGACAGCTACAGCAAAGAGAAAACTGAGCAGCAGGCTGCTGCTCACAAATTCCACCTTTAATCTTAGGAAAGTATTATAAATCAGTCAGAATAAGATAAAAAGGGCCTCCTTGTCATGCCTCTATTGAAGATGATGACAAAGGGTGTGCAAAGGAATCAGAAGTGATGTATCTCTTAAAAGCCAGACAGTCTACATTTAGACAAATTAAACTCTAGTTTTTGGACACTGGTTCCCATTAGCAACATCTAACCAAAACCACAGAACATCATGAGATCATCCAGACGCACTGGCTGGGAGGAATGTCTCAGCTGTCTGTCAAAATGAGTCCTGGAGCCACTGTGAGAATCTATCATGACTGGACTAACAGCAGATCTCATTAGCCCACCCAGATATAAACAAACACTCTCCAGAATTGAGGTCAGAGCTGCGGTTTTCTTTTTCAGTGTCTGTCTGCGAGGTGGGCCGTAAAATGCACGGTCAGCACCTTGTGGTAACTTCAGCTCAGCATCCTGTCTTCACTGGAAAGAGGCTGAGTCACTGATTTGCGTAGAAACAAGATAAGCAGAGAAATGCGGGACAGTGCAGCGCTGATGAAAAACAATCCGGTAGATTTTCAGACCGGTGGTGACTGATGATGGTTTTGTGTTTTGTGCTCTCTCGATCAGGCACCGCAAGAAGTCAAGCTTCTCCAAAAGCTCCACAGAAGGTCAGTGAAGGTCACTGCGTTGACAGGTTGAGTAAAACGTATCAGCATGGTAACGTGTGGTTGAGCCTGAGTCTGACCTTACACATCAGATTTGTCCCCTCTGCCGAGTCGTTCAAAGCTCAGCTCAAGACCCACTTTTCTTTTTGCTACTGCTAAATGGGCTTCCATAATGGTTATTTCACTAGTGTTTACATTGCTCAGGGGTTTTTATCTTGAACTCTGTGTAATTACATGATCTTTATTTTCTTTCGCCTTCAATTGTAAGGCACTTTGGTCAACTTGTGTTGTTTTATGTGCTTTAGAAATAAATTTGACTTGATTCGAGTGAGTAAAGTGAGTTAAAAGTAGCACTAGTTTGAATTGTTGCTTCGCTTGTGTGTTTGCATTTTCAGAGGAGCTCCACGCCGAAGTCTGCTACGCCGAGTGTCTCCTGCAGAGGGCAGCGCTCACCTTCCTTCAGGTCAGGGCCTGATACCCAGATAATCAGTGAATCTGCTACGAGTGTCCTTAAAACTCATCCTCTGTTTCTTTTCCTTCTCTTACCTCTGCTGCTCGCTCGCTCGCTCGCTCTCTGTGTAGGATGAAAACATGATCAGTTTCATCAAAGGGGGAATCAAAGTGAGGAACAGCTACCAGACGTACAAGTGAGCATCCTAAAGCCCAGAATATCCTTGTTCTCATCTCAAAATGCTCGTGTTGTTTCAAGTTTTCTCAAACGCGACCTGCTTCTTTCAACTTTACCTCACAGAGAGCTTCACACAGTCCTCCAGTCCCCTGGATACACTCATGGAGACAACCACGGCCATTTTGAGGGTGGTGTTAAACTGGGAATAGGAGCCTTTAATCTTGTAAGTAGAAGGCTGGATGTAATCAAACATGGTTCAAAAAATTGTTGTTCACATCATGACTTTTAGGGAACAGGACTTCCAGAAAATATAAAACCTGAACCAGTATAAGAATAAAAGACTGATACCTGCTTTACATTACTTAAGATGCTTAAAGGGGCAGTTCTCTGCAAAATCAAAAATACGTATTTTCCTCTTACCTCTAGTTCTATTTATTCGTCTAAATTGTTTTGGTATGTGTCTTTGAGTTTTGGAGATATTGGAGCTGTAAAGATGTCTGCCTTCTCTTACATCTACTGGAACTAGATGACACTCGGCTATTGGTCTTTAAAAATGCATTTGAAAAACTAAACAGCAATATCTTTCTATAAATCCTGACCTGGTATCCGGGTTGTCTGGAAAAAGACATTGCTGCTGAGTTCAAATTCCTTTTTTTTTTGGCGCTTCGAGCACCGTAAGCTGAGTGTCATACCTCACACCAAAACAATCTAGATGGACAAAGAGCTCTACAGGTAAGAGGAAAGATATGTATTAGGGATTTTGGGGTGAACTGTCCCTTTAAACTCATAATTAAACAGAGGCACATTAGAGAGGCTACACATGCAGACAAGCCGTGTGTTTTGATCTTAGTGCTCGTCATGCAGCAGTTATTGATCACTGTCAGATTATAGCCAATCACATGTTGGTTGCATGTCTTCTTTTTATTCATGAGCATCTAAAACATTGCAGTCCAATCTTATTCTCTTTCAAAATAATTGTTGCAAAAGAATAAAAATATTGCAAACTCATTTTCGTACTTCAAAGTTCAAAGTTTACAGTAAGATAAGAATATGTATTATATTAAATAAGTACTTTGGGCTACTAGACTGTACATGTTCCTGTTAATGCTCACCCGTTTCATTCACTCTCAGTGTAAACTTTACACTTGTACAGTATTTTTATGAGTCAAGATAATTTCCTTGGAAACCCCTGGTATTGTATTCATAATGAAAGGTTGCTGTGATTCTGCTGCTAGCGCTTCATTCCACCGCTTGTCTACTTCCTGCAGATGATTTCCATGTTGCCCACGCGGACGCTCAAGCTGCTGGAGTTTGTCGGATTCTCTGGTAATAAGGTGAGCTCTGCTGGCAAGTGAGAGCCGGTCATGGCTGACAGGACTGAGGGCGTGATGTTAGAGATGTTATGGATGTTCTGTGCTATGTGTGAAGTACTGTGTCTCTGCTGTTATCAATGAGAAATACATATGGATAACTTGTGAACTGTATCTGTGACCACAGTTTCACTGGTTCGTTGATTCACAGTGAATCGTGCCTGTGATTTGTGGTGAAACTGATGACTACTTCTGAGTTGACACGTTTTAGCCAAAGCAGGAGACGAGACTCATACGACTCTACAACTTGATGGATGAATGACTCAGAAATTGCTTTGATCATGAAAACTAATGACTGTACTTTCTTCGTATTTGTCGTGATTAGAGAATTTGATTCTTTCTTTTTTCATTCATTCAAATTTTAAACTTCTCAACTTCTCATAAAGTAAACAACGATGCGTTCTAAAGCCATCACCTGTTATAAACCTAAGAGTGTATTGATGGACTGCATGGTGCACTTAGAGGTTTGAAGCAGGACATTGCACATAAATTAAATCAGCAGCAAGGGTTGACTGAACAGTCTTCTTTCTACAGTTTTGACTCATGCATGCCTTATTTCTGTAAAAACAAAATTGCCGGTTTTGCCATGAATGTGTTTCTGAAACACAGCTTGTCATCTAACCAGAAACCAAGGTATTTATATGAGGATACTCTTTCAATGTGTGTCCCATAAGGAGTAGTAATATTAATTTCAGTGGAATCGGTTGTTCAGTTTTCTAGAACAGCGTGTATTTTGTTTTATCTGAGTTTTACATACATTTAAGATTAATTTAGTTTGCTGTTGATTTATTTTAATTGCAGCATAAAATGTCTCCCACATTAAGACATAAAAAGTACAATTGAGGATAAAAACACAAGAAAGTCCAGGACCTATTTCCATTGTGGTCCTCTGCTGTATGAATGTATGTAGCCACTATACAGACATAATGTGAAAAGTGTTTTTACATCATCATCAAACGACCTCTTATCTAGACATCTGGAGTCCCAAGAGTAATGCAGACATGATCTCAACTCAGTGAACATGCATATCCTGTGTATCTTGCACTATGTGCTTGCATATTTTGCACACAAACCTATCTGTGACCTATCTCTGTTCTGATTGGATGCCTTAAAGTACTCTGGTAGACAAACAGACACTGCTCCATCAGCACAAACTGAATTTAAAAAGTATATTATGTATTTCCGGCCTCTGTGGTTTCCCTGTACACAATATTTTTCTCCAAAATACATTAGTGTGTTCTGAGCTCGTGTGTGTGTCTGTGTGTGTGTGTTCATGCAGGAGTTTGGCCTTCAGCAGCTTCAGGAGGGCTCTGCAGAAAGCACTTTCAGGTCTTTCCTATGTAACATGTTGCTGCTCTGTTATCACACCTTCATGAGTTTCATACTGGGTAAGCAAAAACACACACACACGTGCAGCTCCAACCAACCTCAAAGACAGACAAAGTCAGCTGGTTTTGCTGCGTTTTGTTTTCCCAGGCACCGGAGAGGGGGACGTCGCAGATGCAGAGAAACTGCTGCAGCCATATCTCAAAAAATATCCTAAGGTTTGCCAGAATTCAGCTCAGTGTTTTTCAGAAATCGTCTGCATAATTAGAAGTGTTCTTAAACATCCTTTGTGTTGTGTTTCTTCCAGGGATCCATCTTCTTGTTCTTCGCTGGTCGAATAGAGGAGATCAAAGGCAACTTGGATGCTGTGAGTGCCCATCGTTTCTCTACACCTGACAACAAAATAAGACAAAAACACAAAATTACAAATTTCTTATGTTTCTGTCAGCCTCTACTTCAAGTTGAGAGTCTGTTCAAAGATACGGCCATCTTTCTATTGAGAGCTCTTGACACTTTCAGTTGTTAATATATGACTGGGTGACTACTAATGTATTTTGATCTGTGTTGGTTGGGATGATTGTTATCAAATGCTTATTAAATGGCACATATTACAAGGACCTTACTATAAAGCATTACCAAACTGTGTCGATGCCTAAACATATTTAAGATAGGATCAAATGTTTTTATTCTGCTAAACAAACAACAATTGTAATTGATGTGAAAATTCATCTGTGTTGCCAAGATCTAGACACATAATAAACAACAACAGATTTGAATTCTTTAAGTGGTTAGAGAGGAATAATGCAACAACCAAACTGAAAAGAAACACCTCCCACATACTGTTACTGTATTGCTCACATTATTTCTAAAATATGGCAGTACACCGTAAATTACAAAAATAAATGTAACTTTAAAAAAGTCAGGAAACCGATTATGTCAGAATTAAGTAGACTGTGAGACTTAAAATTATTAGTCTACTTTACTTGGACATGTCATGACAGGTCAGGTCTCTTCTTCCAATTTGAATGCCCATAGATCAGGTTTATCCTCACTTATTGATTAAGTATAAAAAAGGTTTTGAATTGAGCCTTCCTCTACACATAATGCTTAACTCTCATTAATCATAATTAAAGTATACAAACCACAAAACGAAAACTCTGCCTTCATCTTTACAGTCTCCATGAATCGTTGACCCATTCAAACATCCTTTGTGTTGCACTGCTCGCTGCGTACTGTATTAACATTCACACCGAGTATGTTTAAGAAGGTGAGATCCTCTGTGGTTTGTGTGTTCTCCAGGCTATCACCCGTTTCGAGGAGTGCTGTGAGGCTCAGCAGCAGTGGAAGCAGTTCCACCACATGTGTTACTGGGAGCTGATGTGGTGCTTCACATACAAGAGGCACTGGAAGATGGCCTACTTCTACGCTGACCTGCTCAGCAAGGAGAACTCCTGGTCCAAGGTGGGCCACCGTAGTGCAGGATTTATTCATGTTCGGGCTAGGAAAATAATAAGGATGACAAAAAGACGGGCAGAAGAAATGGGTTGAAGTACTTTAGCCCCCTCATTTTAAACAAGCGGAAATTCCTTTGAAAGCAAAGATGATTAAAGACCAAAGCAACTTCTGTTGTGCGGTAGCAAAAAAAGAAAATGACATTTTATGCTATTTAGGGAGACAGAAAGCTTACCCAGCAGCTTGTCTTGAAACCAAGCTGAAGACTAAAAATGGACGCGAGGTCTGCAGCCCTTCTCTGACTCTCTCCACTCCACACAGTTGTAGTTTTTTCTCTCCTCATCTCATTTAAAAAGGAAAGATGGGATTTCAGCAGTAACCACTTTTTCCTTCCCTCAGGCTACCTATGCGTATATGAAAGGAGCCTACCTCAGCATGCTGACTGCAGATGATTGCCTAACCTTCGGGGAAACTGCGTTCACTCTGTTCAGGTAAGAACTGTGAGCTCAGGCTCCAATGAATCTACTCGCAGCACCCACAGTGAAACAGAGATGAGTCACTGTGACAGTTACACATGATGTCATAATCTCTTCCGAGAAGAGATTGTCTTTGGGAGGGAATATGAATGAAAATGAAGTCACGCTATTACTATCAGAGAGCTAATATAGCTAGCATTGGCTCTGCGTTACTCAAATCTACTGCATGTGTTATATTTTTTCTCCATACTACCGATGTGTATGCTTTATCATATTTCAGGCAGGTCCCAGGACTGAAGCAGAAGATAGCAGGAAAATCCTTACCAACAGAGAAGTTTGCTATCAGGAAAGCCCGCCGCTACCTTTCAGAAAGCCCCATTCCTCTTCCTGCTCCTCCACTGGTCAGTACTATTAGCCATGTCGCACTGCTTTACTTGCAGTATGACAGGATTTTTACTGCAGTGTTGCATTGTTACTTTGGCCTTTAACAAGCTCTGTTGGCCTCCCCATTAAGCGCACAGATATTTGCATGTACTGTGCGACCAGTCAGGATGGACCTGCCAAATCCTCCTGGTTCAGGCTGTTATAAATAGCTCCTGTATTATGTCCTGCTATAGATAAAAGCAGCAGGGTGGTGAGTTAAAGAGGTAACTCACTGCTGCTCACTGAAGTATATGATTTCCTCTTTTTCAAGGAGATTTTGGAGTTAAAAGTTGACAGAAAACTATGCTGAAATTAAAAGTGCTCTGGGGACCTCATTTTCCTGTGAGAACAGCTTGTTTATTCAGTTACAGAAAAAAGATAAATATTTCTATTTCTATTTCTGAATATTTGTATTATTACCTGAATATTACAGTAAATATTAAAATTCTGACTTTGAATTTCTTCTCCAAAACGACATAAACTACATTCCCCTTTACGACATTATTACAAGCATTCTCACACACACAGGGCTTGGTTCGTCTGTCTTGATTGGCTGAACCAGTCAGGCTTAATAGCAGCACTATTTGTGCTTTTAGAAATAGTGTTATAAGAATAACCATTTTTTTAAAGGTGTCCTATGGAGGTTTTTGTAAATACACAAAAGTTGCGTATATCCTTAAGGTCATACAAACATGTTGAACACATTTCCTGCATTAAAAAACTGTTGAAAAATCATTTTAAAAAGATTTTTAATGAGCTATTGTTTGTTTGCTGGGAGTCTTCTTCTTCACTTCCTTTGTTGGCTCCTTGCTCAATTTGTATGATTTTTACTGCCACTGATTGTTGATCAGTGGAATAGCATCAGATGTATTTATGATGACCTGTAAGAATTAAATGTTGCTGTTCTTGTTTTACAATCTGTGTATTTTTTGGTGTCTAGGAGATGATGTACATCTGGAACGGCTACACGGTCATTGGCAAACACAAAGACCTGACTGAAGGCATGCTGAAAACACTGGATGAGGCTCAGGCTAAACTCGATAGCAGCCCAAGTATGCACAATTATTTACAAGAGCCAAGAGGATCATTTTAATGGATTTAAATTCTCATTTTAATATATTTAGATAACTCCTAACTGTCCTGTTGTGTGTTTTTTCAGGGACTGAGTTCTCCATAGATGATCAGTGTCTGCTGAGCCTCATGAAGGGACTGTGTCTCAAACACCTGGGGCATCAAGAGGAGGCCGAACACTACTTTACCCTCGTCCTCTGCAAGTAAGCCTCGCTCCCTAATGCGCAAAGACATGCACTACCCAGAAAACCAGATATGCTCTAGTTTCTTGCAGTGTGTCATCAGTAATTAGCCTGATCATATCCATTGTGCAGTTCTGTTTTGAAGCACAAACAGCACAACAGTTGAAAGAAATCTTTGTTCATACTGACTTCCTCTCCACACATACTGTAACCGCTGTGTTTTGACACTTTCTGCAGTGAGACGCAGATCAAGTATGACCACTACCTGGTTCCTAATGCCCTGCTGGAGCACGGCCTGTTGTGTTTGGAACAAGGCAGACATGATGAAGCTATCAAACTCCTAGAAACAGCAAAGTAAGTCTTTGAACCAGATTATTAAAATCCATATTAAAAGCAAAAAGTCATTTGTTCTTATAGCGATTTTTTTTTTTACCAAAGATGCTGTACATGCTTGCAGCAGTTTAATTAACAAGCAACAATGTTTGCTTTGACTTGATTGTGAATCATCATAATTTACAGATTCATTACAATGGGTGAAAAAGCATTTAGGTTTGAGATTTATTGTAAATGAGAGTTTTTATTCTGTTTCAGGCAAAATTACAAGAACTACTCGATGGAATCACGGACACACTTCCGTATTCAGGCTGCTCTGCACAAGGCCAAGGGCATAGGGGAGAATGGCACCCATGTTCCCTCCAGCCCATAACAGACAGAGGAGGGCACAGTAGAGCTGAGACAGCTATGTCTCTCTGCAATCCCACAATCCAACACTCAGCCCCGCCCAGCCCCACCTATTCGGGTGGATGATGTGTTTTTTTTTTTTCAACAGGAGGGTAGAGGAAGATGGATGCCTATTTTTCCTCATTTGTGCCTCCCTGCCGGGCAACTGCAGCTCTATGTGGCCCTCACTGTCTTAGACAGGTTTTCTGCTCCCTCTTCAAGAGTTATACTATAACGAACTTTACCTCCTTGTGTGATTTGAAATAGAGACAAGTTGAGAAATGTGCCTATATTTATGAAACATTGCTTCTAGCAGGCTTGTTTGTCTAGCACTGTGGCCACCCATAAGGGGCGCACTAGGGTAGAAAACAAGGTCACATTTATGTAGTATATACATATGCAGCTTACCTCCACTACGACCCCAGAATGAAAATGTGCCCAGTTCAGGGTAGTAGGGCTGGATCTGATGGAGCCAGAGTGCCAAACAGCCCCCATTAATTCCTGACACTCACCCCACCCGGCCAGCAGCACCATGTGACCTGGTTACTACAAAGCTCCCCCACTTGTTTTAATAAAATGTAAATGTAACATTATTGATAAAAAATGTCTTGAGTAGATGGGGGGTGACACATATTTATGTGTTGACATAGTTTGACATCAGGTATATATCACACAATTCAACACTTGGTCCATGAGCACTATGAGACTGTTTTGTTCTGTGTCATTTGATATACTGTATATCAGGTTTAACCTTTGTTTAGCTTTCTGTTCAAAACCAATATGACCTAATCAGAGATCAATTCTTTGTGATTGGATTCAATTTTACACTACATAATATTTGGTTAATTGTGTTTTCAGAGTGAGTGAACGTTTTACTGTTTATTTTAATTTTTGTTCCTTTCCTTGAAACTTACTGAAACATTTAAAGACACGAATTTATACATGTGGATTTCTTTTTTCTGTCACATTCTGAAGAAATGATCATTGATGTTTATAGTTACATGTTATGGCTTTTGCACAGAGCTACTGTATTTAAATCAGCCAGCCATGCAGACTCTCCAGAGTCAAGAAAATGAGAGTTGCTGTGAGAGTTGTTCTTTAGATTATATAATGTAAATGGCACCTTTTTACACATATTGTCCCGTTTTAAGGGGACAGATGAATGTGTCTTTTAGAAAGGCAGACTCCCTTCTTTTCTCCTCCTGGTGTGTGGGACAGGCTCCAACAGTACTTGAGCTTGAACAAACAGGCCATTCACCCCGGGCAGCGAAGGACTGCGTGCTTGTCCGCCTGTTGCATCTTTAGTGAGTGAGGAAGCTCTGAACGGGAACCACCGCAGTCTACTTGCTCCTTGCATATCAGCCATGCTTGACTAGAACCACCTATAGAAGGACTTGAACATCATAACCACGATCCTGTGTCAAAAAAGAATCTGTATATGAACAAATGCTTGCAATGACTTTAAATGATAAGGCAGGACAGGTCCACCTCTAACTATATTTGTGGTGAGGTTATTTGAAGGGCTGTGTCCCAGCAACAGTGTCCAAAACCTAGAAACTCAGATGGTGTCTCAAGTGTTGGAATTGAGCACTGCTGATTTATTCATGATTAGAGTAAGGTTTGGGATTCAAGATGATGACTAGGGGTCAGTTTCAATGTTTTTTAATGGTGGAGGAAATGTACTTTCAATATTAGTTAGTTTAACAGAAGTCGCTCCCTGGAATATTCCAGTAACAAATCATATTTTATTTTCTAACAATTAATTAAGCTTATTTTGCTTTTTTTCCCCTTTGTTTTTTTCCTCTCCAATATATCTGACAGAAACTCTAACCAAATATAGTGGCATTGTGATGTTTACAATCAGCATATTTCACCGGCACGGCTACCACTCAGAAGAATGACATTCCTGTACGTACTGAATGTTTCTATTGTAATTTAAGTTGAAATGATACGAAACTAAAAAGCACATCCAATTTTGTGTTGTCTTTTTTTTTTTTTTTTTGTCATTTGTGCATCACTAAAGGACTCATAAAATGTAGTGTTGACAGTACAAAGTGGCAGTATTTACAGAACAAGGAGACAATGCATGCATGCAGATGTTTGCACCTGTAGTCATACGTGTGATCTAATCCACTAGACAGTCATCTCATCTTGTTGACATGCAAAGCAATGGCAGCCACGGGTAGGAAGACAAGAGGTGTTGGAGTAGTATTCATCATATTCAGTTGAAAATATAGGGAGCGAGGCTTAAAATGAAAAGTAATGAGCCATGAACGAGTGGGTGATCATTATATATTTTTAGGACAATACTGGTCTGAGCAAAGCTGCCGTAAAATTTCAAAAACAAATACTAATTTCTCGATTTCAACTCTGTGTTTACGTTTTTAGCGAAGGGAACGTGATCACGAATTTGATTGGCTGTGGGTAAGCGCTTCCTGGATGTGGGTGGCAGCTCATTGGTCCAATTTTATGACGGGGCGGTGCTTCGTGTTGCTACATTACCAGCTTTTGTCGCTATTCGGCAGCTGCACACTGGAAAGTCCCTGACAGCCAGGGAGGTTTCAGTCAGTCAACTGCGGTTAGCTTTGTCATTTTAAATGAGGGATATTAATATTTTCTTCGCTCGATTGTGCCTGCGAACATAAAACTCTGCAAGGTTGTTTCATTCGTGAATTTCCAGCCAACCGAGTAGATGCTCCCCTGCGAGTGCTAGCTGGTGTTAGCAAGGCTTGCTCTTTGTGTGGCTAGCTGCTAGCTGAGATGTTTTGTTGTTGTTGAGCTGAGCAGCCCTCCCGTCGTCTGGGAGAGGAGATTCATCAGCTGTGTATGGAAAAACGCCCTCTCGCCACCTTCTCATCCGCTGACATTTTTGTGTGAAAGTGGCCCGTGAACTCTGACAGTTTAACGTTTGTAAAGCGACGCCGAGACAGGGGGAGAGTTTGACCGAAGAGGAAGGAGATGGGAAACTGTCTGAAATCTCCGACCTCGGATGATATCTCTCTGCTACATGAGTCTCAGTCGGACCGGGCCAGCTACGGCGACGGCGCTGACCCCGACCAGGAGCCACCGCCCCCCTATCAGGTAACTTTGACCAGGTTGTATGAACCAAACCGTGAATACGTGCCATTGTGTTTTTGTCATGTAAGGTTAACCACATTCATTAAACACCTGAAGTTTAAATGTCATGGCGATGTGTGGCAGGTCTGGCCCAGTTTGCTAATTTTTCTGACAGGAGAAGACATTAAGAAACTGGTGTTAGATTAAAAAATATGTGAGGCTAGATCAGCTGTTTGCAGGTCCACAACATCACCCTTGGCCAGCAGCACACCCCACTGACCCCGTCCCTCCGTGGCTTTGGCACTAATCCGCTTTGTTATCCGAAGGTCTCCTGTGTCTGTCTCTGTCTACCATTTCCCTGAAGTCACTTTATGATTCATCCTTCACGGATATGATATATCTTGCGATCTTCTTGATCAAACACACTCAACCATGTACTATTGGCTCATATGAAGTGGGGATAAAGTAAGACACACATATGTCTATAATTTCCTGTAGCCCACTTTAACAGCATAAACTGTAAATTAATGGACTTGAAGGCAACCCCAGTTCTCCATTAAAGGGCAACTCTCATAACTTTCTCAGCTTCGTCTTTCACTGACCTCCTCCAGGGCAGCAACTTTGTTTGTCTGCTGTCCTTATTTCCTGAATTAGATCATCTACAAACAGACCAGGTCATGCTGTAGCTGTAAATATGATTCATGGTGTAACCCTTCTCTTGTGTGTTTCTCTATGTTGAGAGGCAGCTGGTATGCGTTATGTAAGGCATTGGCAGAGAGTTTGCCTGTTACTGGGTTAAGCTCAGCCTTATCTGTAGATTTAAGATAAGTGTTTTTTAAAGCATGGGAAACTGAAGGCGATCTCAGGTCAGAATGGCATGAGAGCGCTTATTGTAGGAGGTTACTTAATTCTATATTTTAGATTAAATGTTCTGTAACCAAGTGCACAGTCTTCTTATTAACCATTTACAGCAGAGTTACAGTCTTTGTCTATTGTTGTCTGTCATTCGAAAAGCAATATTTGACATTGATTATCTTTAAACTTAATGCTAGATTTTATTAAATATATGAAAATAGGTGTAAAAAATGAATGTTGAACAACACAAAAATAATAATTGGTTTCCCCTTTCAAGATCCAAGACACATTCACGCCATATAAAGGAAATGACCCAGAAATCGAAAATACTTTTACTAACCGTTGGGCACGTTGTTGACAAGTTATTTGTTGGCACCATGGTATTTTTTGGTTATTTATAGACCACTCATCACCATTATTAGGTGAAGTCAGTGTGGTGCTTATTTTTTGTGTAATCATCAATATGTCAAACTATTAAGAAATCAAACATGTTGGATAGTATCAGGGCGGCCCTGATGAGCCTGTAAACGGACACTGCACTAGTTTCTTTATAAGACCAAAAACCAACAATGAATATCTGCTACTAACAATTTTAAAATATATAGCAGAGTTATGTTGTTGCCATTGGGTGACATATTCCCTCACAACAAGTGTGGGTAGCCTAATAATATTGAAAGCATTGTTGATCCTTGGAAAGTACAGTAATTATGTGTTGGGTCGGTTTCACTGCACATGCTCCGAGAGACTGGTAAGAGCTGCACGGTAATATTGGTACGTGACCGGTATCAGCCCATAGAGGCATAGACATTTCTGTTGATAAGAAAGGCCAATAAGATAATGCTTGATGGGAATGATGCAAAAATACAATAGTGTGAAAAAAATAATGGCCCTGCACATGTCCAATTACTAGTCTGTCAGTATGTTAAATCTTTCAATTTGTATTATTTGTGGCGCACCTGGGCATCATATACTAGTTTGCTATGTCCTTCCGGTTGAACACTCACAGTTTGGACCATCAGAGAAGGGTCAGTTCTCTCCCCAGTTTGTCCCTCTCATGTATTAGCAGACATCAGGCTCACAGGGGTTTCTCTAAAAGATAATTAACCAGCGATGTTTGAACAAAACAGAGGGTTGTTTTAAACACGTCCTGAAAGACTCCTCTAACCATCTGGATGAAAAAATATTCCAATCATCCGCTCCATTAAAAAAATGTTTTCACCCAAATGTATTCTTATACACGAGAGGCACAAACCGGGCTAGGTCTGTTCATGCAAACATGAAACTTCCTGGTTGCACCACAGAGACGAGACAGTTACAAATTTTGATTCATAATCTCTGTCATGTATTATCAGTGGAATGTCAGTCACACGCGGCCTGCATCGGAGTCAGTCACAGATAACATCTGAATAGGGCTGGGTGTCCTTGTTATGCATCCTTGTCCAGGTTGCTACAAGTATGTCATGTCTGGCATACAACAGTGTGTAATTAGGCCAAAGCAGCCGGCTCTGGTATGATAGAGGAGCTTTAGTGAAAAAAATGACACACACATTGCGCAGTTTCCATGGAAGTGGTCTGACTAATCTTTCAGTTGTGTTGAGAAAGTCTCCACGTAGTTTGTTTGTACCGACAGAGTTTCACAAGAGGGTTAACTAACTAGTTAAAACCTACTTATAAAGGGCTCTTTCAGACCTGCCAGCTCTTTTCTCCCTGGTGACCACAGTAATCAGCACCTTCACCATCTGAACCCTCGCTGAGAACACAGCACACATTTTTGTGCGCTTTCAGTTCAGCTTAACACACTTTGGAAGTGCTGTGTGTGTTAGAAGAGGGACTGAAGGCTCTGCTATACTCAATTTGAAATTGAATTTGGCATTTTCTTAAAGTCTGCAAAGTACGGGCCTGAGTGCAAATGCAAGTTTACTCACTGCGCTGGAGGTCTGAGAAGCGTGATGCCGGAAATCCCAACATTGAAATCCAAAACAAAGATAACATTAGCTTCGGCTGGGCTTAAATTGCAGAAAATGAATTCAGAAGAAAGACAAAGATGGATGGAAGCCAGTATTGTTTATACAGCCCAAAAAAACAAGACGGAAAGGGAGTTGGGATGGGTACATCATTTTTGTCTTGTGACAAACGAAAGGGGATTTTTCTTTTGAAATCCCCCTTTCATTTCATTTGAAATACCATAAATTCGTAGAAGAATTAACTTGATGTAATTTATTTAATTGAACATGGTAAGGATTTTTCGTGAAAATTAAAACTTTTGTGTATTTTATATGTAGGCTATGATTCAGGCCTGAACATATTATAATGGCTGGTTTCTGTTGTAATCTGAACTGAAGCTGTCAACTGAAAGAGACAACACTAAGGTAGCTCCCAGGGCATTTGGGGAACGGGTATAGAGGATTTCTGTCCAAGTTGCCTCGACTCACTTTGCCGTAACAATCATTCCTGGGTGGAATTATATCAACGTCAGGTGTAAAGCATTGAACTAATTACATTGTTGAACAATCGTTGGAGACAGTGCGTTACATAATATTGAATGTCACTGAGCATTTCTGTTGACTGGAGGCTTGCACACACTGATGCCATGTTCTTCTTGCACATGGAAAGTTTAGCCGCATGCCAATCTTCAGATGCTCGCCCTGAGGTTTGTCGACGTCTGCCAAACTTAAGTTCTCTGTCACATTGACACCAATCAGACTGTGTTTCTTGGGGATCCACAGTCAGCGATGAATCAGAGTAGGGTGAATTCCAGCATCTGGAGTCTGTCCACCACCCAGCCAGAGGCTGCTTCGGTGCTATTTGAGTAATTTCCTGGCCGAAAAGAGGCAATGCCGAGAATGGCATCTGCCGGGCTGAAGGCCAACTTAAGTCATGGGTCGAACAAATCAAGGGCTACTATTCACATAAATGTTAATAGACATTTTACATAGACTGCCACAATCTGGATGTTGACCTTACTCTTAGTTAGACATTTTTTATGATTTACACACCTTTTTTTTTAATGCTATTCTTTTTGTCACTTCCATGGTGTTTGAATCATACATGAGAGTCAGTAGGGAAGGGGAAAATACTTGTTATGCCATCACAATAACTGTCTATTGCATTTAGTGGCTATAGGCACAAAGGAAGGCACCTTTTACTGTTTGCACTCTTTCTACGTAGCATAGCTCCTCCATTAAAGCAGGCGTAAAAAGAAATGTTATACTGTCACACTGTGTCATTGGCCAAGATTTAATATGTAATGTGGTGTGTTGCAGCTACGTAAAATGTATCTAACTGACTGTAAGGCTGTCTTTTTTTCTTCATTAGTGTGTTAGCCACTGTCTGAAACGTGGACGGTATAAAATACGAACAGAGCTACCAGATCTGAAAAGGGAAGCCAATGCAGAAGGGCTTTAAACCTGCATTCTTTCTAACGGCGAGTGGGGGGCTGCTCCAGTGGTTACAAAAAGAAGTCAGATTGTATGTAAGCTTATGAGAAATTACCCGATTTCTCACATGATCTATCGCCTCAGTGAACAATTTCTTAATGAGTTTATGCTCTCAATCGCTAGTTTCAAGTCTTCTTCAATGCAGCACCATTATTTTGTGTTTAGTGGTCCTATGTAGAGTTAAATAGACTGCCTTGTGATTGACAAGTCGCTACCACGGTATGTCCTTGGTTTCTCAGTCAGCCGTGACCTAGCTTGAGTTAATTTGAGCAGAAATAATAGTGATATGGACTTCTGACACTGTTGATTCAGCAGTCTTAATTAGATTATTATCAGAATATTGCAGTCCATATTAATATGGTCCGCGTAGACATAGGATAAATGGACGGGTGGATGTTGAAAGCTAAGTGGATGAGATCAGCCCTCTGAGCCAACCACTTAGGCTAGCGGGCCATTAAATGTCTTGTCATAATGTTTTCAAAGTGACTGAGTGTGTGTGTGAGTTATGCTCATGTTTGTTTCGTATCAATTGTGGAGGCTAAAAGGCAGAGGGAGGTGCAGTAATGTTTTAGGCTCTGTGTGTGTGTGTGTTGCATCTAACACGCTGTGTGTTGAGTGTGGTGATTTGGAAAGCAGCTGGTGAGACGAGTGCTGACTCATTGCTGTGGGACTGGGCAACCAGAGATAAGGCACCCCTGTGTGTTTGCCTTTGAGAGAGAGTGTGTGTGTGCGCGTGTGTGCAGGCATTTCAACTCCTGGTATGGCTTGTAATGCCCCTGTTTCCCTTGAAAGCCTCAGAGATGGGAGCAGTTGTACAGAAGTTTTTCATGATCATGTTCAGCTTTCACAAAGGCCTTTATGCTGCTGTCAGCTAGCTTTATAGTCAGACCCTCTTGGCTGGGACACCTAGCCCACTTAAAAGAAATGGTTCACTGTTTTTTGTGTGTTTGCATGAAGCTGAACTTAATAATACGCTTCAGTTTTCAGCCTGTTTCTTTCACTTTTGTGTGAACATGAGGCCCAGAGGGTGAAAAAGGATCTAAAACATGTCAAACAAGCGCCTGCAGCTCTGCTCATGGGCCAAGTCTCCTTTCAGATGGTTCAGTAGAGTAGGGGGTAAACACCCTTGACTGTAGTAGATAAACTTACAATTGAAGAGCACAGAGTCTGTCAAGCCACTGTAATGCTGTCAGGATGAGAGGGCTTGCAGTCAGCAGTTTGCTTTTGGCTCAACTAGCTTGGTCAGAGGAAGAAACAGGGAGAAAAAGTTTACTTTAGAGTTGGTTTGTAATTAGCTGTCAAATCTGGAGTGGAGAGGAGGGAGAGCGGAGGAGATTTGAGGGAACCGCCTGAAAAGGAGGCTCTGAGTCTGCGTCTGAGCATCAACTCAAAAGTTCATCTACTATTAAATCTGTCTTATGGCTGTGACAGAAGCGATAAGCATTCGGTATAAGCTAAACATTCTGTGTATTTCAATTATTTGGTAACCATGGTAACACCTATGGGCATCAGCATGTAGCATATAACATAGTGACCACAGAGTATGTAAATTACTCTCAACATTACGGTAAAATATGCCTCTTTTTCTTGTTTTTAACTGTTAGTTTCCTTATACTGAGGATGACATGAAGTTACCTTGCCAGGCAGTCGGACTTGTGAGATCATGCAAGAATCTTATCTTGTCTAATCTTTCAGATTATAGGTTGTGTCTGAACCACAGCGGTACAATTTATGAGCTTCCTATGAGTAACTACTGGCAGCTACAGTGGTAGTTTAGGTGTTGAGAGCAAGAACGGTCTGCGTCGATGCTGCTATTGGTCTGTTTTAGCAGAGTCCTTATTGAAAGAACAGCAAAGGACATCAATGAAGGCTTTTCTCTATGGAAAAGATGTTTTCGCTCTTGTGGCTTCAGCAAGAGTTTGATTTACCATGTGACACAGCTGGTGACAGCGCACACCCTACTGTTGATGCTTGAAGTTAGTTGACGATAGATGTTGATAGACAGGTGGTCCAGTCACCTGCCAGGTATTTTTCTGCCCTTTTCCAAACAGTTTCCAAGGATCACTTCTCTGTGTAACAAACCATCTGATGTGTTAGATTAGGTGTGTGCAGTATCAGTTGATATATTGCTGAGTTATTTAGCCATAAGGATGAATAATACTTAATAATTCAATTACATTTTTGACCGTCACCGGCATTTGATTTTCCTATGTTGTTCCATGAGGTGCCAGAGCTGAACCAGAACTTAAAGTGAATTACAAGTGTGAAGTGCTTTCACTAGGTTATTAAGAGCATGTCTGTGAGGGACAAGAAATTTTACTTCTCATTAAAAAAAAAAAAAATTTCATGAAAGAAATGCGTGGTGGGCAAGTTTTTCAATTCAGTCTGAGAAGGCAGGAAAAGAGTGGGACTTCCTCAAGTGTTCAGATCAGTAACATGTCGGGGAGATATGTGAATCTGACTTCACCACAGGTTAAAGCAGACGTGGTGTTGATTTTTAGCCTTCTAAGGCAGCCCCTTGTGACGGATTACCATGCGTCTAGTCCTAATATGGTAGCAGAAGCATTATGGAGGCAGTGCTGACAAACAAGCCATTGTGCTGCAGGTCAGTGACACAGTCTGTGGGCTTTGCCAGACACACAGTCGCATAGAGGTTGCTGTTCCTTAGTACTCTGCACAAGGACCAGGACTCGATTAACTCTTTTGTCTCTCCATGACCCCTCACAGAGACAGTTGGCAGCACTAGCTCATACAATCAGTGGGGTCCCAGTGGTTTTGGTCATTATGTTATTATTTACTCATGCCTAAGTGATAGGCTAAGGGCTTATATAAAGTGTTACAGGCTGTCATAACTTATGGCTGTTGTTTAGATTGTAAATAAATCAAATATTTTAACTTTACTAAACTTTTATTTAACTACAGTTAATACTTCAACGCCCCAACTTCCTGCTTTACCAGGCTGATGAAGTAATGCGATAAACACATACTATTATCAACACACGATCAGCCTGCCCTGTTATCGCATCAACAAACGCATCCTGTGATGCTTATGTCCATCCTTCTCCCATTGTTGCATGTGCATGTTGGAGTGATCAGCTGAGTGCATGCTGGCCTGTATTGTTTGCAGGTGTCCGCAGGTCTTGTTCAAAGATATTGTTACTTTGCCATCCCCAGGCAAAGGGCTAAGATTTCAGAGCCTGCTAACGCTTCATGTTTCTGGTGTGTATTCCTCTAAAGTGCACATGACGCTGCTTAGGTTTCACAAAAGATAACATGACGTTTGGCAAGTAGAAATTTCCTGTTCTGGATAAAATTGAGATTTGGAAGATTTGCAGACCCAACGGACCATATAAAGGGAACCATGACAATACAAATGCATTTTTTGAATTGCTGTATTTGAAGCATGTGTTCAAAACAGGAATTTTGCCCAGTCATCATGCTGCCTGTCTGAAGCCCCTTTCCCACATTCACAAAAGCTCTGGCTGCTCTGGTATGTCGGCATTATGTGGGCACAGCCGGCAGCGATGGTTTGAAATTGTTTTCTGACAGTGGCAGTCTGCCAGCTCAGGACCAATTTTGTAAATGTTACATCATGACTTGAGTGGGAATAAAGCAGTAATATTCCCAGAATACAAAAACATGCAAGAGGTTGCATCTTGCAGTTTTTATTACAGTTCAAAGTGACCCTATCTCTGGAAAGCACATAAGGAAAGCTGTTGGTTCAAAGCACTGTATTTACCCTGTGAAAGCATACTTGTGAAGCATTTCGTGATATTCTACCCAAAATATTTTCCTTTTAGCCTCATATGCTTACAATCTGCAGGCTTTAAAAGTGGCTGTTAACTGTTTAGTCATTCACAGAGAACAGAGGCTGTGGTCAGCTTGAATTTTGACAGCATCAAGTTCCTAAACCATCAAGATGACGAAAGGAATTACAAAATTACAAACAGTGGGGCAGACACAGACGGTTGTTTAACTGTCAAGAAAGATTCAGTTAGGCAGCCATGCGTATATTCGGCACTGTGCAGCTGTTGTGTTATTTTCCAACATGTTATCGTTCTCCAGCGAGTAGAAAAAGTTGCCAAATCTGACTGGATCAATCATTTAATGTGGTGACATTGTTAATTATATCAATACAGGAAATCAGTCTTTGTGAATTCCAAAAAACAGAACCTTGCCTGGATAGTGGATTTAACTGGTGATGTTTCAAGTGAAAGGGGCTTGCGTGGTTCAACTCAAACTATCTGTATCGTGTGTGTTACCTCCTCTCCCCTCTCTACCTTCTTTTGCTTTAACTCTGTGCGTCTGCCATACCTGCCAACTATCCTGATTTTCGTGAGAGTCTTCCCTTCTCCCACTTTTTTCCTGATTGGTAAATTCTCCCATTAATCTTACAATTTTATAGTGATAAAAGTGTGCGTGTGTCGTTGCACCTGGCGACCCAACTCGGAAGCAGAAATGAGCGTGCGTGCGGAGTCCATCCCTGCGGTCGCTCAAGCCCTCAGCCTCACTCAGTTTGCTGCTGTTAATGGACGAAACATGTCCGAAATTTCACTCAACTCGGCATGAGACTTTCCTCCTCATTGACATTCACCTCCTGCCTCACTTGTTTGTTCTCTTTCTTCCAATCTGCAGACTGGAGTCATTTTATCCTTCCTCTTCTTATTGAAGGTCTACCTGGCAATGATGGCTCCTCAACACACACACTCTCTCACAGTGTTTGCAATTAAAGATAACTTTCATGATGTAAAATGTAGATGCTGACTTTTAAATGCTTGAAAAACATATGAATTTAATATATTTATATATCTACAGTATATATTAATATCAATCTATAAAATTATGGTATAGGGTTATATGGTGGACTATTCACAGCCTAAAGTTGGCAGGTATGGCGTCTGCTCTCATTTGTCCTGCATTCTACACCTTCCTTCCCGCTCACCATTAGCAGTCTGGACCTGGCAGGCGGACAGTTTCGGCAGCCTGCAGCGTGCTTGGCAGAGCAAACCAGGCTCTGCACTTTGCTACCTCCCCCCCAGTCCCTCGTTCACCTCGCCTACTCCCTCTGTCTCCCTCTCCATCTCTATGACCGTTGTCCTTCTGGTCAACCTGAGGTCACACAATGAACAGTTGTCACAGCCCAGCTGACACGCTATGTATGAAGGAAGGGCAAGGCATATGACAACAATTACACTGCTGACCACTGCACAGTTAAACACTCACACAGAGCACAGCTGCTGCCCCCCTGTGAGGCCCTGTCCATAGCTTTTATTCCTGCTGCTGTCTGTTTTTGAGATGAGCGAAAGGAGAGGCTGTCAGAGGAGCAGCAGACAGCCTCATCTACTGAAGTTTTGCTGACTCATAGCTTAAAATGCTGTGTTGCTGAGAGGCTGACTGCTACGTAGCACAGACATCTTTCTGTTTTTCTTTTCAAGAATTAAAATGGGAATATGTTTTAAGTTTTTAAAAGTGTTTTGTGCCCATCATGCTTGCTAAAGTTACAATAATGTGTTGTTATGTAGAGCTGTGCGATATGTTGCAGTATTTTGAAATCTCCTCAAAAGCACTTCTTAATCTTAATCACATATTCCAGTATTTGTTACCTAATGCCTCGATAGTGATATTGAGACAATATTTTAGGGATGAAATATTACAAAATATTAACACAATAAGACTTTTGATAAATAATCATCAATAATGTGGATATGATGACTACAACTATTGCCCTTGGCCATTTTGCAAGTTTTGTTAACATTTGGATTAATTGTGCAGCCCTAATTGCAAGCTAATCAATAGAAATAGTCTGTGCTCATTACAAAGTAATTCACCAGGAGTGTGCACTGTATTTGACTGGCCAGGTTGTGGGATAAGTTGCAGGAAAGTTGTTCCAGGGTAAACTTAATTACCAGACGACCCTGACCCAGACTCTTTGTTCAAAACAATGGCAGGGATCTGCTTTTGGTCGGCAATTCAGTCGCATATTCCCTGAATAGCTGGGACAGAATACGAGAGACAGAATGATCCAAATTGAAGCAGCAGATGCAGAGATATCTCGACTCTTCGACCCTAGAATGGGACAAGCTCCAAATACACTGGATCATCCATTTCCTGCAATGCAACCTGCATCTCAATAGTGTCTTTTATTAGACATATCATGTCTGGTTGTTGACTTCATCAGGGTTCTTTTTCAGGCTTTCGAAAGCTTCCTCAGTGTCACAGAAGATGACATACAACAGAGGTGCTTCTCATGATAAGTAATTGAGTGCCCACGACTCAAATTTAACTTTTAAATAAAATTAAATTTCCTCTACGGAGGCTGCTAAAAACACACAACATGGAGAGGTCCTCAATAGAGCCAGTGTTTGGTTTGTGGCAACATGGCAGACCCTCTCCCTCTGTAGAATAGCAGTTTTGTTCAGGTGATGACCCACTTATGAAAAAGATAATTATGAAAATTATATAGCCTTATTCCTACACGCTAGACCTGCCTACTACTGTTCAGCTATAAAGAGAGACAGAAAATGGAGGGTGACTTGAGAATTGTGCCTACCTCACGACAACATCAAGCTGTAGTCATTATTTTAGCCCCATTTTTGTGCAGGTACATCAATAATGGCGGTTAGTAAACATAGTGTTTATTAGAGGGTACAGATGTGTTGCTATACTGCTATGGCCTGTCTGATCTCCAGCAGCAGTCTTTCAAGTGCCTGGTGCTTTGTGTCAAAAGGTTATCTCTGGAGTGTGGATATACAGGTGGTTAATGAAGGAGCTCACTTAATGGCATTAGAGTGGACTTAGCCTAATCCATGACCTGGCTGTTGGATCCTACCAGTTGCCTGACATGAAGGACAGGCTTGTATAGGAGGAAATGGGCTGAAAAGTATGTGCTCAGTGAGGGAGAGGAGGAACTGGTAGTCACACCACAAGAGATCGTAATTGGTGCGAGAATGCACCAGGACAGAGGGAGGAAGTCTTAGACCGCAAAGTGAGAGAGTAAAGTGAATAGAAAGTTTAAGATACTTAGGTGGTATTACACAAGACAGAGAAGAGAAATGGATGCATACTCATTGTCCTCCAAATGTATGAAATCTACTTGCTATTGTATGTCAACAGATGATCAGAACAGACAACAGTAAGTCCATCGATCTGTCTTATCACAGCCATTTCTAGGAAAACTTCATCATCCTGTTCTTGCAGGAAATGAAAGCACGTTGGCTCTGCTTTGATGCTCTTGCTGTTCATCATTTTCTTGATCTCCACCTAAATGTTTCAGCTCTGTTTTTATTATATCAGTTTTCTTTTTATGTTTGTTATATTTCAGTTTTTCTGTTTGTGCAATTGTTTAAGAATGGTAAAGTTTTAGGCATACACATGGCTAATGAGTCATTGTTTTAGAGAAAATATCTCAGGGTAAATACTTCTAGTGTAATATACAGTATGGATTTGAGCCGTGGTAATATTATTACTCTTTCTGTTCATTCTCAGTATGATCTAATATGGAAACCTACATACTTTCACTACAGTCTAACTTCGACTTATGTGGTTTTGTGCACCAATATGTAAACATCACTTACAGACATAATGGAGATCCCCGACATGCCACTTTACATAGCCAGTTTCAGTTGGTTCATTCCTGTCGAACAAAGTGTAGAGACACAGAGGTTTTTGCTGCTTCAAAGTCTGCTGCAGGAGACCATCAACTTTCCATGTGGAGTTATGGCTGGACCATTTAAATTGAAGAGGAAAGTTGAAAGACTGCTTGTTTCCTGCTATGAGTCTGTAGTGACTTCATAGTTACAGTAGTTGATGGTTCACTCCCAAGAGCCCGGCTCTCTCTGAATGTTTTCAACAAAATTCTTTCATTACTTGAATCAAAGTCAAGTGAAATAATTTAATTAATCCCGTTTCATAAATCAGGCCTGTATGACACCAACAATGAAAGTACAGCAGCTCTCTGCTGCAGCGGCTGTTTGGACAAGACTTAGGGAAACACTACCACCTACTGACTGTGATCATAATCCCACAACATTGCACATAGAAGTACTGTTGGCTTGAAATGAATCATTGATTACATCAGTTATTGACAATAGTTAGTGTGAGTGTTTCAGTCCTCTGGGTCTTCTGTATGAGAGGGATGATAACATTAAAACAAAGAATGTGTGCGAAATTATGAGTGCTTTCATTATGTAGTGAGAGAATTACATACTAATGCTTACCAGTATTATATTGACGGGTGCTGATTAATCCATCACAGTGTTCAAATAAATGCTTAAGACCCACTTCATTCAACATGTTTGGGCCCTCGTCAAATTAATGATTCATAAGCTACTAGACCCAGCTTCACTTCCACTGAAAGTGATAACAATAACAATAACTTCTGCTTTTGTCAACATATCTCACAATGGTAGAATTTAGATTGGAGAGGGATTCACTAAGCCGGTCTCAGGCAACAAGAATACTAGTCTGCAGTGTATCTTCAAAGTCCTCTTGCCCTTTTAGCCACAAACCAGACATCCAACCTCCAGCCAGCTCTTTTTTATAAGTCTGCGTCGGCCATAGCCATGGTCGGATTGTTCTTCCATCCCATTCGTGTGAATGCAATATCTCAGGAATGCCCTGAAGGAATTTCTTCTAATTTGATAGAAATGTCGAACTGATTAGATTTTGGTGCTCAAAGGTCAAGGTTTAAGTCAGTCGCTTGTTTCTTTTATGTGAAAATGTTTATGCTGCTGTCTTGGCACGGTCTCCCTTGTAAAAGTGATTCTCAAGCTCAATGGGAATTTTCCTGGTAAAATAAAGGTTAAATGAAAATAAAATAAAAAGGTCAGTAGCTTAGGAACGGAAGGGGAGATAGTGACTATGTTTCACAATTGTTCGAATTGGTCACGCTAATCTTGGGGGCCAACCTATGTATGCTGTAACTAAGCTGCTGCGTGGAGGCATATAACCACAAGGCGGTAATTGTAAGTTAGGAGTATTTCTGTGTAAACACCTACATACTAATTTTATGTTACAGGCTAAATTCACAAGACATTCTTTTTTATGTCGTCTCCTCTGTGTCCTTCAGGAGCAGATCCATGTGCCTGTCTACCACCCGACACCCAGCCAAGCCCGACTGGCCACTCAGCTGACAGAGGAGGAGCAGATCCGCATTGCCCAGCGCATCGGACTCATCCAGCACCTCCCGAAGGGCGTGTACGACCCAGGGCGGGATGGCTCTGAGAAGAAGATCAGAGAGTGAGTAGAAACTCTGGGTGGTCAGACCCTGCAGTGAAGGTTAATCTTTTTTTAGAGCAGTATTCTGGATATAAGTAAGTTGTTCATAGTAAAAATACTTTAACTAGAATTCTCTAAATACACTGTCTGAAAGCAGGATGAAAATGTAATCAATGACATAGTTTCTGAGCTCGCCAGCTGAAGTTAGCAGCAGTTAGTAGTTAATTTAGCAACAAGTAAGGCTATCTGTCCGACAGGAAACTCAGTAAATCACTGACAGTTGAGGCAGAGCAGCTGGAGGATACTAGACCAATAACTAGAAAACAGTTTCTTCATGAAATCTAATCCAGTTTCACCAACATAGTCGGTAGAGTGTGACGTTGTGCTTCAAAGCATTACTCACCTCTTGTGGGAGATTGTACCCGCTTACACAAGTTACATAGTGCACTCACAGGTGTTCAGGGCACAGAGTGGACAAAGGCACCATTCACCCTTTTCAGTTCTCTTAAGGATAAAAAAAAGGGGGTTTCCACTGGCGCCTTTTGGCCAGGGCCCTGCCCAGGAGGGACCTTCTTTGGAGTAGGGTCAATTTATAGGAAATTAAACGTGTGGTTCCCGAATTAATCGAGCTTTGTTAGCGTCTGTTTTTTGATAGTTATGTGGGGAGGAAGAGTATTTACAACTGCTCCTTTGACAGCTACACAAGACAAGGACATCACTTGTCAAAGACACACCTTCAAGCAGGTAGCCCTGTTGTAGTGGAAATGTAAATCCCTGCCACGCTGGGCTGACGTGCTAACTGAGCCAAGTCGAACCAGCACACGAGTATGGAAAAGCACCAATAGTTACATAATTCTGCTTTAAGTCTATGTAAACACTAGAAAATCATGTCTGTACCTTAAATGTAACGTCCAACATTTTCTGCCTTTTCAGGCTGTCTATATCCATTCTAAGAACAAAGTTTGGTATTAAGTTGATGGAGATAGTGAGTGTCTGTGTTCACCTTCACAGGTGTGTCATCTGTATGATGGACTTTGTGTACGGCGACCCGATCCGGTTCCTGCCCTGCATGCACATCTACCACATGGACTGTATAGACGACTGGCTGATGAGATCCTTCACCTGCCCCTCCTGCATGGAGCCTGTGGACGCCGCGCTGCTTTCCTCCTACGAGACCAACTGACATACAAACACACATGCCCACAGACACCTGTGGACCAGACTGAACACACACACACACTCACACAAACACACACAATATGCACACAACTTCCATCTTTCTAACCTGTAACCTGGAGTAGTAAAGGGGTGATACAAAGCCGTGACGATGTAACTCTGTGTGTGTGTGTGTGTGTGTGTGTGTGTGTGTGTGAGTGTGAGTGAGCTTATATGTGTGTATGTGCGTGCTACACAAGTTCCTCATTTGGCCTGCTGGACAGGATTGGAGGAATGAACACAGTGTTGGTGTTAAGGACGAGCAGGAAGGAGCCGCATTGAGGAAAGGAGGATACAGATGAGAGGATACAAGCGTAAAGGGAAGTCAAGGGGAATGGATGACGGTTAACTGGTATGATTAAGAAACCTTTCCAAGATCCGCTTTTATACACGCTTATACACACACTTTGTTTATTTAATCGCTGTCACTGAAATGAACGGCAACAGAATGCAGAAGGATGGACACGTGACCACCGTCATTAGGCTGCAGACTGTGTTTGTTGGACTGCTGAAGCCTAATTACTATAATGTCATACTGCAAGACAAAGGGAAAGAAACGCCCTTCAGATGGTGTGTCTGCTGCTTTGATGTGTCTCCACACAGACAGTCACATCTGCTGCAAAAACCACCACACGTGCAGATGATGTGATCTAAAGACTGCTAAAGATGGACATCGGACTCATGACTGCGAACATCAGATGTATTCTGCAGACACACCACAGGCCTGCACTTGGCCTCCAGCTGTCTGTCTGTACAGATCTTTTAGGAGAAAAAATTAGTTTGGTCGGTGGATCGATTGATTGTCCAGTGGCTTCGTGAAATCTGTTCTGTGTTTATTTTGTCAGTCAGTACAAGGGCTCGGTCCAACCAGTGTTAACCAATAACACAAATGTGGCAAATGGAAATACAGTGAGTGCTTTAGTCACTAATGTGATGGATTGCTGGTAGACTGTTGCTGTCAAGCCTCATGACAGTGAGGTCTAGGATTATTGGCTCAAGCACAAGATCAGTTGACAAACCATTGATACAAATCAGAGACATTTGCACTTATTAATCAGACTTGTGACAAGAGTTGACCATATGCATTCAGTAATAGTATGTGATCTGCGTTATCTACATTCTCATTACCATTGCAGTGATGTGTAATGAAAGCCGCTGTCTCTGTGGAACAGGAGTGGAATATAATTTATTACCGGTGACATTAACCAAACTACTGAATTAATCTCAAGTTTGGTGTCCCTGTTATTGTCCAAGTCAAGGACCGAAACAAAAACAACATGCACAAAGCTTGGCTCATTAATGTTTTTGCATTATAAAGTGATACTTTACATATTTATGCACTTGCAACAGTCACTTCATTCAGCATCCTGTTTTGTTGCAAAACCGGATCTTAAGCAAATATCGCAGTTAAAAGCTGTTAACATTGGCAGGTGCCAGCATCAAGAGGACACTGGAGGTGGAGAATGAATCTGTTTATGAATTGTCTGGAAGTGATTATGACTAAGGACACTTATCTGATGTAGTCAGAATCAGCTGTTTCTGACTTACGTGTCCTCAGATTAGAAAGCCTATCTTTCTATCCATTTTTATTAGAGGCCGACCGATACTGAATTTTTGGGGCTGATACCGATATTGGGGAGTAAAAAGATTCTGATATTGATATATTGGCTGAAATTCTTTTTTACACAGAATATATACAGGAACACATGTTTTGCAATGATCCCTCAAATGTGTTTATCAAACACTTGTGACAAAGATACGTACGTAATGTAGTATGGATATTTAATAGTTTAACAACAAACTTTATTGTCCAAAATGAGAGTTATGAGACAGTAAACTTTGATGGGAATTTAAGGATTATAAATTACCCAGAGCATCTTTTCTTGTGTTATGTTCTGTAAAAATAAAGAAAAAGTTTTTACATATACACAATATTGATATATCTGTGATCGGCCAATAATAGCAGCCAAGCATTATATCAGTCGGCCTTTTTATTTTCCTGACAACAAGTTGAGGCCACAATCCAAACAATCTCCTCACCACAATCACCCACGTAACCCTGTTTACTATTAAAGCACAAAGAAATACAACTGTTCAGTTATCTTTTCCACCTCTCTGCTAACTTTGGCCTGTAGGTGAGTCGGTAACACTTTGAATTATGCAGGAAATTATAAATCATTTGAGCTCCCCCTGCATATAAAGCGGGCATGATACATGCCTTTTATTGATCTGTGTGTATACCTGTATGTGTGTTTGTATTAGGCTTTATAGCCTTTTCTGTGTGTGTGTGTGTGTGTGTGTGTGTGTGTGTGTGTGTGTGTGTGTGTGTGTGTGTTTGAGAAAGGTTGGGGGGGTGGGGAGGGTGTCAGCACCTTAGTCTTTGCACAGTGCTTTAATCGCCGTAACTCTTTATGTTGTACATTGTCCTCCATCAGCAAGGTGGAGCCTCATGGCCTTAGGTTACACATGAGCGAGGGTTGGTATCAGCTGCTAAAAATATGAAGCAGAGTCCAGTCGATGACAAGTAACAAGAAGACGGGTTGATTATACGCAGACAGTGCTGCTGCCGAGCCGTCATTGTACATGTCATGCCATCAAGAATACAAAAGGTTTGTCAAGAGCATTATCACAAAGCTAATAAATGAATTATTAGTTCAGTGTGGTGTTTGGATTTCACTCACATCACCTGGCTCTCTTCCCAAGAAGTCCTGGACGACTGCACAGCCACTCTCCCACCGCTAAAATCAGCACTCTCCAGCAGGGGGGCAGGTTTGGACACAAAGGCATTTTTTGCAGAGTTTTGATCTCAGTCTGGAGCCAATTAAGGTCGGGTGGGGACTGGTTAAAAAATGTTAAACCAACCGTTGTGTATGTGTGTTTGTGTCTGCCAAGATTCCTCAGAAGAGTTTAGTTATAAAGAATGGAATCCACAAAGCTATGTAAACATTGATCAGTGTGGCAGTTTGTGGGCGGCTAACATTGTGCTGACACTTCTGGTTTTAAATGTGCTCACATCCCAGGAAAATGACTCATGGGTGTCACGGCTGATGGTCTGACATTCACTAACAATGAAACAGCTGCACAAACCCTTACTTCATCACAGGCCAGATAGAGCTCTCTCTGGGTCTCTCTTTGAATCCTGGCAGAGACTTATTTATTGAAAATGTTCGGACTCACAGGAGTGAGGAAGTGAATGCTGCTTTGGGGTGGGCTTTCTGCTTTCAGTTCAGGATTGAACATCAAGGTTTGCTCATATGTGAATGGGGTATGTGTGTTGTATGTATGTGTCTGGATGCTTGTTAGACCTTTCCTTGTTTGTAAGTATAAATATGCATATGCTATGTACTATGGGCAAATAATAAATAGACATTGCAACAGAACTTAACTGCCAGTGGGTGTGATTTATTTCCTGTGTGCACACTAGAAAGGGAAGGATGTAGTTTTGGGCTTTCTTATTTCGGAAATAGACATGGCTTACAACCGACAGGACTTCAGCACTCTGAAAATACATCATGTAGATGTTAATGTAATCTTAGATATTACATCCAAATCAGATTAATTACATATAATAAATATCCATGACCATTTTCCTTCTGCTCTTCCTTAAATGTGCCCAAGAGCTTGTAATGTGTATGAGCTCTGGGTTTTTCACAGGTTGCATATTTATAGAAGCTCCATAACAATAGCCTAAAGGCATTTTTTAACAACAAAACGCATTTATGTCTGGTTTGACATATTTCGAAATTGCAAAAAACTCCTTATAAAAATAAGATAACATGGTGAAGTTAGTTTTCAGTTGGATATTCGACACAGATATAGATATACATACGTATATTCTGATTTTATCTATAATTTGACACGGAGGCCTTTAATATCTTTGATTGGACAGGATCAGGAGGACGTTGAGCGCCTCCCTGTCCTCGCTTCCTATTAATTGCAGAGGGATGGAATGTAACTAAGTACATTTACTCAAGTACTGCACTTAAATACAATTTTGAGGTACTTTATTGGAGTATTTCCATGTTGTGCCACTAGTTACTTTGCAGAGCGCATGCTGCATCAGAGCCAAAGTAGCACATTTATAAATTATGATTTTTTTCTTCGCATTGACGATCAGATTAAAAGAAATCAGTCGACCTAAAGAAACCTTCACAACATATATGTAAATATTTGCATATGTAGCCTACGTTTAATATCAGATACTTTAAGAATTTTACTCAAGTACTATTTGTATGGGTGACTTTTACCAAAGTAATATTTTAATACGATATCTGAACTTTTACTCAAGTGTGACTTTTAGGTACTTTTTGCAACACTGCTTAGGGCGCATCAGTAAATGACACGATAATTTATTTTACATATATTTTTAAAAAGCTTCCATGTGACCCAATGACTCCAAATCCATAGTCAGCCAAATATTATTTGACTACTACCCTGATCAAATCTTTATGTTGGATTTTTTTTTTTTTTTTTTTTTTTTTTAGTGATTCTTCTATTTTATGTTTATAACAAATTCTTGATTTATTTCTAATGGTGACTCCATCACAACCAACATGTATTTCCAAGAGGTGTGTCCTGTTTTTCCAATGTAACAATAGGTTTCGGTATTGATTTTGTGTCACGGGGTCCATTACAATAAAGCAATTGAAGAAACTGACATAATTTTCTAGTTCCGCCTTTTCAGTGACTCAATAAAAAATATGTGTTATCCCATATGCCTACTCGCCCAAAGTAGCGAGAACTTTTCATAAAAAAATTCAGCTCAAATGTTTTCATGTATCAGGATCGCTAATGTGTAATTCGTTTATTTGACATACATATCTTAATGGAAAATAGTGGAAGTAATAGCGTCCATCTCACGTGACCCACTGGCCAAATATGACACACATATATAATATTTTTATAGCACTGTTAGATGTTATTTTAAAAGCTTCCATGTCAGTACTAAATGTATGACTACTGGAGATTAAAAAATAGAAAGACTCACTCAAATCCAATGTGAAGAGATGTGTCTATTTGGCCAGTGTGGTGATATATTAAGTAGGCCTGTTCATTTGGAGTCAGTGGGTCAAGTTGCTTGGAGGTTAAGGCAAAGGTCACTCTCCAGTTCCACATTTTGCCATGATGACACAGACTCACAAGGGAGACAACACAATCAGGTGGTGGCTGTAATTAGATGGCACTGCAAAGTCATGATGACTGACAAAATGTTGTCAAGCTATTCATTTGGACTCACTGGGTCAGTGTGCAAGTTACGTTCAAAATGCAATGTATTACATATTATTAGTTACCTTCAAGTAATAACTTACGTTACAATATTACTGTCTGCGTAGTAATGTAGCCTATTACTTATTACACTACGTTTTAGTTACTCTCAACAAAATAACATATAGGTTAAATAGCCTATCTTTTGAAATAAATGAATGGCCCTGGACGCAGGGATGAGCAGGCAGACAAAGCATCAAAGTCTAATATATTATGAGATGGGAATAAATGTTTAATTGTAGGCTTAGTCATATGAAACACAATAGACCTATACCTTCTATAATGTAGCTTATAATGTAATGATAAGACAAAAATCTCTTTTTCTATGCCTTTTTATTATATAATAACACAGAACAAGGAATGCACGGGCATGTGTGATTCAAGAGTACATTGTGCGCTCGGAGGATTAGGCTTCATCATCAGGCCTACGAAATACACAGAGACTTAAAGAAGTGACAGGCTCGGTTGTATTAAACACACACACACCCATATTAATATGGTCATGTTGGTGTGGATGGGTTCTTAAAAAAACAACAACAATAAACGCTTCACGTGGGCCGGATTGTAACGCGTTACATGACAGCACTGTAGTAATGCATTACTGAAATATTATTAGTAACGTCTTATTTTACTCCGTTACCGCTAAAAGAATTATATTACCCGTCACGTTGCATGGAGGCTATTGAAAGAAACCTCGTTGTGGCTTCAAATCTGTGAGGTAAAATAGGGTCAATGAATTATTCATCATCAAAGTAAGTGCACGTTTGTTCAATCGAAATGTCCACGTGTGTGATTCAGCATGAAATAAACTTCAGTAGTGTGGCATTCAAGGAATCAGCTACATCCCAAGGACAGACCGCAGCGTCGGTGAGCTCCTCCCTGTCGTCGCTTCCTGCAGACCGCAGTGTCTGACTTATGAGGAATCAAAGACATGACATACTGTGTGGGCCTGCAGCTTCCTGTGTGACACACACACACGTTTTGTGTTTTTTCAAAGAAAAAACGGAAGTGATGACCTGGACCTCACCTCTCTCTCTCTCTCTCTCTCTCTCTCTCACACACACACACACACACACACACACACACACACACACACACACAATGATAAACATGTGAACAAGCATGGATTTTAAATGCTGCCTTTTATTATGTCACATGATCTATATAGGACTGCTGATGCTTTGGCAATATTATATTATGCTTTCATTTTTACCTTTACATTAATGAGAGACAGAGAGAGGGGAGAGAGGGATGTATATAGCATCATACTGCCATTAAAAACTTCCTGTATTTGATACCACAATCTGCTCTCCAGACGCTCTGCCAGCTTGGTCTGTCTATGCTCACAAACAAACAAACAAACCAAACATTAACACATCGAGGGGTGAAAATGCTGCAACATTTCGGAAATGAGTAACGAAAGCTCGTGATGAGCTGTTCCTGTCAGCACTGCACACAAAAACCCAACACTAAACACTCAAATAAGTTAATAAAAAAAAAGTAAATATGAGTTTAACATTATTCATAAATGTCACAAAACAACATATTGTCATCCAGATGTTTATAAAGTTAATATGTAAGACTGAATTTAATAAACAAAGTCAGGACAAAGTATGATCACTTATTGTTTTGGCTCTCCTATAAAGTCAAATGTCACTTCCACCTCTCTCCCCCCTCCATATGTCAATCAATATTACTGTATTTATTGTATTCTGGTATCCCATAATGCAACTTATAAACATGAAGCATTCACAGTATGTCTAACTGCAGCTGACTTATTAAGCAATTTTTTTTTTTTTCACAAAAGACAGGCAGAAAGGCGGAAGCATAAGAGGGCTCCATCTTCACCCGCCTCCTCTTCTAGTCTGTAAAAGAGAGATAAAAACAGATGGGTTGATCTGAAACGTATCCTCATGCTAACACAGACACTAATGATGCCATAATAAATAAGTGCAAGAATATATGCAGACAACATGAGAAATATGCAATATATTATTTTAGTGTGTGTATTTATATGGCACATAGCTCTATGCAACTAAAATAAGAAATACACCTAATATGATTTCACTTAGCATAAATTAAGACCAACATGTGATTTTAAAAATAAAATCAGTTTTTCTTAAAATAACTCTCCCACAAGCTTTAATAGTATTGCTTACAGTACCATATTACTGTTACTTTGCTGTTTTTGTTCTACTAATTAAACCACTGCTTTCTCTTTGCTTGAGATGGTATTGCAATATTAGTTCAAGTGCAACACTAGTTGTTATGCTGTGTGTGCTATTGTCTGTAATTATGTGTTCTTTTTTGGTCTCATCTGGAATAGTTTCTTTTTATTCTATTCTTATTTGATATCCATTTAATTAGTATTCTCTTTAAGTTTCCCTCTTTTCTCTTGTTTTCCTGCTGCAACACCTGAATTTCCCCTCTGGTGCATCAATAAATAATTATTTTATAATAAGCCATGCAAAGCCACACCTCTGCTATCAAACAGAGAGTAGAAAGTCTGTAATTTTCTCATGGATTACAGGTCTGACCAGCTTCAGACGCAGACGGGCTCGTTGCTACATGTCCCTGAAGGTCAGCCTCCTCCTCACTCCTTCCAGCCAATCCAAACTCTATACAGCTGAGTCGTCGTCATTTGACGCACGCACAAAAGCCCTTATATGGTTAACTCCGCCTCCTCCGTTTTTATTTTTTGTCGTGTTCAACTGTATCCCACAGCCTTGCGCACAGGCCTTCGTGGCATGGCTTCACACACGACAACCCACACAAGGAACTTTTACATTTTTTCAAACATGGCTTCAGCTCTTAAAAAAGAGGCCTCCACAGTCTGAGGTCACCTGGCCACACCTGCGCAAAGCCTACAAGAAGATTGTAGATGACAGGGACTTGATGATAGGGACACGAGAATAAGCCAAAGCGTCTGTGAAATTTTAATTAATCGTTACTTAACGTGTCATTACATTAAAACCAATCAGCATCAATCAATCATCAGAACGAAAAAAATGTTAAGACGCTCGTGGAAACATTTGAGGACAGACCTGAAAACGAAATCGCGGGACTTTAACCAGCTCAAACGGCACAAAGCGCACACTGTCAGTCTGCAGTGTATACACTTGCATTCATGTCACACATTAACAGTGTGCGGCCGTTGAGGCCGTTGGACCGTTTCAATACACACACGCTCCTGGAGCGGACAGGTTACAGACACCACACTGAAACAGATACTATCATCACCATCTGCTGTTCCTGTGTCTTTGCACTGTATAGTTTTATAGCCGTCAAACACTGAATCCTAACGGCTTACAACGGGCCAGGAGCTGGGCAACATGGCTGAGACTGTGTCGTTTTGGGGATGACATTATAATCAGAAGAATAAACTTAATAAACAAACTGACCGTAAAAGGACAACACAGTTTCATACCGTTTAGCTTCAAGCAGTGTTCTGGGGACCTTATTTTCCTCTGAGAACAGTTTCTTTATTCACTTATGGAAAAAATAAATATTTCTGAGTTTGTGTTATCACCTCATTAATATCGCAAATATTACAATTCTGAGTTGGAATTTTCTTCTCCAAAACTTCATAGTGCCCCTTTAGACCATGGTGTGAGCACCGGCCCTGACCTTTGTCAAAAAGTTCCCGTGAGTACTCAGCAGCCATTACTACATTTGTAGGCCGACAGGCAAGCTGCTTATAGTTCCCACTAACAGGTCACTCTCCAGTTCCACATTTTGCCATGATGACACAGACTCACAAGGGGAAAACATAATCGGGTGGTTGCTGTAGTTGTATGGCACTGCAAAGTCATCATGACTGACAAAATGTTGTCAATTGTAGCTACATGAGCTCACTGATGATTCTGCTTCCTATTACAACAACAAACAACACTACATGGATTAGGCCTATATTTTCATAAACCATATGATTTAGTAGCAATGCAGAAGGACATTGCTTTACCACAGTTTCCTGAGGTTTTGCTTTAAGTCCCGGGCGGACCACGATCTGACTGTAAAAAGAAGTCCCCGTTTACTACACGCACACACACGCACACGCACACACACACACACACACACACTGACAGAGACAACAAAGCCACAGAAAGAGCAGAGGAGCAGCGTCAGGAAGAGTGGCTTTCACTTTCGATATCATTAATGGCGAGCTGATGTGCAGCCTGCACAACACTGTTTTAGACAGTGCAGGTCTTGTCGTGCACGCTGAAGTCGGAGTATATTGTAAGACTAGGCTTCATCTGAGTGTTGTGACAGCAGGACTACTCATATCGCAAACCTTATTTAACAGAAACGAAAGCATGAAAGCACAGCCAGGGCCAAACTTTCAAATGGAAAAGATTCAAATCATTATTACTCCTCCATCATGACACCGCAACCTGTGCTGTTATTACAGGGTATTTGAGTCCAAATTAGTCAACAGGGCGTCAAAAAGCTCCTGTGAACGTTAGTTTGAGTCAAAACAAAAGAAATGTGTGGTTATGTGGCTACTGGCTGTCGAATACCATCTTTAAGTTTGCCGGAGATGGTGAATTATAGGGTTCACATATGCAGACTGTCGTCAGAGGATATAGAAATTGTGAAAAATCAACTTTGTGTTAACCAACATCAACTGAATCTTTATCATCAAGCCTGCAAGTAAAATGAACGGGCAGCACACAGTGCTCACTATCAGCTCTCTGCACAGCAACCCTCATTTCACAGCACCTTTCAGGTCCCATCACACACACGCACATGCAAACGCAGACGCGCGCGCGCACGCACACACACACACACACACACACACACACACACACACACACACACACACACTAAAAAGTCAGCTCCCATTAAATAATAAACAAGCGATAAAGGAATGAGCGCTGTAACACCCGCACATGTTTGCGCTTTGCGGCCAAACAGCTCTGAACTGTGTGGAGGCAGATGGTTAAATTAATTTCTTTTAACGCTATGTAAACACGCAGTGGTCACTTTATTAGGTTTATTTTATAAAGCTTACTTTTATGATGCCCAACCGTTCATATTTTTGGACACTATCATATAGGTAGGCTGTTAGTTCAGTTAGGATTGAAGTCATAGTTAGTGGCGCTATACTGGCTGCTGCGACCTACAATAATAATCTATATACATCTATTATAAACATAAAGGCTAATTACATCTGTAATTAACATAGGCCGAGGCTAATTAGATTTATACATTTCCGACAATGCGGACAAAAACGAAGCAATATAATTGTCGTAAAGGTATGCAGTATGCAGTAGTACATGTGTACCTAATAAAGCGGCCACTAAATGTATTCCTGCTGTGAATACTCTGTGCACCTTCTTCAGCGGCGCCAAAGGCGAGTTTCCTTCGTTTTGCGACGCACAATAACATTTTTCTGACTTCGATTCGTTTCATTTCATCCCGGTGCGTAGATAGTTTTATATCTGCTCTGCAGCTTCAGGCTTAAAATCAAAAGCAGCATAAAGGCCTAATGGAGCTAGCTCAGTTCACACGCCCTTATTATCTGTTACACTCAAATGTGCTGTTTTCTTCCCCTGATTTAAACGTACATGCTGCTCTTAATAGCACACTACTAATAGACCTGATGCAATGGCCAACCTGGCTACCAACACAGAGTGACAAAAATGTCAATAAAATCTCGGCCACTAGTCTCTTCGTTTTCAATTACATTGAGCAACAAACTAATTAATTATTTATTCTATATTTCAATGGTTTTCTCATTTTAAGGCAAATTATATCACTGGTACAGACAATATAATATAAAAACTAGAGCCTGACTGATATTTCAGTTAGCTGATATTATGAGCTGATATTAGCCTTTCACATATATCGGCTTATATGTTGTCCGATATGAAACCGTAATTTAAAAAAAAGATTATACCGCAGAAATAGATGCTTGTGGTAATTTATGATTATTAAATTCACATTGACGTTTGTTGTTTCCCTGCACTGATGTCATTTTAGAAAATACTGTCTATTGTTAAAACCGTAAAATACACTGCTTGATAACCACATTTGATGGATAACTGCAAAAAATGTGTGAAGCCGATCTATTGATGTATCGCCATCGGCCCCAAAAATTGAGTATCGGTCTGTTCTATGGTAAAAACTTTTCAGCAGCCTAAAATGTTTTTCTTTTTATTTATTTATTTTAATTTCCATAACCATGGCAACCTCTGGATAAACGATCCTCTTGGGGGTCCTGACTCAGGTTGAGAATAAATGCTCTGTGCAGCCAACAGAGGCTAATATCGGCAGCTCTACGGGTCTTTAACCCTTATCACATTGGTTTATTAACTCTCTTACAGAGACAATGTGTTTTGTTCTAACTGAGTAAGATAAATATTATTTATTCGTATAATGTCCACAAAAAGGTCAATAGGCCTACTACAGCAATTTTGCTAGGTTTAAAGATGCCAGGTGAATTTTCTTGTATGTGGAGATAGAAGTACTCACGTGAGCTCAAATACTCGTCCATGTATTGGACAACGTCCATCTTCCCGTGTTGGAGCGCGAGCTGCCTGGCGGTGTCTCCCGCACCGTTGTATGTTTGGGGGTCATCGGTGTGTTCAGTCAGCAGCCGGACCACCTCCAGGTGACCCTCCCTGGCAGCCAGGTGCAGCGGCAGGTTTCCTTTCACATCCACGAGGTTCACATTTGCCCCGTGTTCCACCAGCACGCGCACAGAATATATGAATCCATCGCGTGCGGCGTCGTGCGTCACGGTGAGACCGCAGGCCGGGTCAGGTTTGTCGGGGTCTGCTCCCGCCGCGAGAAGAGCTCCGACCAGAGCGCTGTGCCCCAACATCACCACCTGCTCCCGGACAGGAGGAGGGCGGAGACAGACACATGAGTGAGAATGGCGACACGCAGGTGTGACAGGCAGACACATGCAGCCTAACTATACTAAGGCTATTAGCCTTGATATCATGCTTCTACAGACAATTACCACTTATTGATTGTAATATAGGCTAATAATGGCTATTTAACAATCTGGCTTAAAGAGAGCAGGGAGTGGTGTAGGTTTATTCCAACACTGAAACAAAATGAGAGCTGCATATGAAATGCAATTAGACTAAGATGATTCTGCAGTGGCCATTTTAAGAAAGTATTATTATTGTCATTAAAAATATGATTAATAGTAGTAATAATGGGTTAATGTTAACCATACTAACTTAGTATTATTGACTTTTGCCTGTATTTATTGTGCAATCTGTAGAAAAAAGAAAGAAAGAATAATCTAGCCGTGTATAAAGCAAGCAGGAACAGGTTGTGTAACTAACACAGGCTCTCACCCGCCATGTCCTCATGATGAGGACCTCACAACCGACATTTTGTGAGGCACACTCCACTAGATCAAATTACCCTTATATGGCTATAGTAGCTTTTCAGGCTAGCATATATCATGCATCACCAGACAAACAAAGAATGCTGATAAACTAGTGCTAATAATGCCCAGTTAACAATCTGTCTTAAAGAGACCGGTCTGTGCATCTTTTTTAACATTAAAACAAAATGAGAGCTGCATATGCAATATGGTTAGACTAGAATGACTCTGCAGTTTTAAGCAATTATTATAATTGTCATTAAAATTATGATTAGTAGGAGTACTAATGGGTTAGTGTTAATCATACTAACTTAGTATTATTTACTTTTGCCTAAATAGATGTAAACTGTAGGAAAAGAGAGAAAACATAATTTTGGCCTACATACAGCAAGCAGGAACAAGCCCTCATCCACCATTTCCTTAAGATAGAGGCCTCATGTCAACTCTTTTGTTCCTCCTCTAGTAACCCTCAAAATTAACTTTGCTTTGTTGCATGCCTCTATTTTTTTCCAATAAAACTAAAAAGAGACGATTCCTGGGTATATATCTCAATAACTTCTTTCTCAGGATCAAAAAGCTACAAAATCTTAGCTGGAGCTACTTTGATGGATAAAAGATAGTCTTATTGCTCCATCAAACAAGGCACATTATTCACATTAATCTATATATGAATGGTAATCTGACTTGAAATAATTAACAGCAAAAATATGAATTTCAGATTGATTTGGATTAGCTTTGCAGCTAATGTAGTGTGTAGTGTATCTGTATCAGACATTTTGTCCAAACTCCCCTCTGCCATCTTTCCACAGATACACACACAGTGATACATTTGAAAACAATGTACATCTATTTTCACTGTTTTATTTAATATAATCATGAACAAAATCGACTGGATATTTCAAGATGAAATATGATTATCTATCCTTTACAGCAGCACAGTCAAATGAGGAAGTCAAACATGTGGCTCCTCAAACTAAATTCTGTTAAAAATAAAAAAAATTACAACCCACGAAAAGATTAACTAATAAGTTCACTCGACAGTACTACTTTTAAGCTACTTTAAAAGTGGTTTCTACTAACCTGCAGTGCAGTTCTGTTGTATTTATTTAATCCATTAACATCTGCTCCATCTTGCAGCAAAAGCAAAACCTCAGATAGATTTCCCTTGGCAGATGCCTTGCAGAGCCTGTCAACTAACTCATCAGGCATTCTGGTAAAAAAAAAAAAAAAGGATGTATGAACAAACAGAAGTAAAGTTTTTTGACGGTCCGCGTAGGGATATAAAAATCCAGTAGACAGTACCACCCAAGTATATAGTCACCATCCCCCCTTCCCTACATCACACATGGGCTGGACTTACCAAAACCAAAAAAATAAAGGAATGTGTACAGCCACATCTCACCAGACCTGCTAGCAATGTTTTATATTTTCAAGAATATACAACAAAGGTTTTAAGAAGTAAAACAGATTTCCTTTGATTTATTTTTTTGCAGTATCTGGATGTTTAGATGAACTAAGTGTTTTTGATTACCTGTAAATTATATAAATGGTCCTGTTTCACTTCATTTCAACTATTTATGTTATAATGGTTAATAAGGAACTAGTAACTACTTTATAGCCTATGTATAGCCTGATATATGCTATTATGGATTACTTTTACTTTACCATGCTCTGTCCAAGAATTTGCAGATATGCATATTACACATTGATGACAATAATAGGCAATGTTGTTTTACTTTCACAGCTTATATTCTACTCTCTCTACACACACACACACACATATATATACATTACATTTTACTGCTATTTATATATTTTGTGCTCAGTCAGTATTCAAACGAGCAATAAATCCCACTAGCTTTATGATCTGCACAGTTATTCCCAAATTCAGTCCCCAAACTCAAATTTAAACTACTTGCTGCACCTGGGTGACTGTCACACGCATTTTTTATTCTGTCTGTGGCGATTTTAGGTCACAATCATATGGAAACAATGTAAAAAACTATTATTTGTCCATGTGTTGTTGAAGCACGAACTGTCTTGTGACCAGAGGTTTGGCGATTGATCTGGGGCAGATGCATGTAATGTAATCGATTGCAATAACAGCTATATGCGACTATGTGTGCACAGTAGGAGCAGCACGTGTTTACAACAAGCTTACACATTTTTGCACCCACATGATATAAACTACGCGAGGCTATAATAAGTGTTATTATGAGTAATAATATTTAGCGATCGAAGCTTAAATTTACAGGAGTGATAATCGAGTGAAAAACAAACTTACTTTCAATGTGATTAAAACCATAACACGAGCCTTCCGTCGTGTAACCCGTCATTGGATGCCATCCCACCGAGCCGAGCGCTGAAAAAGCAACAGGAAAATAACACCACGACATCAAAAGCAATGAATTAACATAAACTGCTGACATCTACTCATGTAAACATAAGGTGTGATGTCATTAACAGTCACTTCCCGCTCATTTTCAAATGATTTTGTCCAAATATATATATTTAAATATATATTTATATAAATATAAAAAAGTGTGTTTCGGTATTCTTCTCATTATAGCCTGGTGCCAGCATGCACGGGGCGCTGAGTGATAAGAGAAGAGAGCCGAGCTGCCCACGGATCGCACGAGTCACACGAGATTCACTTCGTTTTTCAAATATAAACACACCGATGATCCTCCATGAGCCGCACTGTCACAGCGATGTCCAATCGGATTCACTTTCAAACGTTGGCACAGACTCCACCGCGAGGCTCCTGATAAAAGATCGCCAGTGACATAACAAAATTATGGTTAAACTGAAGCGTAGATTATCTGTTGGAAGGAGGGATGTTTGCCCTTACAGCTTAACTGAGTAAACAGTTTTTTAAGATTCAAAATTCTTACCCAAAGCGATGTGATGGCGTGATTGGATAAACGCTAAATGATAGGCGGGACACGGAGCACTGGAGGAGAAAGCATGATGCTGTGCAACGGTGACAGAGATGCCCGCGTTCACTGCTGCGATAGAGAGACTGTGTTCAGGAGACACACTGGCACATTGTAACACGCTGGTATAGTCAGTGTGTCATTCTTCATCGTTGTTATACTTCCCAGTGGAAGAGCAAGACAGGCTTTTATTATTATTATGTTTTTTGTGTGTTGGGCTCGGCGACATCTTTCACTTTCCTTTCATCATGCCGCCCTCTAGTGATGGGACTCCATCAAGCTCCAACGCCTGCTTCTGTTTGGTCCAGAGCACAGCTGAGGTCAGGTATGTAGTTATTCATAACCAATTCTCTCCCTCCACCCCCCTGTCCAATACTGACCCTCTCTTTCCTATCTGGGTAGATTGTTTATATGTTTATTTTTTTGCAACTACTGAGTGGCACAGCCTCTGTGGATCAAGTAGAGCTTCAATGATAGGTTGATTCATTGATAGTAAATTAATTCAAGTCATTTTTCAAGCAAATATGTCAAAAATCTCAGCTCGACACTATATTGCCAATAGAGCAAGGCATTAGCAAACAAACATTTTTGTATTAATGACCTTATCAGTGAACTACATCTGTCTTTTTCTTACCATGACTCGGAAATAAGTGGGGGCAAGGACACAATATACAGAGAGATACTGTAGGTCAGGAATGTGGACTCTGGACTTTGAATATAATACAACTTTCAGAAATTCTCCGCCCTGCTTCCTTGCAGTGACTGTATATAGAACTCTTGTAACGGGCCGTGTTAGGACCCAATTGCAGCACGCAGGATACCAGGAGTAGTTGGTAATGATATTTAATGACTACTCAGCAGGAACAGAACAAAATGAGTCATAATACAGGAAAGTCTCTGATGGACTAGCTGATATGGCAGGCTGAATCATGCTGGGAGTGAGCAGTGAAATAGCCCAAACACACAGTTCAGTACAACTTCAGGATAATGTACCAGTCAGGACTAGGCTGGCAATGTGGTCTTGAAGGTGGAGGGTCAGAAAGCCAGCAGATGGATATTCACACGGTGCACACATGATAGCAAATGTGGCAACACAGTGAGAGTCTCTGAGCCACAGGGAAGCTGACTGGAAAACTCACGCTGTAGCGTTGTGGTGGAAAGGTCACGCCAGGCAGCAGCAGGCAAAAGAGTAACCAAGGATGCAGCAGATAATCTCAAAGCTGGGGACAGAAGGCAGGTGTGTTTACTGGGAATCAGGCGAAACGAGTTGGTCAGAGGCAGGCAGTGTTGGCATCAGAACAGTCCAAAGAAAACTGCTGGAGAGTTTTGCATGAATGACAAAGAACAATCTGGCAAAGAGCGTCTGTGAGGCTGGGGTAGATATACTGGGTTGATTGGTGATGAGGAGCAGCTGTGAGAACAGGTGAGCGGAGTTGACTGATGTTGTGGAAATTTGAGTTACTTGTGAGATATCTGAAATAAACTTGTAAGAAACACCAGTTGTCTTTTGAGGATTTTTTTCTTTATAAAGAAGGTTCAACAATCATACAGAGTGGCATGCAGTCTGCAGAAAGAAGAGCAATGAGAGATAGCTGAGAGCCCTTTTTGATAGGAAGAAAGGAATGCCCTGTGTCCTTCTCACGTCTGTGACAGGCTCCGTTATCTGTGGCTGGACAACAAGAAGGCCAGAGACGAGAGTCTTCAGTGAGCAACCTTCTTGCATTCCGTACATAATAATAACAGTCTGTCATTGTGCAGATAGTACAAATACAACATTCAAGGATGTGGGAAGAACATATGAAGAGTAATCATCCAAGAGTCATTTCTCATACAAGAGTCTAGTAATATAATTTTCCATTACACTGATTAGGTGAGAATGGCTGGTGACAGGGCAGGCAGAAATGAGCAGGTGACCAGTGATGCCAAACTGTGACGATGCCTAAATTATCTGTCCCCTCTTCTACTATCGGTCATTCACACAAGGTATAATAGCTGTGTTGTAATTGGTGATTAACACGTTGATCATCTCAAACATACCAGTGCAAAAAAAAAAAAGGTTTTACAGCGTTGTAATGTTTAACTTTTTAACAGCATGTTGATACACTGATCCACAACCATGGTCACACCCTGGATTTGGATATTTGTATGTAGGAAGAAATCTGGCAGAGAAATGAAATGTTGTTTATTTTGACCAAAATACACCTCCAACTGTTTGGATTGCCCTTTAAGCTACCTCACTAATTGTGTGCATGACTTCGATGACTCACTCATGGTACAAAAATGTCCTTTATGACAACAATAATTGTAATCTATAAAACATGTTGTAGAATTTGAGTGATAAACAGCAACACTAATTACTGCATAACAGGTAACATTTGTGATGATTTTTATGACACTTAAACACAGTTTGGGTAGCTCGGGTAGTCTAGTAATTGCAAGGTCGCTGGTCGAAGTGTCCATTTACCATTTTCAGTTTACTTTGGCTTATGGCCTTAAACACATTGTCTCAAAGCATACTGCGAAACTTTTCCCACCTAATCCCAACACTCTACACAGCCCTTTTATACCAACAGTCTACATCGGGTAAATCAGACTCAGCCTCCATCTAGCTGGTTAGCTGTCCCCAGCTTCCCATATGTATATAACAAAGTCCTTGCAGTGTTGGTGGAGCTGATGCTGAGGTTTTTGGAAGTAGGGTGTAGCAATGGGGCTGGTTCTTGGCCCCTGACTCGACCTCAGATGGAACACAAAGAGTGTTCGTGATGATATTCTCATCTTCTACCCGGATCTTGACACCCAATAAACAGCACGTCCGTCAACTTTTTGTTAAGGTTGAGAAATATGACTTCCATGCTTCCACTGTCTTTCTTGGGATGAGTCATCGGCTCACCAAAGTGAAAGCCATAACTGAGTGGCCAGCACCCACCAGTCTGATGCAGCTACAGCTGTTATTGGGGTTTGCCAATTTCTACCAACATTTTATCCATAACTACAGACACATGGCAGCTCCTCTCACCGCCCTCACATCCAACTCCACTCCATTCCATTGGAGCCCTGCGGCTGAAACTGCATTTCAAGAACTCAAGCCACTTTGCCTTTTCTCATCCAAGTGGATCCAGACCTTCAGGCCATTGTGGAGGTTGACGCCTCTGACACCGGCGTAGGTGCCATTCTCTCACAACTATATCCTACTGACCAAAATCTCCACCCATGTGCTTTCTTTTCTCACAAGCTTTCTCCAGAAGAGAGCAACTACAATACTGACAACCCTGAACTTACGGCAGTTAAACTGGCCCTTGAGGAATGGCTTCATTTGCTGGAAGGTAACACCCCTTTGTTGTAAGGACAGACCTGGCCTACATCCAACAGTGAGGTTAGTTGAATTCTCATCAAGCCAGGTGGGCCTTATTCTTTGGTTTAGCTTTAACTTAACTTATTGTCCTGGCTCCAGGAATGTCAAGCCAGACGCCCTCTCCTGTCTTTTTTCAGCCAAGGCCACTTCTGAGCCTGATCCCATCCTGCCTCTGTCCTGCATCATTGCCCCAGTTACCTGGGAGGTCAAGTCCAGCGTTTGCCAGGCCCAGAAGAAGCAAACTGATTCAGTTAGGGCCCCTCTAACTCTCTGTTTGTTCCAAACTCAGTCTGCACAGATGTCCTCCATCGCGCCCACTCAACCAGGCTGAGCGGTCACCCTGGAATGAATTGAACTCCCGCCTTTCTCTGTCAGTGTTATTCGTCGCCCTCTATGGAAAGAGGGATTTTGTCACAGTCTGCTCAGTCTGTGCCCAGAAAAAGATGTCTACTAAACCCAACTGCGGTCTGCACTTCCCCCTACCAGTTCCTCGCTGTCCGTGGTCAAACATCAACCTGGATTTTGTCACTGGCCTGCCCCCTTCAAACGGTAACACAGTCATCCTCACTATTATTGACGTTTTTTCAAAATCAGTTGATTTCATTCCTCTGCCAAAAGCTTCCATCCTCCAGTGAAACTGCTGACCCCCTGGTAACCCATGAGTTTGGTTGACATGGCATTCCCTCTGATTTTGTGTCTGACTAAGGATCCCAGTTGCTCTCCAGATGTGGAAAGCTTTTGCTCTGCTCTCGGGTCCGCTGTTATGCTCTCATCTGGAGTTCATCCACTGACCAATGGCCAGACTGAGAGGACCAACCTGGAAGTGGAGACAGCACTGGGTTGTGTGGCTTCTGTAAACCCATCTCTTTGGAGTTCCCAGTTGTCATGGGTGGAGTACGCCCATAACTCCCTCTCTAATGCCTCAACAGGTTTGTCAATCTTGAATGTTGCCCTTGATATCAACCCCCCCCCCATTTTCCACCCAGAAAGAGAAAGTTGCTGTGCCCTCAGTTCGAGACCATCTGAGACATTGCCACCACATGTGGAGGAATGCAACCCTTCTACTTGTCAACACCAGAGCCTAGACTCAGGCGCACTGTCGCCATACTGCAGCTCCTGTCTACGACCCCCGGCCAACAGGTATGGCCTTCTCCTCAGGACATTCCCTGAAAAGGTGGAGTCCTGGAAACTTTTTCTGCGCTCCATTGGACAGTTTGTTATCGACTATGTTATTAACCCCTCTGCTCTCCTGCCTCCCACTGTGTCCATGCTACCTTTAAAATCAAAACTGTCCACTCTAGTGCCTTGCCGTAACAGGAACCATCTAAAAAATGCAGGTCAGGATCCCTGAGGACCAGAATTGAAGAACACTGCGCTGGACTATTGTAACACTCTCCTTTCTACCAAATATACAATAAATCAGCAACAATTAATTCAAAATTCTGCTGCACAAGTGCTGACTAAGACCAAAAGGAGAGCACTGGTTACCTTAGTTTTCGTATTGATTTCAAAATTCTTTTATTAGTTTATCAACAAACTATATCTCACACATGCTTTTGATTTATGGACCAGGAAGGCCTCTCAGATCATACAGCTCTTCTCTTTTAGCTGCTACACAATACAGAACAGGAACATTTGGTAATGCTGCTTTCAGGCGTTACCCTGCAAGCCGTTTGAACAGCCTTCCAGAGAATCTGAGAGGGGCTGGAAATATTAATATGTTTACACTTTTAAGTAGTGTTTTATAATTGTATGGTTTTAGTTGATACTTTTAATTTTTTTTATCATTACCATTTATTCTGTTTAATCAACATTTTACTGTTTATCATATAATTATTATATTATATTATTGCTTTTATTAGGATAATACATATGCATATGCAGAGTGTTTGATATCTTTTTTTTCATCATTATCTGTATTGCTTGTTTTATCTTTTATTCTTTATATTTTATTATTTTAACAATGCTTATTTTATTGCTGTCTTGGTGTGTATTGGTCTTTAGGTCTATTTCTGTTTTTGAATATCCCAAGTTTTGTTTTCATTCACATGTAAAGCACTTTGAATTGCATTGTGATTTGTTTGAAAGGTTCTATATGAATAGAGGTTGACTGATTGATTGGTTGAGTGATTTATTTCACTGTTTATAAATATGAACCAGTGGTCCTTGTGGTCCACATCAGTTGCTCAGTGGTCTGTGGTGTGGTCCTGTGGTCCCTGCTGTGGTCCCTAGAGAGATTGGATGGATGGATGGATAGCTAGCATATCCATTTAGCTAGCTAGCTAGCTGGCTTGCTAAATGGATAGATGATCGACTAGGGTCCTATAGGCCATCGATCGACTAGGGTCATAGGCCATAGTGTAGGCCGAGGTAAGTAGAGAGACATATAAGCATACATTTTTAATTCAGTTAAATTCAAATATCTTTATTGGCATGAAAAAAATACCAAAGCAGTTTAGATTTACATTCATAAATTGAATGTTTGGTAACATACAAATCATACATTATCTCACAGAGGATATATACAAATAATATTTATGAACCAAAGGAGGGCTTACAATTTCTCCATTTATTACAGTGGATATGATACTTAACCATGAGTAAAATATAAAATTAATCATGTCAGAGACAGATGAGAGTAAAAAGATGTCATATCATGAAATTTCTGCAGTGGCAGTATATCATGCAGTCCATTCTTCTTTGGTGGCCATATACTATAATTGTACCGGTTTTAAAGCTTTAGTTAATACCATACCATATCCCTAATTTCTAGGACCTTGCGAAGTGTTTCTGCGGCGTGTTTGCATGTGTTTTTGAACTGATGAAGACGTCTTCTCTTGGTTTGTGTATTTGCATGTTTTCTTAAGTTGCAGCGCGTTCGCCCCTGTCGGCCACCGTAACTTTACGTCAGCAGCCGTAAAGCAATGGACTAGATGACAATAATGATATGAGATAACTGAACACTGTAACGTTAGTTCACAGAATTGTGTCTATCTGAAGCCGTTAAATCCAGATAAAGTTTGACATTATCAATTTGCCAACCTCTCCCTCGTCGCCACGTCCAAGCAGAGTATTTTAGTAATTCTCTGTGTCCCTCTTGTGAGGCGAGAAAGCGACGAGAGCCAGTGGAAGAAGAATTGCTTTTAGCCAGTCATTGCCATGGCCTCCGAAAGCGGCGATAGCAACATGGATAGAGAAATGATTCTGGCCGACTTTCAGGTGTGTCTCGTTTGTATGTCCTAGATATTTTATTCAGTATTTAGTAATGTTATTTCCGCTGTTGAATTTCCTTGGGCTGCTGTCAACAAGAGGACACACGACCTGACTGGCTGCGTAAACAGCAGACCTGAGCTCAGCTTTGGTTTATGTGACTAGCATATCAAGCTAACAAACTGACAGCTTGCTAACTGATTCTGAGGGGAATTATTAGCTGTAAGCTCGCGAACTAAATGACGGCTGCCCAAAGCTGCCAGTCGAAATAGCGGAACGGTTTCTGTTTTGTGCTGGTTTCAAGTTGGCTCGCTTGACAGATAACGACGATGTAGTTAGCTAAAGGGAGAGCTACGCTGCTCACGTTAACTGTCAACTTGTTTACAGATTGCCAGTTGTCCTGTCAGGTTTTTGAATCCTCATCAGAAACCGTTTGTCCGTTGAAGACACCGGCCTTTTAGCCCGTTTTGCACGTAGGAAGGTATATTTTAACGGTGCGAAAATGCAGGCCATCATAAAATGCTTCCCCTGCAAACTGTCATTAATTTAGCATTCTGTTGTTTTGATTACCGAGGGTAATGACCTCAACATCAAAATAATTGACGTCCTTCCTCTAAAATGTACACATTGAAAACTAAGTATAGCCCTTTTCTTCGGTGGTGTCCTTCTCATGGCTTTGTTACAGTAATCTTGTGTTTTGAATTGTTTAATTAGGTCACCTTATCACATTTTGCCAAACCGGTTCATAGCTCAAACTCTTATCAGATTCAGCATTGATTTCTGTCTGTTTATGTTTTATTTGGATCTATTTCTGTTTCTGTTATGTTTTATTTATTTTTATTTTTTTTAATGCTACATTGAGGTAATACTTGTAACTTCCTCATCATTGAGCTAATCATTCTCTCTACCTTTGCAATGAGTGTTGCACCAGATGTGTCAGATGTGGGGTAAAATGTTGCGAGATTACTTGGGAGTCTGATTTTAGCATTGTGTCTGATTTTAGCATTGTGCATAAGACAGATGCTGTGCATACAACAAAAACAGAGAAAACAGTGTTAATAATAACAGCAGTGATGGTTAAAGTAGCATTACATGGTCTTAAAACAGGCAAAAGAGCCATTTGATATATAAAATATCCTTCTTTCTGGTCTTTACAGCTGTAATTAATATACACAAGGAAACATGCACTACATAATAGTTATATCAAAAGTATAAATGCTGATAGACACCATAAGCAATTGAGCCAAAGAAATCTAGACCAACCAACAACAATATAAAACATATATTGTAACAACAAACATGCATGTACATGCAATGCATATAGAACAAAAGGAGCATTTATCACTGTGTTTAAAAACATAATATTTGGATAATAGTAAAGGCCTTTTTTGCATGTTTCTTTTTGTTGGCAGCTGAAGCTAGCATAACTTTAAAATTAAAACTGAAACTCTTTCTTGGGTTATTTTATGTGGGCATAATGTTCCAGGGGTTTTGTGGAGCACTTGTTGCCATAAACAATTCACTCAATTTTACTGTCTACAGTTAGAATTTAAATTTAGCATTTGCATGAAATAAAGTCTAATGTTTCAGTTTTGGCATACATTTCTCAGTTTGCTATCAACACTGCTGTTTAAATATTTGCATGTGTCCACTGTATCTGTCTTTTGACCTTTATTTATGTTACATCAGAAGGCTTATATAGCACTCTGACCTAAATAAAATGGTCTGTTTAGATTTAGGTAATGGTTGTTCCACGAGTTAGTAAACTCATCCTTAATAAGTCAATAGTCATGATCCTTGCCCTGAAAGTGAATCCAGATCAACAGCGTCATCTGCATACTTTTGGATATGCCTGTGTCTCTGCTGACTTCTACTGTCATTAGTGATTACACAAAAGTGGTTATAAAACTAAACCTGAGAAAACTAGTGGAACAGGAGGAGCAAGTTTGCACAGCCACCCTGTGATCTCCCTGATAAAATATACACAACAGATAATAAAAATGATTTAAAATGCTTTTCTGTGAAAACAAAATCAGCCAGGAAGAAATTGTACAAATTAAAGCATAACTTGTTTTCCAGATGTTTTGAAACTTCTAGTTGTTTATTAATGTTGGTAAGCAGAGTAGAAGTGATATCATTTACTCCTAAACCTCCTTTTTTTTAAGTTACACTGACCAAAATATATAGAAACAACTTTTGCTCTGCGTGTCTGCCTTGTTTTACACTAAAAAAAAGAATACAAAGAAATAAGGTTAAAGCTGTTATTGGAGTAGCTGTACCTTGACCCATATTGCAGTATTGTAATAACTTTATACTATGAAGAACATATTTTTTTTGGTTCGCTTTGCAAGGGTAAGGAGTCCAAGGTATCAAACAGAAATCAGAGGTAATGTATTTGTGTCCTCCTTTTGATCAAGACATCACTGAGTGGCTCTCGTTCTTGTGAAGACTGCCACCACTTTATATTGCTGTTATGGGTTGTAGCTTAAAAGTTGAAATGGTTCTGATGATTTCATCTTTTCCATTCTGTTTTATTGTAAAATGTATTTTTTATGTGCAGGAAGATGAGAACGTTTCATCAGAAAGACTGCAGCAGAATCGAACAAAATGCATTTCCCACTTGTAATTCCCTTTTCTTTGTTTTTTCCTCTCACAGGCTTGCACTGGAATTGACAACATTGCAGAGGCAATCACTCTGTTAGAGCTTAATAACTGGGATTTAGTGGTAAGTTCATTATCTGCAGGCTTTGGGCCTTGCTCTTTGACAGACAGGCTTAGTCCATCTAGAGTGCAAGTTCAAGAGGCCATTTAACATCCAATAACAAACACACTCTCTGTTTTATTTTATGACCAAATCCTTTCTTCATTTTACCCGGTATGCTTTACGAAGCAGGTGGCCGGACTGCCACCCTCAGTGTGGTGACTGTTAGAGAGAGGGTGTCCTGTGAGGTGTGAATGTTGAATTGAGAGACTCTGTGAGAAAGAATGTGCTATGTTAAGTTTGTATGAATTCATGATAAGTATGAAAAACAAGGAGCCCTTTACTGTGCTGTTCATATTGGAAGGGGTCAGTCTATATTTAGGCTGATGCTGGTAGAAGTCCAAAGCAGGCAGCAGCAGCAGTCCAAGTAGTGGCAGAAAAGACAGTGGGGCCTGGGCTCACTGCACCTGTAAATCTGATGACTTGCACTTCCTCTGCAGTAGCTGGTAGTTTTTGTAAACATCGATGACAACAAATCTGCTTGTGTGTGTTGGTACACTGCGTTTGGCTGAGGAGTGCGGTGGTTAGAAAGCAGTGTTTCCCCCAGGATGTTGTTTAGCAGAGCAAGAATTTGTTTAATTCACCCAGATCCAGATGCACCTCATCTGGTGATCAGTTTAATTAGTAAATGACCAACATTTCAAAGGCATACATTGGGGTCAAAAAGTCTGAGACCACTAGTCAAAATATCAGCTACAGTTTGAGTGAAAAATTGAATCTTTGAAAAATGTCCATGAATTTCAGAATATCTTGGTATTTATTCGTCCCACTTTTGCTTTAATGTCGGCATGCACTCGAGCTGGCATGAACTCCACAAGTTTGTGTAAAACCTGCTGACTCGCGTTATCCCAGCATGGTTTGACAGTGTTCCACAAAGCTTTGTGTGATGTCACAGAATGGTTGGCTTTCTCAATCTTCATGTGCCCCATAAACGTTCAGTGGTGTTGAGGTGACTGTGAAGTGTAGTCAGTGACGGTCAGGACTCCTTGGTCTTCTTTTCTTTGGTCTTCAAGTAGTTCTTGCAAAGCTTTGAGGTGTGTTTGGGATCTACACAAACAAATCAGGTTTTGCACAAACTTGTATGCTGTAATCAAAGCAAAAGGGGGTACATATAAAATATTTTTAAAATCTCAAAAACATTTTCAAAAGATTCCACATTCCACTTTCCACTCAGTTGTAATGAAACAATGGTATTAGATTCAAAACAAATGCAAAACAGAAGTATTTTGACTAGTGGCCTCAGACTTTTTGACACTACTGTATGACATTTGCTCTGTGTAATAGTCTTTTCCTTTGCTTCCTTTCTTTTTACTCGCAGCATTGGACATTGATAATCCATAGGATAGAATCAAAGGACCACAGACTATGATAAAACAATGATATTCTTACCTTTATAATAAACAAAAAGCAAAAGGCTAGGCACAGCTAAATTGAAAAGCAGAGTCTTCGGTGACCTAATACTCCTGATTAGCAATGCTGTGGTGTGTGTTTAGTCATGATAACTGCCACCACAGTTTGTGGCACTTTACCAACAAAGGCTGTGTGGCTTCCTGCTAAACTGATCATGCAACCATTAGTGCTTTACATAAGATGACCATAGATGATTATTAGATGCTACATTAGAGGTCAGCCGTAAGGTGTTAAGAGTAACTGAGAGGATTGTGGTGTCCATGTCATGAATGTAATTGAAGCTAAATGGTGGTCTGTGGAGTTTTTGACCTTTAGTTGCACTATAGAGCTTTTATGAGCAACACCCCATTTTGTTGATCTCGTGTTTGTTTGTTTGTTTGATTACGGTTTCACACAAATCAACAGGTGGCAATAATGCGCCAAGATATACAGCAACACGTCAACAGAGGCAGGGATAGAAGAAGACTGCTAACATGCTAACATGTAAACATGGATGTAAACAAAGCAGGATTTAGAATGCTTACAAATGGACTATGCAAATGTTTTATGAGGCAGGAAATGCAGTCTACATGATGTTAGACCTCAAGAATGTAAAGAATGCATTTTAGTGAGAAGCACTTCATATAAACAACTTTTGTTTGTTAACAAGAAAAACCTACAGGGCTCCTTTTAATGTTTTCTGTCATACATCTCCTTCATTCAGTACAACAAGAGTAGGGGACATGGTTATACCAGCTCATAACAGCTAACTTAACTTTGCTTGTTTTGCAGTGAAGAATAGTGAGTGTTCGAGAGAAATCCAATCAATTGTGCATTCAGACAAAAGCTCCCTGCAAAGCTGACAGTGGTTACTGTCGTGTTTGTCCTCTCAGCTCTCTTTGTTCTCATCAGCCACCCTATTTGAATATTTCATCCTTCTCTGTCGCACTTTGATTCTGCCAGCAAACAAACATGATGTTACAGAATCGACTAAAATATAACTGGTAGCTGGTTTGGACTGACTTGGTTCAACCAGTCACCTTAGCAGGCAGCCTTGTTGTAGGTTCCTTCCTCCTTTTTTTATGATTGTTTGAAAATAAAGCACTATTCTTTTTGACAAAGTGTGTAACCGTTTTAGAGCATATAGTGCTCCTAGTCTTGTCATGGGGTGTTAGAAATAATTGTCTTTGAATATACGAAAGATTTTCATGACAAAATGTATTGAAAGTTTGGAAATGGACTGCCTGTCTCTTAGTCACTGTCAAATTATCTTTACATATATGCTACAGTATCTGCTAGTCTTGTTCAAACATGCCCTTTAATGTTTCGGCTATTATTCAATGTTTTGTCATGGTGTAGATTCCTTATATGTATTTTGTTTATTTTGGATAGTTTAAACTTTACGAATCCCAGAACAGTCTATCTGTTCTCATTATCAACAACACAACTATTCTCATTAGCAACAATACAATATAGTAACTAAACCAAGAAAATGGCCTTATTGTGTTGTATAATGTATTTCTGCTTTCATTACAGGCAGCCATAAATGGAGTCATACCACAGGAGAATGGAATCTTACAAAGGTAATAACCATGCTGCCACACATTTAATGTAAATGAAAGAAAATTAATTGGCTTACAGCACTAAACAAATGCTGCCTGAGATCATCATATGATGTATGACTTTTCGACACACTGTTGTTCTTTCTGCTGCCACACTAGAATGATCATGTTCACAAAGCCAAGGAAATATGAGTAGTAATATGGGAGTAATATCTCTATACTATATTAAGAAAAATAGGAAATATGGGAGTAGGGATATACGTCACTGAGGAATATTTGCCTGTAACACGAGTATATATCTCCAGTGTTGTACATGAAGCAACTTTAAAACAATGCAGGACAGAAAGCCTGATTAGCCCATAATTGAACTCCTCACTTCAATGTTGACCAGGCAATGTGAACTTACAGATTCAGTGTCTATCCTAAATTTTTCCATGAACTTGGCATTTATCATAATTATTGTTGGTATAGTTTGTACTCTGCTTGAATAGTGCAGTTAACATTTGGACTGTTTAGTGGATATATTTCCATATACATATCCAGCAAATAATGCTAACATAAATTCTTCTGAGTTGGAGATCACTGCTCCTGCTATGGTTTCTATTCTGTTTTTTAATGGAGGAATAATATAAAAGACACTGCAACTGCAAGGAAACTTTCTGCCAAGAGTGGAGTTGTACACAGTTTCTGAATAGAAAAGGTTTTCTTTAAGAGGCTTTGAGCCCTTCACTTTCCTTCAACGGTTAGTTTACACTCATGAATGCACTGAGCTGATCTGAACCCTCTCAAACGGGAGATGTTCTGTTTAACCGTTGTATTTTGTGTACACACTTGTGTGCATGTGTGCGCATGCATGCATGTACTTCAGTGTGGTTCAGGCCCTTGGGCCATGAGAATATTGCCGGTCTTTCTCAAGGGCACACATTGCTATGAATGGAGGCTGGCAGGCAGCGTGACCAGCAGCCAACACATTTACTAAGTGGCTGGCACTGGTATGAGTAGGCTGGCGTTGCCCAGTAAACAGACTCTGGTGACGTGACCTGAGCCAGAGCCAGTTGGAGGCTACGCCAACGCTTCTGTCTAAAATGCATCTCCCTTGTGTCCTCTTTAGTAAGCAGGCTGGGAATTATAAAAAGCTTGCTTTGTTGATCATTATCCACAGCTCACCAGGTCATCAGTGTGTACATTTTTTGTCCTCAGACATGATAAAAATGCTGATTCTTCTCTTGCACTCTGTCACTGATCAGACAGTTTGTCTGTGGGTGAGGGGCTCAGCAGTCCTGTCTGCTTTGGGACACCTTTTGGACTGCACATGAGAACAGTGCCATCTAAGTGTAAGGCAGCGAGGAACTACACCCAAACAGCAACAACGGACAATTTAACGACCTCTGGTGCTGGTGTGCCAAGTTTAGGAGGAAGCACTTGTTCTGAGTGCTCCCGCTATAAACTAGTATTTTCTTTCCCTCAGATGCTTTCAAGAATTGTAAGAATCCTCTTTGCAAGCTCTCTTGTGTTTATCCTTTGGTTTTTGGAGTAAAATCTGCTGCTTTATCTGTCTCATTTGTATATCCTCTAGCCACAATACATTTCTGAGATGATAGTAGATGTCAGTCTGTTTCATGTTGGTAGCACTTACATTTTATGCTGAATGTTATCTCAATAGCCCTACACAAATACTACCATGTCCATTAAATGTTCCACATCTTTAGATGCTCTTGTACTCATGCAGTGATGTTGCTAGGTATGCGTCCTGTGCTTTTTTTTGCCTCAGACTTCGTTTTAACACCTTTCTTTGTCATCTGTGATGTGAAAACAACAACAACAACAAACAAACAATAGACTTTCGCAAAAAAGTGTGCATTCTGGTCACTGTTCATTTCTAAAATCCTGGTGCACCATGAAGTGTCTCTCCTGTCGGGCTGCTGACAAGAGTCCAGGGCCAACTCTAGCCATTTGGTGAAATTTAGATTTGAAACTTGAAACTTGTTTACCAACCACTTTACCTCATGTTTAGGAGTTTAATTCTACAACTTGTCAGAAATTACAAATTTTATGGGGGACCCACTTAGATGACCAACTGTGGGTCCCACAGACTCACTAAATGGAAAATGTATCAACATCACTGCTCATGGCATGACTTACTTAAGTGGGATTGTTTTTGTCTTTTCACATCCATTAACTTGTATGCAGAGTTTAAAACAAGTTAATGTTTGTGTGACCAACCTCTTGGGAAACAGTCAATTTTTTGTGAAATGATCTCAGTATGTAGTAGAGGTTGACCGATTAATCGGTGTGGCCGATAGGACCTTTTATTGACTAAAATATAAAACTAGTGTTATCGGCTGAACTGGCTCCGATAGTTGCCGATGGCTGCGCAGTCTTCACCTACCACGCGGGGGAGTATGTCACCATTTTGCAAGGAGGTTCGATGAGTCAACATCTCTTAAGTTACTCTATCTTACTAACATTACAAAGCCCGAGTTTTTAATATCGACCGATTCATTGGCTATCTGCTTTTTCCTTCTCCCAACTATCGTTATTTTATCGGCCTTTAAAATCCACTATCGGTCAGCCTCTAGTATGTAGTTGATAAATATAAGCATATTTTTTCCTTGGTCACAGTAACTATTCTACTGGTCCAATTATGATTTTTAGGAATCGTTTGAATCTTTAAATAACTGTTTTGTTACTAGGTTTGTTTTGTAACTGAAGTGGTGGGTGAAGGAGACAGTTGCAACGTGATACCATTCTGTTGGGTTAATCTCCCACCCTATTGGTCCAGCCTGTTTGTGGAGGTTTTGCGGCTGTTGACCGCTAAACCTACGCCTCAGGACAGTGGCCTCTTTAATGTGGCGGGCCAAATAAAATACAGCTTTTGTTAGAAAGCCTTAAGTCTGGCACTGTGTTCCTGCAAGACAGTTGCTGCTTACACTTCAAGTAACAAAGAGGACACTCTGTTCATGAGCTGGAGAAAAAAAACATTATTTACTGTGTTGTGTGAAACATGGGTCACACACTGAGCAAGCAGCAAAGAGAAAAGCATGTAGGACAATAAGCCATTTGTTGTTGTTGTTGGTGTATTTTTCTGTCTTGCAGTAACCTCTATTTACAGATATTTGTTTCTTATAGCACCTGTTACACCCTGAGATTTTTAAGATTCTATATCAAGACTGAGCGATCAGTCTCCCACACCATCAGTAACCTTGTCACCTCTGTACAGTAACTTTTCCAGCGAGGCGAGCCAGTCCAGCATGTACGGACCTCCAAGCCAATCAGAAGCAGCCGATGCAGCAGCGGGAGGTGCAGTTCCCCCCACCTCCTCTTCCTCTTCGTCCTCCTCTCCTCCGTCATCCTCGACTTCGGCATTTTGCCCAAGCATCTCCTCCTCCCGACACATTGTAGAACGTCAGCCTCGCATGCTCGACTTCAGGGTGGAGTACCGACAGCGCACTGTAGAGCTGGTAGTGGAGGAAGGCAGCACAGTCGGTGAGCACCACACACACTGATATACATACAATGATACATACAATGCTCAACATATCACAATATCTTTTCGTGCAGAATGTAAGACTTTCATATGCATTGATCTGTATAAATCTAATTTACAGGAGAAATCAAACAAATCCTTGAGACAGAGCTTGCTGTTCCAGTGTCCAAAATGCAGCTGAAGGGATGGAAGAGTGGAGATGTGTCTGACAGTGTGAGTTGATAGACCTTGAAATAAGTGTTTGTCACAAACATGTATGTGTAAAAACAGAATGGAGCAACAAGAAAAGAAAAAAAACTAAAATTGTAGTATTTTATATTCTGTTTCTCTTGTGTTTTTACTTCAGTTTGACTGTCTGCTCTGTGTCTTAACCTGAATGTGATCATTTTAAATGTAACATTTTAGCTGCATGTATCCTAATATTTACATTGTTCAGTGTGTATTAATTTTCTGCCTGTGTATGGTTAGGTGATTTATTTTATTCATTTATTTTTACATTTTGTTTGTAATCTTTCAATCTTATTGTTTTTGTAATACTCATTTTGGCCACAAGAGGCTGAAGTACACCACAACCCCATGTTATAAATAGGAAATTTCCAAGAATTGATGTCTTTCAAGTTTTAGTTTTCTGCATGCTCTTAACAAATATAAATATATATTGTGTTAGCAAGCTTTTTAGCTTTACTGTCATGCCTTGTTTTAAGAGTGCTTGATCCTGGCAAAACTTTTATGTCACCTGTTTACACATTCAAAATGAATCACAATATTTATTTTTCTTATTCGCAAAGATTAATCTGTAAATTCCTGGCAACTATTTTGATGACCGATTTATCGGTTTACGTCATTTTTTTAAGAAAAACATTTTAAATTCTCAGATTACAACTTCTTAAATGTGAATATTTTGTTTACTTTGTTTGTTTACTCCTCTATGACAGTAAACAGACTATCTTTGGGTTGTGGACAAAACAAGATATTTGAGGACTTCATTTGGCATTTTGGGGAACAATGATTGCCATTTTTCACCATGTTCTGACATTTTATAAACAAACAACTAATCAATTAATCAAGGCAATACTTGACAGATTAATTGAAAGTGAAAATGATTGTTAAAATTCAAATTCAGTCCTTGTTTATTCTCTTACCTCCCGTTTGTGTGTGTTAAACCAGACGGTGCTCAGAAGTTTACACCTGCCCAAAAACAACAGCCTGTATGTCCTGACCCCAGACATCGCCCCTACTGCCAGCACCAGCAAAAACAGGTATTCAGCCCTGCGTCCAGCACACACTCCCTCTTCTTTCTGTATGTGATCTCACAATCAATCCACCCTTCTACTTCCCATCCTGGTACACATGCACTATAAAATATTATACGTGGTATGAGTGTAGTATCTAATAGCAAACACCAGGTGGCGGTGTATGTCCAGTTATGGAGAAGATGTTCCAGAATCCAGCAGCAAATACCATTTTCATTGGTATATTAAGAGACATTTGACCTGCCAGTGCACATTCATTTTCTCACGTGCATTGTGACATTTTGAGCGGAACATCCATCACCGCAATCTCTGTATGTTGTGTAAATAATAATTTTCTCTCCCGCCTTCGTTTTAAGCCTGACATTGTTGCTTGCTGAACGCTGTTTTGCATCTTGCTCGTCAAAGACTGTGTATATCTGATATCCACACTCCATATCTATCATTTATTCCTTTTTCGATTTTTTTTTTTTTATAAAAACACACCAGTCTATCACAATCGTGACAGTACCCAGGGACAATGGAGATTTGTTCAGAAAGCTTCATTAAGCCAGTGTTCTCCATCCAGAGCGTGTTCTGTTCATTTCCGTGGATCCGTGGCAGTATTAGCAACCTTTGCTTTTGAAATGTCAGGCTGCTCAGATGTGAAGTCAAAGCAGTAATACAATCACCGGTGGCAGCTGAGTGTGTGATTGTCCTTTCATCAGCGTCAGGTAAACATTGTCCAAAGAAGTCATATTTCTCCCTTCATTTCATCTGTGTAGTAAAGAGTGACCAAGACCCTTTTTATTTTTAATTTGGGCGTAAGAGGACTGGTATAAATGGATATATGAGAGGGTACATTCATGTCTATGTGTAAGCTATTGTGTGCGTGGACATGTTTTTGATTGAATTTGCCTTGCGTTTGCATGTGTGTTTGCTTGATGCCGTTGTCCCTGTGTTGTATGTGTGGATGGCAGACAATTCTAGGCCAAGTGAGGGAGGTGAGGACATGCACTGTTGTTCCTGTGATTATTAAAAGGATTGCTCGTATTTTTAGAAGCCTGTGTTACTCATCATTAATCAGCCTCACTGTGTTCATTAGTCAGAGTGATGGACTAAAGATCTGAGTGAGGACTACATATCACAGTGTCTAGGAGCACCAGAAAATCAAATTAACAGCAAATTAAACCTAGTTTTTCATTCAAAAGCAAATGTTGAACAGTTGACTTATGAACGCGCAATATTGTGAAATTAATGATTTTTTTGAGGGATGTTGTTATTGCTATTTTCCCAAACAAGTAATTACCATCATCACCAACCCTTAACATTTAAACATCAGAGGGAAGTCTTTTAAAGAGGGCTTACCAAACTATTTTTGTAAGAGGTACCCCGACATCCCAGTCTGATGAGTTCAGGTACTCTTTCATCAACACCACTATTTAAGTTCCAAATGTGTTAATTTGAATAAATTTAACTGATAGTTATTTAATAGAGGTGAACAATATTGGAACATTTTTATTGTACACTATTTATCGGTATCAGTGAAACTATAGTGGATAAATTCAGATGTTAATACAAAGTCAAATTGCTTTCATGGGCTTAACAACCACGACATCTACACACTCTGATACAATAGGTAGCGGTATGCAACATTACAGTTTTGGTTGCAATATGCCAATTAACACAGAGAAGGACAAGAAGAACAAGCACAGCACGTGTACACATCCATGCTGTAGGAAAAAGTTTTTATTTTAAAACAACAACTCTTATTCAAGCTATGGAATATTAAACCACCCATCTGTGCTGCCTACAGCTTAATCTTTCAGACCCTCAGGTGTGCATAAAGTACTGGTTGTGAACTCATTTTTTAAAATCCAAAAATGTGAAATTGTTGGTTATCTTATCAGAGCGACTGTGAGCATCGTTATCGGTATCAGCTGAAAAAAACAAACATATTTTGCATCCCCATTATTATCCAAGTATTAATAATTTATAAATGGATATAAAATTCAATGTTAATATATATATATATATATATATATATATATATATGTATATATTTACATAATTTGACTTTCAGTGTTAGTGCGGTCTGTTTTCATTCATACTACAACCACGTAGAGTGGCAAAAGCTGTATGCTCCAGTTCTCTAGCTAACTGCTTCAACACTATGTCATCTCCTCTTCTTGCTAGCTAGCTAGTTTTCATGCACTCTTAATTGTAATAGCACCTAATTTATTTGTCAAAGGTGACTCAATATGTTGATGTATTTTTTGTCCAATCATTAATGTTTTTAAATAAATTGGGCTACTCTACAAGCTCTCCATGTTACCCCCCTGGCAACAGCAGAAGTATACGTACCCCTGGTTGGGAATCAGTGTTTTCAAGCATCTCTGGGGTCCCCTTACTATACTAGTAGCATGTTGTTTTTAATATGTTGTTTGTTAAAAAGACAGCTGTCAATTTAAATGATGAATTAAAACATTTTTAAATTCTACTCCTGATTCGGAGAGTTGTGAAAGGGCGCGAGGACACCCTGGGACACTGTTTTGTACAACAGTCTTACTGTATCTGTCTGAATTGTTAACATTTAATGAAATTGGCCTTGTTATCAAAATGATGCCTGTGTTGGCCAGAGTTGTTTATAGCCTCTCACATAACGGCCCGAGTTTGTTTGTTGACAGTGGATTCAAAATTAAAATTGTACTGTAACTCTCCCCACACTTCCTCATGTTAGCAGCCAAGCAAGCATCCACATGTCACCAGAACACTTGTAAAAGAAGTCATTTGGCAGTTTGCCGCATTGCCTGCTAGTTAGGCTAAGTGGTAGCTATATTGTGTTGGCAGCTAATGGCCCTCATCTCCCCAGTCTTCCCTCCCTCGCTCTCGTCTCTGCCTCTCCTCGTCTTCTCACTCCCCCACCAACTGCTGTGTCTTTTTAGCAGCACCGTTGCCATTTCTCCAAGTGTTATCGATATCATTTTGGGTGTCAGGAGCTCATTATTCTGTGTCAGCTATTTTGGTGGAGGACATATGGGGCTGAATTGAATGGGTGGTCTCCTGTGTGTATGCACATGCATTTGTGTTTAAATGTGTGTGTGTGTGTGTGTGTGTGTGTGTGTCTGCGTGTGTGTGTGCGCACGGTGACCCTGTTGTCATACTGGGAGAGGATAGGTGACAGATCACAGAGTAGTGGGGGGAGCAGTCCCCTGTAGCGGGACCAGACAAGCTGTTAGTTTGCAGTAAAATTAGTGTGGTCACACTGTAAATCCGCAGTTTGTGCAATTTGTGTGTAGTTTGTGTAGATTGTTGCAGTAGACAGAGCTCAGTGCCAGTAAAGGCCTTAACCTGATGTTTGTAGGAATGGAAGCACACATTTTCACCACCATATCATATCAAAGTACTAATGTGTCTTGATAAAGTGAACTTGTCTGATCTGGTACCACACTATCAGAAATAATCTTTGCTCTAATTATTAATCACAGATGTGTGTCTCTTCAAAACAATTACTTTGTTGTACTTTAACATATTATAATTACAGTAGCCTATTTTAAGTTTTCCCTCTCTCACTATTGGTCTAAGTGGAGTATATTACAAACATTGTTTCTATAGTCTCATTATTAATTTAAGAAACAAAATCAATAATTGCTTTTCTGTTGTTGTGGTGGAACTGCTCCTAATATATGAAAAACTGCAAAAACAAAACACTACTATACAATTGAAGTCATAGCTATAGTGCCCATAACAATGAAACAGATTAAACTGGATCAGTCCAATTTATAAAATAGCTGTAGATACTTTCTTTATCCATGGTATAAAATTTGTTTTCACTTTAATGAAAACACACTGCAGCACCGCAAAGGCTAACATGAGGTCAAGGACTGTACCTTTGTCCCTGTTTTACTCAGCCTTCCTTCAAGTTTCATGCCTCATCCAATTAAACCTGCCTCCTCACTTGACCCCACAGTAGGTGATTATCATCACCTTATTAACAAAGATGAATCAAAAACTCTAAATAAATAAATAAATAGAAGACGTAACATATTTCATTTTAAAGTGGCTCTGTAGAACTTCTTTGTTGTGCTGGAAGCTGGTCATTAGGTGATGTTGGCGGACTCCATTTCTAAACTAACGTTAGCTACTGTTGCTTTCTGTTAGCAGAGCAGAAAGAAGCACTGAGACTGTGAATGTGCATAAAGTCACATCCTTTGGACCTGACATTAGTCCTTCACAAAGAAATCCACAGTCCAGCAACCGGGAGACACAGAGGTCTAATTTTTTCATGTCACCTTGCAATCCATTCACATATGGCCCTTAAAAAAATGATTAATACTTGTAAATTGCTACACATATTACAGAGAGCCCCTTTGAGTGGTCTGTTTTTGCTTTCACAGCTGCTGTTTTTGAAAATAGTGACACCAAAGAAGAAGAACATTTAATTGTCACACAGGTTTCCATAATTATGTCTGGGCAGTCATTTCATTTTCTGGAGGGTGGCACAAGACTGACCAAATTACAGCCAGCCTGCCTGAGAAATTCACTCACTTTCAGAAAGCTTCATTATGAGGAGCTATAAAGAGCTGTTTTTTTTTTTTAACATAGTAATTGCACTAAAATAAACATTATACCAGGTTTGTTTTGCTTGTTTGGGTTTGTGCATTTCCAATATTGGTCATTCTTAGTCAAGTTTTCTAGAAGAAACTGGAAGATACAGAAATATCATGACTATGACTCACAGAGATATATAGTTGCTATATGACAGTTTCTGATTAATTGTGCACGTTCTTCTTCCTAGTGCACAGGTTATAAAGAACCACATTTGCCTACCGTGGTTTAGCAGTGAAATGCAGATGTATGTAATTCTGTGTTATGTTTTGGAACCAGGATAAATATCACAAAGCATTTGAAAACATGTATCCACTCTTATTCCTCTCAGTATCAGTGGCCATTGAATCACTTCTATTGTCCCAGAACTTGACCAAAACCCTCAGTTAAAATGGTTATCTTTAGTTATGTGTTTTCAGTAGGGTCAATGAAACTGCCACCGTCACCTAAGCTATACTTGTTTGTATTTGTAGTCTGAAAAGACAGTTATCCACCCGAATTTAATTTCACAATGTTTATTTGCTTCAAATTGTTGCTGAGTAAAAAATGCAAATGTCCCATAAATGGTAATATCCCTGGCAATTACTTTGTAGAGCTTGGCTCATGCAGCACACACACCTAAACCAATCGGACTGATTAAATAGTGCAGCACTGTCATTATGATCCTGCTGAGTAAACTCCTCTTAGTTGTCTTGTTTGATTAGAAATAAATCTTGAGGCTTTGGGAGATTTTCCTTTGAGCACCAATCCATCTCAGGTAGTTATTTAGTTAGTGATGTGACGTGCAGTGAGTACTGCAGTGTTAAACCTGGTCTGAAGAAGGTTTTTCTCTGTGGCCATGTTGATGACTGCCTGTGAATACAAGAGGGTGTTGAGGAGGAGCTAATCTCTTGCATAAATGATGAAGGCCTGATGAATATTTCAATGGAGCCTGTTTCCTTCCTCGTCGATTCTCCGCTCTGCTCTCAGGAAGCGTATTTGCCAAGGAAAGGTTATTTTAATTTGAACCCTTGGAGAAATTTGAAATTGCAAAAAATGATTCATTAGGTTTTGTGTGGTTTTTTTTTACTGCGGATTCCTGCCCCCCCTCCTCCCACCTTTCTCCCTTTCTGTGTCAGCTATCCAGCAGCAGATTCACGGCTTGCTTTAGGTAGATAGCTAGCCAGTTAGCTAAAGCAGCTCTTATTGGAAGTATCTAACAGTTAGCATGCTGATTAACTTTGCGACAAGATGGCAGACCAAAACAGAGCAGAGCCCCAACGGTTTCGCATCCTTCTGCTTTGTTGTGGATGCAAATTGTGGAGGAGGTAAGAAGACCTTGTGTGTACTTCATGACCTCCTCTGTACGTGTTGGAGGCAAAATGGTCAGTCGGCATGTACTATCCTGGTCAGCGCATTATTACGTGTTTGTGTGTCTCTAAGCAGTTGAAACACACGCATGATGGTTATGAATGTGTGTGTGTGTATGGGTATTTGTGTTTTGCAGGCACATGCCACATTGTGTGTGCGTGTGTGTGTCTGGCAGTGCTAGTTTAATAAGGTCTAGAGTCTGCTCTGTGCCGCAGGGACTCACAGCTTAGGCGATGGGCTTACCTCAGAATGAAACCAATCTGTTTAGCCTGCTCTCCTCCCCTGCAAAACGCTCCATTTTCTCTGTCCATAAAGTTAAATGACATTTTCCTCCCGGCACCCTTATGCCATGTCAAGTACCTCCAGAGATGTTGCAGGCCGACCTGGATGTCACGAGTGTGTGTGTGTTGAGTGAGAAAGAGACCTCTGAAGGTAGAAGCAAACAGTGGGACATCCACATTTCAACCCCGCTCTGCTTGAGGGGCCTGCTTCTGTGAGGAGACAGCTGCTTTGAAAACGTCAGTGGTGAAAGCCAAAGGGATATTAGACTTGAAACATGGGTGTTTTGTTTATATATGAACCAGCAGGCCTCTTCAGACAGATGGGAAATGACAAGGAAATTACTCATTATGAATAGCAGTTTTTTTCTCCCTCTGAATGATATTTTGAGTTGCTATATTTGTACTGTGCAGCACAATGAGTGATCTGATTTTTCAAAGTAAATCTTGAACAGAACTCCACCCACACACTCACCAAATGGCTCGTCGGCCTGCCATAAATGACTGATAAGATGTTCCTTCTTTGCTTGGAAGGACAGAGTAACACTTCCACTCAGTTTACCCTCTATCTCTGTCTATTTAGGAGTCTAGCTGCCTGCCAGCAGAAGCTCGGGACTGTGTCCAAACATAATCATGATATTAGCTAGATCCTTATTTATGTGTCCCTACCCCTTCCATTTCTCCTCTTCTCCTCTTTCTCTCTCTCTCTTTCTTTCTCTCGCTCTTTCTCACTCACTCATTCTCTCTCACACACACATCTCTCTCTCTCTCATCCTTCTGCTCAGCCCTATTACGTATGCATCCATCCTTCCCACTCCACACATTTCCAATCTTCCCCAGTTAGCTACAACAAACATTACATTTACATATTGATTTCGTAGTTTTAGTCAATGTAAATATGCTGTCATTACAGTAAATTTGAGCTTCTGTTAACATAAGCTCGTCCAGATCTGCGCAGATTAAGGGTGTGATTGCATAATTAATGTGTGCGCTACATATTAATTCCCCCATCCCTCTCTTTCTCTCAACTCTTCCTCCTCTCCTTGGGTTCTGAGCCCTGATTAAGTGCCTGCTTCGGCCCTTAAGCCTCCCATTGATATTCAGCCTCACAGACCCAGCGTTTGCTCAAAACGCTACTTAACCTCGCAGCTTATTGTAAATGAAGCTTCCAAAAGTTGATTCCCCCACCTCCTCCTCACTACGTGAAGCACACAAAGTGTCTGCGTTTGCACCGTTCACAGCGTCTCTGTCACAGCCGTAAGCCTTTACTATATGGTGCCAGTCCAGAAAAGTCTGACCCTTCAAGGCCTCTCGGACAGGCCCCCGTCTGCACTGCCAGGTCTCCGCTTGCTTATAATCAGTACATGACGTCCACTGTGAGAGTGTGAACATCTCAGAGCAATTGTTAATTGTAAATAGCTTGTATCTGTCCGTCTGTGAGGATTCTTTTTAATTTAGATTATTTGAATTGTGAGATATAGAGGCATATCACATCAGCTTTATTGGTTTTACTATACTCCTGAGTTTCTATTCTAGAATATATATTTTGTTTAATTATCAGAGTTTCTCATTGTTGTCATTTTTGTCATTTTACATCCATGTTGTAATACTATGAATTTCAATTGCAATTGAAGAATGTTTCACCCTGTTATAACCAATGCAGATAGAAATACTAGCATAGTTTAGGAGCATTAAATTCAGTACATATACAGTCATCAATCATAGATTCATCTTCTGGTCTCTGGCACAGCTTACAGTAGCCTATTATTGATATGAATGGTAATTGGTATGGCTTTAATCTCTATACAGGCATGTTTCAGTAAATAGATAGAGACTTAAGTAGTCAAATACAGCAGTAATCCAGCAGCAACTGCTGAAGAGGTAGTGTAATGCACAATAATGGCTCTTTTATCATTCACTTTTTTGGCCTGAGAACGACATTAGCTGCAGTGCTGGTTCCTTATGGCAGCATTGTTCAAAATGTTTTCTGGGTTCCTGCAGGTCACAGAAATCCTAGAATGTTTGTGAATTTGAGGGAAGAAAATCAAGGCCGTGATTGTTTTTGAAAATAGACATGGGTCATTGAAAGTGCTTGAATTTATTTAGATATTTTATGCAAGAATCAAAATTGATTTTCTTTTATTTTAACTTCAATAGGCTGCGTTCTGCTGTCTTTTTTATATTGTTGTCTTTGAGTTTCTGTAAAGCGTACTACTTTTCATTATAAAAATTCTCAATGTTGTCACAGTAATTAACCTTGACATGTGAACCGTGTCGGGTTCCTGAATTGAATTTGGAATTGTGGCTGGAAAGTCCTTTTAAAAGTTTTTTAAATTTTTGAGTTGTTGCTGTTGGTCAAACACCTTTCCAAACCCTGCAGATATAGTAGTGCAGTTTGTGTGATTGCAAGTTACAGTAAAATCCTGCTTTTAAGCCATCTTTAGGCTTTGCAATTAAGAAGATGCTTAAGGCTCTCCTGGGTTTATTTCATAATAGCTGCCAGGTTTGTTAGCAATAAGGTAGATTGATAGGCTCCATGCTGCTTCTGTGCAGGTGGTCATAGCTGTGGTAGCCCGCTGTGCTGTGCGCAGCTCCGGCCAGGCTTGTTAAGACACAACCAGTGAAGTGGGCGACTAGCCCCCAGAGGAGGTGCCCTCCCTGTGGGCCAGCAGGCTACCACTAGTTGACAAGTTTCAGCTTGCCCTTCACTTGACTGAGCTACTCTTAGTGATAATGTTTGTTTTGCTGTGCCCCCTTCTTTTATTCCTCTTGAGTCATTATTCTGCCTCTTTTACATGTTCCTTTTCTGCATCAGTTTCTTTTTTTTTTTTAATTTCCTTTACTGTGTTTATCTGTATGTCTTACTTTTTGAATCCTTTCCCTCCTCTTTTAGTGCTCTCCAAGAGTCGATAAACCAGAACTTCCTGCTGATCATCAGCCACCGCGAGGCCCAGAGGGACTACAATCTCAACTTCCCCGGCACCAGAACCATACAGGAGGTATGACGCAGACCATTCAGGACATCAGAAAGTCACTTTTATATGCCCAGACATACACAAAAAGCTCTCGGTAACTCACCCACAGCCTCACATACATAATATTATTGTACCTGATTCTAGTTTCCCATAACACAGCTTTCATTCCATTGGCCAAACATTGCTAGTCTATCTCAGCCATCGATTCATTATTCATCACAAATGATCACATTTCCGAGCACATAATTACTCTCACAGCTGCGGTCTGGTACAACCCCCTCTTTTTCTCCCCACTCCCCCTTCGCTGCGTCTTTCTCCGTCTCCCTCTCTTTCTCTGTCAGCAGTCTCGGAGGCGGTTTAAATACTGAACATTGTTTGATCTAGGCATACGGGAGTGATGGAAAGAGACAGAGTCCATTCATTTTCTTCATCTGAAACTAAACAGTAGATTTGGCAGCCTATGAAATATTTAAAGCAATTCATACTGGACCCAGTGTGAAGGCAGTACAACGCTCTGTCCATCGGTTATTACTATCACAGCTGCAAATGGATTAAAAGGAAGAGCATGAGAATATATGTGTGTGCCTGTGTGCCCATGTAGATTTGTATGTGTGCGAGTGTGTCAATGTTTGGGCCCCATTAGCTCAGACACACACTCACACACACACACTCACACACCCATACATACATACATATTACTGCCATGTACTGTCCTACTCTAACCCCCTATGCAAAGCGAGACCTGAGCAGGCTTCATTTGTTATTCACAGTTGATAACCTGCAGTCACAGGTGAGGAGAAATAAGCTCCAGACTGGTCAGGTAGGACAGAAAAGTCCCACTATTGATCTTACCTGCCATGTTACTGTTTGTGAAGTAATTAGTTAAGTCATTTTTTGGACTAAATATATTTGAAATATCAGTCTAGTTTGAAGCTTCATTCATAACATTGACATTCAAATACTTTGGTGTGGACTGAGCCACCGACCCAAAGCGTCTCTCTCCAGAATTGCTTACCTTTAACAGGCAGTCTACTGGCACCATTATTACATTCATATAACCATAACAAAAAATCCATTTCGGCTGGAACACAATTATACTAAATCACTTAAGTCGTTACCAAAAAAAGATCATATTATGAATCTGCATTCACTTGGCGCGCCATTGGATCCGATGAATCACTTCATTCAAATTCAGGTTTAGAAGACCTAAATAGAAGCTGTAAAAAAAAAAAAAAAAAGTGAAATTCAGTACAGCGCAGTTTTTCTTTCATGTGGTAGCTTTACATAGCACTGACTTCCTGTTCTTCAGTTTTCTCTTTATGGTCTCCATGTTTTCCATCCAGCTAGTAATTCACTCTTGAGTAACAGTGAAAGGTGTTCCTCATAAGTTCTTTGCTCACTGCAGCTAAGGCTGGCTGTACAGTGCGGGTCAAGATTACACTAATAATAATCAGTCTGCTAGCAGGGCTTGTAATGGTGCTAATGGAACAGATTAGTACAACCAACATCTCAACTGGAGGAGGCAGCTCGCCTCCCTGGTTCTCTCCCTCTCCTCCCTCGCTCCTTCTTTTTTCTCCTCCCTCCGTCATCCCTCTCCTTTCTCTCTCACCCTCTTCTTAGGCAGATGGTTTTGATGAGCACCCACTGTGAACCTTAAGTGTTTCTGCTGGGATTACAAACACTGGGGAGGGGTCCCTGTGGCGTGGGAGGGGGGAACCATGGACACAGAAAGGAGGCAAAGGACTGTTGGCTTGGTGGGGGTGCTGTAAGAGGCCATAGGGGAAAGAGAAGGGACAATGTGGGCTTAAACAGGCCTCCATGTCGCGGTCTTTTCCTTACGCATGCTTGTCTTTAGGCATCTCAAGGCCCCCTGCAGTGAAAATGAGGCCCAGAACGTTAACCTGCATAGATCTGGACTGTGTTTGCCCCATGTTGACCATGCTCTTTATATATTTACTCTTGAGCCAGGGAACAGGCGTCTTTCCCTTACTAATTTATTACTGTAATGCTATGTAGGGGATGATTCAAAAGGTTTAGTAGCTGAGAGCTACAGGTGCAGCTACAGACGGTCAGATAGTAGTTGTGAATGACCTCAGCTAAGTTGCTTTAGAGTAATATGTGATGCTCATGGTAAAAATAAGGAGTTAGGTTGTGAGATTTTTAATTAAAACAGTAATAGAAGACAAAGTTTTTTTCTGTCATCGTAAGAAGAATTGAGAATGCAACAAAGAAGTAACACCATATTCAGCCTGCCTGACTCCCCCTTCTGCTCATACTGTGTCCACTCACAGACACATATGGACTCCACCACAGAGCACCTTTCTCTCTCCACTCTCTCTTTTGTCTTAGCTGAAGACTAGCCGATGGTCCCTGCTTGTGCATATCAATAGGGATAGAGTCCTATCTTCTTGTTTGTCTTTGCCAAAGGCTCTGGCTTTGCCTTGTGGCTCTCAGGGAACTGCCCTTGCCCCTCCCTTTCTATCCCTTCATTCTCCATCTCTCTCCCCCAGTGTCCCTTCTCTACCTTCTTTCTTCTCCATCTCTAGAGCGCAGGGCTGTGTAGACTCTGATTGGCATTACCAGACAAGAGTGTGGGGGTAAGTTGCTGGCTAGCTTCTGAGCTAAGCTGGTGAGCAAATGTTTGCCAGGGACGTAGAGGGTAGAATAGGGATGGCTGCTGGTTTCGGGGTGTCCGTGACCAGACCAGTTGTCCTGGGGATTTCCCTCCTCCGCTGCCCCCCGGGGCTGTGCCTGGGCCCCATCCCGACTCCGCAGCTGGGAGACATATAGGAATCAAATGCAGTCAGGGCTACAGAGCTGAGAAAAGGAAGGTTGGATCGAAAAAGGAATGAAAGAAAGGCATCTGGTGCCTAGGGGAGACGAAGAAAGAGAGCGAGAGAGAGAGAGCTTGTGACTGTTTAACGGAAACCTTTCCTTCTCTTTGATTCGCTTCCAGCCAGGGATTACAGGCAATTGGCATTTACAATGATTGGATCATTAATTTTGCCATATTGCCGCAGCAGCTCAGCACTGCAGCCAGTTTAACTAGTGTAGTGTGGCTCGTACAAACGTCCCGCATCTGAACATGAACAACACACAAATTAGTAGCACTGTATTTATTATTAAGGCTTTAATTTAATTCAAGTTGAGCTCTGTTTAAGACATATCCTTTACATTTTATTGTCTTTATGTACAAGTCAGGTTGATGGATACCTTTCATGAGACGCTGGGGTCTCACACAGCCTGGTGTTGTATAAAGACTTTCTAAGAATACTCGATCATTGTAGGTAAAAGTACGTTTTAGCTGCTGATTATAAGTAAAATTGACTGCTTAAAATTAATTACTCAGAGTCACATAAATATAAGTGTTTTAATTTGTTGCAGTCTAACTTATCAGTGAGGTGGCAGACAGGGGGCAGCATTAGACAGTATTGCTCCCTGTATGATGGCTGCTGTGGGCGACACATGCAATGCTCTGTAACTGAGGGCTGCAGCAAAAACTTCAATTACCTGGAGAAGCTACGGGCAGCCGCTATAATTTCTAAATTACTTTGACTTTGATGTGGTTGCATTAGATTCTCATAATAGCGCGGTACTTTTCTTATGGTCAGAGAAAGCCTGTGTGAATGGCTGCCTTCACATTCTGGTGGTGTGGTTTCAGGTGGGCAGGCCTGGTGTGTAGCTGTGTTTTCTCTCTGTGGTGAGATTAGGTTGTCCTCTGCCAGGTGCCTTTCACTGTCTGTCTCCACTCTCCTCCACCACCACCTCTCACCTTCATTCTCTCTGTGGTGGGCGTTAGTTTGTTGTTTCTCTGATGCTGCTTTAACCTCTGACTGCAGCCTCTTCATTACTAGTGTTTATGCCTCTCCTTTCCTCCCTTTTCCCCCCTATTCATCGGCTGGCCAGCCGGTCAGTCAAATCCCTGTAGTCCGGCTGGTCAAACATAGATATTACACTCTGTAATAACACTGGCCACCCGCTCTGACCCCAGCCCGCTATCCTGGCCATTGCTTCTCTTCATAAGGATAGGCGCCGAGCAGTGTGGTGTGGGATTTACGATAGAAAGACAAAGGATGGACTGTGCCACTCATTTATTATTGTTCTTTTATTTTTTTCTCAACTTGTTTGTACTGTGAATTGCTTTGCTCTGCCAGGCCCAGCACAAATAAAATCTAATTTCTTTGAGAGACTGATGACTTAGATAGAATTTTTATTGTTGCCTTCATAGAAAGATAAATTCAGCTTTAAACATAATCACTTCTGCAAGCAGCCCTTTGTGTGTTTTGCTCTCAGAGACCCACACAAATACATACACAGATGCAAAGTGTAGTGATATGGGAGTATTAAGGTGAAAGTGAGCAGGCAAAGTCTTCCCCCGCTTTTTTCTTAGTCCAGTGTTTTGCAGCTGCTTTCCTGCTTCGCTTGACGTTGGCTTTGACTTTGTGTTTGTAGCGTTCTTTAAGTTTCCACCTCCATGACCAGCATCCCTGCATATGCCCAAGGATCCATCTCTCTTCAGTGCTCTTTACAAAGACAGGATTTGACCCGTGTGCGGAGGGATCTTTGCTCTACAATTGACAGTTTTCTCAGCATCAGTGTCCAGCCCTGTGGGCCCGAAGGGCAGGATTCTGTTGAACAAATGCACCAGAATCCACGGCCGCCAGCGCTCAGACGCCGACGGGGCTTTGATCAGCTTCGGCTGGCGCACATCAGGCTGGCGTTAGGGCTTTAAACCAACAACCCACTGGACGGTGTAACACAGCACTCGGTGGGACAGGCGCTGCTGGCTGCTAACTGTTTAAAAGCACGGAATGTTATTAAGTGATGCAGATACAGCGTCCGCGCATGAATGGGAAAAGAGAAATACTGTTCATTTCAGAGCGTGGGGCTGTTGTTGCTGGGCATTAGCTGTGGCATCTGAAGAATGCTGATAACACTGGCTGTCTTTTTTATTTTTTTTTCCTAACTCCTATTGACTCATCTCCACCTTAATTCTCTGCCTCCATCCTATTTTTTCTTCATGCTGCTGAATGGAGGATACTTTGATGTAGCCCTCTCATGATTTATTACACTGTATTTACTATTAAATTATTCACAGACATTTTCCACTTTTTCCACTTTTAATATTACTTAATAATGACTGGATGGTAAAGAGAAATATAAACATTCTTAATGAATATTTACAGTTAAGCTTTCTGTAATAGTTTTTCAATTTTACCTTTCGGTATCACCAGTGTTGAGCGGGTCTGATTTTTGTGCATTGAGCTATTCATTTTATCTTCCCTTTATGTTTGCAGGTGAAGAGGAACATTTCAGACTTGACAAACATCCCAGTCCGGCATCAACAGTGGGAAGGATGGCCTGCGTCAGCTTCTGATGACTCTGTAAGAGACACAGGCACACAAAAACACAATAAAACATCAAACACTTGGTACTATAACAGTTCTACAGGACAGATCTGTGTCCACTTTTCTCTGTGCTGTCCATGTATACGTTGCGCTCAAAGATTCTTGGATCCGAGACATTCGTTTTAAAGATAATTAAAAGCCAAGCACAAATTGATTGATTTACATTATCTGACTACTTGCAATTTGCAGTAGAAACTGTTCCACGCTCTGTAATCCAACCCCAAAACCATCTGTCAGAGGCATGAGAGTAAGATGTTGAAGCTAATTAAGATGTCAAAGACTGTTCCCATCCCGTGTCCTCTATCTGTGGACATTAAATCTCACATCATTGAGTCCCGCTGACCTCTCCCGTCCCAGGGTCGCTCTTCCCAGCCATTCACTCTGCACACAGTCAAGCTGATCAGAAGCGGCCCTCATACAGAACCTTGAGGAACCTCTGACCCCTTTTGTCTCACCCCTTCTTTGACAGCATACGTGTTCCCATGCTAATTGTATGGGATGGTTTATCATGCTACATTGAGGAGCTGTTGTGCACACATTCTTGTGTTAACCCCAAGCTAACGTTTTCCTTTTGGATCTTTGTGATTGTTGTTTGGTTTGGAGTATTGGTATTGACTTTGTTTCATTTCTTTTCCAAGTGTTATTGAATCTGCCCCTATGCCAGGACTGACTCTACTGTAGCAACTAACAGATTTCTATTTATTTTTTAAATATTAGTGCCCATTTATGATAAGTAAGGACAATTTGTTTTCCATATGCAGTGTTTTCTAGGATACAGTCTCTTCTATGTCACTCATTGTTCATGTTTCAAATGACCAATAACTGCACCTGTTTTTATGTAAGATTAACAGAGAAACGAATACATTGCACTATTAATGTGCCTAAAAGGGAAAAGGACAAAAGGTTATGCATCCTTTCACTCCAGAAGATTGTTTGCTTTATTTTGTTCCATAACAGCTCAGAGCAGGCAATTGTAAAGCCGGTAACCACCAAGCAAACCATACTGCTATGATACAGATTTGTCATTGTTTGCATTATCTTTGTAGACATCCAGTATGTGATCAGTTAACCACCCTGGATTGCAACAGAAATACAAATCTTAGTTCTAATCTGAAAGCACATTGTGGGCATGTTGTGCCATGACCGACCTCAGTATTGTGCTCATGTATCATGGCACCAAATGATTTACTTTTACAGTTTGCAACCACAACATTCAGATTTATGACTGTTCGCATTAACAGAGGAAGAGCGATAACCACAGACATATTTTAAAACTGTGTTCAGGATGTTGATGTGTCCAGATGCAGTAGACTTAACAAGGAATATGTGAGTCTTCTGTGAAAATAGAACAAGAATGGGAACAAGTCTTAGTTAGTTTTTGTGAATTTTGACCTGAATACCATTTGACTTTTTTAATCATTTAGTCATTTTCTTTGCCCACTGATCACTGAAAACATTATTACATCACAATTAAATATAAAATATTTCATTCAGCTTTCAATTATTTTTATTTAATTAATATTTCAAAAATCTTTGATATATAAAAGAATTGCTTAATCTTAAATAAATTCACTAGCAGTGTCTCTGGGAATCAGTCATTTCAAAAGACATTTTGCATATTTTACCCCTTTAAAAAAAAGTGGTTTAAGTGTTATTAGACCATTTTAATGCATGTAATTTGCACAAATATGCGACCTAACGAGCACTAGCATCACTCTAGTTTGTGAACTTTTTTATTAAAAGCGAGCCCAGCCAATCTCAATGTAATGTTTAGATAAGTAAGGATAAATTAAAATAAGTCCATTTTTGTCCTTATATTTTTATGTCCTGTATCTGTGAACCTCAGCTCAGCTGCCTACCCCCTAGGTAGCTGTGAATATGATGGCTAGGGATCATGAAGAGATTGCAGCTCATTGTGGCATCATGGGCCCCGTTGGCACCTGGCTAACACACATCTGCAGCGTCTGTGTTTCCTGCATGAGGAGATATTAAAAAGCACAGAGACAGAAGTGTAATAATGGCCTCTACTCTCGCCGCAGCCCTCTTATTGAAACGTCTGAAGGTATTAACAGAGAAAGCCCAGGGCTTGGCGGGCCTAGCGGGCGGGTAGGAAGCCAGTGTTAGTGTCTAGCTCATTAGCCCAGTCTCATCTCCCGGGGTTTGGGCCAATAAACATGGCAGCCAGAGGCCCCAGATTACTTTTAGCTCTGCAAACTAGCCCGCTTGCAGTGGAATCGATTACTACTTAACTCTGCTTTGCCTTTAAGTGTTTGATATAACTGTTTTTGCATTTACGTTTGTGTGTGTTGTGTGTGCGTGTTTGCATTTGTGTGTTTGCAAATGTGCCTGTCTTATTGTACACACTGTGTTTAGGGCTGGATATTGAACCTTAAGTCTTATTGAGTACCACTTGAGCTGTGTCTGGAGCACCAAATTTTGTCCCATTCAAAATAGTCATTGAATTCTTGGTCAAATTGTTTGTCTTGTTTACTTATTTTTTTTTTTAGGTATTTCCTGATTTTTATATTTTCTTTAAGTTCACAACATTAAACACTGACATAGCTGATGTTAGATTTAAATAGAAAGAAAATTGTTTTTTGTGGAAAAACTTGTTTTTCAAAGTAAAAGTGTCATTTTGGTATTGCTGTGGAAACTGCGATATGGTGTTGGCAACAGTAATGAAACATTTTTTTAAATAATGCCCAACACTAACTGTGACAGCACCAGTTTAGTTCCCAATAGCATGGATGCTGTAGTAGTTGAGTTGGTAGTTCCCATAGAGACTCTGTTCTCAGTCAGATCGGTTGCTGCAGTTGCTGCACTGTACAGTCATAAATTAAGTTTGAGACCCACAATGTATATATATATTTTTAAACTTTAAACTTGTTCATCTAATTGATCAAACTGTTCAGAGTATCAGTTTCAGCTGTCTGTTGTTCTTGTCCTCTGAGAAAGATATTTGAGTGGTTGCATTGTTTGTTTATGTATTGTTGGAGCGTAGGAAATCACTTTTGTTAGAAAGAAATTCTCACCTTTCAGGGGAAAACCAGTAGTTATGTGTTGCGTCACCCTCCCGGATACTGTCCACTCAACGTGTTTCATTGTTTATTGTCCTCTGAATTATTCAAAGCCTTATGGAGAGTTGAAATTGGATCACAATGGATAATGCTCATGTAGCACTGAACAACAGATCAGTATATTCATTGCGCTTGTGTTATTGTATTTGGTGTTAGACCAAGGAAGGTGAATGTAAAAGGAAGTGGCACTAAATGTAGTTAAAGCAGTAGCAATGTGAGGTGATGTTCATTTTTAGCAGACAGATTGTTTTGACCTGAATCAAGAACTGGTCTGAAATATTTCTCAGTCATTTCGGTCTTCCTCATAGATTAATTAGAAGTCAGTGTGTAGTATGTTCCACAGTAGCCCAGTAGAGGATCATGTGGTGAAGCACACTGTCAGTCTTTTTTGTGTGTGTTTTGTTCTAGCATTTCTTTAATTTGTCTTTGCGTCCAGTGCATGACAGCAATCTTGATAGAACTGGAAACGTCCTCTGTCAGGAAAAAAGTACACTTGTTGGACTTTGCTATAGTTAAAACTTGAAGGAATTCAGTTTATTCCAAACAGATTAAAACAAATACTCCAGCATTATTTTTCAAATACCATGATCTAGCTCTGCCTTCAAATTCCTACTGATACTTTCGGCTTTGACAAAGCTGTTCTGAACAGTGCTGAGGATGATGACAGAGGTCTTGGCAACAGTTGACTGATTTCCTATGCTGTTTGAAATACGCTGCTTGAGCCTCTTCCCCTGCTTCCTCCATCTCTCCTCTATTCCTTCGCCTGAGCAATCCAGCATGGAGAGTTTCCAGACAGGCCTCATCTCACTGGAGCTGTTTTGACTGGCAGTCTTTCCTCAACACCTGTTGGAGTGATTGACAGCCAGTGGGACATCCTTATTACATCCCCTCATCTCTTCAGCCCCCACCACCACCCAGCCTTCCTCCTAGCCAGTAATTGCTGACATTTATGCAGTGTTTCATGCTGTTTGCTAATGTATTAATGCCGTGGAGCCTTGGAGGTGCCTTGCCTTCTAGGCCAGCACTACCCTGCATTTCCCAGCTGGCATTAATGGAATCCTCCTCTACCTGATAGGCGCCTATGAAACCAAGGTTTTATGTAGAGGGGGGGTGGTGGTTTCCATAGCAACAGGGCTCAGCCATAAGCTCAGGCCGAGTCCCCCCTCCCTTGTGAGATTGGCTGCGTTCAGGTGACATTTGGCATCAAGTTAGTCTGTCTCATTTTCTATCTCTTCTTACTGTTTTTATGTGTTCTGTTAAGCTCACATTTAACGGAAACGATGATCTCTTCATTTTTGCAGGGGAAGTTCCTTCTTATTAGCTTGGACACCTTCAGCAGTCGGAAATTGCTAAACGTAAATTAACTTAGATGCTATTTGGCTTAACACAAAGTAAACTAGCCTTGTTATATTTATCTTTTAATGGAAATCAGAAATGTTATGCCCTCAATGTTGTAGCAGTTTTTCCATGTGGTATCAAAAATCAGTATTTTTTTCAAGGTATGGTTTCGTAGTTAGAAATTCCGTTATTGTGACAACACTATTGGCCGATAATAAAATTATAGCTGATAAATAGAGCCAATAATATGAAGTCAAATTGCTTTCATTTCAAGTGCAGCAACTACACACTATGCACCAATAAAGTTGGCCAATAAACTCAAAAACTGCTTTTCTACAGTGTTTGAGGAACACAATTTACAATTTACAGTTCATGTTCCAAAAGGGTTCAGAGAGGAGGGAAAAATCTACGCAATTTACCACAAGAAAGACTTAGAAGAGCTGTGAATTGTTAAATCATCCATCATTACTCACTACATCTTAGCCATTCTCAACTGTATCAGCTGAAAAATCCATATTGCACATCTCCAAGTATGAGATTCTCTAGTTCTGTATTTGTATGTCTGTGTATGCACATCGTACACACTGTGCAGACACTAATCAAGGGAGGCTCAAAGGAGCCTGAAACAAGGAAACCAACAGGTGTTATGGGTGGGGCTCACTTGGTTTGTCTGTCTTTTTCTGCTGTCCTTCTCCCTGTCAAATATCACTTTTTTCTCCTGATGGCACTGTTTCTCACCTGTTCGTTTCTCTATCCATCTCCTTTCTCTTCACTGTTTCCGTACTCCACTTCTGACACTGTTTTAAAAACAGTATAAAATGTACAGTAAATTGAAGAGAAGCCCAGTATTAAAATGATCCCAGGGCAGAGGACTGTTAGCTTTTAGGTCAGTTGTTTTCCCCCTGCTGAAATCGGCCAGTGTTTTCAACAACTGTGTCACAGGTGATCATTGATTGTTCATTGATGTAATGGATCTTGTTTTCCAGATGTGACTATCAATGACACACGTTGCCAGCCAGAACAGTGGTCTAAGTCTGTGAGAGTGTCTTTGAAAAGACCGTGCATGACTGATTTTTTATTTGATTGGATGTTCAAACACACACTGACCAGTTCTTTCCTCGCTCCATCAAAGAGAAAGTGGTGTAAGGTGGTACTGTGGTTGCTGTCAGTGCAGCTGTCAGTAGTAATTATCTCACACTCACAGCCAGACACCTAATCCAAACACTGCCTACACTAGAAAAGAAAAACTGAAACACAGGAAGAATGAAGGGAGAGAAAGGAAGAGAAAGAAGGATAGAGAAGGGAAGAAAGAGTTGAAGAGGGGAGGGAAAGGAGGGAGGGGGCTGAGGGAGAGAGAAAATTCTTTCCCTGTATCGGCCCCTGAATGCTTCGAGCCTCAATGCAAGTGTTAATTAAAAGAATCCAAAAAAGAGGAGCCAGTTCCTTTGTGCAGAGATGTGGGAGAGGGTCATTTGGGGGGGTTAACCTCACCCCCCCAGCCCCCGTGCCCTGCGGCGCTTCAGCCTTGTTTCCACATTTACCACTGAGCTGCCTAGCTGCACTTGTGTACCTCAACATCAGGAGAAGCCATCGGGTCAAAGCGAGGAAGAGGATTGAGAGGCACTCAACTCGGTTTTTTTTTTTTCCCCTTTTCACCTCCCCTCCTTGCATCCATGTCAGCCCAAACCCTCCAGGCTGTCTTTGACAGGGGAAGTGATCAACTTTATTTATACACTTATTAGGCCCTCAGACGAAAGCCTCTCATTGTGAGTAGCGGGGGTAAAGGGTTTATGGGGATCCTCTCGGCAGCCGCTGTTAAAGATTCTCACGTTTGATTGCCACTCGATTGGGGAATAGACAGAATAGACTTGGGGCCACGCCATCACATCCTTAAGGCTCAGACCCTGTATGTCTTTGTCTGATTCAATACCTACAACTCTCTCTCGGTGCTAATTCAACTCTCAGGCCTCGCACCCATCATGTCTCAAATGGCTTTTCTTTAAGTCACTGTTGGTGTTTTTTTCTTTCGTTTAACAAAAAGTATCGCTAACTTCCTTTACTTCTACTGTCGGGGATTTTTGTACCATTCCTTTGTTAAGTTCTCTGGAAAAAATATGAATAACAGAAAGATCTAATAAACAGGACCAGAGTACTAAATCAGTTAGAGTTAAGTTACGCGAGCAAAGACGAGGCAATTCGGTTAAGTGTTCTTCGTAGGTGTTCCAGGGATACTCAGCTGTCCTTGCTGTGACATTACACACTTGTTATTGTCAAGAGTATGCTCGCTACTAATTGGTAATAGACAAGAAATACAATCTGCATGTACTCCTCTGTTACTGTGTCAGGGGTGACTGACTGTCTGAGGCCTCATAGCAAAGGTTTTAATTCATTGAGAAGTCGTGGTTTTCATATATATATTTGTCATATGTTTCACTGTTGGCTTTAGCGGTGATGTCATTCTTGGTTTGTGTAGTTTCAGCATTGCATGGCAGTCTAGTCGCTGTTTCTTTTGAGCAGTTTTCTTTGCTTAAGACAACACAGAGAAGGAATACTCATCAGGATATTATTCATTCTCGAACTCTCAGGGGAGATATTGCGTTTTTCATATCTTCTCTTTGGTTACTGAGCTGGTGGGAATTTAAGACACAGCGGTCAGTATTATAATCAGTATTTCCAGAGTCAACTTTATTTTCAGGCTGCAATAAATTGTAAAACGGTTGTTCCTCTCCGGGGGACCAGTGAGATGGAGTTCATTATCTAAGGTTAGGACAAAAACTGTATGTACAGACTTATACTTTAAATATGAAGTATATGTAGGAACAACCACATCAAAGGAAGAAAGAGTATGGTTGCACCCAGGGATTAATAAAATCCTCCATCATGGTACATGTAATTTTATATCACAACAATGATAGACATCATGATACTGTATGTTAACTGGAAAATCAATTAAGAATTACGAATTAACCACCTGACAAATAAAGGTCATAAAGAAATGTAAATATTATCGTAAAGCACTCCTGCTCATTGATTTATACCATCACTGGAAATGGTCTAAAGCTGCATTTCCAGTGCAGGAACTTTTCCCCAGAAACTAGGAACCTTTGGACCTTTGTGTTACCACTGCTGGGACAAGGGTCTAGTTCACATTAGGCATTATTTTACCCCCCAAATAGTCCCTGCTCGAGGGATAGTACAGCCCTGAACATTTTTAAATGGTCGAGGACTTGCAGCATTTTATTTCAGACATGATTTTTCAAAATGTGCAGCGGTAACCAGTTTGTTTTCAGTTAATTGTGCTTTGATAGATTAGCATGGCGTTACAGAAGAAAGCATACGACTGATAGCCCAACGAGGAAGTGGTATAGTCGCAAGCAAAAAAAGTATGTGTGAAAAAAGCTCTTGCTTTTTCATACGTCAGCTGAGTAATAAGGCTAATCTTTGCGGGTATTTAGATTGGTGTAAGAAACGTAGACAACAACAGGCTGAAGGAAAATTTTCGTTGTTTGAAAATTAGTTCCTGCGACTAAAAGTTCTGGGTGGGTGGCTAGATAGACCCAAATGTGATAATACATTAAGACTGAATGCAACTTTCGCATGTTTCTCTCTTTAGAGCCTAATTCATTAATGAACTTTAGAGCAAAGGCAATCATTTCCAATTGAAGCCAAAGTCTTAAGCTCATTAATGTTTTTTCATTTCAAGTTTCTATTCGCTCTTGAATCTGAGAAATAAAAGATTTTAGTGAACGTTGACAATTCTGTCAAGTTTTTCAGAAAACCACAGGTTTTAGGTGGAGTTTTCAAACAACGCCTTTGGGTTTTAGAATGGATTTTTAATGTACCCCCTAGGTTGTAATGGGTTAAGGGTATATATGTATATGTGTATATATATATATATATGTATGTATGTATGTATGTATGTATGTATGTATGTACAGTATGTAACTTAAAATTTTAAAATCTCTAACCGTAGAGAAAATGTATGTCACCATGGTATGTATCATCATATAGCCGTAGGTGCACCTAGTCATGCATGTAGCTCAGCCACAACTGTCCAAATGAGTTTTGTGCAAACATGTTGGTCTTTGGTCCAGCAGACTCACTTTCTCACATTGAAAAAGATAAGGTACTGTGAAAAGACGGAAAATAATAGCCACCAGACACTTTAGTTCTTATCAGTGCTAGGTACACAGCAGTACTCACTCGTAAGTCCATGTTGCTGACAAGGTCTAGTGGTTACACTGTTCTCTCCTGCTATAGAAGCTGAGGCCAGCATGAGGAACCTCTCTACTTTAAAAGAAACACAGCGAGAGAAACTCCCTGCGGTCTGTGTCGCCCCTTTTCAGACTCAATTGGCGTAGCATGTAATCGTCTCCTGATTCAACCATGTCCAGCTGCTCTTTGTGTTTCTTAGCACCTGACAATGGAGCAGATCACAGGACCTCTGCAGGGGACGAGCAGCTTCTCTGCCTCTTATCACACCCAGCCTGCCTCAGACCTGTTGTTTAGAAGTTCACTCTCCCAGAAAAGTTTCTGCATGAGTTTTCTGCTTTGCTCTCAACAATTAGTTTCTCGGTGAATATAATGTTGCATTATTGTGACAAGCGGCAGTACATTCAGGCTGGGAGTCAGGGTTTGATTGTTTGATTGCGCACCACTTTTTATAAGCTAGGTGTCTTCAGTTTCACACTACATCCTGCAACTGCCTTGCCTGTATTGTTGATGTCCCTCTGGGTCTAAGCCAGGAGACACCAGCTGTAATGAGTCCCTGCTGAACGCTGACATTTTCAGTCCTGGCTTTGGATTTGGCAGCTCATTAGTCAGGTGTTCTCTTACTGTAAACCACCATCACATTATCGGCTACTACAGGTGTACAGAAACCTCATCAAGGTTTTTTCCCTGATAGGTGAGATGAGCAGGGCTGTGTTTGAAAAGTGAAGACGTATGTCAATCTCGTATTCCAATAAAGGAAATTCTATATAAGATATCAGCTTTTGTGGCTCTCATTCATAGACTCTCAGTGCTGTTTCACATGATTTTTGCATCGGTGACAAAAGAAGTTAGTGGTGTATGAGTCAGTTGTGGAGACCTTGTAATATGCAGTTTAAGATGCGATTCTTTTTGGGTCCCTGTCAGACTTTTTGTCCCAAAGTCGGTGCAACACAAGTAGCCCCTCATGTAGTTACGAGCTCTTCGTGTTGAGCTTGATTGGTCGGAGTCCTTCTCCTGTTTGGAATGACCCCTTTCTCTATCACATTCATTCTTCTGCATTTTGTGTTGCATTCATGCAAGTTCCTGCCTGCATGAAGAAGAATGTGCAGAAGAATGCAAAACGTCGTCCAAGTAACAAAAATATTGCTGTAAAAAGTGTTATTTGTGTCACACGAGCCCAATATGACATAATGGATGTTATGCTATCATCACAGAAACTGTGAAAAACATTTATTTAAAATCAACTTAAATGGCTGAAAGACAATCAAGTTACATAGTATGTGACCATACCATACCATACTGTTTGATGTACAGTATTGCTGTTCCTGTTTTAACGTTTCTTATGTGTTTAGTGTTACTTTTAGTACACCTGTCCGACTGCAGTTGAAAATGAACCAGGATGACTAAACTGGCACATTTATAGAGATGTAACTAATATGCAGTGTCCCTGTAACTTTAGACTGTATAAATAAAATAAATAAAAACATTATATATATATATTGTCTTACCGTACAGCCCCAGTACAGGCCAGAGTCCTAAATTTGAGAAGGTGCTATGAAGAGAGAGTCTGTTTGTAAAGTTTAGAGCTAGTCAAAGGAGTAGTATTGAATGACATTTCCCACCATTCGCTTCCCTTGATTTTTAACTTGAAGGTAACTTTATGTGGACTAAGACTGGGCAAGTAATCAAATATAGTAGTAGATCTCACACAACTGGTTGGGCTTGCTCATTACACCTGACGTAATCACTCTTTCATTATATTTTGTGTTTTTTAGATGACGCTAGCTGTCTCTGGGATCACCTATCCTTGCCATCGCCTAAGTGTTTGTCGAAGGTCTTCACCAGCCAATTCCCAGGAGCCCACAGAAGAGGTACACATGCACACACACACACACACACACACACACACACACGCACACATGCACAGGCACACACACTTTCTCTAAGGATCTGTGTGGTAGATTAATTCCTCCCCGGATGTTGAGTATGCATGCCAACTCATAAAGCATGGTAACAAAAATGATTCTTTTAATTCCATCTGTCGAAATAAGTCCAGCAATTAATGCAGCATTTATGTTTACAGTGTGCAGATGTCCATATGGTCAGCGACAGCGAGGGGGATGATTTTGAGGATGCGTCAGAGTTCGGTGTGGACGATTCAGAGATGTTTGGAATGGGTGCCTCTACCTGTCGGAAAGCACCTATGAGTATGTACAGTGGAACATCTTAATAATGTCGGATAAGGGTTGTAGCTCCAGGTACTGTATTAGTGATACGCCTCCAAATCTTCACATTAAAATTACTTTTATCCCTTTACAGTGCCAGAGAATAGTGACAATGAAGCTGATGCCTTACTGCACTTTACTGCCGAATTTTCTTCAAGGTGAGCTAAGTGTCAAGTGCCTCGAACTGATTCACACTTTGGAATCAAAGAAGGCTGGTGTGTAACAGTGTGCTCTGTTTGTCCTGTAGGTATGGGGAGACCCACCCGATGTTCTACATTGGGTCTTTGGAGGCAGCGTCTCAAGAAGCCTTCTATGGCAAAGCCAGAGATGTAAGTAAGATGATCGACTGCTTGGGGCCTCAGTGGAAGGTTTTTTTTTTTTTAATTTACTGAGATACTGTAACGGGTAACAAAATCCTTTTTTTTTTTTTTACTTTTAATTTTGACTATGTGTAAGCTTTGAGTTACTGATGTTAACAGTGTTGGCTTGTCCTTTAGAACTGATGTCATTTCTGATTGGTGTAGTCTAGTTTTTTAGCAATTTTCTTAGCTTAAGACAACACGGAGGAGGAACACAGACTGAGCAGGATTCATTTTTTATCTGTCAAGGGAGATACTGTGTTTCTCATATCTTCTTCTGCATTCCTGAGCTGGTGGGAATTTAAGTCTCAGTGGTCAGTATTATAATCAGTTTATGCCTTTATGCCTCTACTCTTTTTAGCGGCTCTAATTAATAGTAGAATGGATGAGGACCTGTGCAACAGAGTTCATCATGTAACAGTAGTTTAGCAAAATCTACATGTAAACGCATACAAAAAAGATGGAATATAATAGAGAGTGGAGTTAGGGATTTTGGTTATCAGTACTCACTAGTCAGTCTTTATGATTCCCTCCCACTATAGAAGGTGAGACCACATTTCTACTGAGATTTTACAGGTTAAACTTTGCCTCCAAACATCACTTTTATTTATTTATTTTTGCTGGAAGCCTTACCATTGGCACCCCTGCTGTCCCACAAGATGCTGCTAGAAGCTGTCATTAGGGCGACACGGATGATGGCTTCTATCTGAAGCGTGTTTGTTTTTTAAATGAATAAGAAGACTAGTTATCGGTGAGAGCCGATATATTGTTCAAGTTTTGGAGCATTATGTGCTGTTGTTTTTCACTGTGTTTTTTTTTTTTTTTTGACACAGAGCTTTGGTTGGTCTGAACTCAGTGAACTCATGTCGCAAAGCCAGAGATGCATGAACATTAAGTGTAAACAACTCTGCAGAAACTTCATAATGATTATAAACACTACCTAAAATGCAGGACATATTAGCATATTAGCAGTATTTATAACCACTAAAAGGAAAACTCTGAAAATTCATAACAACACACACTGAACTGACAAAGAGTAACACATTAATTTAGATAATAGTCAAAGTTGATGTCCTTGTTCATACAATATTCTGTCTTTTGTCTGCTCCCTGTGTCATTTTTGTGGAGAAGGCTTTATAGCCACATTGATATCATTTCATCAAAACCCTCATCAAATTTTCACCCTGACAGCTGAAGCTTTATTTTTAGCTGTCCACTTTCCCCCCTTGTTTTCTGGCTTTTGTCCTTTTAAGGATGCTTGTATCAACTGACAGCTTGTGTGGATTACAGCCTTATTAGACTGTGAGGACACAGCAAGATGTTAGGGGGGTTCAGATCACCAGGCACGGAGAGGGAGGGAGGGTGGAATAAATGATGGTAGGGGCACAAAATGGAGAATGTGGTCTGAAAGGAGAGAAGGGTGCAAAAAGTGAAAGTCAGAAGAAGAGACCGAGATAGAGGAAAGAAGGAATAAAAGCACAAGAGGTTGCAGGGTAAGTTTAAGGGATGGAAGGAGTGTGAAATAAACAGAGATGGAAAAAACCTAAAGAGAAGCTTGGCGTCTCGCCTGCTTCCCAGCTGATCTCCTCTCCTAAGCCAGCACAATATGGCCGATGTCTCCCTGGTGTTCACACGCTCCGTGCTGTACCATTGTGCTCTACACAGCGCAGGGGCGAAATAGTATTCATTTTCACTGTATTATGTTTTATTCTGGGTGAGCTTGATTTAGTCTGCCAACTGTGCCGTGGTTAGAATGGCTTTAAGGGAAGCTGGGTGTGTGCGAAGAATTCTGCATGAAAACAGAAGCTATTTGATCTGTTGCGTGTTTGTCCTGTTTTGTCACAAGCGTCCTAGACGACAGGCCAAAACATGCTGCTTTTGACGGTTTCATTACACAGTAGCATATGTGCAAGATTACACCGTCCCTTCTCCCATCCATCCAGCCATCCTTTGCTCTTTGCTTCCATTCGGAAAGGAATCTAGTTTTTGTGTCTTCGGTGTAGAAAAAGCCTACTTCATTAAGGGGATATTGGAAAAGGGCAGATTTGACTGAAGGGGGACAACTCAGTGGGTTTATAAACAGAGGAATCAGTCTCACTCTCTGAAAGCCTGGGAGAGGCTAATCACTAAGCAAAACACTACATTTGATGAAGTGTTTCTGAAGGTGTGTGTTGGGGGAGTGTTGAGATAGACTCAATCCATCCTTAATGAAAATGCTTTGGGCTGCAGAGCTGAGCTGAGCTGAGCTGAACCCTCTTGGGGATCAGTGGTTAGTCAGAGCGTACAGAGAGATAGGCCACCCATCACTAGCCACGATCCTCGCTAAATCCCCATCAACGCAGTGGTTAATCACTCTAACCCCGCTCTCCGCTCCTCTCTCCTGTCCGCCACACACAAAGACACATCAAAATTCATAGCCTCGCTGGAGAGGAGAGTTCAGGGATTTATCACTGCCAAGTATCCGCTTTAAAGCCCGGCAATAGCCCCGCCGAGTCAAGAGGAAAGAGCAGTGCTGAAGCAGAATGGCATATGGCATATAGATGTATGTATATCTGTCAGATCTACAGCTGGAAATCCGAGGCGACACTCAGTCATGGCTTATTGACTACACCTGAAACTCTCATGCATAAATACATGGATTAAGAGTTAAATCAATGTAGAGTGCGAGTGAAAATGCAGGGAACTAAGCTATGAATATACCCATATGTGAATATATATTTAATCTACCAGGGCTCTACACTAACTTTTCAAAGTAGATGCCAGGCTGGCAACCAGGCAGCTTTTGGTCGCCAAAACACTTTCTTGTATTTTGAGTAAATAAGATACTACGCAGTTTCACTTTGCTAAATTCAAGAAGTGTTACATTAAAGAGTATTTAAAAGCTTTATTACAGTAACTAACAGATTTCTTTGTACCTTGTCTAGCCATATGGCCCTGTAGGGTGTGTGCTACCTTGAACTTGGTGTATGTTGGCGTTGTACATACTTTGCAGTATAGTTTTCTGTCCAGATGCCGGGAAACTAAGCCTGCCAAGACTTTGTTCAGGTTCAGGTTCTTCTGGATCTTAGGTAGGTAGTTAGTTAGTTAGTTGAATCAAAGTTTAAATTGCAAATTTGTTTGTCAAACAACTTAATTTGCTATGCCTTTGTCTCTGCCTGTAAATAGAGGCAGCATTGTGATATGCAGTGTTGTCTGGCTCCGGTTCGGACTGTGACGGCAATATTTAAAAATTGCTAATGCAACAAATATTAGAAAAGTATTTATTTTGGAGTGCACATCTTGATGTTGGCTGCCTTTATTTTTATCGATATTAAAGTGGTTACCATTGATCACAACCAAAGGTCAAGAATTGTTTGCCAACTTCTCAAAATGGTTGCCAAAGGCAGTCCTGCAACCGTTTCTATTGAGCCCTGTCTATATTTTATCCACCTAACCACAAGTAAATGATCAGGGGCTTGCATAGCATAAAGTCTGCTTAGCTTTGAGCTTTAAATTCAAATCTGGCAATTAATCTGATTAGTTCAGTCACACTTAGGAAAGAGTGTAAAATGTGATGCTGTTTCTGTTATAAAGAGGTATTTCGGCAGAGTGCGGAGAGCTTCCTGTGTGGTTGGTCATCGATCTGAGTGTGTTTTCCCACTGTGTGTTCATGGTCATTAGATCAGTCATTTGAGCTCTTCATTTTGAAGTGTTTGCTTTTCCAGACTGAGCCTGCCATCTGTACAGCAATCACTATCTGCACTTCTCTGTCCTTCTTTCCGCTGAAGCTTTCTGTGCAGGGCTGTATCTCATTCACTGGCCAGGTTAAACATCACGTATCTGTGATTAAAAGCCTCTTCTCAATGTGATACAAATATCACTCTGAGAGAAAACTGGCCAATGATTAAACCGTTAGCTGTCTGTCAGGAAAAACATGCCACTTAAGCCTTGGAGTTCCCCTTTGAGTTCTCACAAAGAAGCTTCAAATTAAAGAGTTATTCCAGACTGCTTGAGAATGCCACATATTTTCATGTTTATCCGTTTGTGGCAACGCTTTAAATGCCTGCTGGGTGAGAGTGACAAGAAAAATGAATGAAAGATGAGGTGCAACACAGTATACTGAGACAAGATAGGATTTTGGAATGTGAAAACATTATAGAAAGATAAATATATTTTTCCTTCATGACCATGTCAAATACTTCATCATTACTGGTTGAACATTGCTGAAAGCTTATTTTAACTCTCGAAATCTGATTATTGTAGGAATAATTGCTAATAATGAGTAACTTTAAATAACTACATTAACTGTTCAACTACAATTAAGTTTTATATACGAAAGTTCTTCCTCTGCTCATATTGTACATTGATATTTAGTGAAAGTGTAATACTTCACTCTCAGCAGCACAGTTGAAATGTAGCCTCTCTGTCCTGCTGTATCTTTCAGGCTCGTTATGGATTATCCTTTGAAATATATCTAGTATTGTAAAATTGTGTGTGTTTTATCTGTTAATGTTAATGTTTCAATTCATACTTGAAGTGTTCTGAACTGTTAGCAGGAAACTCTACCATGGTAATTTGAGAAAATGCGACATGTCTCCTCTGGAGAGAAATTGAAATGAAATTGTTGTGAAAATTACTATTGTTATTAATGTTTTGTTTAATTCAAATAATGCATGCCGTGCCATTGCTATTGATTATTAAGTAACAATCACTAAGATTTTTTTTTTTTTTTTTACATTTGATCAATAATGGGAGTAAGACATTGAAGTGCTGCGATGCCTAAAGAATAGGAATACACACACACACACACACACACACACACACACACACACACACACACAGCAAGCTTGGATTTAGGTGAACAGGTGTGTGGAGGGGACTATGGGGTCACTATCTAGCTCAGGTTGGACCTAGTAATTTAGCTGAACTGAGGGATTTGCTCCTCCCTGCTAAGACAGGCAATACAAAAGATCTGACTTGAAAGCAGAGAGGGAACAGAGGGGTACGGACAGTTTAACTGAGATGAAGGAGTTCAGTGTGCCAAAATGCCCACTTTGATTAGTCTTTACACTTGCTCTAATTGAGCGTGCATGTGTGTGAGTCCTTCACTAGCGAGGTACCACACAGTTAAGTTTGTGCGTCTGCGCATGTGTGTCGGGACGTCAGCGTTTGAGCGTGTATCAGGTTGTTTTTTCTTTTTTTTCTTCTCCACGTTGTAAAACTCTCCCTCCCCTCACACTCATTCCTCTCTCAAGACTGAATTTGCTTGTCTTCTCAGCATGAGTGTTTAATCTTTTCAGGCCGTTGAATCGGCCCAATGAATGAGTCCCCAGCTCCATCTCTCTAGGAGCCCTGGAGATTATTCTAAAGCACTAATCGTTGAGCAAACACAGCAGTGCTCTCCCATTCCCATTCTACACAGGCCACAGTATAGCACAACTTCTTCTTTCACTTCCCCTCACGTTTTACGCCCTGTGTAGATTTTTTGCTTTCTGGCGTGCGTAGCCTAGATTACTGCTCCTGAGAAACAGACCTCTTAACTCCCCCCTCACAGCCATGGTTAAAAATGCACTAAGCGGAGGCCGAGAGAGTTTTTCTTATTTGTTCTTTTATAGCAAGAGAAGTGACATGTAATTTAGAGAGCATTATTTCCAACATTGTCCCCTGGAACCTTTTATGTTTGTGGGTGTGTTTGTTTTTTAATTAGATTGTCAGTAGGGAGAATCTGCCGGGCTTATATGATGGTGTCAATATCCTTGGATTTGGAGCTTCGTCAATATTGTCTGGCCCTGCCGCTACTAACCTGAACAGGCTGCTGGCATTTGGTGTAAAATAAATAGAGTGATTTGTCTGTTTTGTTTTCTCCATATCTGCGTCGCCTCCAAGAGAAGTTTTATTTACACCGCTCTCCATTTTATTTTGCGTGGTATTTGCTTTTTTGCCAGTTGTGCCTCGCTGTGGTCTGCAGAAGTCATGCTGGCTCTGCACCCAGTGGTCTCTTATGTCATTTTATGGTCGTGTAATGTGGAAATGTCTCTCCAGTGATGAGACACCGACATGATTAAATTTCATTTTTATCATTTGAAGGACTTCTCAGTTCATTCTTTTCTGAGGTGTTTTTGTTCTAGTTAGTCATCAGACTTGTAATCTGTTATGTCCCTTTTCCTCAAACGTACGAAAAGCTGTGCATCCACCTATTAACAGGCAACTAAACTCTTTTTCTGCTCCTCTCCACAGAGAAAGCTGCTGGCCATCTACCTCCACAACGATGACAGTGTCCTCAGCAACGTCTTCTGCTCCCAAATGATGTGTGCTGACTCCATTGTCTCCTACCTGAGCCAGAACTTCATTACATGGGCCTGGGATGTCACTAAAGAAGCTAACAAAGCCAGGTACCAGAGTTTGATTATTTTCAGGTGACTCGCTGGTCCGTAAAGCTGCTGCTGGGTTTATCAGTTATATCATGTATTTTGTTCCCTGATCTCTGTACGTCGTGCTGCCTTTTATTGCTGTTGTGGTATGATTAAAGATTTAGTTCAATGCGTCCTAATGTTTACCCACTGTACGGTACGACTCTTGAAAATTCATAATTGTGAAGCACCATTTTCAAAATGAGAAAAACACAAAATCTGGCGGAGCTGTGCTTCAAAACAATAATGAATTAATAATTAAGAAAGGAAACCATTAATAATAATAATATTAATAATAATAATACTCACGTCGAATCACGTCATCTACACATAAAATTAAAGGTTACACAGTCATCCCATAATCAATCATTGTTCCCCCTAAACATGTAGGACTGATTCAATAGTCATAATGCATGGAATATCCATTTTATTTTGTGCATCTGTATTGGTGGATACAATTAAAGGAACATCTATATAAAATACTTAAAGACAGAAGACATTATAATCCCTAGCATTTCCAATTGAGTTTATTCAATCATTTAGTCTTCAATTGAAATGGATCGCCAGTTAACCTCCCTTTTCACAGTTGACCAGGTGCCCAGGAGCAGACAAAATTGTCTCGTGATAGTGAGGTTTATAGGGAACCAATGTAAATGCAGATGGTTTCATCGTTCTATATCCATTACATCGTGCAATCAACATTTACCTCATAATGATACTTAAAATACTGCTTTTGTGACACTTCTAAGGTTGAATTTTTGTTGAGAGTGTGTCAGGCAGTTATGGATTCAACTTAAGTCATATTTTACAGTTGTAATCTGTGCTGCTGTAGTATTAGATCGTTCTATCAAGTTTTTTATTGTGTTATAAATGTTATCCATAAAACACTGCTGCAGAGATCAGTATCGTTTTAATGTGAACGCAAAGGTGAATATTTAAATGACCACACATATCTTAAATCACAATTACACGTGGATTTTTTGTAAAGGTAAGTCTCGTGGTATTTCAAGGGCTCATAATGAAGCTGAAAGCTTGATAATTAATCAGAATGAGGCCCAAAACTAGGTTGTTTAAAAAAATTAATTGCCCTTTAAATACTCAATGAATTCCCTGGAATATTTCACAATCGCACTGTTTATTTATTGCATTTTGCCAACTGTAAAGTTAAGCAGAGCAATAACTGAACCTCTAAGCCCTGACTGCATGCTTAATCCTTATGTTTTATTTATATGTGACTTACTGTCTGGAGGAGTGGACTGTTTGCATAGTGAGTTGTATCTAATAAAGAGCATATTGAATGTATTTCAGTAGGCGAGCAGCTTGATTGTGTGCAGAGGGCTCTGCAAACTGCCAGAATACCCTGTTAGGAAGCTGTTACTACTATCCTGTTCTCCTATCATTGTTTTTTGATGGAGGTTAATGTAGTTTTAATTGGTGATCTGCTCCATCAGGTTGCTTGAATTTGAAGCCTGCGACAGCTGAAGATAAGATCTTTTTTGTCATTTCTGTGCAGACAGAGTGCTTTGAGAAAATGATCTAAAATGTAAGTGTGGACGGAAGCTCATTTGACACAAACAGCGTTTTCAAATCTATTCGTGTTAGTGTGGACAGGTCCTTAATTGCTGGCATTCAACTCTCGCTCCATTGCTCACACCCTGTATCTCTGTCCTCTCATTCTCTCTTCTACTTCATTCTCTTTTTGAAGCTTGGAGGTTGCATGCTTACAAAAGGCGTTGTGTTTGCATGGTGAGGCCCCTGATTGGGCAATCTTGACTAAGCTGTCTGAATGGAGGGTCAGTGGGAGACGAGGACTCCCTTGGAGTCCAAACATCTCTATCTCCCCATTTACGCTCAAAGTGCTGGTGCAGCTCCAGCAGTCTGTTTTGGTAACTGGCAGGTCTGTGCGACTCCTGTTTATTACAAAGCTCCTGCTACGAGGATGGATATTTATATCTGAGAGCACATTTTGTAGGAAGATATTGGAAAAGAATGTAAAATTAAATCAGGTCTGCAATGTGAGATAGTTGATCAGATCCCCTTTAGTTTTGAGTGTGAGCTGTGGAGGTGAACCTGCTGAGGGCTTGATTGGGTTTTCTCATTACTATTGTGCCCAGGGCAAGCCTAATTTCCCTCCTACTTCCCCTCATCTTTCTGTTACATCTTTTCCTTCTCCTCTCGTCTCCTTCCTGATCCTTCCATCTTTCTTTATTTCCCGTCTCTTTATCCTACTACCTCGACTCTCTCCCTCTCCCTCCAGAGTTAAGCCTGCCCTCTGGTAGCAGCCATTTAAGAAAGACTCGCACCCTGACCTCACCCCTCCATTATTTCTTTTAAGGAAATTCCCTCCTTCCTTCATTCCACTCGCCTTTCTCTCCCATTGGCCTCCTTTGCTTTTTGCCCCAGCTGAGCCTTTTTATTGCACATTAAAAGGCAGGCAACATCTGGAGCTTTTCATCACACACAGCTAGTCACAGCTTTGCCGCTAACGCATGCATGCACATGTGCACACTCGCTCGCTCACACATAGGCAGCTTCTCTGAATTCTCACGCTCTCTGGTTGATCCAAAGTGACTGGTGATTGGCACCAATCATACAGGCTGTTAGAAAGGTATCCTTGTGGGTGTGTGTGTACGTGTGTGTGTTTGTGTGTGTGTGACGAACCTGCTGATATTGGAATGTGCCTGTTGCTTTGCTCTGTATTCTCACAGGCCTACCAGTTAAATGATTAATTATGTATAAATGCAGTTCTGCTGATTGGATGCCAGTGTAATTGTCACCCATGGGAAATGAATCTGATGTATATCGTACAGATGCTGTACTGTCATTGCACATGACAAATATTGAATATCAGTAGATAAACACACTGATGCGAACCTATCTGTACTTACAAAAAAAAGTAAACTAAAGTGACTTTATTGCAAATTCTTTTAGAGAGATTTGGACCTTCAACTATGTACAAGGGCCTGACACAATAATATGAACACCTCCCCAATTTAATGCAATCGGTAGAGCTGAAATGATTAGTTGATTTTTAGATTATACTGTTTTTACTATGAATATAAATTTGTTCAGTCATTTTTCAAGCAGAAATGTCAAACATTTGTTAATTCTAGCTTTTTAAATGTTGAGATATGCTGCTTTTTTTGCAGAATGAATGATTAATCGTGAAAATAATCAGCAGATTGAAGCAACAGTTCACGCAAAAAAGTCATTATCTACTCACCCCCACGCAGATGGAAAGCCATTTAACGTTTTTTGGGGCGTTTTTTTAAAGTCCCCATCTACTTCGGTTGTTAAGAAAAATGCTGCAACGCTGTTTTGTGGACTACGAAACTTCATCAGACTTTCCATCGGCATGGGGTGACGAGATGATGAATTTAAATTATTGGGTGAACTGAACTGAAAAAAAATTTTTAAAAACTAGTTGCAGTCCCGTACCAGGCCCCAGCACTACAGGTGTTCATATTATTGTTAATGACCTTTGAGTGGAAGATGGTATCTTTACACTTAGAGCAGAAACAAACCAACATGCAAACCTGTTCTGCACACTTGACTTCTCCTCTTGACATCCTCCTGTGTGAAAACATAACTGCTTGAGAGGGAGAACAAAATGTCATTTTCAAATCAAAACATGTCCATGTTTGCTCTGAAACAAAGTGTGTATGACACAGTGAGCTATCAGAGCATCCGGTTCCCAGACATACTCCCGTACAGGTGGCTGACAAAAACATTCCCTGCAGTGCTACTGTACTGATCTGACTCATCAGCTGCTCGCCGAAGCAAATGTCAGGCCTAACCAGTCACCTCGCATCTTCACGCAACACTTTGATGTGAAGAAATGTGATGCGACAGACCGGGGAAACATTAACTTTTTTCAGCCGTCTGGATGTGCAGTGAGAGATGGAGATGGGATGGGTGACAAATTAGAAGCTATCAGTCACATTAACCATCGGAGCAGACGCTCAAACTCAAGTATGCAGGTGTTTCCTCTACATTTAGTTACCCCTGAAGGATTTTAAAGGTACGGATTGAGCTACATTCTTTACCATGTTATGTTATGGGTGGATGAGACTATGCTGAACTGTTCACCTCAGTCCCTGCAGTCGCTTGACTTCCCCCTGCCCTCTGTGTTGTGTCCATACTTGTTCTATCGGTGCACTCATAAGTCTTTCATGTCCTGGTTACAGAATTTCTGTCATTGTTAGATACAGTGATACATGATTGTAGGTGCAGGCAATTTGATGATTTTAGATCACAGTGATGTAATGTAACCAAGTAAATGTAGAACTGTTTTTAAGTACATGAGGCCTTTGTACTGGAGTATTTCTCTTTTCTGCTACTTTATTCTTTTAACTCCACTATATGTATTTGAAATTCAGAAAAATCCTAAATATTGGATCTGATAACTGGCTGGGCCAATAATCAGTCGACCCACAGTGTACAGTACATATATATACATGTAAATATGTATAATTTGCTTGTCCTCTACTAGTGCTATTGATACTTAAAGCTGCTCTAAGTGTTGTCGTCGTTTTAGCTAACTTCCTGTCTATGTTGCAGTTAGGAATCCCCCTCCCTTACTTCACATGGCTCTTCCTAGGGTGACGATTTGTAAACAATTTTATGTTATAGCTCGCAACATTGTGGATGAGGAGCTTGTGCCAAAAAAGAATAATCTTTGATGATCTTTTTGAAATCTAGCTATAATCTACAGGGCATGTAGATCGTGATTGCCATTAAAGAGATTGTGATTTTTATTTTTTTTATTTTTTTCCATGTTACTGTCCAGATCAACTGCCCCTACATGTAGGTTTAGGTTGTGTTTATGTACAGATTTTATGCTGTGATGATGATTTTTACCGTGGTGGCCTGACTTCCTTAGTTTTGAGATAGAAACCAAAGCAGGTTGGCTTGTGTTTGATGGGAGATTTAAGATTGGGTTACCCTTCAAGTTAGTGTCCATTGTTCCCTGGCCTTTCATTACAGGTTAGAGTTTCCCTGTGGGCTATTGTCATGGTCTGCCTTGGTCGAGGTCTGAACGGGGACAAATGTCAGGGACAAAATGATCAGTAGGATTTAGGGTACCCAACTTCTTCACTGCAAGACTTGGGTCACTCAAAGTTCAACATTTTTGAAAAGTTTAGTTTGAGTCATAGTCCTAAAATCTGAAGTTCATTTCTGCTTTGAGCTCAGGGGCTGTAGTTTTCCCATTTTTAACTGATCTTACATCCATATTTTCAGCATGTACTGCTTTGATAATTACTTTAAAAAAGTACCACAATGAGCTCAAGTACTCAATTCACAGTTGAGAAGTCTGCAAGTAGCTCCCTCAGCTTTGGCTTCATGTTTTAATGAGTTACACCCCCTCTCAGGCAGCATACCTTCCACCTATCTTCTTCCCCTGACCCGCTGTCCCTCCATCCATTCCATTACTTCTCTATTTTACCAGCCAGTTATTAAAGTAGATCTTATTAAAAGGCAGGAGAAAAAGCTAATCTATATTTGCATTCAGTCTATAGCAATTCATTAATATTATGACATTTACAGGGAGTTTGGCGGGGCCCCGGCTGCCTGCTACCCTTTTCCGTCTCTGAAATGTTAATTTAAAAAGTTCTGTCTTTGTAATGGAATAAGAAATCCTCTCTTGCCCTATCAATTCTGGGTGTCTGGTGAGGAATACTAATTCATCTACGGCTCCAATTGAGATAGCATGTCACTCTGATGGAATAAGTAAATGCAGAATTGGTTTTAAAGTCCTTAATGCCACGAGTTGTGTGTATTTCTCTTTTCTGCTGCAGTTGGAAAAGCTGAAGTGAATGACCCCTTTTCCATATCTTGTAAAAATGTTTGTGCTTGTATACATGCATTGTCTGTATGTGCTGCTGTGTGGTCTATGTATTTTTATTTTATTACCAGCTCTGAAATATATGTTTTAGTTTTCAGAAAAAAAACATCAAGTGAATTAAATAGAATAAAAAATAAATTAGGATTGGATTATTTCTTTGTCTTGCAGACTACTCACCATGTGTACGAGGCACTTTGGCAGCGTGGTGACACAGACTATACGGACATACAAGACAGACCAGTTCCCCCTGCTTCTTATAGTCATGGGCAAACGCACATCCAACGAAGTTCTAAATGTTATTCAAGGTAAGTGTGACTTTATTAGTTGTATATTTGTCTGTAATTAATGTAAAAACACAAAGATTTATTATACATTGTAGATTGTGATTTGTTTTGGATTTCTTTCATTTTCAGGCAATACGACAGTGGACGAGCTGATGATGAGGTTAATGGGAGCAATGGAGATCTTCACAGCACAACAACAAGAGGACATCAAAGATGAGGTAAGGTTTGCAAATGTCAAACTCTGATTCTTAAACATGTACAAATGCTTTGGACTATTTTGAAAAGAAACTACGGATGAGTATTTCAAGAACCGGAGGCAATCCAGGCACTCTAAACAAGTATCAAAACAAGGAAGGAAATATTAAAAAGCCTTTATTAGGTGGCTTAATCATTTTAAGGCCAGTCATGAAAGAAGCCAACATGTTTTGACCTTTGGGTCATCAAGACTCCAAACAAACTATGTGGCCCCACCTATATTATAGACACAGCCAAAAGGAGGCCCAGATAGTGACATACCAGGTGAGACAAACAGAAAATAATGAAACAATGAAATAAGCTTGACTTGACTACCTGTGACTTGTTCATGCATGATGAAACTTCTTTCTGTCAACGCCTCTCCAGTTAGTTAGAACTGAAGAAGCCTCTTGGATGAGAGGTGAAACATCCTCAAGAAACAGAAACAAGTCCTCAGGTTGGAATAGGTTTTGTTTTGGGCCTCTGAAGACCACCTGTAACAATTCAAACTGTCTTTACCTTAATTTCCTTGATTTAGTCTGTGACTATAGCCACATTCAATGGCTGAATGGGGACAGCAGAGCCTTTTAGAGAGATAAATGGCAACATGCTGGGACAGATCAGACACCATTGTTACACAGCGGCATACATGTAATGACAAGCAGAGAATACTTATGATACCATCTCTCTTCATTCCCCTTCAGTTCAAGTTTAATGTGCCCACTACAGGTTTAGGTAGGTACAGTGCTCAGACCTGTCTCCCATTCACTGCAGTGTGTGGGTACCACTGTGTCTGTAGACTCCCTCTTTTACTCCAATAGAAAGTGGACAAACACCTTTGAGGGATACTCACCATACGAGAAAGTGAGTCTTTCATGTCACAGACAGGAATCTGAGACAGTATGACAGGGAGGTCCTCTCCCTGTCAAAGAGTTTCACCTGACCCTCTTAACCACTCAGTGATATGTTTACTCAGTGACATCAAACAAGAGAATGAGCGACGGACACACTGGGTTTTTGTACCAGACAGGCTTTCAGACAGGGAGTAATCCTCCCAAGCTTTCTTCTTCTCTTTCATGGTAATAACTTACTGTCAGAGATTTAGGAATTAGCAACAGTATGGACTGTGAGTTTGTTTTAAATTATTTTTTATTGAAAAACTGTTAACATAAGATAGGATTCCTGTAGAATAAGAATAAGATCCTGTTCTTCCTACATAACACACGGACGTTTTAGTTTGTGCGTCAGCCGTGAAATCCTGTCATAGTCTGTTATTCCCACACTTTTCTCTCTTACATTGTCGTGCCTCTTTTTGCATACTGTATCTATAAATGACAGATGTCACACCGTATTAGAGTCAGTCAGCCAAACGGCCTCTCTAACAATGCTAATGTGACTAGTCACGACACATCCAGTTGTGGGAACCGTGGTTAAGGAATGAATCTTGTCACACACACACCCTGAGGGTTAGACTTCCTCAGGTGAGTCAATGAGTTTTGACTGACAGCTGTTCCCTTTGTGTTGTTTTTATTGCTACAATGCTCTGGCTTCTTTTTGAATTTGTCACTCTTGTCACACATCAAAAAATCATTAATGACAAGAAGTGACAAGAGATATGTACATGTGCTGGATCAGGCTGTGAGTCGTCAAGTGTATTGTTGGTTCACACTTAGGGCTGCATATCATTTGAAATCTTTCAGTATTAGTGACAACCAAAAGGATACTTTTCTCAATGGTCCATATAGTCTCAATCTCTTTGATAAATGTTTTCTACTCTTTGATAAATGTTTTCTACAAAACATTCAAAAATTAACTCACCTCTGTCCTGAGTCCTGGTTGAAGGTGCTGCAAATCACCTGAATGCTGTATTCCCTGTTGTCAAATATAGCCTCCACTGGCCTCAGAGGCTGTGTGCAGTCCTGGTCAGGCGGTGTTCATGGATAGACTATTGGTTCTGTTGCCCACTTACCCGGCTCCAGTCCTGGTGCCCATTCCAGCACTGCACCCTGCCAGCATTCCCCATTGGGCCCCCTTGCCCCCTTTCTGAAAACTTCCTCCTACTGGTGGTTCAAAGCTCCTGTGCTCGTTGTGGAAACACCAACTTTCGTCTGGTGCTCCGGGCTTGCAGTCTAGAATTGCCAGCTGCATGGCTAACTGAGCTAACTAGCTAGCATCAGTTAGAGTAATCAGCATTTAGCGCTTATTCTCGTGATAAGCTGCCCCCTATTTGTTTGAAGTATGAATTCGACAGGTGGTCTAATATTTACCATATTAATGAGGTAATAATACAAACTCAGAAATATTTATTTTTTCCATAACTGAATGGAGGACAACAAACAGGAAAAAAAGAGCAAATCCTGAGGGACACACCAAAGCTGCCATCAAAAGTACTATTTAACATGAAAAGTGCAACAAACTGGTAATATTCTTTTGTGTGTCAGAAGTAAATAAAAATGTCGGCCCTGATCTTTGAAAACTTTTTGAAATTGTTTTGTGTCCATAATTTGCACAAGTGTCAACGCATATTGGCTTAAAATTATATGTTTTCTTTCTTTCTTTTTTAAACTATCCTAGCTATAATTGTATTTACTGCGTTATTATAACTTCTTTTAAAATCATTGCAACAGCGGGCTTGAGATCTGTCAGAGAAATAAGAAATCAGATTTTTATCATAAGAGTGCAGTAAAGCTGCTCTGAAATGATATTAAAGTGTGATAATTACCCAGGCGTGGCCTGCCAGGAGGAAATGGCTTGTGAAAATGTCACAAGAAGACAGCATAGAGAGTATAAGTGATGTTGAAAGCATAATGTTCCAGTGTGATTAATCATGATCAGTACCAATTACCACAGGGTTTTAGTATATCCTGTATCTGACAGCACCTATCCCATCTCCAAGGTGCAGTCAACCTTGACACTGGACTCATTCCATTTTCACTGTTGCAGTGCTCAGGCGTTGGTGAATTTGCCTTTCTCCCTAGCTCCCTTCCCTCTTTCTTCTTTCCATCCTTTTCCTTTTTTCCGCCTCACCTTTCTAAAGACAAACTCAGACACGAGCACAGACACCCACCCAAACCAGACATTCCTCCTTGACAGTGACTTTTGTGTCTGTCTGGAAATGGAGCAGCTGGACAGCCACAATGTGCCTTTAACCAACCTTACTGACTCGCCAGTCATTCCTATGGTTGTCTGTGTTTTAGCTTAGTAGTTAGTAACTGACGGATAATTCGCTGCAGGTTTTTTGTGGTCTGCATCGTGGGCAATTTTTAGATGGGGTCATTTAACATGCATTTCACGTGTAGAGCAGCCAAAACTAACTAATGTTGAGTTCTCAATCTTTCGGTATTAGAGGAAACATAACCCGACATCAGAGACGCATGCGATATTTAATTCTTGACCTCCTTGCTGTGATTTATGAAGTTAGCCACAGAGAAGAAACAAATAGAGCAACAAATAGAGCCAACTTAATAAGTAGCGATGATATAGATGTTGAAAATCTGTTCCTTTTTTCTCTAAAGATAAGGTCTTTAAACTCACATTGTGTTTGAGCAGCTACATGGCAGATTCAAAGCAGCTGATGCATTTCAAAACGTATTACAACAGCATAAAATGTAGATAAAACACAAGATGCTGCGCAACTTGTTTGCGTGACTCAGGGCTAATCTATTGAAGGTAGCCACTTTTGATGCTTTTGTCCCTCTCTGCCATTCTTCTACAGTTTCCTTTCAATGTTCATCTATTATGTGGGCCAAAAGCACAAATGTATCCTTTGCATTTTCTGATTGAATACAACAATGCACACTGTGCTGCACAGTAGCCCTCTGATCATCACAATAAGCTTACTTTGCCATATCCGGGCTGGCACACAGCGTGGGCCTTCAGAAAATAGAAAACTAATGGCTGTGCACTGTTAACACAATGGACACTCGTATGTAGTCCCAGTCTTTATAAAACACTTTGTAGCCACAGCAGGTATAAAGAGAAGGGCCGCCTGTCCCCTTCCCTCTGTACAAACAGGAAGAGAGAGGCAGAGTGAATGAAAGAGAAAGGGACGGTGAAACTGAGATGAGGAAACATAAAAGAGGCTCAGGGTCTGGTAAATGACAGCCCTGTCACAATGAATTCCCCTCTGGTGCTACTCTTTCATACCTGGTGTTTGTACGTAACCACACATGACATTCTGCGATTTTCTTTTGCTTGGCCCTTTCTGGCTCCCACAACCGGCACCTCAGCTTAGATGTTTTGTCCTTGTGTGTCTTTTATTATGTTGTAAGTTAATGGGCCCCACTTTCTTTCTCCCTCTCTCTACCCAGGACGAACGTGAGGCGAGAGAGACAGTGAAGAGAGAACAGGACGAGGCCTACCGCCTGTCTTTAGAGGCTGACCGTAAAAAGGTATTTTTTTAAATAAAACACATTTTCGACTTGGATCCGTGCCCTCTGAGTTTATTGTGGTATACTAGACAGAACATCTACATGATGTTATTTTTGGGTTTGACCCATAAAGAATAAATACAACTTCTATAATTTTATGTTCCTTCCAGTTTGTTTTTGCATAATTTTAACTAAATTGTGTTGCAAATAAAGAAGTTACTTACACTTTGCTTCTGTTGTTTTCAGGATTTAATGCTATTGAGCACAAAAAAACGTTACTTAAGCACAATGACCCTATGGCCAAAACAATAACTTCTGGAAATTATTAATTAGTTTAGCCAATTGACAGAAAATTATTCAGCTATCTTGATGATTAATCAATGATGTCCTATATCGAGGAAAAAAATAACTTGTTCCTGCTTTTCAAATGGGGAGATTTGCTATTTTTCATTCTAGTTTGTATTAAACACTTGACACTTGAGTGTCAAAGTTATTGGGACCTCTTGTTAAATATCAGTAAAAATGCTCAACAAAGTTTCTGCAGGTCCTTAAATGGGAATTCCAGTATTTATTTTAGTAACTTGGGACCTATAATTTTGGTTTGAAAATGATTAATACTCACCAAATTTTTGGAATCAGTCCAGTAGATTGCCCTAGCTGGCAGCGCGACATGGTTGCACCACGATCCTCTTGGGCAACTCTGACAGTCAAATAACCTCCATTAAAAATTACCGGCTGAGGTTGTTATTCTTAGTGTGTGACAACATTCAGTACACAATTCCTGCTAAGACATACCTTTTTGTTAAATAATAAGATCTATTTTGTTACCAGAAACACAAGTCTCATTCAAGGTGAGATTTTGCTCTGAAATCTCAAAAGAATAGCACATTTAGTGCTTGGTTGAAGCTTGTTGAAAATAACGAATTTGATGACTAAGAAGAACATTGGATATAAAGGCATCAGAGTCGCAGATAAACATAAAGCCACCGTAGAAAAACCACTAGCAAAATGCCTGCCATCACCCAATATCGTTCTCTGTTTACATCAGAAGAAAAAAATAATTTACTTGGCAAGTAACTTTGGGACTTGGAAAGGTCTTAAAACGGTCTTTGAAAGTCTTGTATTTAGAAAACCTGTTCAAAGGAAAATCAACAACCTGTGGAAAACATAGCAACAGTCTTCAGAGTTGCATGTCACTTGATATTTTGATTTTGACCCTGCTGTTGCTTTTCTTTCTTTTTCAGAGAGAAGCCCAAGAGAGAGAAGAGGCCGAGCAGGTTCGCCTGGAACAGATGAGAAAGGAGCAGGAGGAGGAGAAGGAGGTGAGAAGAGCAGCTGAAAACAAGCCATACTCACATTATGCAAATTACCTAAATTAATATTCCAACTTCATCAGTGCAAGGCTGAGCAGTGATATGTTTTGCCAGCGCACAGTGATTGTGCCATTGTGCTGTGCTGTCTTTTCTTTTTTTTATCTGTCTTGCTCTCACTTCACAATAATGAGTCAATTAGATTGTGGTTTTGGTGAAGCCTGCCAGTCAGTGAAGCGTGTGTTGTGTGTGTGGGTGAACAGCATACGGAAGAGTGAAATATCCTAATTACAGTGATGCCCATCCCTGCGAATGTCACCTGACATACACACAGTTATTGTTCTATTTAACTGCTTTAAATCGGTATAGCACACAGCCTTATATTGAAACCCGAGTGAACAAAAGACTTGAGGCAATTCATGTACACAGGCATGTGCACAAACACACACACAACCTTAGCAAACACACACATTCACTCGAAAACAATTATCGTATGTGAAGAGGGGGAAAGTGCACACAAACACACACACAGACACACTGTCACGCATGCAGGAAAAACAATACATGTCTGTGAGGATGGCACCAATGTTGTAATACAGTCTATAGTAATACAGTGTAGTCCTTGCCGATTCTTGTTTACTCAACAGCAGGGTGCCTGAGGGCTCTGAGAGGTATTGGGTGACCCGGCTCACTCAGGTGATTTGTCACTTAAGTTAAACAGACAACAACAAAAGAGTCCCGGGCTGGGCCTTCTTAATTATATCACTGTAGTCCACTAACCAAACTGTGTGTGCGCGCTTGTGTATTTTAAACAACAATAGCCGCTATGGCCCTGTGTTTCCTACTTATATCAGTTTTCTCTGTCCAAGCTCAATGGTTTCCATGGTGTCTCCTCTGCTAACATACGAGTGTTGTGTTTGTGCTACAGTCAAGATATTCATAAATATGCGAGCCAACAACAGCTGCTGGACCCGGACAAAGGCAACTTAAAGATCCAGTGATTAGGCTTCGGGGGATTTCTGGTAGAAGTAATATTCTTAGTAGTGTTTTTCATGAGTGTATAATCACCTGTAAGAATCGTGGTGTTTCTCTTCCTTTAGAATTAGCCTTTTATGTCTACAGAGTGGTGTTGTCAAAAGTATCAAAAATCGATCTTTTGCAGTATCGATACTCTAGTGCTAGTACTTAGTCGTTCTCCTCTCTTGACACATGAACTGCGATAGTGTCTACATAGTCCCACTTCCTCCAGAGGTCAATAAACATGTCTGCTGTTGTCCTCACAGAACACAAGCCTTATTATATGTATCTTTTAATAAAAATCAGAAATTTTATTCTCTCAATTTTGTGGCAATTTTTCCCCCGTGGTAACAAATATTGTATCGAATATCGATATTTTTCAAGGCATCATATCTAAGTTAGAAAATTCCAGTATTGTGACAACGCTACTAGAGAGAGTCGCACATTGCACCGCCATGTTTTTCAGGAGAGTGAGACAAGGGGAAGTAAAATGGATCTAAATAGGATAGGTAAATAGGTGTTTCTACTTGATGGTGGCGTATCTACCACAGATATTTTTGATTTATTGATTTGTTATTTTACTATAACATAATATTATCCTATCATAAATCTCCAATGTTGTAGCACTGTAACACTTAAAGCTGAGAAGAGATTTCCATGTCAGCAGTTGTCACCTTTTGAACTCAAGAGAATATTTTTTGTTTTGTTCTTTGGTAGTTACCTACTACAGCGTATGACAGAAACTGCAGACACAACAAAAACATCAGTTGCCACCAGAGAGCTGACAATGCTAGTGGGAATGGTTTCTCTGTGATTTTGGGCCTTTGTGCGAAGAAGAGTGAGATGAAAGTAGGAGCTGGTGAACTGAAGAGGGCTTGCAGTGTGTGTGTGTGTTTCATGCGCCTGTGTAGGTTGACATTACTATTTGCCTCCTTCAGGGGGTCTTAGCATACAGTTGTGTGGCTGTCAGGTGCACACCCATCATCTGTTTGCTTTCTGTGGTTAGCTGAGCAGAGCTGGAGAGGCAGATAAATGGTTGGATAGATGCTGCTGGGCCCCGAGGCTCGACCAGAAGCGTGTCCTGTGGTTTCTTTAGGGACGCTGCCCCTCACTTGTGTGGGTGTTTGTGCTTGTGTCTGTGGTTGAGTGTCTGTATGTCCACCACACACACACACACACACACACACACACACACACACACACACACACACACACACACACTTCTTTGTGTTGTGTGTGTGTGCGTGTGCATGTGTGTGTGTGTGTAGGTTTGTCCCCGTGGGCCCCTTTAACTCAGTCAGCATCAGCTCTTTTACCTGAGGGAGCTGATGGCGGAGCGGCACGCGTGCTACCCTGCCCACCCAACACCAGAAGCTGCTAATGAGCTACTGTTGTACACTCTTATGAAATATAATTGCATTATGGTGTGTAAATAAAGCCGGGGCGTGTTGTCACAGCATATGCTCCCTGGCTGGCCAAACAGGAACAACAAGCCGGGGGGAGGAGGAGGAGAGGGGCAGGAGCAGAAAGAGGAGAAAGGCTCGAGGGAGCAGCTGAAGCGCGGGTTTTGGTGTGCGGGAGAGCTGATTAGCTTTGCTGGAAGATGACAGTCGATTGTCTTTGTGTATACATTAAAATGTAGTGTTTTTAAAATACGCTGACGGCTCTTGTGAACTTTAATCTCTGGTAGATACTGAGATATTCAGACTGAGCAACAGCAAGGAAGCATGACGCACCAGGACTTGGCTGTTTTTAACATACTGAAATGCTACTTGGCAACCTCTTTAGCTACGCCATGCTGTAGGGAAGAGGGTGAGACTCAGGGCAACTAATGTAATAATATTCTCAGGTCAGGAAGATGTTTTAATTAACATCACTGCACTCAACTTCTCGGCTTGTCTTTCATACTTGTTTGGATAGTGTGTCATCATCTTCATCACTGCCAGTGTTAGTGCTGAATCTCCGGTTTAAATTTACTATAAACAGAGACACAGGGATCATTTTGTATAAACTTAATTGAATCTCTATTCCAGAGGACTTTGTATAAGCTTGCTGACTTCCTTCCTCTCCTACACTGATACATTGATCCTTGTTATTTTGTGTAGCATAGTGTTTTAAATGTGAAAATAAATAAACATCCTAGATTAGAAAATGTTTTTATTCAGGAAGACTTTTGTCTTCCTTTTCATAATTCCCCTCTCGTTTGTAGTTTTAGATCATCACTAATTTTTTTACCTAATTATTAACTTTTTTATTTTGGCTACCAGTCACGTTGTTACTTGCACTGATTCTGTTGTCAACAAACTGTAAAATGAATAAGACAAATAGAGACTTTGTTATGCTAATAGGCTTGCAGGACCAGTAATGACAGCTGTGTCGAGCCAGCACCTGTATCTCTGCCTTCGTGCAACACAGTGAATCACTACTATATCTGGAAAAGTTGTTTATCACTTTTTGAAGTTGGGAAAAACTTAACAGTGATCACAAAACATGAAATCCACCTTTGAACATCTAGTTGGTTGCCATCTGCAGCCTCACCGCTGCTAAACCCTACACACTGGGACTTTTCTCGAGTGATTATGAGGTGTATCCACAGTTATCAATGTGCCGTACTGAACAAAATACTGTATTTTCTCAAACCCCTTCTTGCAGGCAATCCGCTTGTCATTGGAGCAGGCCCTACCGCCAGAGCCCGACGAGGATGCAGGAGAGCAAATCAGCAAACTGCGAATCCGCACGCCAAGTGGAGAGTTTCTGGAAAGGCGTTTCCTGGGCAGCTGTAAGCTCCAGGTCCTCTTCGACTTTGTGGCCTCGAAGGGATACCCCTTTGAAGAGTTCAAGCTCCTCACCACCTTCCCTCGTAGAAATGTGAGTGTTGCGTCTAACTGTCTTACAAAGAAGTATGCACATGTTAACTAGTAATAGTTCTATGTTATATGTACAGCGAAAGGGCTTTAAAAGACCAACATGTCTTAAGAGAGATAGACTTTTGAATTGGGGTGTCTTTTCATAATAGTTCTCCGGCCACACAAACGAGTGCTGATTTGGAAGAGTAGCAGCAGGTTATGAAGAGTTCTCAGCCACAGCTCACATCTCCGCTGGAGAGATCAACAGCTGTAATTGGCTTTTCCGTTTGGGCCTGGGCTGAACCTCAGGCGGCGGCTGTGAGCATAAAGCAGCAGGGACAATAGTTACGACAATCTGTTGTGGATGATTAATGTTTTTTTCTTGCTCTTTATCTTTATTGTCTTCAGTGTTTGTGTGCTGCAGCAGCGCCGCCGTATCACTGCTTTTGTTTACCTGTGATTGGGCAAGTTAAGCCAATTGTTTATCCGTCCACCTGTGCGCACGTAATATTCAGTGAATATTAATTAGCATCAGCGTATTGTGAATACAGTACATTATGGCTGTGTTAGGATACAGTTGTCAGCACTAAGAGTGATATTCTCTATGGCTCTTCTGCTGACGCCCGGCAGCACTCATTCAGCTACAACCAGTCATTAGAGGGCTTGGTCGTTGCGCTCTGTGGTAGCGAGCTAATGAGCACTGTTTTAACTACCAGTTTAATTAGCCATGCTGCTGGAAACAAAAATGGGATTTCCATTAATCAAGAGTGGAGTGCATGTGGAGGGGTGGGTGGTGGTTGTATAGAGCTGTGTGTGTGTGTGTAGGCTTGCCCAGGCAGTGTGCCATCATAGTCTGTAGAGACCGCGGGGCCACAAACACCTCAAACTAACACACACATTAACGCGTAGCTCACACTCTTCATTTCGTCACAATCACACACTTCAACACATGCACAAATATTTTCAAGCAAACACATGCCCCGCTCACAACTTTGTCACTTAAAGGATTCACAGTTGTCTCTTTATAATCAAGAGTAAACATGTGTTTGAGACAGAGATAAAGATGTGTCTGCATCGCAGATGAAATTCCGGCAAAAACAGGATGGGAGGATTAGAGGGGTAGAGAAGCGAGGAGAGGATGGTGACTGCAGAACTAGTCGGAAAAGAGAACAGAGAAGAGAAAAGCCTAAACAAAGAAAAGATTTAATCAGAGAAACAGTCTGAAAGAGAGAAGGATAGAGAAGACAAGTGGAGAAGATATTAAAAAGAAGAAGACGGGAGATAATTCCAAAAAACAGAAAGGCGAGAGATTTGGGAGAAAGAGAGGAGGGAAGCAGCTCAGTGGTAGTGCCAGTATGAGGCTGTGAACACAGGCCCCTGTCTAATCCTGCAGCTCTGTGTTGTAATTAAATGAGAGGAGCATAGAAAGCCTCCATCCCGTCCAGACTCTCTCACTGTTGCTCTGCCAGGATCAGAGGATAGAGGATAGACCACTATTGCATTTGTAATACTGCACAACTGTTGAAACCTTCTTTCCCTTTTTCTACTTTTCAGCAGCTTTGTGCAGTGTCACTCTTTCTTTTGCTATTTCCCTCCTCGTCAGCCCCCTTTATTTAATTTCCATTCATTCAGCTTTAGCACGCATCGGTTTATCTCCTCAATCCATCTTGAGAAAATTAAGTGAAATTGTGTTGAACATTTTTGGCTAAAATTCCATTTTTTATGACCAGGAGAAAGGGCTGTAGTGTGAATCGGTTTGTTCCCATTTGTAAACCAGTTTGAGATAAAACATCAGATCAGATCTATTCGATTAATTCATTTACCACCTTCCTGTAGCTTTGTGGATAATTGTCTATTAGTCTCCAATTTTTGGACCGAGTCTCATCCTCAACATTTGGTATCAGTGGCTTATCTCTTCAGCACTACAGCAGGCCTTACACTGGCATCATTTGTACTAGGCTTAGCCGTGCTCAGGGAACTAACCCTTTCTCCGTTTCGATGACTGTCAGGGAGTTTGAGGAAGGAGGGGGAGACTTTTAGTGTTTCAGTTTTCAGCTGTTCATTCAAGAATTTCCTCCCTTTTTCTTTGATACTTGTTGAGCACAACCACTGCTGAAAGGCCTGAGGTCTTCTTCCTTCAGCTCGCGGTGGACATGTTTAGACTGCTGGCATAATAATCGGCAGGCAGCTCTTCCTGCCCGGCTGCTCATAGACACCCAAACACTGTCAAAGCAGCGTATTAGTTTTCTCACTGTGATACTGTACTCTATTTCACCTTCTCTTAATCCCTCTTCCAGCTCTGTCAGTGAATCGGCCCGAATAATTCTTAGACAAAACTGGAGATGCAGGAAAAATAAACAATGTCACAGAAGTAGCTGTGCGTTGTACTGAAATAGATTTTACATCTGTTATGCTGGTGTGTTTTGTTTTTCTTGTCCTGCTATCTGAATGAAGCGTATTCACAGGAAGAACTGCGGCCGTTTATTTTAAAAGAAGTTTCACTCAGTTGCTTCCTCAGGACTGTTCTTACAATCTCCACATGACATGAACCCACAGCTTCATAGAGCTGAATAGTCTCGTTTCTGAGCGTTGATGTGAAATGAGGCTCTATCCCAGGCCATGTGAACACTAGAAGAGTTTGACACTAGAACGATATTTTCACATGACTTTGCTGAAGGGGGACAGTTTGTCTGTTCTGTCTGTTAGATTTGTTTGATAACTTTAGTTGTTTTTTATTTTATTTTTATTGAACTAAAATTATCCTGGCCCTTTCTAGCTGCAACATTAATGTGATGATTCGAATTCAATACTAAAATGTGCTGCGTTCTGAAAGCATTACAAAAATACTTGTACCTTCTGTAAGTAAAGTGGCGACTTTCCCCCCCAGAGTTTCCAAGGGTGGGGTTATTGTTGGCGCCGTTGTTGCAAATGAGTTTATTCAACCATTTAGTGTATAATAGAAGTGGATCACCAGCTAACCTTCCTTTTCCCGGGTGATCGCATGCCCAATGTTAGATTAATTTGTTTAGTGATGTTGATGTTTACAGGGAGCCAATGTAAACACAAATGGTGTCATTCTTCTATAATCATTACAACGGCAATCAATATTTACTTCATAATGATATGTTGAAGCAGAAAAGCATATTTTGATGCTAATACCATCGTACTTTTACTCAAGCGACATTTTGAATGCAGGACTTTCACTCATCCTATTGCTACTTTTACCTCTTTTTTTTTACCACAACAATATTGGCATATTCATAGATTCTGGATTTTTAGGAAGAATAAAGTAGTATTTACAAAACACACAACACATCGGACACAATTTTTCATTCAAAGCAGGGTGTTTCTACATGTCTATAAAATGTCCACAGGGAGTTTTAAAAGCTGACTTTTACCCTAAGGATCCCCCCCCACCCCCCACCACCACCTTCAGCGCTCTCCTTCCTTGTCTTCCTTCCAGCTTTCCCTCCCTCTGACTCCCCTTTCCCTCCTCTTTCCTTCTCCTGCTGCCGCTCTACCTCCTTGCTCACGCAGTCCTTCTCTCTTGCACTAATACTTTTGTTTTGCTCTCCAGCCTTTGTATCCTTCTCCAATGTGTCTTCTCACATTTCCCTCAAATCAAATTTTAAACTACATTTAAAAAATACCCTTTTTAAATGTAGTTTTTAAGGCATAAACTCGTCTGCTTTAATTTTCTTTGACTTTCTTTTTTCCCTGTTCCCTGCCTTTTTTCTGTTTTTTCCCCCAGTCCAACCCCCCCGTTCAGTCTGTGCGGCGCATTTCTCCCTTTGAAGTGCCGTATTCTGGTCTGTTCTTTTCTGTTCACGCCCTGGCGCTACGTGCTGTCAACGCTCCTGGCAGCAGATAATGATCTCCCACTGCTTTTGTAATTGGCCAAATAAACACTTGACAACACTAGTTTAAAACAGACAAGTTATTTGGTTTTAATTAACATAGTAGGGCCTGTAATGGCTTCATTAAAAATGCGTTATTTCAGCTGCACGTTTGATTATGTTGGAAGCGGACATCTTGAGGGCCTGTGTTTATTTTCCCTTTCTTTTCTTTCACGGCCGAGCGTTGCTTAGTGTCGCCTCCTGTGTTATCAGTGTGTTTTATTCATTTGAATCAAGTGATTTACAAGTGTGGTATTTATTTTAAACTTCACATTAAGTGCTAATTATGTGGTTTTAACCGTTGAAATCTGCTGCTTGATAATGCCAAATACATGGGGTTGATATTAGCTGATTATTTTATGTCATACAATTTTTCATAGGGAAATAAAGACAAAATATCAAAGATTGCCGAGAAGCACCATCTGTCTTTTTAATTGGTTCCAGTTTTAAAATGAGGCTTTTTAATGCTGAGCTTCCAGATCTTTAGATTTTGCTTCAGGCAGACAGAGTTCAGTTCATTTTTTTTATTCTGTTAATTTGTGTATTTTTAATTAACAGCTGGAAAACCTTTTTTTTTCACAAATGCTATTTAGACAGAAGAAAATCTTTTTTAAATTAATTTCTGCTTTTTAAAAAAAAAAAAAAAAAAAGTCAGACAATTCTCTAATTCAGCTGATTGATTTGATCTAAATTGTCTGATGAAAATGATATTGACTCAAGGTTAAAAACAAAGCAGAGAGCTAGATTTTGTCTGTCTTATGTATGTATGCATGTATGTATGTATGTATGTATGCATGGCTGTGAAGGCGCAGGAGGAAAGAATATGGCTTAGGCGGAGCAGAGGAAAAACAACAGCTTTGTTTGTTGACAGATGCCACCATGCTTATGGTCTGTTAATTGGATAACAATGTAAACAATCACCGATGGTGCCCGTCTCCTGTGTCAGTGTGGCATCTTGTTTCCCTACTTTCTTTTTCAGAGTCAGATGCTGCTCTTCCCTCCGTTGTATCTCCCCGGTGCACCACGAGCACAAACTCTCATCCCCAATTCACTCAGAGCACACACATCCACACACGCGCTTATATGTAGTCCACACGCAGACACACGTCTAACCACACACACCTGCTCCACCCCAAAGCGTCATTTACTCCTACCTGATGCTGTGGTGTCATAACAGCCTGTCGGGTTCATTAGCATGGCAGCCATTTGCGACGCGCTGCTCCTGAGGTGGGAAAAGGAACGCAGCAGCCCTGTCGGTCGTTTTCCCCACCTTTGGGATGAAATATGTTTGCAGCAAACACACACACAGACACACACACTCATAAAGACACACAGCATTTTACCTCTCTTCATGGAGTGTCGCTCCCCCCTGTGCTATGAGGCAGCTGACTAGGTGAGGGGCATAAGGTTGATGTGGCAGCCCCTCCCTGTCCCGCGCCAGGCTCCCAGGGACCCCGCTGAAAAGTCAAGAGTCTAAATGACACGTTGAAATGAGGACAAGGAGATGAAAGACGAGGAGTCAAAGACCGCCGACGTGCACATGGTGTGACATTTCCAAACACCCATGGGAGATGGTTAGGTTGTGTGATGCTGATATGTCCTCCTCACCTTCCACTAATTTACTTGCCTTCTTTTTTTTTTATTTTCTCACCCTTTTCTCAGTGTCCTTGAACACACCTTCTAGTTTTACAGATTTTGTAGTTAACACATTGTGTAGATTGTTTTAATTATGTTGAATGTTTACTCATATCAATGCATCCTGTCTCAAATAACAGCTTTTCAGGAGCTAAAATAGACTCAGTGTTTAGTACCATTCAGTTTTGAGATTGTTTGAAGTGTAGAGTGCGGCAGCGATGTTTTATGTAAGCTAAACAAGAAGTTAGCATTGCTAACTTTCTGGTTCCCTCGACAAAAGCTAATAAGATTTTTGAATTAGATTTTGGATTATGGCAGAAAATAAGCTCTGTGGCAAACAAAGGTTTATAATACTTATAATACTTATACTTACTTATTATAATACTTATAAAACTAAAAAGCTAATGGTCAGTTATAAACTAGGGCTGCACAAAGTTAAATTATTATTTTTTTTAGAAATTATGATATTAATCAGTTTATGCCAATTGTATTCCTTATAAAATAAAAAACGCTCTTTAAATATGTAGGACCCATAATTATTAATTATTTTTCATACCTGAGCATGGCGGGCAGAGTGACACTGACAGGAAGTCAGTCAGTTAAGGGAACTTTATGTCTGAGCACCATTTTTGCATTGTAACAGTAAAATACAATAAGTGTTTGCTTTTGGCCCCTGGCCCACCATTAAGTTTTAGTTTTGTCCCTTTTGGGCATCCCTGATATAAACAAACTACATGTCAGTCACGCTATACTCCACACACTTTACTATAAGTTGAGAAATCTACAAGTTAAAAATTTTGAATTGAAGCAGTTTGCAAAAAGAATGTCTGCATGTGAAAGTGGACCAGAGGATGAGTTTCCGTATTTGGGTGATAACCAATGTCCCAGACGACCTCTATAGTCTCACGTAGCCTCTTGTTAGCAACCGCCTTTTGTAAGACATCTAGAAGCTTAAAAATTCACAAGTTGGGTATTTAAATACATATTTAATGTTGTAGAATGAAACGTGAAAAGCTTAAGCTTGTGTTTAAAAACCCCATTGACTTTGAGACGAGGGAACTGGAAGTGCAAAAACACTAAGACACTTTTGGGTTTTAGGACTTAATCTTGCAGCACTTAATAGATGATAGTAGGTTTCTTTTATTTTTTAGAAGTTAAAAACAAAAAAATTAAAGGTCCTCTTTTGATGAAAGCAATATGGTGATTAATAAGGATCTGCTTTTTAAAATACTGGGTTGCTACGTCACTAATAAGACTGATAGGACACTTGTATTCTACACAAGGTGAAGTTGTGGTTCAGTTCATGGTCAGAGTTCACATTTCATTCCCTACAATAGCCCGTCTGAGCCCTATCAATCTTCTTGTTGTGAGGTCGACCTTTACCAATGCCGGCTCGCTGTCCGACCTTCTACAGCAGGTACAGGGAGCAGCTTAATTATCCTGCTGTGCGGTTAGAATAGGAGCCCTAATCAGAGGGGCTGACGCAGCAGTCATCAGATAAGCCCTGGACACATCTCGGTGTCACACCACCTCGCCCCTCCAGCCCAGGTGTTAGATTGGCCCGATGTAACACAACCCCTCCGGTGATTAGCTCACATAAGCTAAGAGGCTCACAGAGGTGGTGGGTGTCGGAGAGAGAGTCAGATTGTCCCGTTTTAAAAAACATAGGTCAAACCCCCGTCATGTCGGCTAACTCGATCAGCTCCGTTGTGGGTGGCGCTGCATTATTCCTCTGCTTTCTAGAGAATAGCTGTTGTGCAGGAAGTTGAAAACAGATAAATGTTTCTCTCCTCTACACCGTCAGCTATGTTCCTGTTTGACCTTCATCACAGTTTAAAATGAGTCATTATTAACCATCGACAACGCACAAAGCTCTCCCTCTCTCACACACACACACACACAGCGAGGAGTTGTTATAACACATACACACACTCTCTCCTGTCCTGTAACCTTCATCAGTTTGTTCTGGATTGGAGCCTTTTTAAGAAAACAAACCTGCTGGTCCTCTTAGGGAAACAAACCTCTAGCTGCTCAGATTACTGCCCAGATTTTTTTTTTTTTTTTTTTTTTTTTAAACATGATGTTAGAATAATACACACCGTACACACTCTCTTACAAACACACACACGTTAAATGAGCCCGGCAGTAAAGCTACACTGTTCTCCAGTCTGGATCGCAGGGCATGTATGGTGAGACGATCACCAGAAGAGGTTTCAGTAGCGCAGAATGACTGAGGGCTTGTCCACACTGATATGCATAAATTTGAAAATGCAGTTAAACAGAAGATTTATTTTATTTCTTATTTACTTATGTCTTTTGTTTTGTTTTGACTGAAAGCAGAAATGACATACTGTGTATTTTAAACATAATTTCTTCTGTGGCTTTGCCCTTTGTCTAAAATTTTGTCTAGCAGTATTGTTGCTAATACTGTTCTCTATCCACTTTACTGAGCTCTTTGGTTAAGATCCCTTGCAGTTTTGGGAAAATGGCATCCCATCGTGGATGGGAGGCCAAAACAGGAGTGCTGAAACAGTTCGTCAAGTGATGGATTAGTCCATTGGCAGAAAACTGTATGCCATCAAATTTGACGATTTTTCTTTTTTTCATTCCAAACATTTTCCGGTTCCAGATTTGCTGGTCCTGTTTCTTCAAATGTGAGGATTTGCTGCTTTTCTCCATTGTGAACTATTATGTTTGGGCTTGAAGCAAACAATTAAATTGAAGATGACGGTTTCAGTTCTGAAACGTTGTGAAGAACATCTTTCACCATTTTCTGACATGTTATTTACTGAATGATTGATCGTTTAATCAGGGAAACAAAACCACGTCTGATTACTCACTAATGAAATCAATCATTAGTTGCAACCATAACATTAAAGGTGCAGTATGTAAGAATTTTAGTTGAAAAAATTCAAACATTCACTAAAATTATTAACAGAATGTGAAGATATAACAGATTTGACATTATCACTTCTGTCATGTTGCTGGGATATTTACTGACGTAAGCATGCTAACCAGCTAGCCCAGGCCCATCCCGGTCCGAAGCTCCTGCTCCACTCTAATGGTGCTCCGAGTTTCCAATCTGGACAGCAAGCTGCACGGCTAATCTGACTAACTACCTAACAGTAGCTACAGTTAGCAGCATTTCGTGATTATCCTGATGCTATGCTGCCCCCTATTTGTTTTGAGTATGATTTTGACAAGAGGCTAATTCTTACATATTGCACCTTTAAGCCATTTGATTGTCGATTCATTTAATATATTCCCTCTCCTCCCCCCTCCCCACCTTGTCTCTTCTTAGATCACCCAGTTGGATCCAGGGTCAACTCTGCTGGAGGCCAAGTTGTTTCCACAGGAGACGCTCTTCCTGGAGGCTAAAGAATAGGAGCGACTGATTGACTGACTGATGAACTGGCTGGACACACACTAGTCACCGAGCATGGGCCCACACCAGTCTGGGCCTACAATACACACACACACAAACACACACACAATACACACACACAAAAACATCCTCTCAGACGTACATGAACACACTGGCATGCACATCCAGTGACACACACACACACAAGTGCAAGTAAGCTTCTCTGCCCTCGACCTGGTCGTGGCACATGAATGCCTGGTGTACACGTGTTGCACAGAGGAGCAAAGACAGTATCACAAGCACACAGCCAAACATTCACCTGCCCCAAACTCTCTCTCTCTCTCTTTCTCTCTCTCTCACACACACTTTCTCTCTCTCTCTCTCTCTCTCTCTCTCTCTCTCTCTCTCACACACACTTTCTCTCTCTCTCTCTCTCTCTCTCGCTCTCTCTCTCAGCTCCTCTCACACACTCACAACTTCACGTTCCCAGCTGCTGTGTCATGGTTTTTCTCTCACAACACAAACACAACACAGTACCATAACAGCATTGAGAGACTGAGTAGACAAATCTGTGTCACAGGAAAAAAAAAAAAAAAAAGTCATGGACTTGTTCCCATGATTCCACACTCAACACACCAAGGCTGCTTTTTTTAGAACATGGTTTTTGTGTTTGAAATAAAAAAAATGCTTAAAAAATGAAAGGTAATAAACGGCAAAGAAGAGATGTGGCCCCGGCAGAGGTCTGGGCTGTCTCATCTCCACCTGTATTTACCCCCTGATCCTTCCCCAAACTCCACTCTCCACCCCCAACCCTCCCTACCCTCCCCTTTGCACCCCTCCGTCCGCTGACTGCCGCCGGGATGAGACGTGATGGGACACCTGCAGCATCTGCAGCGCCCTCCCGCAAGTCTCCACTCCCCCTGGTTTTAACATCCACCGCTCCACAAGCCAACGGATTGCTCAGTTTTCAGTTCTTTTTTTCCTCTTTTTTTTTTTCTCTTGATCCTTTTTAAGTTTGATGCTGTATTAGTTTTAGTTTGATATACATTATATAAAATATATGAATATGAACATCAATTTGTCTTGCTCGGAAATCTGTTGAAACGCATCATGACACACACTCACAGGTTTTTATGTGATATAAATCTTTATTTCAGGGGGTCCAGAGTAGATGGAGGATCAGCTGATTTTATATTAAATTTACAAAAAATATGAATTTCTCTATCATGACATCTTTGCAGGGTATTGGGAGATCAATGTGGGTTCATGGATTCAGCGGAAAATCCAGCAAAATGAAGCAAAATGTGTACATTTGATATTTTTGTGAGGTTTACCTATGAAATCTGTCTGTACAAACTTTGAGAGTTGTTCGATCTAAACTGGTGAGACACCAGAAACAACGTCTGAGTCAAAAGAGGTAAATCAGAGAGATCATGCTGCTCTACTGGTGTTCCACTTCTTATTAATATCTGAGCTGTGAGCGAAGAAACAAGATGTTCATACATCCCAAACTCTCAGTTTGATCATAGTCGAGGTAATCTTACCCAAGTCCACTTCCAGTTTCTACAGATACCGAAGTCTTAGATGTGCATCTTCACATCTCTGTTCTGTATACCTCTCTTAACAAATGTTTTAATATTCTCACTCACACGCCACCTGGTAATATCAGCCACACCGCAGCTAATTTCCTGCCTCCAGCGAGGAGAGATCACGCAGGCTTAGCCCTCCATCTGTAGCAGGGCTCCTCTGTCAGCTAAAGGCAAAGTTTGAGAACCCCAGCAGAGCCGGCGTCACAAACACACTGATTCAGGGGAGGAAAAAAAACTACAGAGGCAGGACAAGAAATGAGAAGAGATTGAGATGCTCTGATTTTCATGGATTATTAATGACTTTTTTTCTTTTATAGTTGATACTAACAGTAAGCACAGGGGACAGAAGGATAGACCATCAAAAGTATAGACACCTAAAACTATACAATATATTTATTCAATAGTACTGAAAATATTGAAGAGACAAAAAAAGGATCTACAATCAGATTTTCAACCTAATTCTGCACAGATATTAACATTATTACATGTGTTGGGATGTGTTCACTGACTTTTTCTGACTTTATCCTTTATGTGTGCCTAGGATTTTTTTTTGTCCTATTTGCCGTGGTATCAGAAGAGTTTTTTTTTTAAATTCTGGTATCCTGAAAACCTTACATAGTAGACCCCAAATGAGCACTTTTTACATTGAAGGAGTCTTAAAATCATTTTAAACTGGAGGAAAGTTGTACGTATATGCATTCCTTTGTTAAACACGGTCCTGACAGTCAGCGTTAGAAATCAGGCAAGTGCCTTTTAGTTGCTAATCCGTGAGATTGTGTCTTTTAGAAAAATGGTAAATATAAATTTAAGGCAATGTATTTGTTTAAACTAAAGCCACATACAGTTTTTGACTTTTTAACAGATAAACGGAGATTCTTGGATCTCTCCTGTTTTTAATTTCTAACTAAAGAGTTCGTACGCGACATTTAAACTCCAGATTTATATGACTTGATTTCATCTGGGAGGAAACAAAAGAAGTGGAAATGTTAAAGGCATTATAAATTATTTAGTTACTTTAAAGAAGACGGGTGAGCTTCAGCCAGGTTCAATGGTTATAAACTCTGATTTCTGTCAGCGGGAAGAACACTAAACTTTAGGGGAGCAGTGTAAGACCCCGTGTCGTCCCAGAGTAGTTTAAATCTTCTTTGTGAACTGGTTTAGATTAATTTAGATTAAACAAGTGGAGGAGACCAAGTCTGTTCAAGCTGTTTTCAGTTAGTTTAGTTTCAAATGGGACTTCTGCGAGCTTCAACTTAATCCTTGTGGGTGAAACAGACAATTATCTCATGAATCTCTCTGTGAGTGCTGCCATCAAATCCTGTGGAGTTTAATGCTGGAAGACAGTCGTCTAAAAGAAGTTTATAAGGTCATGAAGTTGTCGCTGATAAGTGAAGCTATAGTTGCCTGGGACAGGTTGTGTGATGCACACAGTGAGTATATCACACAAGCATCCCAGAGCGTGAGTGTTTGTTTGTCAGTTGGTCTGTGGCCGCCTTGTTTCTCACGCGAGGAATGAGTCGATCTAATGCGCTCAGCCAGCCAGACTTCCCCAGGTCTGACCAGACAAGAGATGTTGCTCAAGGCACTGACGGAGAGAGTGTGAGGAAGAAACACCGCAGGACTCATTCTCTTGACTTTCGCTCTCTTTCTCTGTTCATTAAAAGACACATGGCTGGTAATGTTTAACCTGTGTTTTCAAAACGAGGTATGAGAAAAGTCTCCTCTTTCTCAAATATCGGTATTTCTAAAATGAGGGACTAAGTTTTCTAGGACACATGGAAAAAAATCAGTGTAGCTCTTTCAACCTAAAACTTTACTTACTGATATTTAGGTTTTCCATGCTCCTAGAAAAGACCTAAACACTTGAAATCAAGGCCTTGAAAGAGTTAAACACTTGAATAAAGTAACACACCCAAGGTAACAAAATGCAGAACTTTATTTAAACAGATCGTTGGAATCGGCTCAGTCCATGAAATGCATGTATCCTGGCATCTTTGAACCCGTTTAGAGATCCCCCGTGGATAGCTGTAGACGTGGCCCTGACTGAATGGCTGTCTGTGGGAATGGTAGTGGGGATGAAGCAGCATTCACAGGACGACATAACAGGTACCCCACCTGGCTGAAAACAGTGGGTAACCCAGTAAATTCATTCCTGATCTCATGAGGACATTACACTTACCCTCCTGCCTGGACGTAGGATAAATGCTTCACATGATTGGTGAAGTAAGGACTGATTAACCCCTTTAAAATAAATAAAATAATTGAGCTTGTAACAGAAAGGCAAGGCATGTGTGTATGAATGTTTCTCTTTCCCAGCTTGACTGCAGGAAAACCCTGTGATGCAAATGTGTTATACCTGTGCTGTCTGAGTTTAAAGGTGATTTGTCCGTGATGTCTTGACTTGACAAATGTTAAAAACTGGTCTGTCCCCAAAGCCTTGGCAATGTAGAGTCCTACAATTCTACCAAAAAACAGACCTTGAAAGTCTTCCTGGAGTGCTTGAACTTGACCGGTGAGAGCGACCCAGCCGCCAGAAAAAATGTGGACATTGTACGTTTCTGCAAACCATGGATGTGTTGAAACTCCTGAAGCGTTTCTTTACATTTCGACTAAATTTAAGTGTGGTTAAGTTTAGGCCTTATAAGCAATTGGTTAGGGTTAGGAAAAGATCATGTTTTGGAATTAAATACCCGGTTCTGTCTTTACGAACCTGGCTAGAAAAAATCTTGTCTCATCTGGTTGTCATACCTCCACCATCACCTTCAGGTAAGAAATACATCTTCAACACATGTAATCTGAACATGATCTGATACATACTGTAGAAATGTTGACATGAACATTTTTATTCTGGCTGTTGGATCCCAGTTTAGTTCAAGGGGATCCTCCGAGGGTAAACTCTCTGGTTGACATGTGTATGGATGGATGGTGGATGGTGGATGGAGCTCGAGCTGGCTGCAGCAGTTGGCTGCAGAGTCGTGTGTGAGTCTGTCGTGCAGACACGTGCAGCTCGGGGCGAGGGCGAGGTCACAGCGGGCCGAGGAGCTCAGTGAGCGTGAAGCCGGCTGCGTTTATGCAAGAGAGCAGACAGGTGCACCTCTGCTCGCCTGTCAGAGTGCGTCCTGCTCGGGGGGGAACAGCGCGCATAGTGCAGCTCCTCTCAAGTGTGAGATTACAGTTTCTATCACGCAGCCTGCTTGGATGTAATGTGCACAGGCATGTTCCTCTGTGCTGCTGCAGCTGATGATGCTGATGGGGTCGGGAACGCCGATGAGACATAATGATGTTCCTCCTGACCAAACTTGTCATCAGTTGTTTTTTGTTTCACAGGGAACAAAGTCATCAGGTTTTTAACCGTGTGTGGGAAAGAAACAATATTTATATTTCCTTTAACACAACAATAACCCCTTTTTCATTCTGATTTTCTTTAATAAAGGAGAAGTTATCAGTGTTTGGACTGTGTCCTCGTTGACATATTGGTCCAACTTTGCCTGGATGTCTTAATCAGTGCCTCCTCCTCCTCAGCAGCAGCAGCAGCAGCAGCCCTTCAATCTGACACAGGGGGATGAGAAAGTGTCTGTGTGGTAATGAGCTTACTCTGCCGGCTTCCCTGCCACAGATTCAGTGGTGGCAACATCAGGTTGCTGTCTTGATTCTGTGGCGACAAAAGGAGGAAAGCGGTCCACGATGTTTAACCAGCTCCGCCGGGGTCAAGAATGCAGCCCACTGGCGAGGGAACAAAATTCCTGACACAAGTGATCTCTCCTCCCTCCTTTTGAAGTGGGACCCGCGGAGATCTGCGAGCACGGCGGCTCCCCGGAATCACAGGATCCCCCCGCTCGTATCCCAGACTGGCCTAACCTGGAGGGTCACCCCCGAGTTTACTTTCTCAGACGCGCCGGCCCTGCCCAAAGAAACAGAATCTATGCAGCTTAAACTGTTGGCTGGCCACAAAAGGGAGGGGGGGTCGTCTCTTCCCCTCTCTGTCTCTCTCTGTGTTCACAGTGCTGTTTGTTAATGGCACAATAGACATGGAAGGACTTTGTGTTTTATCTTGGAAATAACATTAAAAATAAAATCTGTCTCTAAATTCTTAAAAGGCTCAAAACATGGACGCTTATTTCAAGGGACACCAGATTTAATTCTGTGTACTCCACAGTGCTGATCACTCAGACGGGCCTCATTTCATCAATATATCAACAAATCATTTTTTAATTCAAATACACTGCAACAAGTAGCTGTTACAACTGTCCCTGGTCTCCCCTGGGTAAAAGCATGCTTTGATTGAATTATATTCTGTTTAATGGCAGCGCCTCACAGCACCATGTGTCTCTGACGGGCTCCACAGGTCAGTGCACAATATCTTTTAATAAGAGACTGTAATGAAATACTCTGTGATGGAATGTAACTAAGTACATTTACTCAAGTACTGTAATTAGGTATAATTTTGAGGATCTTCTACTTTATTTGAGTATTTCCATCATCTGAAACTTTTATATTTGCACTGTTTTACAATTTGGAGGTAAATATTGTACTTTTTTTTTTTTTTTAAACTCTACTATAGTTACTAGTTACTTTGAGAATTTGCATGCTGCAGCAGAGCCAAAGCACATTTCTACAGTGATGTATTTAATCGGCAATTGGATTTAATAAATAAATAAATAAATAAATAAAAGATTCCAGTAATCAGAGAAATGTTGCCTATCCAATAATCGGTCAACCCACAGTTTATGGGGATATGTTGGATTTACTTTTGATACTTAAGTACATTTAACTGAAAAACACGCATATGGAGACTTCAAGATTATCATGATGCATTGAGAATATTACCTAAGAGACCGAGAAGGAAGAGCCAAGTGAAGTGTTTGTTGCTGCAGGAGTCTGGACTTTGCACATTTATATTTCGGTTTTTATTACAGATTTTGTCTTTTTTCTGGACTGTGATTCTGCAATAAAGTTTTGAATTGAACTGAATTAATATCAGATACCCAAAGATTGTTGCTCAAGTATTATTTGTATGGGTGTCAGTTAATGTTTTAACTCGATATCTTTATTTATCTGTCATTTTGTACAGTGTACTCTGTGGATTCTCCCTCGTGCTGTCTGTTGTCAGGGTTGTTGTGCTCCTTCAAAAACAAACAAACAGATGAAAAACATATAAAACAAATGAATAAACAAAGTGTCGACCAGAGAACTTGTGCAGACACTCTCCTGTTTTCGTGGAGCCGCTGAATGTATTTGTTTTTAAACGGACATCACGTGTTGTTGATATAAACATGACTGTCCTGGTGAATTTGTATTTTCCAACAAATTCATATAAAAACGCTGCCATTCTTACTCATTTGTGTTTAAGGTATTCTTAAATTGTTAAGCTGGAGTTTATTTATGTTTTTACTGTAAAAAAAACAACAAAAAAACCCAACAACATACAAACCTGAGTGAATCCTTTGCATGTTGGCCAATAGACCAAAAACAGTGACGATTTATGAGTAAGAATCTGTAATTGATTTTATATTCAGCACCACCTGGCAGTCAATTTTAATCCAACTCACTTTAAAGTGGCTTTGATGGCATGGAAACAAACACTGACAAAGAAAGTTTAAACAAGAACAGAAATGAAAATAATCAGAAGAAATTTGCCTTGAAATAAAAAAATATCGGCCATTAATGTAACTTAAACTAAGAAATCAATCAGCGCTGTTGGTGTGATGCTGGAGGAAACATTCCTCAGGTGGAAAGTGTGTTGATGTTATTCACTTGTGTCTACAAACACGTTTAATTTCTTTATTTTTTAATTATTTCTTCCCCCAAATAACGAAACCCATGCTCCCTCTTCACACCAGTGCAACCATCCCCTCCCTGCCTGCTGGTTGCACTGGTGCTGCCTGTACCAGGGGGCGCTGATGGAGAGACACTACATCTGTGCTGCGACACCTGGTCTCATTAAACACTTGTTTAAACGTGGCTCCTGCACTCGAGCTGTAAAAATAAAGTTCGGATGAACAATGAAAAAAAAAAACACAACAAAATCATAAAAATCTGAAAGCTGCTTCAAAATATCCTCAAATCTGTCACACGACAAAACAATCATCTAAATGTGAAATCTGGAAAACAGCGAATCCAAACATAATCAGGCCTAGATGTCATTTAATATGAGCGACTGTATTAATAAAGGCGCGTACGCTTTAATGAATCATTAAACTGCAATTATCTTTAAAGTCCCCTCACATCTGTCACCATGTAGGCTTTTTATTATAATATTAACGCTCAGAAAGTCAAACACGGTCTAACAAACTGGCTCCTAATTCATCCCTGCGCTCGCTCCTCCGTCCTGCATGTGCAGCCTCCTTCGGCTCGCTCGGCTCATTTATAGTAATGTAGTTCCTGCGTGGAGGCCTTATGAAAACCTGAGGTATTCGGATTATCAGCCGCATGGGATAAAGCAATAAATGGGCCAGTGGGGTCCTGAATGGGTGCAGTGGCGTGAAGGGGAGTAATTACAGCTTCATATTAATTGTGTTGTTTTTTTCTCTCTCTCTCTCTCTCTTTCTGAACGCACACACACACACACACAAACACTGGAGCGAGGCGGTGGTGACATCTAGGAGGGCCAAGTCTTTGTGCGGAACACTTCAAGTTTCAAAAACAAGGCCAATTGAAGCGGCGGAGCTCAAAGCCGGCACCATTGTAGGCGAACACATTGAGTTTTGATTGGGGACAATGGTGTTTCTCAAATTTCTTGCAAAAAGAAAGCCATACTCCATCTGTGATCTCAATGAGCGCCTATTCATGAGCTTCCTTCTTTTCTGCGCCATTCGTCGGTGGAGAAAAGGAGGCAGATGTGGAGGGATAGAGCAGGGGAGAGTGCATTTTAATTGGCTGCAGTGTGTAGGTCTGTCTGTGTCTGTCGCACACACACACACACACACACACACACACACACGCTCACACTGGAGTTATATGGCACTATAGGGCTTGCAGAAGGGGAGAGCGAGAGAGCCCAATAATCTCGCCGTGTTGATGAACACTTGTAGCCCATTCATTAAACAAAGATAATCCCTGCCAACCTACCTCGGGGGCACACAAACGGTATTTTTTTTCTGTGTGTGTGTGTGTGTGTGTGTGTGTGTGAGAGAGAGAGAGAGAGAGAGAGAGAGAGAGAGAGAGAGAGCCAACAGCCTTGGCAGAGATGGACCCTTCAGATCTTTGAAATATTCATACGCCATGGCAGGGTTATCCCCCATTTACAAATAAGTGTTATTCTAGCGGGTGAGGAGTGATGCTTGAGAGACCTCTCTCAGTCTCTCTCTGCCTCTTCAGCTCAAGTGTTTGCTGCCTCTTGGCCTCAAGCAGCCAATCCTGCTCAAATCTAGCCTGTGTGGCTGTTTGTCTTTGTGACCTCTGCGGAGCTGGACTGCAGGCTGAATGCAAACCAGCCAGTCATATGAGTTTGTTCTCCAGATGTACTCGAGTTACTTTACTTTACTTTAGTATTTACATTTTATGATCCTTTTTTCACTTCACAGGTGCAGTTGTTTGCTGATTTTTTATATAGTATTATGAAACATGATCGATTTTTACTGACTGAAGCAGCAGTAGTGTGTAAAAGTAGTTAAAAAACTACACTGTATTATATTAACTACTACTACAATATTAAAAAGTATAACTAGCCTATATTATTCTTTATTTTAGAATTGTGATCCTGTTATAATCCCCCTTTGTTTTACTGAATGTTTGTGTAATCTAATTACATCTTTTTATCTGTAACTTCACCGGAATACAGTGACCTTAAGGTTCCTAATGACGTAATCTCGTTACATGTATGCCGTTACTCCCTAAACGTGCAATCCAGTATTATAATATATAATAACATACTCGAAAAATAAGTATGTATTAGTACATACTGTTAGTGTGTACTAATACATACTTATTTAACATGTTTCAGGGACATTTTGATGATAACTCTTTGGTAATCTTACTTAAATTTTGAGTACAGGATATATAAGTATTTTCAGTGATATAATGTAACTAAGTACGTTTACTGAGTACTGTACTTAAGTATAATTTTGAGGTACTTGTTTTATTTGAGCATTTCCATTTTCTGCGACTTTATAGCCTACTTTCTAAATTCTGGACGCAAATATTGTACTTTTACTCGACTACATTTACTTGATTACTTTACACATTTCATGCTGCATCAGTAGCTTGAATTATGTTTTTTATTCGGCACCAAAGAAAATGCCGAATATTGGAGCCGATTATCAGTCGACCCAGAACATACAGGCCTCTGTATAATTTACTTTTACACGTACTTTTGATACAAGTACATTTAATATCAGATACTTTGAGGCTTGTACTCAAGTACTATTCATATGAGTGACTTTCACTTTTACCAAAGTCAGATTTTAACACAATATTTCAATATTACTTTTTTTTTTACATAGCTTGTAATCTTACTCAAATTTAATTTCAGTATTTTCAGTGAAGAATGTAACTAAGTACATTTAATCGAGTACTGTACATTAGTAGATTAGTAGTACATTAGTAGATTAGTTGAGCTATTTGTAATTTGTACTACTTTGTAGCCTTCTTCCTGAATTTTAGAGGCAAATGTTGTACTTTACTACTTTTCTATTTGATAACTTTAGTTACCAGTTACTTTACCGATCACATGTGGCATGAGCATGTGATCTATAAATCCATTGTTTTCATTTTTATGCCGATTATTCGAGCCGATCATCTGATCCTGTGTGTAGTTTACTTTTACATGCACTTTTGATATTTAAATACATTTCTACTGCCAGAAAATTACTTTCGAGATGTTGCTTCAGTACATTTAATATCCAACATGTTGATGGAAAACTTGGAAATGAAATATCCAACTTTAAGACTTTGACTCAAGTATGACTTTTGTGCACTTGAGTGTTTTTACTTTCTCCTATTACTCAAGATTACTTCATTAAAAGATCCTGAATGCATCTTCCATCCGTCACTGCCATACACTCATATTAGTGTAATTGCTAATAATGACTAATTACAGCTCTCACGTGTCATTAATAGACAACAGCGAGCACATTACGACCCCTGTATCCCCGATGTGATTAAAAATCAACCCTATGTTCCTGTAAAGCTTTGTGTGACTGTTGTGTGTCAGTATATATAAACAGCAGGTTATAAACGACCCTAACAATGTGTTTTCTGTGTCCCCAGCCTCCGCTGCTCCCCTGACTCTGCCCTTAAAGGAATGCATTTAGTCTGATCCGTGTCCCGGCCGCAGTGGAGCTGGTGTGAAGTGGCAGGTTAACAGCCTCTTGTCTGTAAGCCCGGGCCTGCTCGGTGTGCCCGTCAAGCGTGTAAATACTTGTGTGAAGAAAAAAAAAAAAAAAGAAAAGAAAGAAAAAAAAGAAAAACCCCGTGCGTTTCTTTTCTCGGCGGCCTCTTGTCTAACTGCTACTCTAACCTCTGCCTCTGTGTGACGGAGCCGGCTGCTGCAGCGGGAGAGCACGGGAGGGGACCCGGGCCCAGCCGGGCTGCAGGCGGGGCAGCGGCAGTGGGAGAGGCCGCTAGAAAGCCGCACCGGGGTGCAGGGGCAGCGGAAACATGCTGCTACATATGTTGGGTCAAGCATGGCCTTTGTTGTGATCTTAAAAGGGTGTTAAAAACCCACTCGTCTGTGGCCTTCCTGAAAGAAATGAAAAGCATCGCGCAGTTTTTTTGATGCATAGGCCTAATGAAGTGCTTCAAAGACTGTTGGATTTTCTAAGTGCTCACAGTCACTTTTAATTGCGCGGGGGGCATTTTTTAATTGGCCCGGGAGGAATAATGGAGAACATAATCCTCTATCATAATGCATATTTCTCTCTCAGATAAAACGAGAGAAGTTTCGCGCGCCCGCAAATCGGAGTTAATTTAAGCGGAAACCCCTTCAGAATAAAACTCACGTGTACAGATCCTCTCTATATCTCAACAAACACGTGTCAAGTCCAAGTAATTGCCACTTAAAAATCAATCTCATCATCAGTGGAGGTTGGTGATATATCAGCTCAAGTCTTCAACTGTTCCCTTTTCGCTTTTTCCCTGGCCGAGCAGCCGCACTTTAATGAGACACGCAGGCTGTATTTTTTTAATTTTATTTTCCAATCACTCCTCCCGAGGTGAGAGTGTTCGCCTGTAATCTCCCCGCAGAGCCGGGGCCCTTCCCCGCACTTCGCTACTATCACTTCACCATGCGGGGACGCGCCGGGTTCCGCATCCGAGCGGAGCCCCGTCGCCCATGCAGATAATTACTTTGAATGTCAAAAAGATGTAGTTTTAATATCGTCTCTATTAGCCTGTTGGCTAGGTAATTAAGGTGCAGATGACAGCGGCGAGGGAAACAGATGGCATTTGCTTACAGTGATTCAGAAAGTAAACAATGAGCCCGGGAGGAGGGGGGAGAGAGGGGGGGAGAGGAGAGGAGAGGGGGGAGAAAGAGAGGCAGGGCTGCACAACCCAGCAGCAGCCATTTCCACTCCTCATCAGCTTCTTCACTAAGACTGTTGTTGTTGTTGTTGTTGTTATCGTCCTCCAAGGGACTGACAATTGTTGATTTCCCCCACAAATAAATGAAAAAAAAAACATCTATAACTTTTTAATCTGAATTCAAATAGCCGCGCGAGTTATCTCCCCGAGCGAACAGGTGAGGAAGCAGGTGGTTTGCGTCGAGTTGCCCTTTTGTCGCCCTGCGCCTCGTCGACTCCTCAAATCTCCGGAAGCATTACAGTATTACCGTCAGCCAGGTAACAACAGGAGGCAGTGAATCATTTAATGAGAAGACGGAGGAAATCATTCGTTCATCCTGGTTTTTTTTCTCTCTCTCCCGCTGATAAAGTTTGAAATTAATGAATTAAGAATGAAGAAAAACGACAGAAACATCTTCTCTTTTCAGTCAGATATATATTTTCTTGCCATTAATGAAATAATACATTTTTATATTTATGTCTCTGTATATAATCCGAATGGGGTGGTTAATTCTAATGTAGACGGCGAGAGACAACTTTATTTAATTACTTTATTCAATCATTCGTTGGCTTTATTTGTTGTTGTTAATATAATAATAATAATAATAATAATAATAATAATAATAATAATAATAATAATAATCATCATCATCATCATATAAACATAATATGTTTGGCTGAGAAAATACAGACGTAAACATTAACTATAAAATAATGCAATCAACAATAACAATCAAATATTTCCAGGAATCTGCGTTTACATTCACAACAATAAATTGTAAACAATAAACAATGTTTCGCAAAACAATATGCTAATTAAACAATTAAAAATGTGAAATGATTTCGTTTGGTTTCTGTAATTAATTAAACGATTAAATACACAAAAGCGGAACAAAACAAACCTGTCACACGCTGGCGTGGCTGTGCGGCGCGACGTGTTTCAAACCGATTAAAGGAAAAAATCTAAATATATATTTGAAAAAAACATTCTTGAAAAAATGTGTCAATCCAAAAAGTATCATTATCGATCATTTTCACGTGAGATATCGTCACATTGCACGTGAAAAACGAATTAAAGACTCAGGAAAAGATTTAAAATTAATAACAATATTATTTTGAATATAAGGTTTGTGTAGTTACTCACATGGTTTTCTCTTAAATATGCTAAATGAAACAAAAGCGGGAAACTTCTTTGTAATTTAAACATTTTAAATATATTCCGCGAGGCTGCAAGAAGCGACCGGACGATCGGTTCTGATTCGGACAGGGTTAAACTCTCCGCAGCTCTTTTTACCATTCATCATCATCGACAGCTTCATTTTCTGCCCTCAATAAATAACCTCCTGCAAATATAGACTGTTTTTTTCCCTCACAGATCAAATCTTCTCTTCTCGTATCAATAAAATAAACCATACTTACCTTCCAAGGCTGATGAGATTACAGTCACGCACATCTTTATTTTTTGGGGGGAAGCGCTACAAGTCCTAAAGTCTGTAATTAAAAGCATAAACACATCTAAACTTCACAACGATCATGTCGCCAGATGAGACAGGGTATAACTTGAGAAATATACACAAAGTCATATGAAGGAATGAGACGTTTCTTCATTTTTAGGGCTATTTTTGTTGTTTTATTTCTCAGTGTCCTGTTTGGCAGCGCACCCTCCTCTCATACAGCTGAATAAATGGAAGAAGCACACAGGCTATTGTTTTAAATCTATAAAACTCGTTTTGGGGAAAAGTGCACAGCATCGATTTTTAGCTTTCCGGGAACTCCCTTCAGATTCTTAACACTTGATATTTGGAAGAAGAACTCAGGTGGACACAGTTGAAAAAAAAGAGGCAAGCCAATCAGATTGCTCCTTCCCCCTTTGGCCAATGACAGACGCCACATTGTTGTCAAATTTGTCTAATGAAAACGTAGGAGCAACAATAGAGAGGGGAGAGAGGGATCTGTATCCACTGACGATCTCTGGAGGAAGTTAGTGTCTCAGGCTGCGGCGAGTAACAAGCTCGGCTCCTCCTGGACAGTTTGAACTCTCTGTCGGGGAGGAATGATCGCTCCTCTCGCCTCCTGCTCTTCTCGGATTTAAAGTCGACTGTATCTTCACAGTTTTGGCTTCTTCGCCAGACTCGTTGAACACTTCCCATTAGAGTTTCGATCACAGGTTGTTTTTTTTGTTTTGTTTTGGGTTTTTTTTTTTTGCGTGGTAACCTCGTCAGTAGACAGACACCGCTGCCTTCACCTGTTGCCCAGAGATGTTGAGAACAGCTGAGCAGATGTGAACGTCTCATCGCTAGTTTGACCAAAACAGATCGTTTATTTAGAAGAAAAAAAAGAAGAAGCGTTTTCTCGTTTATAGTTCAGCTGCATCAGTGAGAAACACGGGCATGGATCTGAGACCGGAGCTCCCCACAGTCTCCTCTGCCTCGCAGGTCCACCCATCGGCTTCCTCCATCCCGGTGTCCATGGCCAGCACCCTGCTGCGCGGCCCTCCGCTCATCCTGCGCGCAGCGGACAAGTACCCGCGCACCCCGAAGTGCGCCCGCTGCAGGAACCACGGCGTGGTGTCCGCGCTCAAAGGCCACAAGCGCTACTGCCGCTGGAAGGACTGTATGTGCGCCAAGTGCACCTTGATCGCCGAGAGGCAGCGGGTGATGGCGGCGCAGGTGGCGCTGCGGCGGCAGCAGGCGCAGGAGGAGAACGAAGCCCGGGAGCTGCAGCTGCTCTACGGCACGGCCGAGGGACTCGCCCTGGCCGCCGCCAACGGCATCATCCCCCCGCGGCCCAACTACGAGGTGTTCGGCTCCGTCAGCAGCGAGAGCAACTCAGGTGAGTGGAGGGTTATTTCAGAGCAGGTAGAGTAATATCACCTTAAAACACAAGCAAGGCAGCAGTAACGGTCAGAGGGATTAAGTTAAAGTTGGCCTAGATATTTGGATCATTCCTGTCATGTATGAGTTGTTGGGAGCCTGTTTTTTGTGGATGCCACACACTGCTCAGAGCAGTGATTTCAGTCAGCATGTTATTATTATTTGGTGCAGTGACAGCTGTTCATGTTGTAGTCTGTTTAATAGACACGTGTTAAACTGCGGCCTGCGTGATTCAGTTTTTTCACCGGCTCTGACCTCCTCTCTCAGCAGACTGTAACATTACATTTTGTCTTACACACTGCGATGTTCTGATTGTGTCAACAGATTCAAGTATCCAGAAGTATGAGTTGTTCCCAAAGAGCCAGCTGTCCGGCTCCGCCACCGCGCAGCAGACCGGTGGGAAACCGGCCTCCACCGAAAGTGACTCGGCCCCGGGCATCTCGTCCCCGGACGGCCGGCACGGAGGCTCGGGTTCAGAGAACGGAGACAGCGAGTCTTTCATCAGCTCACCCGTGTCCAAGCCTCTAAAAGACGGAGGAGAGACACCCGGATCCGTCAGCTCCCTCGGCTCCGATTCCGGCTCCGAGACCGACAAAGACGAACAAGAGCCCTCCCCGTCCTCCGCGGCCTCCCGGCACATGAACGCCATCGACATCCTGACCCGAGTGTTCCCCAGCCACAAGCGCAGCGTCCTGGAGCTCGTCCTGCAGGGCTGCGGTAAGGACGTGGTGCAGGCCATCGAGCAGATCCTCAACAACAGCGGCGCTCAGGGCTCCAACAAGGCCGCGCCAGATGAGACGTGGACGGCTGAGAGGATGCTCCAGAGCGCGCAGCAGCCGCCTCCGTCCTCCGCGTCCACAACCGCCCAGACGAGGCCCATGTTACCCGGAGCCATGACGCTCAGTAACCGCTCTGCGTTTTCTCCTCTGCAGCCAAACGCCCCGCACTTCGGCGCCGACCCCGGCACCTATCCTCTGGGCACCCACCTGGGACTGAACCCGCTGCGGCTGGCCTACTCTGCGCACAGCCGGGGACTGGCTTTCATGACGCCCTACTCCACCACCGGGTTGATGCCCACTCTGGGCTTCAGACCCCCGATGGACTACGCCTTTAGCGACCTGATAAGGGACAGGACAATGTTACACAAGGAGCAGGGCTATGCCAGCGGCCTGTACGGGCCTCTGGTCAACAACACGCCAGAGAAACAGTGAGGCTGCCGGACTGACCATAGAGACACACTCCCGTTGTATTTGTAGCCACAAGTGTTGAATATTCTGGCGAAAAATCTGTGATGTGTTCTGGCTACAGTCTGCTGTACATAATAGGATTATCTGGCTTGTAGTCAAATGGTCCGAGAGGGAGAAAAACTAAACTCACTTATGTGTAATTTTCGAAAATGATTTTATATGTTTGAGTACATCCCCCACCTGATTATCCACCAATAAAACAACGCGAAGCTGAAAAAGATATTTATACATTCCAGAATAAATCACGACCAAGCTGGGAAAGTTAAAAAAAAAAAAATTAAAAACCCGGCTGCACAAAAAGGCTGAAACATATATGTGCTTTTATTGCTGATTATTATTTTTTTTTTTGTAATTTTTTATTTGTGCAGGATTTAAAATAAAATAAAGAGACGAAGAAATGATTTATCGATATGAGAGTTGTGACTTTTTCAGCTGGTTGATGAAACTGAAGTGCGTGTCATTTTCAAAAACCTCTCACACGATATAAAACGAGGCAAAATTAAGTTATTATAACACGTAGCCTTCGGATGTTAACTCTCCTGATGTAAAACTAATGATGTGTAAATGCCATCCTCTTGTTTCATGTATTATTTCATTTCTCTCACCTTCGTTCGTTTTTTTGTTCTTGTTTTAGTTCCTTTCCAACCTGCCTGTATTATATCTTGCATTTGGTAATATGATAAGATGCTATGCTATATTTGACTTTTCATTTATCCGTTAGTCAGCTCAAATATTTTGTGGCAAAGTGCTGGATCAAGTCAGTTCCTCTTCAAATGTTACAAGCTGTGCTGTCACATTGTATGAATATGCTGGAAATAAATGTTATTTTAAAGAAAGTGGAGACGTTTCATTATTTACTGTCGACATCTGCGGAGGGCGCATCGAAAACTAAAGAAGAAAACTCAAAATGTGTCACATATTTCGGCCTCTGGCTGGTCATTTTTTATTTTCTGGAAAAACAAAGAAGCAAAAAACAAAACATTCGACTTCAGACAGTAAATCCAGCTGCTGCTGCTGCTGCTGCTGCCAGGTGTTTACTGATAAATCATGAAGGAAATGACAGTCTTCATTTAAGATAGATAGATAGATAGATAGATAGATATTTTAAGAACAATTGCACATAATTCAGTGACAGCAACCTTAGTTTATTTCTGTTTTTGCACTGAATATCCCCCCAAAACACAATGATATGTTTTTTTTTTTTTTTTTTTGCCACAGCCCGTCAACAGCATGCGGATGACTTGAACCTGATTGAAGCACCACATTGCGCACATTTCATAAAGTGTTTTCTTTTTTTCCCCACTAAAACATTTAATACTAACAATAATAATTAAAAAAAAAGTTCCAGTGGGAATAGAGACAATATGTTTTCCTTCTTGCTCTTCCTCCTAACATGCACACACGTATTATAGCGGTTGTAAATGTCGACACTGACAGGGAGGAATAAAATAAAATAACACTTTTTAAAAAATGTATTATTAAAGGACTGTCACTGTCAGTTTCAGCTGATGGGCAGGCCTTGGTCGGTTTGCGCATCCATTTTGCTTTTCATTAAATCTAATTATCAGATAAACTCTTAATAATTGTATATAGATATCTAACCCTCTGCTTTAATATAGAGCAGTTGTTTGTACAAATAGCCTACAAATACAATATATATCCGACAGTAATGTCGAAAAATATATATATAAAAGGTGTAAAGGTCGAGCTCATTCATATAAACAGTCAATACAAAATGAAGTCAACAGAAGCTTTATTTATTTTTACATAATCAGATCCAAAATGTGAAAACCCGCATCAGGAAATATTCACATCATGCAGGGCTGAGGGTGGAGAAGAAACCCACCCGAGCATCAAGCAGCTCCTGTCTGAATCCTTCCGTAAAAATGTTAAAACAACATAATTTCTGTAAAAACTGAAGTGCGACTGGACGCCACAGTTGTCCCGCTGCTGACACTGGTGCACACGCTCCTGTTCAGCCTCCTGTTCAGCCTCTGACAACACGGTCCTCCATCCGGTCACTGCCTCCAGAGAAACGTGTCCATTTCCACAGAGCAGTGGCGCCACCTGCAGGATTTTCCATGTCAGTATCAGGCAGGTTTTTTTCCCCCCAGCAGTTGCTGCTGTTACCTCCAAGCTCTAATGAAATGTTTAACGCTGATTGGTGGAGAGGTGAAGCAGAGGACTGTAACTGTAGCCCACAGCAGCCTCTACATTAGTGCTTATTGTAAGATTTGATCTATATCACAGTCTGCAGCATGAAACCTACATTAAGTTACAAATATGAGTCTTGCAACATTATTTTAGTGACACGTTGAAGGTAAAATAGCCCCATGTTAAATATTAGGGGTGGCAATCACAGACACATGTTTCCCAAAATACAAACATAGCCTATAAATGACCCCTGAAAAGGTAAATGCAGGAATGATGTATTATTTCACTGCATTGTGGTGTCGCTTTTACAGAATTTGACATGAACTGAGTTGAAACACTTTGGGAACACTGGAAATCAATTATTTTAGAGTTGATTTGAAAGTCATTTTAATCATCTACAAATCCCAACATAGTCTCCTTCATACATCAGTGATCGGCTCTCTCTTTACGTCCCATACACAACTCTCCTCCACCGCCTTCCTTTAAAAAGTTACAAAAGTTTTCCACGAAAAGTCAGGTGAAGCTGCTTTCTGTCTTAATGTGGAGTAGCTGCATCGGTTTTATACTTTTAGTGTGTTATGTCAAGACTTTTATATTATCATCATAGCACATTGGGCTGCTTCTTTGCATGACAGGTGCTATATAAATAAAGTTATTATTATTATTAGAAAAAAGTGCATGGAGTCTTAGCTTAGTGCCTCTTTATCACACACAATGACAGCAACTTCTGTAACTATGTGTGTCATCACTACAATGTAAAACAGCCATAAACTGGTAAAAGGCCGAACTGTCAGAAAGCTTAACAGTTAAGGAGTTACAATGTTTAAAGGAAGAATACAACTAGGCCCTTAAAATCCTTTAACTCTGTGAAAATTAAGTGCACAGAGGTTGCACATCACATGGAGTTATGAAGCAGACTGACTGGAAGTCAAACTGTCAGGCATGTTTTAGTAAATACATCAATATCTGAACCCTGTGTGTCGATAATCGTATCGCAAGAGAAAGCAATAACACATACTGCTGTATCGATATTTTGTCCCACCCCTGTTATATATCACAGCCCTTAAATTCATGTGTTTTTCTTCATGTCTTTACAAATGGTGGCAGTGATACGATGTTCAGGAACCTACAGTCGTCTTTGTACAGTTGTTAAAAACAAACAAACTTATAGTTATTTGAGTGTTAACCAACAATGAAATGCTTTATAAACCATTTATTAAACAATGGTAAAGGTTTATAAATATCATTTGCAACTTTGCAGTAAACAATTGCTCAAAAAAAAGTTCATAAAGTGTTTCATTGCTTGTTGACAGTATTAACTAAAGTTTTATTGGCTATAAATTTACCATTTATGAATGATGTTAATGATAAAGTGCTTCTGGATGTTTACTCTCCTTCTTTTGTGTGCAACACAGACATCGCCACTAGATGTCAGTCTTCTCTAACAAATAAGAATCTGCAGTATGGTTATTATAATAAAGTACATGACAGACTGCTGTGAGCTGTAATCTGTGGTTTTCAGTTGAACCCTTGAGCTGCATGCTTTAATGGGTAATCGCTGCAAATGTTGGAGTATTAACACATTTATATTCCCAACTGAACTTTCATCTGTACGGGTTATATATTTTATTCATCGTTTCATCGTTTGTTTCAGTTAAATTAATTAGACAAAAGCCTGAAACACAGGGTCACATTTGATTTGTGCCTGTGTGTGAACATTCACTAAACACTTCAGGTGCTGGCTTGGGTTCTGAGTTGCTCACTGCAGATCAGACACTGACCTCTGCTGGCCACTTGTGCGCGGTACACTGAAAAAGAGCTTTGTGGCTGCTTTGCCAAACCTAAACAGGCAGGAGTGTTTGTCTTTCTGCTCAGTCACTGGTGACTTATACTAATGTGTGATGAAAAACTTGGTCTCCAGCAGCAGACAGCAACACCTAAAGATAAACACTCTGGTTTGCATGTTTAAGCTTTCGTACTTGGAGATACCAGCTGAACAATCACGGTGCACCACATGTACAACATATTGTATTATGACAGATGTTGGATGCTTGACCCCTGTGGCCCCAGTGTGTGAAAATCAGGTTGAGACGTGTGAGGGAAAGAGGAAGGAGGAGGCGGCAGGTCTGCTGCAGTGAATGCACAACTATGTTTTCATGCTTCTTTCTCCGTGTTCACTAATGAATAATTAGACACTGGCAGATAAATGGCCACAGGCTCCCCGAGCGGCGCAGAGAGAAGGAGAGAGAGAGAGAGAAATCCATTTAGGTTATTACTCCATACATAAAACCCATTTTCATTTTCAGAGCCGCTGCTTGGTTTACTGTCAGAATAACAAATAGATAACGGCAAAACAAACAACATTGAGACAAAAACAATTGTGCACTCCTGCGCTGATTTTAAAGTCTTGACTCTTACATCCCAGTACACTTACAGTAAAAAACATTTGAAAAATAAACAAAATGAATAAATACTGTCTTACTAGGCTACAGTGTACACTCAGACATTTTACAGCTTTGTTGCCTCAATAATAAAGTTACACGTTTAAACATAACAATGGCGCTGTAAACAGGAGTTGAACTCATTGACACTAACAGCTACTGTTTCATATTAAAAGATAGCTGCTATTGTGATTAAACGGTGCTGGCTCAAAATTAAATTTCTTGTTATCGAATTAACACAAACAGAGTAACAAATGAACCTGAGACCTGGGGGGCCCGTGGGAGTCTGGGGGCCCGGGCAGTTTCCCTCTTTGCACTGTAAGTGAAGAGCTTTCTGAACTGTGGTGCTTCCCACCGTCGGATAAAATGTCACTAAGTGTGAAGATGTGTGACTGAGGGAAGAAAGGGAGATAAAAGCATAGGCAGAAGTGTGTGTGTGTCTGTGTGAGCAGTCAGGTGAGGAGTATCGAGCGTGGGCTCCTCGCTGTATGCGTTAATAACAAAACACCCTTGGATGGTATTGATTCGGGAATCTCATTCCCATCTGTCCTTCGAAGGGTCCCTTCATCATTCTGCCCCAGGAGCGCCCTTCACCACCCTCACCCCTCCACATGTTGCCCCCTTCTCCTTCTTTCTCTCAGACCTTCCATCATATGTGACATCCATCTCACATCAAAGCATCCACTTCTGTAAATCTAAACCTGCTGTGTGAAGAGATCAGCACAGGTTTGAGCGTTGCTCATGATCTGGGCTTCGTGCAAGTTTGGGAATTTTCAGTTTGTACAATTCTACAACACAACTTAGTGCTACACAAGAAAAACTGTTTTTTATGGTGGAGTGTTCAGGATGAATTGAGGAGTGTCACATCCTGAGGAACGAAGCTGCTCCAAAGTCTGGAGGTATGGCTGTGGATACTTCTGTATCTTTTGCCAGATGGGAGCAGGGTGAACAGACTGTGGCTGTGTTGTGCATGCTGAAACTTCACAAGAACTATCAATGTTCAGCTCACAAAGATTAAAATGAACTACTTCACATTCATAGTACTAAACTTTCAAGTGAAGTTTACATTCCCAAACATTAAAACGTTCAAGTTCACGTTCCTTTCTTCCTTTTTTCCCTTTTAAACAAGCTGCTCCGAGCTTTTCTTTTTCAATAGAACCTGTTACTCATCCATCCCCAGGCCCCAATAATGTCATAAAACATTACAAATTGTGATCTCAGTGTCATAAACAACATCTTAATATCTCTGGAAAGCTACATGTGAGTGACCTACTTTTTTTTTTTAACCAATACTGTGCTAATTAGGCTTTGTAAAATAAATCCATGATGATAAATCCAACGCTGAATGTCTCGTGTGATTAATAATCCTTTTTTCCGTGTTATTGTTGTTGACATGATTGCTAGCCGTCCACTGGCAGTCCCATGATGCCTTGGGCCTGCGCCTGTCGACCAATCAGAGGTTGTTTTTCTGCTTCTATTCAGTCAAAAAGAGTTTGTTTATTTAGTTTGTTTAGGCAATAAAAAACAATCAGTCAATGAAGATCTTTCTCTTCTGAATAAAATGTCTTCCCCCAAACTACATAGTGCACCTTTAACACGTTACCTCTCCAGAAGACTACACAGTTATGTGACACCCGACCGATATTCTACTTCAGTGATGGAGATTCACAAACAAATGATCAAAAGCCAAATGACACCAAAGTGAACCTGATAGAGTCGTCCCCTTTGCCTGGTTGGTAATCCAACCTTTACCAGCTGACATTTGATACACGCCAGGACACATCCGGCAGAGCCAACACGCAGCTGCCATCATCTCTGCTTGGCAGGCTACCTGGGATGTCACTTTTAAAAACCACAAACCAAATAGTACAAAGAGAGGTTGTTATAAAACCAAATTGGGCCCTTACAAACTCACTTCATCCCATGAGGGCTCCTCGTATAGCCCACGTTGCCCCATTATTAGCTCAGCAGACTGTAAAATGGTAAAAATTAATAATATACTAATGTTAACAGGCATAAAAAGAGACCAGCAGCAGTTGCCAGTGAGTTATCTGTACCCTGCAAGTATCCAGATGGCCTGTGTGTATTTATAGTGTGTTGGTTAAATCTGCTGCTGTTGGATCCACAAGCGCCACAGGCTCCTTCTTTCTGTGTGGCAATTAAATAGCACACAGCTGATGTTGGATGAAAAACACATACCTACAAAATGTTTTAAAAAGCGAAGAAAAGCAGTTACCCAAAATCTACAATAGGGGGGCTTTCACACGGTTTCACAGTGCCAGTTGTCCTGAAATCAAGGCAGCACACAAATGACCGTGTAAACATCTGATTCAAGTGCAAAGAAAGGCAAAGCTGCGACCACCAGTCTTATTTTCGCCAATGACGACAGAGATTATAAAGTAGCAGGTGTGTTCACTGAAATTGGGGGGCGTGCGCGTGGCGTGTGCACGCGGTTGGCACGGAGCTCACGGAGACGCTTCGTATGAGTTTTGAGGATAAATGGACGTCAAGCTGTGCCGACACAGCATGAGCACACTTAATCTCCTCAAGTGGAGAGTGTCAGTCAACACTGCTGGGGCAGATAAGGTGTGCTGGAATGAGAACGCGTGTGTGTGTTTGCATTGGGCTGCTTCTGATTTCTGTTTGTGTGTCATGTGTGCATATGATTTGTTGTGTGTGTATAGCGTGTGTGTGTGTGTTTGTGTGCATAAAATCCTACAGGGGATGTAGCATGTCTGTCTTGTCAAGCATGATGAGCTCCCAACCTTTCACTGTCATAGTAAAGCTCAAAACACAAACACACACACACGGTTTATACACACAGACACACAGACACACACACACACACACACACACACACACACACACACACACACACAAACTGTCATGCAGCACATCACTGTTAAAGTGTAAAACACTAAATTTAGAGACTTTCTCCAGGAATTGTTTGATCCCCTCTCCGACACACAAAGAAACAGTTTTAATGTTTTTCTTTCTTCTTATATTTGTTGTTGTCTGCCAAGTGCATACGTGCCTCTCAGCAGCTTCTCGCCACGTTTTCAGCAACGTTCGACTGACTGACAGAAGTAGGTCTGTGAGGAAACAGCTCTCCCCTCTCTGGCGCTCTTTCCTGGTGAGATCTCCTCCTCAACATCTTCCTCGTAATCATGGAGAGGTTTTTTTTATCCCTCCTCTTCCTCTTTCTCTTCCCCTAGCAATGTGCTGTTTGTTGTTCTTTGTTCACTACTCTTTCTTTCTTTCTTTCTTTCTTTCTTTCTTTCATTTTACTTACAGTGTTTTCAGCCTCCCTGCTCTGAGTGAGAGTCATCAAATGAAGATTAAAGATGCTTCTGTTTCTCCTGCAAAGTGCACACACACTTCCATGCACACACACACACACACACACACACACACACACACACACACACACAGCCAGGCACCACCACACACAGAGAGACACACACATACATGCTGAAGTACACATGCAAAAACCTAAATGTGCACACACACACACATACACACACCCCCCTCGGGAAACCTTACACAATTACGGCTAAAATGGGATTCATTCTCAGCCTTCAACAACTCATTAACTGCATATTGCAAATCGTACGTTTCAGCAGAAAGCATTGATGAGGAACAGCGAGAACGGGGGCTTTGGGAGAGGCCGGCATCATTTTAACGTGTGTTCAGAATTTATTAGCATATCACATATAGTACACTGTATGTATATTACATATGGAGCGGATGCGGAGGAATGGAAACAGTGCTTTTTTTTAGTTACAGTAAGACCCACAGGTCAAATATTTGCACGCTTCGCTTTTTTTATTCTGCCTGAAACCCGAGGTAGGTAGGGTTTGTTATGTAGGACAATACAAATACATATACAGCATATAATAAACAGACATGTAGGAATAAAATGTAGTCGTTGACACTTTCTGGTGCTGATTTGCCAGCAAACCACATAAAACCGAGAACCAAGTAGGTTAATTTAAACCATAAAATGCATTTTCAAACTACTTTGTCTCAGTCTGCATGCTGAGTATACTGGCCTGTCAGTAATTTAAACATTTTCTAAAGTTTAAATTGTCATTCAGTCGTCCTTGGCTTTGCACAACAAATACCACATCCCTTGAGAGCAGTTAGGGAAGACTAGTGCAGAACTTGAAACAGAAAAGCTAAATACATCCTCATCTTCGGCTCCTCTGTTTGTTTCTTCCTGTGATTTTCTTGGAGAGGTCTGGAGTTTCCTTATCGTTTTTGATTGGGGGAGAGAAGTTTGTGGTTTGAGAGCAGAGCAGAGACAGAGATGCGGTGCAGAGGTGCAGCTGCAGCAGGCTTCAGCTGATACGTGACCAGCTCATTAAAGTTTCATTGGCTCTTTGTTTCCCCTTTGGGTTATCCTTCACAGACCAGGTACTCTCACTCACAGGAGCTCAGTCAGTGCCCACGCATCTGTGTGTGTGTGTGTGTGTGTGTGTGTGGGTTGAGAATGTGTTTGCTTTTTATGAAACACCCTTCTCGGTTGAGCTGTGAAAAAGAACAGAAATGTTGTCTCTCAAGTTTTCTCTCTCTTGCCCTCAAACAAACACCCCAAACGCGCACGTTTAAATAGTCCCTGTATTTTGCAATGTGAGACGCACACAAACACACACACTCTTACTCACACACGCTCGCTCACACACACACACACACACACACACACACACACACACACACACACACACACACACAGCGCTGATGAGTCATTGAGTCTCAAATTAGCACATCCTTCCTTACTGGCATTTTAATTGAAGATGGGAGATGGGATAGGTTAACAGCGTTGTTAGCGCAGCTTGGCGGAGCAGGAGAGGGGGGTTCGTTTTCCACCAGGTGAAAGAATTAGTGTTGTACAGCTCAGAGGGGACCAAGAAGTGATAACACACATTACTTTTTTACCTGCAACACCCACTCGGTGTGAGACCTGTAGGACCTGAATGAAGTGAAGGGGATTTACATTTATTTATAATGGAGATCAGGTATTAGACACATGAAGGTGCTCTTCAAGGCAAATAGAAATGTGAAATAGACTCTCAGTGGTTCATCTGGATGACCGGAAGCATTTTTACTTTCTTCACTTTTTTGTTAGTCAGTCAGTCAGTCATTCATGATCCCCAGATGATGTATCCCAGATCCTGGTTATCCCCTGACCTTTCCTCTTTCATGACTTTGATAGTTTTGGCTTTAATTGGAATATCTTAACATCTTTTGGAGTGATTGTCGTGAAATGGTACGTATATAATCATGGTACCCTGATGATGAACTGTCATGACCTTTTTGTTCCTCCAACTCTATCTATTGTTTAAACAGCAGGTCACAGTTTTATATTATTTTGTAAAATGTTTTAATACTCACTCACTCAGGCAATATCTATTGCCACAAAGTCTTAGGCATATATTCACGGTCTCCAGAGGATGTATCCTGACTTTGGTAATCTCCTGATGTTTCCTCCAGCACCGCCATGAGGCTGACATTTGTGTTTTTTCAGTGAAATTTTTTGTCAACTTTCAGATGGATTGTCACAAACTTTTGTACATATATTTGTGGTAAAACAACTGTTGGATAGATAGCAAAGACACACTGATGTCCTCCTGTCATCCCTTTGGTAATCCTGTCACTTTCCATTTACTGTGTGTCACATAGGTTTTAAAAATGATGAGGACCCAAAACGCAAGACATACGCGCTTGTCCCAAAAATCAATGGGACCAAATGTTGAGCAACAAAACAGACAGAAACAGGCTGGGTCAAATCCAGAAAGAACGCAAGAGAAATACCAAAAATCAAAAGAGGTACAAACCAGAACCTCTGGGAATACAGGCAGGAATCCAAAAACACGAGGTGCAACATAAAGTCACCAGGAACAAAACAGACAATATGACAAAGACACAGAAATACAGACTTAAATACACAGGAGTCTAATCAGGGACAGGTGAAACTAATCACGACAATCACAAGAGAGGGCATCAAGAGAAAGACAGGAAGTAACATAACATGACACGTGAGGATGAGCCTGACAAAATAAAACAGGAAACAATAACTAAACCAAAAACCTACAACTTACTTTGGTATCTGCAAAACTAAAGACATCAGCCTCAACTGTACTTTGTGTTTAGTGCCAGTTAATAAGCATGCTAACAGGCTAAACTAAGATGGTGAACATGGTTAGAACTACGACTGGGATGGACCAACAAAGTACAGTTAATTTAATCTGAGAGGAGCTTTGTTAGCACTGATGAAAATGTATCCTTATGTTAACAATGTCATTGTGCACATGTCAGCATACCAATGTTAGCAAACCAGTGGATCAGTGGTAAACACTCGCCTCACAGCAGAAAGGTCTCAGGTTTGATTCCCAGCTAGGGCAGAGCCTTTCTGTGACGAGTTTGCCTGTTTTTCACGTGCTTGCATGGGTTTGCTCACGTTTCCCGGACCATAAAACCATGTTTATTGGTTCAGTTCTCCGGCTGGTGCCCTCGACCAAGGCACTGCATTGTACTGAGTGTGATTTTATGTGACAAATAAAAATCCTTCTTCTTCATTTAGCTCACTGCTGTGCCGAAGTGCAGCCTCACGGAGCTGCTGGCATGGCTGTAGACTATTTTTCTTGTTAATGTATTAGAATCATGAGAACATTTATCAGAGAAAACCTGCCTCTGACTGAGGGAACATATCCTGGAGTTACAAATGAAGTAACTGCCAAGTTTTCTGCCAAATTGGCAAAAATGACACAAAATGTATGGATCTGTTTTCACAATTACCACAGACATCAAAGAAAACAAAAACAGTTTTCCTCTGCTGGACAGGCTTCTTTCAGAGCTGCTGTCACGTGGCACGTGCTTGCTTAGGTGATAGTGTGATCAAATTAGGGCGTTGGAAAAAACTCTTGGCAAGCTCAGCGCGTCACTCTCAAGTGTATTTGAGAATTAATTTATCAAGCCAAGTGTTATTTTTACCAGGCAGGTGTTACTAGGTAGATCATTATCAAAGCAGCATCATCCTCCTCTGACGCATAAACCGATGTCAAGTGCAGCTCAGACGCTGACGGTGGGCGTTGTTGGTGTTGGTCCTCCAGGATTGAAGGAGGAAAAGAAAAAAAAAACTTATACCAAACACACACATAAAATACACACAACACAACACGGAGTAGAAGAAGGGGAGTGATAAATTATGTTGTTTTGGTCTGTGGATCTTTTTAAATTGAATTGAGAAAAGTGGAGAGCGCTGGAGAAGTGAGAAGAAGACAGCGAGGAAGAGATGAAGAGGAGAAGAAGAGGGAAACTGGGTCAGGCAGGAGAGTGGGGAGGTGGGGCAGCGGGGAGGACTGGACTGTAGAAACATTATTGACACCCCCTCCTCCCCCCTCTAGTGTCCACCCCCAGTCTCTGACCAGCAATTACACCTCTCCAAATTATGATCTATACCGGCAGAGTGGACCTGACCACGGATGGAGATAGATGGAGATAGATTGAACTCTATCTCCTCCCTCTCCCCTCTCGTTCTCTCACGCTCTCTCTCATTCTCTCTCTCTCTGGTTTGCCGATGGAGACAGATGGCGCGGGGCCCCTGGCCTCGGCCCCTGCAGATTGATTATTGATCAGGGGGACAGAGATGGATCGAGGGGTGGAGAGGACACCGAGCAGCGGGGAGAGGTGGAGAAGTGGGAGGATTTCAAGGAATTTATGTTTTAAGACTGGGGCTAAAGGATGGCGGGGTGAGGCGAGGAGGAAGAGTTGATGGGGGGGAGGATGAGGCAAAGGTTTTCTTTAGCTCAGTCATCACCTTGAGAGGGAGCTATTGACTAAGCTCCAGATTTATAGTCAAAATCTAAAGTGTTTTGGATTCTGTTCAGGATTTCCAAGTTATAGCTCATTCTTTGTCAATGAATGTCCTGCTCGCTCTTTAAATTGATGTTAATCATTGCTTTGGGTGCACATGCTGCATATTTAAAAAGCAAACTTTTTATGAGTGAAGAAAAATAACCTGACGCTGAGATCTGGGGGCATGCGAGCTGAATTAGAGGGGTCACAGGATTCATTTAGCAGATAAAGAATCGTCTAAACTTTCATTTCTGTTGGATGAATGAAAACTATAGAGCACCAAAGTCGCACTCGAAATATCTTTTTTTTTACACTGTCCACTTATCACCCGTGAGTGCAGGCTAGTTGTGCGTGAGTGGCTGCCCTTGTGTTTGTGGGATGAGTGTTTGTGAGCGTGCTGATGTGTTAGTAAGGTGAGGCTGTCTTCCCTTGCCAGACAGATGGCTATCAGCAAGGCTCCAGTGAGTGAGTGCTGCTTTACAGTGGAGCCAAGAGGTTAAGCTGCAATCTTCACTGTCTCTCTCTTATTTTTTTCCCTCAGTCGCTGCCCTCTTTCATCTTCTCTGTGTGTGCGTGTGTGTGTGTGTGTGTGCTCATTTACTCCCTTTGCACTCCTTCAGTGTGTGTGAATATCACTGTGCGTGATAAAGGAACAGAAGGAGCCTGTTGGCTGGTATGCGTGAGTGTGCTGGAGGCAGATACTGGAGGAAATAAACGACATGCAGGCAGCTGCCCAGCTCAGAGTTTACACTGGGTGCCATCACTGATGGCAATTCCTGACTGTGTGTCCTCCCAAAGTCATTATTTACCTTAAAGTGATTATATTCATCAACAGTTACCAAAGTGCACACTGACATCAGTGAAACACTTTGTATAAACAAAACCTGTTTTTAACTGTGCTCATTGCTCTCTTTTCTCTATTCTTTGTTCTTTTTTTTGATTTTCAAGGTGGTTCCAACATATCCATATGCACCCCGGCCCCCAGGCTGAGTGGGAGTAGCGTCCCAGGAGGAAGCATCTTCGTGGGCTTCTGGGAGTGGGAGGACCGGATGGATGCAGGATGGAGTTCTGGATGGAGTTCTGGATGGCTTAATTTGCCCCTGGAGGCTTTATTTAGTCACTGACAGCCTAAAGGAGAGTTGCTAAATTAGGAATGGCATGTGTTCAGGTCTATTTTAGTCTATTTTTATAATTTTCACAACACATACGGCGTCTCCAGGAAGCATTTCGTAGATGTTTTTGTTTTGCACAAAGCTGTCAAATCCTGGCAATCTGGGTTGGCAGCTCGGGTCGCACGCCAACCCATAGCATCGATATTTGACGACCTGGGGACGCGACTCACCAATCAACTATCTTTCTCCAGTGAGTTACATTTTGTTGCTTTAAAGCTGCTATATTCAATATTTTTCTATTTTAAATTTTAAAACCTGATTCAAAGTTAATAATAGTAATGAAACCACAGAGAGTTATCACTGCAGGTCCCCTCAGCTCAACAGAGCATTTTAACATCTTTCAGCTCAATGTTTTGGTTCTCTGCCTCACACATTTACTGTTACTGTTCACACTCAGTGCTACCACAGCATCATTTTCTAGCCCACTGGCTATGAACCTGAATCGCTCAGGCTGGCTAACTTCTGGTTTAGCACCCGGCTAACTTGAATGGGGATGTAAATGTTATTGGACCGAATGGCTCAAATTATGATAGCGAAACAAGTCATTTTGCAGGGGTTGTTACACCCAAAATAATTTACATTTTACAGACGCTTCTTTCACAATGGGTCTGTTGTTGCTTTCTCTTCTGTTACAACTGTTTCTGCCGCATTCATGACGTGAAACGTGACATCAGTTACGTACAACATACACATCAGATAAAAATGACAGATGGGCTGCCTTGCCTGCTGGAAGTGGGAATGGGGCCAATAGGTGATTTTTAGCGGATGTACCCGCGTTTAAAAAACCTGCGTAGACCCGCTAATTTTGGTGGATAAGCGGTATTAGGAATTCGTCAAGAGCGAGACAGCGCCAAAAGATGAGTTAATACTGGACTTACATTAATTAAATGGCCATAAACACGATTCCAGGTGCATGCTGATGTTGGTCTGCGTCTGCTGGATGTGTAAAGAATCACTCTTTGCTAAAAGGTTTCACCATAGAGTGATTGTTTCTGCTGCCCCTAAGTGGCCAGAAAAAGGTTGGACAAGAAAAAGACAATCCCATGTTTCTAAGATGATAAATATCATGGATATTGTCTGAAGTTTCCCTTTGGCACTGGGTGCGGGGTTGTGTGTCACTGGTGCAAAGTCATCAACATAAATCCAACATACAAATGATTCGTGGGACCGTGTAATGTGAGTGCATTGTTGCTGAAACTACATATCTGCATTCATATAATATTTATTACATAATTTTTGCACTTATGCACAGCCCATGAAACACAAGCTGGGAGACCAGCTCTTTACGATTTAGCTGGAGTGTGTAATACATCCTGACGTTTAGCAAGTTAGTGTTTACAGCGTTAAAAGGCTGCTTTCAGCCACATTACACATGCACATCTCCAGGATTGGCTGTGTGGCAGTGGGGTTAATGAAGTTTCTCTTCGCTACACCACAGAGCAGAATTATCTAGTGAAGCGGGAGATGGCTGGCTCTCTTTCTGAGTGTCAACAAACAGTGGGGGGAGTCCTCCATAAATGACAAGAAGTAGCCGGCCATATTTAGCTGCATTTTGCTGCCGTCTCAACAGTTTTTGGTGAAAAACACCATAATCAGTCTCACCACACAAGCAAATGAGTGCAGAAGACGAGGAAGAACTTCTCTGCAAACACACATTCATACATAAACATCCATGGAGGAGTTACACTGTAGATACACACCAACAAATATGCACAAACATACCCATAAATGCATACAAATAACTTAGCTGGCCGGCTTATAAAAAAGTTCCCCATCCCTCAGATCACAGTTGGGGGTGCATAGATTCTCCACGAGTCGCTGCAGTCAATGATGGATGGAGAGAAATTGTGCAAATTAGGTGAAGAGAAGAAGAGGATGAGAAGGTGCACTGCAGAATACAAGTATAAAAGACGTGTGAAATATCCTCAAGGCCTCCTGGTCTATCAAAGAGCACGACCAGCTGTGTGTTTACCAGCCTACCAGCGTCAACAACACACACACACACACACACACACACACACACACACACACACACACACACAAAAAGCTCTTAGATAATCGTTGAGGAAATCTCTCCACCATCTTCCATTAAAAATGGATAGACTTTCTGTTGCTTTAAATGTATGTGGAGATTGAATTATGTCCATGGAAAGAAATTCAGGATTATGTGGAGAGACACTGCAAAAAGGGAGGACGCACTTTCCAGGATGCTTTTTTATGTGTGTGTGTGTGTGTATACATGGATATGTGCATGTTATCAAAAGACTTTGGCATGAAAGAAATGTTTTTCCCCTCCTGATGTTACTGTCTGAGAAACAGTTTTACCTGTTTCTGTTTTTTTTCTGACAACAAGCCTGACCTGAATGAGACGAGCAGAGAGAGAGAGAGATAGAGCGAGGCACGGTAAACATTTGAAGCTGAGCACATAATGATAGACAACATGGGAGAACTGTGGGTGCAGGGTTGTGTGTGTGTGTGTCTGTGCATGTCTGTATGTGTGAGTGATCCTCCAGCCAGGAATTGTGTGTACGTGTGTATCAAACCGTTGTTGTGGCTCTGAAGTGACACATCCCTTTTAAGTCCTTGCAGGGAGTGACGAGTGTAGGTTGGAGGGTTGTGTAGCCACCAGTGTGCTCGGATGTGCCTGCAACATCTAAATCTGAAGCTGGTACACCAAACAAAATACTGAGAAATATGAGTTAGCAGCAAATTATCTGTTAACTGAAAATAATAGCCAAATAGAGAGAGTTCATGTCACTTATAATGAAAGTTCCAATGAGTGTGGGGTCGCCCGTGCACTCGTGCAGCATTTACGCTATTCAATTGGCGGTCAGGGACAGATAATTACGACAAAGCTGTCAAAACAAAACTCTCTAAACAAGTATATTAACAGGCCATGCATTGTGAAAGAGGAACAGATAATGGCAGCCAGAAAAAAGCCATCTAGGGAAAACTCAGAGGACAAGATTGGGGATGCTCTGCCACCTTCACACGCCTCAAAACCAAAATAAACCACTCCAGCTGGGACATGATGCCGCTGTGAGCTTTAACGTTAGGGATCTATCATCAATAGAGAAACCTACAGATGTTTAGTTAGTAGTCCATTACAGTCGCCATAACGCAAGGATTGACAATGCTACAATGGTTGTGCTGTAATGTTATTGGGGAATTTATTGCAGCACTAAATGAAGGAAAGTCTTAGCTCACCTCCGCCACCTTATTTCTTGAAACTATAACATGCTGCCAATCAACCGTTAACAAAACCAGTATCCTGCTATTAATGCAATGTATACAACTGACAAAAGGCAAATACTTAATGTAAGAGTTTTCTGCTTCAACGTGTCGTTATGATGTAAATGTTGATTGCACAATGTAAAGAATAGAACCAACTGTTTACATTGGTTCCCTACACTGTTAACAAACACCAGGTTTTCACAATAAATTACTGTAATTATGCTTGAGAAATGCATGATGGGTAATTATTTGGAATATTACAGTAAGCTCTGAATTTGAATTTAAGCAGCATTTTAGAAAAAGTAAAAATGTGCATTACAATGAAGTACTCTAATTCGGGTACAGCACCGTACAGTAATTGAGCGATAACATATTGTAGTTTTACAACAAGGTACACATGCTAACATGCCAAAAGGCTAGTAACATGCAAACAGGCTAACAACAGGCCTACAATTGGTCCAACAAGATACGCATGTTAACAGGCTAACAACAGGCTAACAGGCTTACAAGTGGTAAATTTATACAGTTGTATATTTGCAATAACTGCAGATATTACAGCATCCTAATGTCATTTCACATCAAAATGCTGTATTTCCATGGTAAAATTGTGTCTACTATGGTAGAAACACAATATATTATGTGATTTTCAGCTATATTATTGTAAACGTAATTACAGTATACTACTGTGAATTTACCACAATTATTAGCCAGTTTATTGTAAAATTACAGCAATAAGTAATCATTTTTATTGTATAAACCTCCTTATCACTATATGATTTTGTCTGCCAACGGGCACTTGTTACCCGGTTAAGGGAAGGTTAAATGGGGATCATTTTCTATTATAGACTCACTTTTGTCTTGTGTTGTTGTTAGTTGTGACTCTGAGGGAAACAGAAACGATCCAGTAATTCTTGCAACAGCGATGGCAACAATGAAACTTGGAAATGTTAGGGGGGAAAGCTGTCTGTTGCCGCTTTAAAATAAAGGGTAGGAAGCTATTAGGGTTGATCTACATAGCATATTGTGCTTTGGTTCGTGCACACCTTAGATCCCACAGGCCCACCTTTGGGAAAGACTGAATTTTTTCACCTATGTTTGTTGTGTGTTGTGTTGCGATGCCTTATATATCACTCAGTGTTGTAGTGGCCCCTCTAAAAAAGACAAATGCCTTGCTCTTTTCAGGAAAACACTCCCTCACGAACACATCATACACGCACTGTTAAGAATACAAATAGTGATTCTCAAATGAATTCTTGACAAGTGAAGAGTCCTAATGCAAAACTCAGGGCATCCATTTGAAAAAGAAATATCTGTCTCGTCCTGCAGTTAATCAAACATCTAGATGATCCCTTCAGTAAAAGTGATTTTGTTTTGCAAACCAAGGTCTCTATCATTTATAAAGTGTCAACGGGAAACAACAAACACAGCAGGATGTATTAAGATGTATTATTCTGGAAGAGTAGGCGTCCCCTTTGTCAATCTGTGATGAATATTTGACATTGAATAAAACCTTTCTGTTACTTCCCCTTACAGCATCACAACAAATTGTTGGAGAAGTGTTGCTGTTTGTCTGCCCTGAAGAAACACCCAATGCCACAACAGTTAATGCTCACATCTAAGCAATTTGCCTGTGTTGCAGAGTGTATTAGAGACTGCTTAGCCTCATGTAGGTGTAAGTTCAGCTTACACTATTCAAACCCTGATGTAAAATACCTGTTTTTTTCTTCCCCTGCTCTTACAGTCACCTCCCCCTCAAACTCCTACTCCTCCACTCTAAAAAGTTGACAGTGATGAATGTCCTTGATAGATGTATGCATTGCTTCACACTGTGAGTGGTGTCGATACTGAAACACGGCATGACAAGCCTATCCTCCCAGTCAGAACGTCTTTGTCTCCCCCCTTCTCTTTTTGCTGTATCTCTTTGACTCTTGCTCTTTTTCCTCTTTCTTTCTCCTCCGTCTACACACTGCTGCCACTGGAGGGAGAGAGGGGAGAAATGGGAGGCGCAGATGCTCCTCTGAATAAGAATTTAGGAGGAGCTCGATATTGACTGTGAGCTGGATGAAAGGATGGAGAAGAAAGACTAAAGAAAAGAAAAGGGTGAACAGAATAGAAGAAAAGGGGTAAAAATAAATTGTGAATAATGTATATTGCTGGCCTCCTAATGCTTTGCTGTTTAATACCGGCCTAAATCCCTCAACTTCTCGTAAAAACTTCAACAATTTCGCAGTCGAGTAATCTTCCGATTTAATAACCTTAAGCTTCCCTAGCTCCATAAATCTGACGTTCTTACGCCTTCCCTCCCCAACCTCGCCCTCCCCTCCTCGTCCTCCCTCCTTCCCTCCCTCATTCCAAGCCTCTGTGCATTTTATCTCCATAATAGCACAAAGCGGCGCGAGCTGCCTCAGTGGGAGAGATAAGGGAAATTCCTGCCCGTATTTTAATAGCTTCGCTCAGCTATCTCTTCCTACCAACTCCTCAGGAGCTGCCAGCCAGCGCACTCACCTTGGACGCTGCACCCAGAGGAGAATCCTACAGAAAGGCATGACTGCTGAACGCCTGGTGTGTGTGCATGTGGCTTGGCTGTGTTTGTGTGGGAGTGTTGGCGTGTGTGTGTGTTTGGGAATGTGTGCCTAACTATGTTTCTTTGTGTTTGTGAATAAATACATCTGAATGTGTGCCTATGAATACAGTATGTGTGTGTGTTGTTTAGAAATATTACTGCTATGAACCTCTGCTTACCATTTATATTTCTTCAGTAATTTTGTTTCGCTCCAGTATAGAAGTATGGAAATATAGAGTATAGAAATTTCAAATCAACTGTGCAAAATCCCAGATTACATTCATTATTATCTGTATTTATTTAGTCTTACAATACCAACAAATATAACCATGTGGTTATGGTATGGTCAGGATTATGCAGATAAAACGTTTAGTTATAGTAAGAATAATGTTTTTGTCATTGGTGGATATCAAAAATGGCATTTATTTTGGTCTGACATTCGTCCAAGGCTGCAGCATTGTAATCATATACACTCATACTCTTTGCCTAGCTAGCCTATACATGCACATGGAACATGTCCTCCTACATTGGCATTAAACCAGCCCAGAATCCCTAATTATGTTCATATTCAACAAATCTGCTGCCCACAATTTACTGCACTGCCAATGTTCAGTGTCAGTGCAGAAAGCATCTGCCCTTAAAGGTGTAATCTGTAGAATACATGGCCAGTATTAGAGGGTAGCTCCAAAAACATAGGAGGAAGCATATCACCAGAGTAACTGACAACTGCTACATTTTGCTAGCTGTATTTGGCTGTAGCTAGTTACTGTTAGCTAATTAGCTCACCATCACAAGTTTTTCTGGACTGGGACCTCAGATCACAGGGGGAATCACCGGAGGCGTCAGGGCCCAGTACCACTGCATTTGGCTGCCTAACATGAGAGTGAACACAGCCTCCAAGACCGACTGAGCTCAGTTTGACAACAGGGGATATAATACGAAGGTGAAACAGCGGCTCTGACCTCGACTATGACTTCAGGGATGACAGGTAGAGCTGGAATATTTTGACATCTTGCATTGAGAATTTATTTAGACCAAAACAGAGTTAATGGCAGAAAGACAAACCAAGACTGTTTTGGTGATTGGGTAATATACACCATCTGACATGCTGAAAATTCTTATCGTAAAGTCTGACGTGGATCGTTCGTGACCAAAATATTTTAGAGCTATCTCACATACTTTCTCAACAAAATTACTTTTACCAAGCAACCAAATCTGTTAGTCGTAGGCTTACATGTCACCAAGGTGTATGAGCAGCATAAAGTTTGGTTTGTTTCATGATTGACAAATTACAGTTATTAATACGACATAACCACAAATAGAAACCTTTCACTGATGGACATGCACCCTGCAAACAGCTTTGTTTAGAAAAGTTAAATAGTATTAAAAATATATTGCATCTTTCTTTTTATTTGCGTCCAAAACAAATGCATGTGCCAACTCAAGATTTTTACAACACGAGGCAATGAAATCACTGCCGCTTTTGTCCAGAGGGGCCGCCAGAATCAAGAAAAAAATTCAAGTTCCCTGCAACTCTTTTAAGCTCAAACTGGCAGTAGACTATTTTTTGCTTTAACTTATCATCCTGAAGTAAAAACTGATTGCACGGTGTAATGGCTGTAGAAAAGTGACACCATCCACGTATAGATTGGTTTCCTATAAGCCTTGCTTCCACCATGCTATTCAGTCTGCCACAGGGCATGATTTTTCCTGGGAAAAAGAAAGTCAAATTACTGTACAAAGGAGGCGAGTCTGCCATTGCACAACCACAACAGGAAGAGGCATTGTTTTCCCCCGATTGCTATCCCCAGGTAACGGTGTAACAACTGGAATAACTGTGGAAACTCTACACTGCAAAAGAAAAAAAAACCCGCTGATGGAGAGGGCAAAGAAGGTGAAGAGGGAGACCGATAGAAACTGAGGTAAAACAAGAGTGAACGGACAGGCGTTCACTTGATGGAGAGTGCCAGTGTTATGTCAAAGTCTGTTCCCCTGTTAATATGCGTTCCCCGTTACCGCTCAGACCAGAGACGGTTTAAAGCCAGTACTCATTGTCAACAACAGTAACACCACAGGGAAACACTAGAAGGGAGAAAAAACTTGCCTTTTTCCGCCTTAGGCATTTAAACTATACTCCAAGCACTGTGTATCTGCCATAGCCACAGTCTCTCCCTCACATTAATTATACCATTGTTGCCATGCACATTATTTGTAAAGGATAGTGATCTTGGTAAAATGCACTCTGGCCCTTGTCACTGCCCATTGGTGTCTTAAAGTGTCAACAGCCACAAGTCTCACCTGATGCACCAAGCAGTGAGGGGTCCCTCTGAGCATGTGCCCCAACCTGCCAGTAGGAGCTGCTAGTGCTGTGACAAGAAAATGATCCCTCAGTGGCCTCACACCTACTCTGCTAATTGTCTTTGATGGAGTGCTGAGCCAAGCTGGAAGTCCCGGGAAATGATAAAATTTAAGAGTCAAGGACACAGACGGTCGTGTTCCTTAATTTTTCTTGGTCTTATGGGCCGAGTCAGGCTGAGGGTAAACAGTATTTTGTCCCAGCAGAATCAGCTGGTAATGGCATTGTTATCTTCAGGGACCACTTACAGTAAAACCAGCACCTGTTTGGGAGTCCAGGAAACTTAATTCAATTTAATGTCCTGCGCTAAGAAAATTAATGAAATCATCAGAGACAAATTGTGCGCTCCATTTTCGGCACTGTAGCTGATGTTATTATGTAGAGTGCCTTACTGTAGGTGTGCAGGTAAATGACCTGCTGAAGGAGACTTAGGACAGGGACAAACAGCTGACGTCAAACACACGAGCTGCTGTGGGAATCAAACCTGCAACCATACACCAGGGTGTATGTTATATACCACAAATTTAGCTTGAATGCACAACAGACGCGGACTTTTCTATCAAATGCTCTGCAGATGCCAGTGTTAAAATACAAGACTGAATGACAGAGCACAGCTGAGTGTTTACAACTGTTATAGCTTCATGTACTGCAGGTGATATGGACTCTATTTACCTATACTAATTCACACTTCAAAGGGAAAATATTTAAATTTGCATTTTACTGTCATGAAATCCTATTACATTGTTTTGATGTGTGCCAGCCAGAAATGAGCTCAACACACAAAAGCCCACATGTTCTAATGACTTTTAATCCATCTGAGTCAATAGCAACCGAGGTGTTTAGGAATTTTAGCATCTTCTGTAGGGAAAAAAACCAAACAAAACACAACTATTCCTGACAACAACTGCTGGATCTTTAGGAAGTGAAGGAAAAAAAGAAGAAGAGAAACAGGCTCAATTCCATCACACCAGGAAGTGTGGGCTGCTGCGTTTTGATAGGCTGGTTGCCAGCGAGGCAGAGTGACAGAGTGTGGCGCTCACACACTGTGATGACACTGTAGCCCAGCCAGAGATGCTGTGTGATCGCTGACACACACACACACACACACACACACACACACTGACGCGGAGCATTTTTGTGTGCATAGTGAGTGTGTGTATATACAAAAGGCCGGTGGCAGCTGTGAAGAGTGTGTCTGCAAGTATTTGTGTTAATAAGTTTTTGTGTATGTGTTGTGCCTATATTTTTTTGTGCATTATGTGTATGTACAGTGTGTGTGTGTGTGTGCTTCACTGGCCTTGTTCTACATGTATTTTTCTGTGTGTAAGCAAGCGCATGTGTTGTCATTAATATTTTCATCCCAGTGAATTTGTTTGTTCTTATTCCAGTATAAGTCCACAGGAAACACACACACACACACACACACACACACACACACACACACACACACACACAAATCTAACGCAGCTCAAACACAACTTCATACTTAAAGGCGGCACTTTTAGTTGTTTGCCCAGAACTGGTGAGAATTGGAGGGAGATCCAGAGAAACACAGAAGCCGGAGAAACAAACACAGATTTGGTGTCTGTTGGGAAGCCAGATTTTAAAGCAGGCCAGTCCCCACCGCGCGCGCGCACACACACACACACACACACACACACACACACACACACACACACACACACACACACACACACACACACACACATACACCTACATCATGTTTACATCCACACCTTGAGTGCAGGGATGAAGCACTTCTGACAACCTGCTTCCTCCAGCATTGTGTTAAGATTGAACCACAATGTTTTTTGTTCATGTTGCACGAGTACGTGTGTGTTTGTGTGTGTGTGTGTGTGTGTGTCTGTGCAAGGGGACTTGCTGTGGGTGGGGAAGGGGTTGAGGACTGAAGAGTGAAAAAGAAAGAAGTAAAAGAAAAAAACGGGGAACTGGGGAGGGATTAAATGCTGACATTCTGCAGTTCTCAGCGCCCAAAAATACACCACCAACTCTCCCTCTCTCTCTCTTTTTCTCTCTTTCATTCCCTCCCTCTCTCTCTCTTTCTCCCTCTCTGTGGTTTGGCAGTATGCTCTGGCAGTTTTGGGGTAGAGAGGATTTGCCTGTAAGTCACTCAGCTTTTATGTAATAGCCGTTTGCAGCGTTCCAGGGAGGCATCTGTGGAGATGCGACTGAATCGAGAAGCGAGCCGGGCTGCTCCACCGACTGCAGCTGCCGGGGCTTGTGTCAGGAGAAAGGTCCCAGAGAACTGGGACAAATGGGGAGAAAGAAGGAGGGAGTGAGGGAGGGGGGCAAAAGACTGTGAAAAGCCAAAATTTCAAAGAGGAAGACTGGCTTGAAGATCATCCTGTGGCTGCAGGCCCAGTCTGTAGCCTTAATGTACGCTAGATTGAGGTCTTCTAATCTTTCCTGCCTCCTGTCTAGTCAGCAGTGCTGCTCTAAGCGGATGTGGTAGGATATGAATAGGTGGATATATGCCTATCTCATTCTTTGTGCAACCTATTGTAGATGGGATGTAATCCATGGCTCATTTCAACGCAGCATCTTTTCACTGGAGGTTGGGTGGAGTAAAGCCTAGAATGTGTGCACCTCTGTGTTTTCTTCATATACAAATCATAACATCAATTAATAATCTGTAAGGGGACATACTGAAGCGTCAAATTTATATTCACGCTTTCAACCGTTTCTTTGTTAAAAGACACAAATCCACACAGAAAAATAAAGATGCTAACTGTATCCTAAAAAGGTCCGCCACCACCTTTTAGCAAGACCTATCTCCACAGCATCATGTCAGTGCTGGTCAAAGGTCCGGCTTTCTTTAAACCAATCACAATTGTCTTTAACCCAGAATGCAGCGGTGGTGCCCCCTGCAAAATAGTGTCTGGGGAAACTTGGTTTTACATGTGGGGAGGTGAGGCCTGGCATTAAAATGGATGCATCTCTGCAAAAGAAAACGTAACATGCCAGCGTCAGTTTGTAGGTTGCTAGCTTGAAGCTGTTGTTGTTGTTTTCTGTAGTGATGGGGGTTTTGAAAACAGTTCACGCAGATAGCGGAAGGAAAGGGGGAATACGTGCCTTGTGACATATTTTATACCAACAGTCTACATCCTGTCAGTAAGATTAAGTTGGTACTGACTTATGATGTCGAGGTCATGGTTATTTGACAAAAAGAACCACCATCACCATAATTATTCAAGATGGCGCCGTGCTAGTGGCAGCCTATTGTAGCAACTCCTGGTACTTTGTAGTTTTTCACACACCCCCACCCCCCAGACTGGACTTAACATCACAGCCAGCCAGGTGAGGAGAGAGCTGGAGAGGCTCAAGCAGAGGAAAGCTGCTGGACCGGACCGCATCAGCCCTCCCGTGGTGAAGGCCTGTGCCAGCCAGCTCTGCGGAGTTCTCCAGCACCTCTTCAACCTGAGCCTCCACCTTCAGAGAGCGCCAGTGCTTTGGAAAACATCCTGCCTCGTCCCAGAGGAGAAAGAGATGGTGGTGGACTTCAGGAGGAACAAGCCCCCGCCCTCTCCAGTCTGCATTGGTGGGACAGACGTTGACATTGTGGACTCATACAAATATCTGGGTAACGTGCTGGACAATAAACTGGAGTGGACTACAAACATGGAGGCAGTCTACAAGAAGGGCCTGAGCCGGCTTTACTTCCTGTGGAGGCTCAGGTCCTTTAATGTCTGCAACCGGATGCTCCAGACGTTCTATCAGTCTGTTGTTGCGAGCACCATCTTCTTCGCTGTGGTGTTCCTGGGGTGTGGGCATCAAAGCGAAGCAACAACAGACTGAACAAACTCATAAAGAAGGCAGAGTCTGTTGTTGGCTCTAAGCTTGTCACACTGGAGGAGGTGGTGGAGGACAGGATGCTGGCAAAACTGCTGGCTATCATGGACAATGTCTCTCACCCCCTCCACAAAGCTCTGGACAAGAATAAGAGCAGCTTCAGCAACAGACTTCTTCAACCCCACTGCCTAAAGGAACGGCACAGGAAATCATTCCTACCTGGTGCCATCAGACTCTATAACGCTCACTCCAAAACACACAAATAATCCTAAATTATTATTACTACTGTAGTTACATAATTATAACTGTAAATAAAACTGCACCTTACTCTCTTGCACCTTATGTTCCACTTTACTCCTCGATACCTCAGCATTTTATTTACCTATCTATATCTTATCTATCCATCCATCCATCCATCCATCCATCCATAAGGCTGTTTTGCCCAAACTTGTGTTCCTCATCTTGTTTATCCTCAAACACTTGATGGACAACATTTGATGAGACATTTCATCCTAAAGCACTCATAAGCGTTCAAAGCTTCAAAGCGAACACACAGTCACATTGTGAAGAAACCGTGCCTCATGTCTTTGCTGTGCTGTTGCAGCACTGACGTTTGATGGTCCAATTACAGAAAATGGCCAAGAGAGCCTTTTATCCAATGTGTTTTTTTGTGTAAAGCCAATGATTGAACAGCCACAGATAATAGCGCATAAATTGTGAGGTTTGACATCTTTTAGTCGTGGTTCCTGCTGGTATTTGTGTCCATTCTGTCTTAAGTCCAAATCAGCACAGAGGTTGAGAAGATCACAGAGTATGAAGCCTAAATTTCCATTCAGGAGGAAAGCTTTGGTATAATCCCTGTGCTGTCTTTAAGTCTAATACACTTGACCAGTAACGTCAAAAAACTGGGGAATTCAAAGACATTTGTTTGAAAAGGATCTGTGTTCTCTCATTTCTCTTCTGACCCTAAAAGTGAACGTAGTCGGGCTGAACTCAGAATCCCTCTCTGACTGTGTAAACTTAACGTGAACTCAATCATGACGGATTCTGTCTCCAGGCCCAGCTAATTACTGGTTAATTACATCCTCAGACACAGGTCATAGTCAGAGCCTGAGCCAAATATTAACATTAGCTCATCTTTGCTGACAGAAAACTGAACCCAACCCAGACTTTACTGAACTTCATCAAACAAGTTTGAGATGAGCTGTGCTGAAGTTGGTGCCGTATAATACTCTTGTGTGTCTGAGACCCTGTTTTTAACATCGTAAAATATCCTCAAATGATTCCTTCATCTCACTGTATTGACAACTTCTCTATCTAACCAAAAAATGGGAGAAAAGGCTGTTTGTATACACTGTATATTCTCATTCGTTCTCAAATATTGATGGCAGCTTTACCTATATTTTACCTTGCTATCAGAGCTGTAACCAAATCCATTGATTTGCAAAAAAAACTCCTGCATCTGATTCACATTAAAAAAATAACAAAACTGAAGGCTTTTATTGTGAATAAACTGACAGGAAGTGCTGCCTTTGTCACAGATACTAACAAAGAAGAAGCAGTCTTTGGCGATCATGTTGCTTCAAATTTACATTCAGGTGTGTTGGTGCCATTTATACTGTTGCTTGACATTGTTTGCCTGAAAAGGAGCATAAGCCGATGTATCTTTACCACTGGTTTGTTATTTGTTTTAGATTAAATTTACTGGCTCGAGTGCTGTAAAGAGACCGTTAATGGAATTAGTTATAATTTCTCCCAAGAGGACGGCATCTGTTGCTGTTTTCACACTGAAGAAAAAGGTCACAAACATTTTCACTGTTTTGCTTGTGTGTGAACTTGCAACATATAGTGAGAATCTGCTTACTGGATGTTAAATTACATGAAGGTTCAAGATTTCTGCTCGGTAAAGCCGCAATGTTAAGTGCTTTTGGTCCTGTTTCCCTGCTCCAACACAACTGATTCAAATGAATGGGTCGTTATCAGGCTTCAGCAGAGCTTGATGACAAGCTGATCGTTTGAATCAGGTGTGTTGGAGCAGGGAAATGACTAAAACAAGCAGTGTAGGGGGCTCACGGGAGCAGGATTGGAAAACAATAAATCCATAGCGGGAAGCCGGGAAAAACAAGAGAAGAAGACAATGATGAAGGTATTAATACAATATATTATCAAATGTACAGCGCCGAAAAGTCATCCATGTTTTCACTGTTTGCTTTGCAGCCCGTTTGCTGCTTCTTAACTCGTTTTGTATGTGACATAATAGGTCAACCGGATGAAGGTCGAGTATCAACTAGCTGAAACAGTGCATACAGAAGTCGGACATACTTCCATCAATAAATCAATTCTCCCCTTGTGCTTGTATACTGGGACAATGGCAGTAGTGATGTCAAGCTATGAGAGGCAAACAGGAAAAAAAAGGGTTTGCACACTGTCGCTCCCTTAAGTGCAAATCTACTGGCACATCCACAAGTGACATTTCGAGCTTACACTCTTCAGACTTCAGTTTAAACAAAAGCATCTTCTTTTGGTCCAGCGTCTGCCTTAAACAGTCTTTGAATTTGCGCAACTACTATGTAATTTAAAGGAGATATTGTGCTTTTGTTTCTGGTTCATAATCATAATTTTGGGTCACTACTAGAATAGGTTTACATGCCTTAATGCTGAAAACAACACATCAGTTTTCACATACTGTCCAGTGCTTCAGCATTGTATTCCCCCTATGTCTGAGATGCTCTGTTTTAGCTCCTGTCTCTTTAAGGCCCCCCTGCTGAATACACAGTCTGCTCTGATTGGTCGGCTCACACACGCCTGACCCAGCACTGCAATCAACAACAACAGAGCAGCTCTGCTAAATCAGTTCTTAGGTGCCTTACTAGCCACTAAACATTACATTATGCAAATGAGTGACACAGTGACGTAGTGTAATGTCACAAAGTGACAGAGTTAAAGGCGGGACTACTGACAAGGCATTTCAGGAGCTGCTTTTTCTGTTGGAGAAAGAAGCTTCATTTGGTGCGAACTTTGACCTTTTTAAACTTTTAAAACTTCTTCATGCAAAGGAACCTATATAACACACTTAAGGAAAGGAAAACACATGAAAAAGCATAACAGGTTTCCTTTAAAGCTATGAGTGGGTCCACATTTGAGAGGTCTATTTTGGTATTGGAGTCGAGTTTGCTCAGTCTGTCGCTGGTTCAAGCTTACAGTACATTCAGTCCAGCATATATCCAGGCCTGTACAAGTTAAATAGCTCAGCAGCCACTTATATGTGACAGTCATCACATTATGCATGTTTCTGTGAGTCTTTCAAGAGGGTTTAAACAAGTAAGTATTGTACAGTATATCACACAGTCACCAGTGAGGGGAGCTCCACTACTAATGCTGATGGTGATTCAGCACAGTAAGTTTAGTATTATATGTTCAAGATTTGTTCATTCAACAGAACTTGTTTTTTGCACCAACCGGCAGTTTAGTTGTGCTTTATAGGACGAGCAAGATTAAAATGTGTTGTTGACCGATCAGATTGTTTCATTTAAACCTAGTTTATGAATACAACCAAACTCATAAGGCACAGACAAACACCTGTGTTGGTATTATAGGAAATGCCCTACGTTTACAAAATACCATGAAGGACACAGTCCAGTCGTCATGACAGTCACGTTAGCGTGGCCTGTGACCTGTCAGTGTAAATAAGATGGATGGCCAGAGGAGAAACTGGGAAAGAATACATATGAAAGCTTATTGTGCACATATGGTCCATTAAGCACTTTCCTGCTTGTTTTTATGGCTGGTTTAATCTTTTTTAATCTGTCAGAAAATCAATTTGTTCACGTCGCTGCCAGGTTGCTGAGCAGAGCACTCCATCACGCATCCATAGACCTTGCCCGCCTGAGCAAGGCATTGTGCTGGATGCTAGTCATCAGAAACTGCTATACAGAGATAAATGAATGCATTGATGGATAGATAGGGGGTGGAAAAGATAGAAAGGGACCGAAAAAGAACGAGCGAGTTTATGTGAAAGTGAGTGGAAAGATATATGGACAGACAAATGGCAGACAGACAGATTACCCTATTTACAGTATCTAGACAGGCATGAGAATCTAATAAAAAGTAAATGTGACACAAGTTTGTGAAGTTTTGATCGGAACAAAGTGAATGTATATTTAACTGATGAAGACAATAACATACGGATTAGGTTGCTAAACTACAGAAGCCCTTAGGTTCAATTATTTTTTTTTAATGCCGTTGAGATAACAAGTTAATTATAATCAGTTATATAATAAATTAACAGTAGTTCTGTGATAATGAAGTAACTTGTGATCTCGAGAAAACAAAAGAGCTTCCACACACTAAAGGAATAATACAAATTAAATGCGATGAAACTGGCCGAGACAGACTTTTCAGCCATATGAATATGAAACATTTAACTGTATCTCGTATAGCCAGTAGTCATAGGATCCATCTGTAAAAATGGGAGACTTTAAGCTCAGTGAGATAGACAGAGGAAGAAAAGAAGGGAGATAGATTGAGCTTCGTTCCTAAAATCCCAAGTCTAAAACCCCACAGTGAACCGGTGATTATCCTGCATTCAGCAAAAACCAAATAAGTCCTGTAATTCCTCCAAAGGGCCGGGATGCTAAAAGAGCTAATTTGACAGAACAAGTATAAGGGAGAAAAAGTATTTTCTGTAATAATCTGTGGATTTAGGGGGAGAAAGGGAGGATACCTGGGATAAAGCACGGGTTTGGCTGAATCCATTACACCAGTGCTATGGGATTATTAACACAGCCAGGAGTCACTGGGGCTGATAAATACCCATATGAAGACATTGCAGGGGCAGTGAAATGTGTCGTTTCCACTCCCGACAGCACAGAAAGGAAGAAAAACCATTAAAATTGCATGCAATTTATTTGTCAGCTTAGAAGAAAAAAAGAGAAAGAAGTCTGTATCTCGTAAAAAGTAGGGGCTTTTTTTCAAAGCAGGAAGGCTATTTTCCTCTTGAGCTGCTCGGAAAAGGAATACGCCTTATTAGCCTCTGCGACACACAGAGCGTTATTTGGTTATGCAGTGAAGCCTAAAACAGAGTCTGCGTTTAAAGCTGCTTCGTCCTCCATCTCACTGAGTGATTACCTCTGTCAGGCCTTCAACAGACCACGCAGGACGCACGCACGCACACACACACACACACACACACACAGACGGGAACACACACACACGCACTCCTCGACAAAGTTGTGCGCGTGCACATGCACACACGGCGCATAAAACACCTGTCCCCTAAAACGCCCGAGAGCTCTCATCCTGCCTCTGCCACACCTCAATGTGCAGTAATTCTAGAAAAGGGCCTCTTTAAGATTCGTGGCCATAAAAGCCAGGCGCAGACTGAGCCATTAAATGGCTGCTGTGGGTGCTGGGATGCATCTGCAGCTCAGAGCAAGGAATCATTCCTAGACCATTAGTCTAACACTCAGATCTGTAGACAACAGGAAGAGAGACGCCTATGAAAATGTGTTTTATTCTTTGTGATGCAAATGCGGTAAATGAAAGGGCGTGGGTGAGAGATACTCAACAAAAGCCATTTCCGGGATGAATGGAAAAAGAGGGGAAACTGAAATAACTAACACAGCATCGTTAATGAGTTTTGTTCAAAAGTAGGAAGCAGTTGGCTCGCAGTCCCTCTACAGCGGGTTTCCTCCTTGCTCTCTCCTTGAACGCGGACAGAAAAACTCAGGAGGAGGACGAGGAAATGCAAGCCAGCACCGGTGGACACTGATGTTCAGTTAAACCCTGCCTTAATTAAAAAACATGAAAAGACAACAAAAAGGCAGAGAACCCAAGGATATGCTAGTTTGCTGTTCTCCCCGAGCCCTTTCCAAGGACTCACACTAAATGTTTAATTTCGCTGCAGACAGTGACATTTATCAGTGAGTTTCCAGTGGGGATGCTCATAAACAGCCTGTTCCCTGGACAGAGGCATCTTGGCCTGAGGGGGGAGACAGACGGAAACAGAGATGGAGTGAGACAGAGAGAAGAGAAACACTGCATCATGACTTTCCGATTGAAAGAGAGAGACACAAGCAGAGCAATCGAGGGGATGGAAGACAATGTAGTTATACAAGATTTCCAATTTAGTGGAGGCCATCTTCTCCACATCTATCCATCGTGACAGTGTTTGCTGGGATTAAAAGAGCATGAGGAAGCAGCGGTAGCTTTTCATAGAAACATTTCTCAGAGGTACAGCCGCCTCTAGAGTCTGAGATAAACTCATTTGTTGAGCCTCCGGTTGAAGCTGAGCACAGTTTTTAGGCCTGTGCACTGTAGCCCAGTGACGAGGCTGAAGTGAGGTTCAGACGAGGCACTTTAAGAAGGTGCCGACTTCTTTCCAGCCAAATTTCAATGCTGGTTTCTTTTCACTTTTATCATAAATTATGTAAATATCATGGATCCAGTTGAAGTCCTGCGAATTTGCAAATTTTTAAATTATAGTATGAAGCTGGAGAATGTAGCTTGATTGCAGCTAATTAGACACAGCGGAGGCTTACATTCTTAAACCTCCCTGCTTACCTGTCCTCTGACCTTCTGCCTTTTCCTTTCCTAAAGTTCTGATAAAGTAGTTTTTACTGCCTCACAATTTATTTTATACCACGGCCAGCACTGTTAAGGTGTTATCGCTCAAATGAGCTATCAAGATTTCATTACAAATGTGATATTCAGGGCCAGATTTATTAAGGCATTTGCACTTGCTTTAAGGCCCTAGTTTGACATATTCTGCCCAATGACTCATGCAATATATACACAAACAGCTGCAGAGTGCATCTCTCCCCTTGTTAAAAGGCCGACCACACAAATATTATTGGAGACATTTCATTTTTTAAAAATAATTAAAAATGTAGAATGAATATAACTAAAAAGCAAACTTCCTGGTTGATTTATGTTTCAACACTCGTGTGTATGGTGGCCCTGAAGGTCAAAACACAACAACATTAATCGTCAACATTAACAAAATTACAGAAAACACAACAACTTTACTACATTACATTTCTCTAATATTGTGTTTTATGAAATGCTGTTGAAAAATCTGAGTCAAAAAGGACAAAGAAATAATGAAAATGCAAATGTAATCAACCCAGAATAAGTGAAAAAATGTCATTGGACTGTTACATTCACATTAGAATAAAAAGAACACAGACATATCTAAAAGTTTCAAAACAGAAGTACAAAAATACAAGTACAGTTCTCATCAAGTGTCATACATTAGAGGAGACAAAGTCACAAATTCAGTTCTTCAATTAGGCCAAAGAAAGTGAATCCAATGTGCCTCTCTGTAGAGAAGTGAATTGATAATTGGTGAAATCTTTTCTATTCCCCTGAACTTGAATGGCGCTGCAGAGCCATCGTTAGCCTGTGCATAATGTCAAGCAATAGCATAATCCACGTTTTGTGTTTTTGATGCAGTTTTGTGTTGAAATTCAAATCTTTAAAGCTCATTTAGTTTGTCCAACATAAACCAGACCACATGGACATTTCATCCTTTTGACAACATGTGCTGCTGCGATTTATCAAGGATTTTTCTACAGCAGAAAAATACTTTGGGTCGGTTCTACAGTGTTAGGTTGTTTTCCAGTAACACAATGTACCAGTCTGTTTCTCACATTGTGAATCCATTTTGACTCTGATGAAGGCTCAGTAGCGATGAAATGTTAGTCTGCACACTTCAACCAGTGTGTCTCAGTCCCTTTTGGTGGTGGTGGTTGGGGTGGATGGTTGTTGCATACTGTTACAATATGTAGCTGCAGCAAGCATGACAGCTAACACTAGCTGGTGGGCTGAAATAATCAGGTTATTGATATGAAATAAGGAGGAACATTTGAACTGCTGACAATATTTAATAAAATCTCAGGACACTGACGGCGTAGTTATGTATGTTTCTGCTGACCATGGATATGTTGAAACTTTACATTTTTTTGTGTTGCAAACTTTACATTTATTTAGGGCCCAATTCAATTTCATTTCAATTCTATGTTTTCACAGTGATGTGTTTATGATCTAGTTAGGTTTAGGCAAAAAACCTACTCAGCGGCCACTCACCTCCTGCACCTGCAAGATTTTAACCACTATACAAGCCAATGCCCTCTCACACTTTTTACATTTATCATTTGTGACCTGGGTTACATGGTGGCTGTACAAGATGCAGGACTGTAACCCCAGAGGCTGTGGGGTTTAATGCATGTCAGGTGATGAAAGCTTGCAACATGAGCACTTTAGTTAAAGTCCCCTCTTCTCCTGTATTAAAGAAAAAACACAGACTTAGCAGATATGGTATTGCTGTAAATTAAATACAGTTAATATTTCATGAATACATTATAAATGTTTTGTGTTCATTGATAGTGTCTCCCTCATGGTGCTGAGAAAAAGTGTAATCTAGGCAACATTATGTTTCCTTAAATTAGTATAAGAACATATTTCTAGGACACGGAGTTGTTAAAGTTGAATGTGGATTCTTTACTCATCCATTCATATTTTGGGAACAGTTAGTTCTCTGCCTGCGCTCTTTGTTAGCAAGATAACTTTCCCATTCCCTCACTTTTCGATAGCTATTTGTCGTTTGATTTCACACATTGTGGATTTCCATTGTGGACAACCTTCATTAGACACAAAAAAGAAGTGGAAGGTGAGGGTGTTTCTGGTGAGAGGGAACTATCATTACCTGTCAGATGTAGGAGCTTGTTCCTTTGAAACAGGGAAGGCTACTCCAAATGACTTATGCTTATTTGCACCCACGTACCCTCCCTGCTCTTCTGTCTCTCTCTCCATGCTCGCTCTCTCTCCTCTCTTCCTCGAGGCGTACATTTTCTCCTCTCCATTCATATGTCAGTTCCTCCCTCCACAATCCTTCCCCCAGCAGATTTATTCAGGAATAGGAAATGAAATCCCCTCGCACTTTTGACTTGTATTAAACGCCTTCATTCAAAATGAGGCTTGTGAAGACGACTTCCACTGAGGAGGTGTCAGGGCACCGAGTCTGTTAACATGCAGACTGTATACTCGACTTAGCCCCTCTCCCTATCACATGTGATGTGACCTGACCCGTCAGACAGCGGGGTAAACAAAATGAAGGGGGCAAAGGAGGTTACAGACTAAAGAGGCTGATATTAATCCTCAAGGCCTCTTCAAGATAACAAAAAGAGGCTGGCAGTGAAGCCATTAAAACAGCACCAGCTCCTCTATGTCTCTTATGCTCCTCTATTATGGGTCACATGAACCCTCTCCACCTCTACTCTGAGCATCACTGCAAACTTTGAGCAAGCTCTAAGTTTGATGAGTGTTGAGGCATTAAAACGAAATGTCTGCAATTTTCTCCCCTCATGGGGGAATTTGCATCAGGCTGAGTGTCCTTCAGAGTAGTCATAGACCAGCGCTCTGCTTCAGAGCCAAGTCATGATTAAAGGTACAGTCATCAATCGAGCAGCGTGAGAGCAACAACATCTCTCTCCCCTGTCGTTTACCATCATACCATTGCTGTTATTTATGATTATTTATGATTGGATTGACCATTAGGTCCGGCGTTTATGGTGTTTGATTGACATTGCATTAAACTCACCCCTCAGTGCATTTCTGAAACAGCTGACTGCGACTTTAAGACGAGGTGTGTTTGTGAGACTGATGAATCAGCGTTGCATTCAGCTGCCAAACAGATGTTGTTCCCCTCCTGTTAGCAGAGAAATGCCTACGGTGTCCTGCACGGGACATTTGGCACCCTGATGTCTGTCATTATTCATTGGGAGAGGGTTTCCAATAACAAGGGCAGGCAGGGGGCATTTTTTTGAGCACATTATCCACAGAGAGATGCGTACATAATGCATGGAGTTGCCATGGGGCACACGAGGCAGAAAGTGGCCCCTGCTCAGCGGGATCCTGCCAGGATAGCTGAACATGAAACTCGGGGAAAAGAGCGAGAGATTGAGTGAGAGTCCTTGGAGAGAGTCTGGTCATCAAGTGTGGGGATGCTGATGCTTACGTTTTATGGAAGGCCTGTGGGCTGTGGATGTTACGTTGATATACACACCTTTCAAAGTTCTGTGTGACCTCAGAGCAAAATAAAGAAGGATGTCAAAGAAAATCCATTGCAAAAAACCCTTCTTTAAATCAGCCTTTTCCCCCAGCTGTCTGCGTCGTCTCCGCAGCTGTACTCTGTGGCAGAAGCAGCAGGCGCTCACTGCAAAGTGTGCAGGAAAAAATTGACTTTGTACTTCCTTCGATACGATATCGAGGGTAGCCATATTAATGCGGGGAAAATGGAGCAATGGATTGAAAAGGAGAGACGGATAGACAGAATGAAAGCATCAGCTCTTTAACTGAGGAGTCCTCCCGTGGGAATATGTAAATAGTTTCACTTAAGTGCTTGAGCTAAAAGAGACGGGAGTGAGTGAGAATGCTATTAGCAGGGAAGAGATGCATGCTGGTAAAAAGTGTTCACCTAAGCAATGATTTTCTCCGTCAGCGTCACCTGTCATTTAAATGATACGAAAAGCCATCTGTTATTAAAAATGGACAGAATAAACACGACCTCATAAAACGAGGTTGACTATTTAAAATCCAGCCGTGTAGCTGATGCACTTTAAAGTCACTACTGCAGAACTCCGAGTCCTGCCGTGCCACTTACACTTAATTCAAAAAGCTATTTAAAAACTGTGTGGTTGAGGTGTTTTCAAGTGTTAACATGCTCAGGCTCTTTGCAGGGAGACGTTCAGAAAACTTTTTTGAATCACTGTTGGACTCGGATGCCATCGCCTTCTTTTGCCCGCTCTCCAGATTATTCTTACCTTTTTTCCCTTCATCCTCTGTCCTCGTCAGGGCTTTAATAAGGCTGTGATGGTTCTGCTCAGCATGTGTGGCTTCATGCTGTTCGATCGGAAAAAAGTGGACTCTTCAGGTGTTTCATTAAATGTAGGACCTGCACACACAAGTAAAATTGTATATTTTGATTACTCAGTATGTCAGTTTCCATCTGTTTGTCTGTCTCTGTCTGATGGTCCTCATCAGAAAAATAGCCTTACTGGTCATCTGTGCAAGCAGCTTATTGTGACACACATTTGCATTTCATGTGAGGCGGTACGTATACAGTGTAACTAATATACTTATTTTAATTCGAACCAAGATCCTTTCCTAAACCTAACCAAGTAGTTTAAGTGCCGAAACCTAACCAAACTGCAACCCTTTCACAACGTTAATCATGTGATGAAAAAAGCCAAAGGCCAGAAAGGTCCGGTACTGTACTCTTCAACAGTCACATACTGTATGTACATGTTGGTCTCTGCCTACTTCTGTTGCTTCAACACATCCTCACACCTAAACAACTGACTGTTGCAGTGTAACCTTTGTCGACACCATATGTGTGGTCTATGTGTTACTTCTGTAACTTCCATTACAAACGTACCCAGGTTACCAAGGTCACTTATGTTTTGTACGTGACGTAGCAATGCCAGTAAGTTGTAAGAACTTATCGTTGACTTATGGTCCCACACTGGACAGGAATAGCAGTCTTCTGAATGAAAGTCCTGTGCTTGTTCATCCCCACCATCAATCCCTGACCTCTCCTTTTACAAACTTTTCACTCTTTATGCTACTCCTCCTCACTTTGCAGCTGCAATAATACTACAGCCGCTAGAGGTAGCTGCCTAACAACAAACATGGGTCATAATAAGCTGCTTTCATTTCAGACAGGCTGGTTGCTTGGCACCTCTGAAATATCTTGTGTCCATTCCTACATCAGTAAATCTGGATCTGATTTTCTGTTTTGTTCTGCTAGTCTTTCTCTTTGTCCTTCACCTCAGCATGGAAACAGTTTCTCTGGTTCTGTAGTGGGTTATTCACTGACTCCCCTGTCCACTGGCTCAGCAGAGTTTCACACCTCTCTGTTGCCGAGTTTGACCTGCTAGAGGTGTTGGCAGTCCAGAAACAGCACCCCATGTGTCAGTTAAGGCCTGAGGGGAGAAGGCCTCCTCTCGTAGTATTGCGGAAGGTCTTTCTGCTTATCTACTTCTCAGTGAGACTCAGGGCAGCCTTGATCCTGCTCTTTCAGCAATCTACCCCTCTGTGGAGACATCTGGGATATTTCCACGGCACCTTTTGGGACTTAGAGAGTTTTCCCAGTTTTTCCAAGAGGATTAAGAGTTTCTCTCCGACTCCTGTGCCTTGAGCAGAACCTTCATCTCAAGGCTCTTCTTTTCTCAGAGCAGTAAAAAATTTTCCTCCTCACAGGTCCTGTGCTCTGTATAGCATATATGATGAATGGTATGCATTTTACTTGATTAAAAATAGATGTTGGAGCATTCTTGAACACAATATCAGGTAGAGATCCGGCTTGGACCTAATTTTGGTTGGATTGGAAATGGAAGCACCTTCTTTGTGTGCTGGTGAATCTGCCTTTGTGATGGGTCACGTCTCCATTAAGGTGGACTGTTATGACTGACTTTTCAGATGTCTTTCTCTTTGAAAATCTCATCTTGACCTGAAGACCCTTTTGACCATCACCCTGGCAATTTGTGGATCCTTCTGGACCTTCTCAAAAAGATCTACTAGATATAGCCAAGGGGAACTGCTTAGATGTAGATGACCTCCTCCAATGGCCTTCCTCTGAAGACCAGTGAGAGGAGCAGAGGGCTTGAGTGAGTGCAGTGGCAAAACGCACGTCAGGCAGGGTGATTAGCACATGCTAACTTCTGTCTCTGGGTTTGACCATGCTCTTGTACATCTAGGTTGTGATACTTACGTAAGTTTATCATTTATACCTTAATTGAAAAGTGTTACAAATAACTCTGTTATCATTACCCCATTTCTCACATGTGACATTACATTGCTTATTAGTCAACATACCGTACTGTACTGAGGTATTAAAAACCTTCAAAAGAACACATACATCAGTTTTTAACACATGTATACTCTCAGCATATCAACATCTAGTGCTCACTTGGGTAATAATATTTTGCGCAGGCTAATACTTGTTTGAGTCTTTGGGCTACGTTCTGTCCCAGTTCAACACAAACACACGTTCTCCAAAGTCTACTTCACCTATAATTGAAGTAATAATTCGGACCCTGGAAGGTCAACAGCATAGCTTATTAGCTTTCACTTCAACTCCAAGACTTTGTGTCCAGCTGCCCATAATGTTATGCATGCAAAGCTAAATGTAGCATTAGTGGAGCCCTAGAGAGCAGGGTTTGACATTGATGACTTTGTTAAGGGGAACATATGTTTGAACAGATCGCCCCCTCTATAAATATAGGCTGGATTCAATCCCCATGGCCTGAAGGCTGGCGGCAATGTATGTCTGCATGACATTATACAGAAAAAGAACAAGGGGGGTGGAAAACGAGTGTGAGAGGGCAAACATTTTCAGTGTTTCAACATTTTAGCTCAAGTGGAAAATTGGAGTTGAGGTTGTGTGGTGTACATTTAGCTCCATTTTTCTTTGTGCGTCATTTTTTTCCATCCTCAACTATACGAAATTGCGTTGATGCACAAAAAGTCGATGCATAATGTACACACTCATGACCTTCCAACAATAAAACTCCAGGCAGAAATACTCAAAGGTGTTGTTAACCTGAGTATTTTCTAATTAAAACCTTAAAATCTTTAAAGTATAATTTTTTCCCAATTATTGTCCATTGTGGGCATTTTTGTATTGTACCTCTTTTCTGTTGGAAAAAAATAACATAAATAATATATTGTTTAAAAAGGACTATTTATTGACTGCTGCATGGTGTCACCTGTGACTCAGCTTGTCAAGTTGCCAGTGGCTGGTTTTAGAACATAATGGACAAAATGTAATAAGCATCTACTTCTAAACTGACAACTTCACTGCTTTTCCTCCATAGCCACTCTCGACCCCTCATTTGCTCAATATAATTACAATAACAAACAAGAAAACAACTCTGTCGGCTTTAGTCCCGGTACCACTGCAGACGCTGTTAGCGCAGTCAGCCGCTCAGATGAGTGCTGCAGATTTTCCTTCCTGTTAAATCATTAATTCCCTGGCCATATTAACTTTCACTTTCATGCAGTTCTGTTGAAAAACATAAAACTGAAGCATTATATTGATGAAAAAGAGGCCTGAAAAGCCGGTTATTAAAATGGAAGTTAGATACAAGATGATACACCGTCTCGTCTATGTGCGTTGGTGTAAACTGGAAGGTTTACAGACCTGTAATTTAGTGTAGAGAAAATGCAGACTGGTGATAATGATTTATAAATGTATTTTTATTGTATTCAGGGGTAGAAGTAAAGAAATGTCTAACATATCCTTCGTTTGACTACTTACTGGAGGTTATCCACCAACGAAACACGCCACTGCCACTGCTTAGAGCAATAGCAGCACAAGTGTATTATTGAAACATTACATAGTTGTGTTTACAGAGATATATTGGTAGGGACAAATCATATTTTTCCTAGTATGAGGGGGTCATGACTGTCCAGTGATTTACGCCCACGGCTTCTGAGATATTCGGGAACACGGGTGAAGATTAGCTGTTGAGCTAACGTTGGCACATTTACAGAGATGTTTTCAAAATGTTATTGCTGATAAATGTGCACTGTCACCAAACAAATTATTGATTAGAACAGGGATATCAGAAGGCATCAGAGGCCTATAGACAAAGAACGGTTGTTCAGAAGTACAGAGGCACAAAGACACACTCTCACAGCTGCAGCACACGCTCACACATGACACATATGATGATTATGGTCTTACAAAAGACTCTTACTTCTCGACTGCACTGAGCATCACCAGTTAATTATAATTAAAAAAGAAAATCAGCATCGTACCCTCCTCCCTCCCTTTTTTCCTCATGGATGGTAGTGCTGGTTTGTGAGTGGTGGGTAAATGAAGATCATTTTGCAGCGTGAGCAGATGGTGAGCATTGAAGTGCCTGTTGACAGGTAGCCTATAGCTTGTTGTCTGAGCTGGCGTTATCACACACGCAGCGAGACACACGCAAAAACACACACCTATTGCACACACACTGCAGCAGCTTTGAGGCCTAATTGGTACCCAGAAGGGTTTGATGGAGAGAGAGCGAGAGATAGAGTGCGAGAGAGAGAGGAGGGTATGAAAGAGGAAATGAACATCAAAAAACGCAGACCAGCTGGTCAACTATTTACCTCTAAAGCACTGAAGGAGAGGATTCACATTTAATGTAGAATTTTATTGAATGAAACAATGGATAAAATGAAATTAATGAAGTACGCGAGCACGTGAATTTCTCTATGAAGAATTGGTTTGTGCCCCTGAGATATGAGGCGACACCAACAACAGAAGCCTTTTTGTTGAAGACAGCTGTCACAGAATCACAGGATATCCGTCTGTTGGTCTGTCGAACTTCTTTAGTGAATGTCTTCTTCAAAGTGATAACTCGCAAATTCATTGTTAATTTAATTTTTGTGACAACCTTGGTGATAATTGGATATTGCTGTGGTGTTCCTGCAATGTGTTCCTGTGAAAGCACTTGTCAGTCAAACAGTGAGGAAAGCAATACAGCGACTTTTATAATGTGTCAGTAGGGTTCGCTGTTCTCGCTCTCTCTCTGTTGGCTTTTGCTGCTAACGATTCACTTCTCTGAAAAAACAAGCCAGTCTTGTAGCTGCTAGAAACAGAACATGCACAAATTGGTTTGTGGCGGAGGATTTTACCATGAAAAGAAACTAAGTAGGACACACAGACCCTTACCGTAACCTTACCCCAAAGACTGATGCATGCATCTGCACAGCCATGATAGGGTTGGCTGTGAACCTGCAGCCAAGTATTACATAATAAACAGCTATGTAACCACAAAACCCTATGGATGCCCTCAGAGGTAAATGAGAAAAAAAAATTCTGGTGAACCATTTGCCTCATATAGTCTCATTTAAATTGTTTTCTCACCTGTACGCGACGTAAGAACTGGTGAAAAAAAATTCGTTTTCTTCTGGCAATTTGTTTTTTTCACTTGTTTCACGATGAGAAACAATTACAGAACTGAAGATACAAACATAAACAAAGGGAAGGTATCTTTTCACTGGCTACACCTGCTGCACACGCGCTGCGTATAGGGCTGTGTAAGTCACAGGTCAAAACAAGACGGAGAGCTTTCATTTTTGGGATTGTGTCTCCCAATTGTTGGACCCAGAAGCGCTGTGAAAGTGTTATAATTTACAGACTACAGTAATCGTGATAAAATAAGTACTGTAAGCAACCACCAGCTGCTCGTTAAATGCTGACAGGTCGATCAAGACCATGAAGTGGAGGCCAGCCAGAATAATTTCCTGTATAATGGTAGTTTAATTTAACAAAATATCGACCATTTATGGCCCATTTCTGTATAAATGGGCCGCGCACAGCTTGCGTAAAAAGAAAAACATTTTATCATTGCAGAAAGATTGAGGTGCACACATTTTATGCAGTTATAGATAATGTATTTCCATTTTGCTTGGAGCTGACAAAAATAATGTTGACTCAAGGTTCATGAACTTGCTTTTACCAGAGCTCAGAATAAATAAGAAAAGAGATGGCCACTAAGTGGACCTTGGGTTAGGTACAATTTTTTATTTTTCTTTCAGACTGTATTCAGGGTCAAGAGAAAACTTTCATGTCCATCTAGCGAATATTTTCAGCTTTTCAGAAAGGCAATAAAAGAAAGCCTCTATGAGAAAACCAAATGATATACTACAGGTGCTTCAGTAGTTGAACAGATGATAGGATCACATTCTGAATGTACATTAAGTTTAATATTCATCTGAAAGGCAACCATCAATTGTACTATACAGGAATAAACCATTACTCCTACTACAGCAGAGCTGGTGGCATTACGCTGATGATACTTTGATTATTTTACATTCTATGTGATTTCTGTGTTTTTCTGTATAGTAGCTTGTACAGTTTCAACCTTGGGTTTGAAAATTGAGGCCAGTGCAGGACGGCCTTAAACCTGCACTCTCTCTAATGGCCAGCAGGGCCGACTCCGCTGGTTTAAAATAGAAAACAATGATTGTATGTAAGCCTATGAAAAAATAACCCTACTTCTAACTTGACTTATTACCTCAGTAAACAGTTTCCTAATGAGTTTATGGCCTTGATTGCTAGTTTCAAGATTTCTTCAATGTAGCATGATATTCATTTTGTAAATTATGGTCCCAGTTTGAATAAAATAGACAATAAAGCATGTCGGCCTTGTGATTGACATGCTGCTACCTCAGCGTGTCCTCGGATTCTCAGTCAGATCTTATTACTGTCTTCCCCACCGCCACTCTCTCGTCCAAATACGGTCACTACTGGCTTCTGACGGCCATAATGCCAAATTTAAGGCTTCAAAGCAGTAGGCCATGAACCAACTGGTGACGTCAGGGTAGGTTAACGGCTGGTGAATTCACTACATACAAGTGATATGACACAGATATTCCATATTACTTTCATTTAATCAGGTAGTCTCATTGTGGTCAAGGACAGACTTGGGTAAAGAGAAACAGCGATTATCATAGATGTATCAAAAGCCCATAAAAAGACAACCACAGACATCAAAATGAAGAGAAACACTACTTTCAATTAAGCTGAGAAGGGCAAATGAAGTTTCCTAACATGCACTTGACTCATCAGTAACAGCAGCGTGAGGTGTTAGCGGCAGGTTGACCTCTGCTTCTGTGTTTACTGCTCAGAATGAGTCATCTGAAGAGCACAAGCATCTCCACAGCTCACACTCTATGTTTCTGCTGACCTAGCCCTGCAGGATTTTTTAGCGTGCTGGAAAGATCTATTTTACTCTGACCCCTGCGTGTTTGCCCTTTGTAAGACTTTACAGTTGCTTATGTGTGTTTTGTGCTAGTATTCTATGTATGAGTGCATCTACAAAATGACCAGCATGAAGCTTTGTGCAGAAATCTGTGTTTGTGTGGTGAATCCAAGAAGCGGTCACAGGCCAATTGGCTCATGGAGAAGCTTCATCTGCGCAAGTGGCCACTGGGGGCAGTGTTAAGTGTCCTGGAGGGTCTCCAAGGTCATTACACACACACACACACTGAGCGTGTGTGCATGCCACCCACACACACAGAGACTTTCAGAAAAGAGTGTGTGTGTCCTGGAGGGACTGTGGGGTCGTTACCCTACTAATGGGGCCATATGGTCACAAAACAAACACAAACTGTTCCTCCTCTCGGCCTGTAATAAGGTCATGAAGATGCTGATCTCATTCAGATGGAGACACCAGCAGAAGAGAAGGTGCCAGAGGATGTGGACTGAACTCACAAGGAGGAAGGTCAATAACCTCCAGCCTCTCCTGCATATGAGTTATATTACAGAGAGATGTGAAGTACGGTGCTACATGATCACTCGATTGTTATCAAGTGTTTCTGGTCTTTTTTCAAGTACAGTAACGCAATTATATCTGTATCAAGAAAACTTTACTACTCACATGGTGTCAGCATAGACTGTGACTCTGTGCAGTCTTTCGCAGTTTGGAGATTGTATGTTTGTTCGTAGTTGCAGTGTTTTCTGTTTGGCCTGTTAACACAGCTTGTGTGATGCTTATTATGAACATCAGTTCACTCATGCGTTCTTCTCTTCTGTGTGATGCTCTTTTCATAAACTGCATCTCACACCGTCACATCATCTTGTTGTATTGTGGCACGCGGTGGTTGGTATGATTGCTCTTTGGCTGTCTGTTATGTGTGTGGAGATGCTGAGAGGAGGAGTGCTGTTCAAGGTGCAGGAGCAGTGGTGGGCTGCAGTAGACGGTAGAACTTATATCTGCCATCACGGCTCGCTCTGCAGCTATTCCTCATTAGCTCTAATATTGGCGACGGTGTCACTATTGTATGATTTGACAGTCAGTGACACATGGGCTTAAGTCTGGTGTGTAAACAACTGTACTCTGCTGATACACAGAGTCTGTTTATTGCATGAAGTAAACTGTTATTTTTCAGATTCAATGCCTAGTAAATCTTTGGCATAAAGGGATAAAACATTATTTTATTACTTTGTTCGGCAAATCTCTATACACAGTGAATGCAATGCAATACAATACAATAGAATAAATGTATTACATCTGCTTTAAGTGTGGCACATGATGCCTTTAATCATTGTATTTTATTTATTGTTAAGATTTTATGAAAGTGAAGCAACCTCTGCTCATGGCTCACAAGCCGGAACCAGAAATAATAGTTAAAGTTATTATTATAAGTCAAACAGTCTAAGTTTAAACCTCTGTTTCAACGCGAAATTAGCTGTTAGGAACATCTTCAGTAAAGACTCTTGACAGAAGAGAGCAGGGAGAGAACAGCGGCTGATAACAGTATGTGTGTGCTGTTGTGATGAAAGTTTCTAACAGTTGACAGCTTCAAGCTTTTACTAATTCAAATGTGAGCGACCAATTCTTTAATGTGACTCCTGAAGCAAAGTTTACAGTAAAGTATGAAATACAGTACATGTTTTAAAAAGTGATCTCTGCTGATTATCAACATCCATAAAGGAGCCTGTGAAGAGCTGTATCATGTCTTGTGTCTCGGGGGCGAGATTTTCTGAAGTCTGAGAATAATAATTATCTGGATTAGAGTTTGGAGAAAACAAACCGTGAATGTGGATGTTCACAGTGCCAGGCAGGAAGGGGCCAAGAAAAAGCAGTTGGTTGCATTATGGGAAAATGTCAAAAATTTCATGGCGTGACCCATTCTCGGGATTAAAAGTCAGGGTGTCTCTGCTGCATCGATTTTGACCGCTCTGTTTTTGATATGCCTCCTGTGAGTGCCCTCACTTGGAAGAACTACTTTGAAGAGCCCCTGCGTGCCCACTCATGAACTTTAATGTGTTAAGGTGCTCGAGAGAGTCTTGAAGAGGCCTCTGGATAATCTTGCATTGAATCCCCTTCTGATTTTAACCTCTTAAATTTCACGTTTGAAGCACCTTCTGCAACACAAATTCTGGATAATGTGATGATCTGTGCGACCAGTTTACACTGTTTCTGCATACATTAAGCCACATATGGACACATTATTTTCTATATTCTATAATCGATGATGCAGGCCAGCCAAAAATGTAATTCCTGTGCCTTCATGATGGCGCAGACATATCGTTCAGTTTTATGATTGTAAATCACCTGCATGTTCCAGAGAGAAGGACGTAGTGCTTCAGTCTGCTGGGAGTGTAGATTTCTTGTAAGATGAGCATCTAAAGTAAATGACAAAATATAAGTGAGGAGAATAACCATCTAGTTGAATAATTCATGAGAACACATCAAACTCTATTACTCTTTGTAGGAGGAGATGTGAGAGATTAAAATGGGAGTGTGATCCTGGTGAAAATGTTCTTTCTTTCCCCAAGGAATAGAAATATGGTGTCTCCGTCATACATATTGTAGTTTTAATACCTTCAAGCTAGTTCACAAACTTTAGAGGAGCTCTGTCAGGTGTAAAGTAGGTTTTATAGTTTGTAACTCGTCTTACATAAATGTCACATGTGAAATTCTCCTTTTCCCATGTGAATGGAGCATTTTCATGTGACCTAAAATTTTAACATGAGCAACGAAAATGACATGTGACATTTGTCCCACGTGGATTAGAATTTCCACATGTGGAAATAAAACATGACAACAACAACACGTGAACTGTGATTTTTGCTTCTTGACATGAATTTCACATGCAATTGGCTGTTTTCACGTGTGACCTAAGACTGCATCTATGCACATGCATTAATGTACGGAGAGGTGTCAGAGTGACAGGTTGGGAGTACGGTGCTTTGCTCCAGGGCACCTCAGCAGTGCTGAGGAGGTGAACTGGCACCTCTGCAGCTACCAGGTCACATTCTGTGGAGACTCGTTCGAGCAGGTCTTGAACCGGCAACCCTCCAGTTCCCTAAGACAAATGTCATCACAGGTGAACTGGACATTTTCACAAGTCCCACATATGAATGAAAATTTCCAAATAATAAATTTACATTTTTCACTTATGGATTACATATACATATGTGATTGTCTTTTTTTCTACATTCAGATTAAATTTCCATATTTGAAAATGTACTGTCTACAGTGTTTTTATAATTAGTGTGACACTATAAAGCAGAAGTAAATTATTCACTTGCATTAAGATGATATGACTCTAAACAAAATGTCATCATTGTACCAAAATGTTCTTCTGCTTAACTATCCATCAATCCCTGCTGAATGGGAATAGACTCCTTCAGTCTACTTCCAGTTTCCTAAAGTTTATCCACATTATTTATTACTAATAAATGTAAATTGTTGCTGAATTGGAGGGTAAATGAGCCAACGCGTGGAAATGGATGTGACACACCTGACCACTTGGTGGGGTTGTTAGTCCAGCTATTCTCTGGCAGGTGAAAGGGCAATGTACGTTTTTTGGATGTACCCACCACACAGTATCTGTCCAGTTTCTGGATATAAAATGGTTGTAATAAAGAAACTAAACTGTCATTAAAGTGCAAATGTGAAACTTGTTATGTTAGCAGCGGTGGGCCGACAGCCAACATGCTGACTGTCACTGTTGAATTGTTTTGTTACAGCAAATCCCCGGACACGAAAGCCAAATGACATCAGTTCATGTATATTAAGCATTTGCATCAAAGAAACAACAGTGACATTCTCTCAGGAATAATTATTTAACAGTGCTTGATACCATCTGTTTCTCAAAAACAAGGTGAGAACGTCCAAAAAGGACACATGAATACATTTAATATCACAGTCACGGAGATTAGTAGTGATTAATGTGTGGTGACAGCAGATAATCATGTCAATATTTCTTTATTCATATTCAGATTTTGTACTGTTCCAGCCCAGGGACAACAAAGTGACTAATCATAATAATGTCATAGGCAGACTTTAATAGATGCATTAGGATTGATATACCCCTGGGGTGAATGGGTTATTGCTCATAAAGCAGAATCATCTGCACTCGCAATTAAATCAGATAGCATTACAGGTTAATTTAAGAGACTTCTACATAATGCAGGCATAGAGAAAATGGTCAAATACATGGTAATTGCAGCAAATTTAAGAGTTCGAGCAAGAATACGTTAAAGAGATTACCAAAGTGGTGTCTGTGTCTGGAACAGGAGGGGAATTAGAGCCCTGCAACTATTACGACATTTCATCCATTTTAATTTCATTGACTTTGAGATGAGTGAGGAGATTGACCTCGTTCAAAATGCTTCCCAACACCAAAACACTACAGTGTACTGTATACTGCATGCTGTAAGGCAGGTGTTACTTTATATTTTTCTTATTGTCGACAAATACCCATGAAAAGACCCAAACCAACAAAGTGTTAGTCCATAATACTCTTTCTGACTTCACTCGCCTGTCTCTGGCTCTTAGCCCCGAGCCCATTTGTTCCTGCTTTTAAAAACAGGTCACACCACACAGTTCTTATTCCCGGATCAAATACAGAAACTTTGTCACGCTCCTTGGTGACTCATACTGACGCACAAGGTACCCTTAAGTGTATGTATACTCACCCCGATGTAAACCTATCTGCAGAAAGATGCTGAGAGCAAGTCAGGTGACGATTTATAAAGAAGGACAAAAGGTGTGTGGGGAGAAGGTCGCTATGGATGGATGAGTAAAACACAGCACCTTCATCCAGGAGACAACTGTTCATCATCCATAATGTTACGTAATTATTTTATTCCAAAACCATGATCTTTTCTTTAACCTAACCAAACAGCGACGGTTTCAAAACATTAATCGCGTGTTAGAAAGGCTTACATACAGACTCAGGCATGACGAAGCGTAGGTATGTAATTTTTAATTTTTAAAAAAATATATGTATTATACTATCTTAATCCCACAAGGGGAACTTCTTTTTAACTGGGAATGAACAGGTTGGTCACATGAAGTGACTAAAAATAAACAGCAACTGTGAACATTGTCATGTAGGGAACACATCATCCATTGCAACAGTGACCAATGTGTGGGGGGCTTTCATTTCCCTTAGTGCTAGAGACAGCTGAAGACTGACAGGAAATTGAGGAGAGAGAGAGGTCCGGAATCAAACTCAGCCCGCTGCAGTACGGACTCAGGTTTATTGCCCTGACCCACCAAAGTGACATCAAAGAACTAGTTTTGACGAAGGCTGACTGTACCGCGCCTAACGTTTTCTGTGTCTCGGTCCAACAGCTGCACTTTAACACACCGCAAAGACTGCAGCCGATGACCCCAAAGCTTGTACGTTCTGCATCTGCGTGACACGAAACACCTCTCTGTGGATATACAAAACGTTGCTATGAATAAGCAGCTTTTTTTCAGACCACTCTCGATATTACAATCAAGAGTATGTGTGCTAAGAAGTTGCAAATTCATGGATACTACAGCAATAGGCTCAAGGGGCTTTTGCCTTTCATGTACTGATCCGAGCTGACACACTGTACTGACTACAGCCACGGACACCCCCAACAATGGTGTGCACACTCTACTGTACCAGGTGAACTGTTGGGGCACCCATAAGGTCTAGTTTGGTTCCACTGGAGATTGAGCGCCGGTCCTTCTGCGTGCAAAGCAGACGTGATGACCACTACACTCTGGACAACAATGGAGGTTTATCACTCTGCTGGCCCAAAGAGGAAGGTAGTTTCTAGCTCAGAGTTTGTGTATTCATGCGTGTGTGTGTGAGGGAACCATAACAGAGAGGTGATAGACATAAAGGGTCATACGTATGTATGTATATGTTGTGTTTATCATAGAGAGAAGTAAATGCTAAAACACAGTACTACTGGCAAGTGTGTGTGTGTGATCTCCAGCTGCTGTTTCACGGAAGATTAAAGCCTCCTGTGGTCAATTTGCTCTCCCTAATGTCAGGTCCCCTCCAAAGAGTCGAATCACACGTAGCCTAGCAACCATGGCCACAGCTAAGGGAAGCGCAGCCATGCATGCAAAATCCTACCTTTTTAGGTATGTGTGTGTGTGTGTGTGTGTGTGCCTATATAGTCTGTAGGAGGGTAGGTCTGTCTGCTTCTGTCCAGTGCTGTGTGCGCATGTGCGTGCACCATCATGTGGATGTTTTTGTTTGAGAGAAAAACAAAAATGCCTTTATTCCCTTACTAATCTTTTTTTTCCTCTTTTGAACTGAAACCCCCCACATACTATTTTCTAATTAACCTGCTGATTAATTTTTTTAATGATTAATGGGTTAATCATTGAGTTTATAAAATTATCAAAACTGTAAAAAATATTCATCACGATTTCCCAAAAGTTACGTCTTCAAACTGCCTCTTTTGTCCAACCAGAAGTCCAAAACCCAAAGACTCCATTCAGTTTCATAAATGACAAAGAAAAGCAGCAAATCTTTACATTTAAGAAGCTGCCTGAAAAATGAATGAAGCAATTAATCAATTACCATGATAGTTTAGATTTTTTCCGCTTGTTGTTGCAGCTCCGCTATTTTCCTGTTGTTTCTACTCCACTCACTCTCTCCCTTCGTTCCTACAATATCCACAACCAGCATGGCTCTCCCGGGAAGCCGGCCAGAGCTGCAGAGAGGCCAGCTTGGTGCTTTGCGGCTGGGCAGCTGCAAATGATCTCTGGCCTCAATGCTTTGGACCTCTGCTTTTTGGGACCGAGCTTGTACCTCAGCCTGACTTATAGATTGGACTGCTGGATAGCTGGAGGCAAAATGGTGATACATATTCCCCAGACATCACAATGAATATGGAATGAGAGAGAAAGAGGGCAGGGGAGTGAGGGATTCAGTATCCCAACCACAAACCAGCTGGTCACCCACTTAAATATAAAGCAGATGGGATGTCTTATTTCAAGCAGGATTTGCTTAAATACTGAAAACCTTTCTGTAAACCTTTTGTTTATCATTAAGAACACAGACAATAGGAGAAAAGACACCAAGAATGTGTAAAAGCGTAAAGGCAAACCAGATTAGTGTGCTTACATGCAAATTACCTTACATGTATAGAATTTTTGTTAAATAAAGAAAAAACATGTTTATACTTAAGCACAGTACTGGAACAGGGCCGTAACTACATAATATATAATGAGGGGGACACATCCCCCTGATATCTAAATAGCCACCCCCCCCGCCCCAACCCCAATATATCGATTAGATTATGAATTAATTATTACATTTACAAAGTTGCTATGCTATGACATGCAACCACACACTGCCTTCCGAAATAATTATCAATGTCATTATTATCATAACTACATTCAAGAAATTTTACAAACACTGTTGGCCTAAGTGGAAAACTATAATGTAATGTGAGTGTTATGTAGGCTGTATCACTGTCAATTGTAATAGTTTTTGTTAATTCTCATGAAAATGACCATTTTATGAATGGTTATCGTTTAGATGTTATGCTAAATTCCTGTCAGAACATTAACTAGCTAGCACCCATGCATTAGCACCCGTGCATTTTGCGCAGACTTGTAGTGAAAATAGCATTCTTTTGTTATCGGTACCTAATATGAGGTATCACTGGCATGAGTATCAAAACATTTCCAACGATAACTCATGGGGGAAAGGTTAAAGCCACAAACTGCAAAGGCAGATACACACACACACACACGCACACACACACACACACACACACACACAATCTGAGACCACCTGGACATTTGCGTGTGTGTGTGGGAGAGAGTGAAGCATGAGAAGTAAAAACAGGAAGAGGGAGAGAATGAGAGAGGGCCATGCAGGCAGAGAGACATGAGCCAGCAGCAGCAGCACTAGATTACATTAGCAAGGCATGAGGCAGCAAGAAGGTCAGTGAATCAGATACCGGTTCAATACAGCAGCACAACTCGGAGGGCAGGAGCTGAGCTGGTCTGCTATCCAAGCGGATTGCTGAGGAAGCCTTGTCTTTGCGAATGTGTTTAAGGAATTTGACCATGCTGAGAGTGGACAGAAGAGCTGACTCCTGAAAATGGCAGCACGTCCATTTCATCTGCGAGGGAGGAGGAACTTAGTTGCTGAGTGGATGTGTATTAACAATACAGAAGAAGAGCTGTTTTATTTAAAAGTCTGCACTTTTCCACTGGGTTTTTACATAAAACAAATTACACCTGCATACTGTCTTCGTTTCTATACGTCCACGGTGCGTATAGTAATGTTCGCTGAATTTTGCTGATCTTGTAAGATGCTCGTAGCTCTCATGAAAAAACAATGAACAGCTCAAATTTGATAGATTACATACAACAAAAGGATACCTACAGTAAATCCGGCACATTTTTGCTGCACAATTTGTAAAAATCAATTACCACTACATCTACCCAAGAGCCGTGCTGTGAGTGAATCTAAATTTTGAGTGGCTATTAAGTCTCTCATAGATCATATTGACTTAGATATGGTCCCTCTAACTTTTAATGGCTGGCACTTACAGTAGATGAGCAGTTCAGCACTCTTAGCCCATTATACTGTTAGTGGACACACAGTGCAATCAGGAGGGTCAAAGATTTTAGTGTGCTCCATTAGTGAAGTGCACTACTCGGTTGGATTCTAATTGACCTGCTGTAAAAGAAGTGGACAAGCTAGACCGCTCCCAGTGAAAAGTTGTAACTACTAACAATCAGATTTGCCACTGGGGGAAACCGTGTTACATCTATGGTCATCTTTGCTCAGAGATGTCCAAATTATCCATAAACTCGTACATTTGATGAGTTTGGAAATAAGATGAGATCAGTTTAAATGTCAAATGTGGCACGACGATATATAAAAAACTCAATGAACAGATTGTAAAATATGTATATAATGGGTTAATTTAAAGATTTTAAAATGACCTTCTTTCATAAAGTAAAAGTAGAACAAAACAAATACAGTACACAATATGAAAATGTACCAATAATCCGACCACTGACAGACATGTAAGACCTTTGTCCCCTGTTTGGTTAGAAACATGTTACACTCCAGTACGTGAGCTCAGACACGCAAGATTGACTTCCCGTATTGTCTTCTGGACAGTTATTTCTACCAGACAGGGCTGCTTCAATTAGACAGGAATGCACAATAAAACACATACCTGCACAGACGCCATGTTTGATTACTACTGTGGTCATGGAACTGCTCTGATGTGCTCATATCGCCCCCCTGAGGACCGACATTTGTTATGTCCACCAGTGCGTCATTTGTGTTCGCATCGCGGCGGGCTCCATGTTTCTGCCTTCAGACTTTTACTAACAAAGTTTAAAGTGAGATTTGAAACGTCGTCAGATTTTGCAAACTTGACCATTTTCCACTGTTCAGCCGTTCTGAGCACCACAAACAGAATTCTCTGGCAGCACAAATCTCTGAACCTCATGAAATCAAAAGATATCTCAGAGGCCCTTTCTTTGTTATTTGGTTTGAGTGACCTTCCACCAGAGTTCACTTGATCGGCCTCAGTGTGTGTCTGCAGATTATAAAGTGTCTGGACCTTTAAATCTCTTGGGATGTTGATGCTCATCAAACTATTCAGTGAGCACTCATGCCCTGCAGATTGGAGCACTGTGACCACTCCAATTGGTTTTGTATTTCGTCACATCTTTTTTGTCCTTTAAGCAGAGCAGTGGGCCTAAACCATGCGAGGAAAATGCACCCTACCCCAATTTTCTGCTTGTTGAGAACAGAGTGAAGGATGACCATGGAAGTTTTTCCCTCACTTTGCAGAAGGCCACAGTCTGCGATCTTCGACCACTTCACTTGAAAAAGAAAATTGCAGTTTATTAAGGGAATTTGTGGATTTTCACAGCTTGTGTGTGATTTCCATGTATTTGGTCATCTTTTCAGTTATGATAATATTTTACCCAACAATTTTATTTCAAACTGCCAAGTTTAGCAGTCTTGACAAAAACAGGCAGATAAGGTCGGGCCCTGATGACATTTTGACAGATTATGGAATCAGGTTGCATCACACACAAATATTTCACATGTTATCTGCTCGCAAATCACCATCACACTGCAGGATTGGAAAATAAATGGTGCATCACATGCTACACAACACTATCACCCTATCAGTCTCTCAAACATTCAACAGACACACAAATGCACAGACATGGGCTACACAAACCAAGTTAGTTTCCTTTTAAGATCAATGTCATTGCTCATTTCATGATGCATTTTCATTTATTTGTTATTTCAGAGCAAGGCCAAGCCTTTCAGACACCTGGAAGCACTTCACACTCATAAGTGGACAGAATACCTGCATTCATTTGTGCCACTACAATTTACAAAACGATACAGATCTGAAGCTGCATTTGTCTGTCTACAAGAAATAAAACAGAAATATATTTGAGCGAGAAGCTTTTGTCCAGAAGTTTTTGTTTACAGTCTGAGGAAGGATGCAGGTTGGTGAAGAAACAGGCCAAGAAACTCAATCATATGCAAAAGGGTCACCTTTCTTACTATTAGATAATGTCTTCTCGAAGGAAATGAAATAAAGGTCCAATTTTTGAGAAAGTTGATTTTTTGACTCTCACTCCCAACTTGTTAAATACTGATGCTTTGGGATGACGGCCGGCCCGACCGACAATCTAAAAGCATCATTAGTATTTGACGAGTTGGGAATGAGACTCAAAAATCGACTTTCTTACAAATTTAAATCTCTAACAATGTGTGTAAAAAATTTGCAGATGCTACCAAAAATGTCCCCTGGCCTACATTAACATTTGTAAATTTCGATGCACACTCCTACAAGCCTAGCTGTAAAAGGATGTGGTGCGTGTGAAACACAACATAAACATGAGGTTAACTTCTGTTCATGAGCAACTTCAGCAGTTTGTCACCATAACTTCACCGAGTTGGCTGTGTGTCATCATCACAGCAATCTTGTATTTGAGCCATGGTCAAATGTTATTCTCGTTTCAAAATCTTTTTCATTGATTTTCAACCAAAAGGTATTGTACAGCAGAAATGTTCTCACAAAAGCAAGTCATGTTCCTCGATATAAACCCGAAACAAACCTTGAACTTTTGGTCTTACCCGCCTGAAATGGTCAGTAAATCAACCAAAGTCTTTGCACACGATAAGTGAATCAATGAAAACGTGGTTACGGATGTGAAACCAGATCAAATATAGCAATTACAATATATAAATTGGGAAGAAAATAAGATTAATAACTGAAAAAACAGGTAAATTAATAATAATGATCATAATAACTAATGATAAAAGGGGGAATAATAAAATGTTTTGAGTCTGCCACAGTCACGCTTCCACATGACTGATCGAGGCATGAGTGCACAGTGCAGCAGGCTGCAGCTGTGAAGTCATCAGATCACCGAGCTGACAGAGATCAGCATGTGTGTCTGTTGTGTTTCAACTTATACATTTAATATATACACACTGTACATGCTTCAAAACTATTACTCCTGCTTTCTGCCGTAATGTAGCTAAATATTCAAGCTGACGTGTGCATTTAAGAAGTCACGCTCAGTGGTGTAGCCTGATGAGGACAAAAGCAGAGACCATATCATGCACACGAAACAAAGACAAACTAGTGTTGCAATGTTTCAACCGCAGAGGGTCTTCAGGTAAAAGTGAAGACATCGTCAAGTCAAATGAGTCATCTGATATGAGACACTTTCAGAAAGTAGATAATAGACTGATGTGGCCACATCTCTAATCCTAGTGTCTTCATGTGATTGGACAGACCAGATGTGGGGGGTGGGGTAACACCTGATCTGTGGTTGTCTGAGATAAGAACTGTGTTCAAGGACACTGTAACATGTTGACTCTCTTTATATTTACTTTTTGGCATAACAGACATGGTCTCTTATGCGCATACACACAATGTGCATATAAAAATAATGTAATATTTCGTTCACACTTGACGGATACGAACTGGGAATTGTCCAGGTGTATATGTGGCATTTAATCTAATCAGGAGATGATAATTTGTCATTTCACAATGTCGCAGTGTCATTTTCAGACGTCTGTTCACCTCTTTACCTTTACTCATACTGTAGAAGACCATCTGTGATTGAAATAATCTGGTCAGTCAGATCCACATCAAATAAAAGTAACTCATGACTCATGAGTCATATTTTAAGTACTTCCGTCCTCTCTTTTAAATAGTTATTTGATCACTACTTTTACGTCACTTTTGTAGACCTACATGTATTTGTAAAGTAACAGTACTTACACTTGAGTACAGTTTTTTTCTTCCACTGTCTTTGCATATTAAACTCTCAGCTCTCAATAACACAGCTAACTGTGCAGGAGAGACTAAACGAAGAACAGAGATGAAATGCTGGACCTCACTAATTTGTAAACCCTGGCTACAGACCATGGATCCATGTACAGTGTAGCAAATGTTCTCAAGCTTCAGGCCAGACATTTAGCTCACAAGCCATTGAAAGTGTGGGTGGGGCAGCTTCCTTCCATGTCAGTAATACTGCTCATCTTGCTAGAAGAGGAGCAAAAGCCAGAGCATTACTTTAAGTTTTGGTCAAATGTGTATCCTCATCAGCGACTTCACATACAGCTGCTTGGGGGTTGTTTGAAAGTGTTTTTGAAATACATCTCTCCACTCTCTTTACTTCTGGGACAGAGCCAGCTCATATGGATCAATGAGGCTTCAGCACCTTTTACATTTATCTCAGCTGGGGTTGACTTTGGGATACATTCTGAGCCTTGGTCAAATTTTCTGATGAAACCACTGGGCCTTCTTCTACTGAATTATATCAGTGTGCACACACTTACTTTGAGTACATTTTACCTACTGTGTAATTTCCAGTGATTAGAGAGCTATATTTTATGTTTTATGCTTAAGGACATTTTGAAAGGACACATAGGCGACTGCACTGGGATCAAATTTAAGATCTGTGAAAGTTACCTGGGTCATGCTGTCATGTTTCCCCTATTCTATATCCCATCCTAGACTACTCTGTGTCCTTTAAATAGAAACAGTGACAGCAGTGAACCGCCCGCTCTCCTGGAAAAAGACACACCAAGGGGAGTGGAGAGCAGACAGTTCTCCTTTAAAAGAAATATGCTTCACACAGAGGAGGACTGCTTATTTCTCCTCAAAGACAATACTGCAGTTGATTTTTTTGTCAGTCTTCTGTGGGGCAGAGTGTTTCACTGTGGTGAACCTGGTTTTTCCCCAGTATTAGTTTCCTCCTTTGTGGGTCAGTTCCCCTTGGATGTGATCAGTTGAGGCCTGAAGACTCCTAAACATTATCATTTAAGTTTACAATGTGTAACTTCTGCTGCTAGGGGGCTCTCTATCAAAACAAAACAAAACAAAACAAAACAAAAGATGTTTGCTGAGTGTTGTGTGCTGGGCAGAGTGGCGGGCAAGAGCCACTGGGCCTTCTTCTACTGAATTATACCGGTGTGCACGCACTTACTTTGAGTACATTTTACCTACTGTGTAATTTCCAGTGATTAGAGAGCTATATTTTATGTTTTATGCTTAAGGACATTTTGCTAAAAGCCGGCTAAGGATTCTGGATTAGATCCAAACCTCTGGAGAAAAGCACCTGGAGTCACTTTGGATTCTGCTCTGATCCAGAACCGTTTAGCGATGGTAGGAGAGCTCAGAGATTACTTTACTTTATATTTTTACTTTACTCAGAGAAACTCTTGGGATTAGAAAGTGGATTTATCTTCACTCCTGTTTATCAACCTGACTATAGCAGCGATCCGCAGGGCTGATTTATATACTGCTGTGTTGACTGCTGAATGGAGCCGGAGGGGAATCCCCCAGTGTGTGCCCTTGCTCGCTAACGTTCACTCAGTGTAGTAAAGTACGCTGTTTGGGGCGGATGAACACAAATGTTCACAGACAAGGTAATGTTTTAAGTTTAATCTAGTTCACTGACTACCCCATCCAGGAAGTGGCGATGGGCAACCAAACCATGGTTTGTTACCATGTTACGCACTGTTACCATGAGTAAACTTATGGATTTCTCTGGGTTTGAACGTGGTTGGAAACATCTGGGATAATGTAAGTACACAACTCAGCAAAATATACAACACAGACCTAGTTGTTTTTAGACATTTGAATGCAGAATTCCTAGATATTATATCTTTAAAGCAAATGTTGCTAGTTATCACTTCATACTCACCAATGTTGTCATGTCAGTCTTTAGCTTGCGTTTGGATTCAAGAAACCTCAGTGAACAGTCAATTGAAGCAGCTATGTAAAAAGCCCTTCTTGTTGAAAATGGAGTCACTTGTGGACGTACAGTATACTGCACAGCTTTATGTCTTCACCACCTGGATGAAGACTTTGAGTGGATGTTTTGACAGGTCTGTGTTTTACAACTAAAATTACAGTATTCTGGACCTTAGAGACACAGCACGTAAGATACACATCTTTCTGTCAGGCCACATTTTCTAAACAACGTAATGCTCTGAGGTGAAAGGGATACATTATTCATGAGGACACTGTGGTTACTATGAGAGAAAATGATGAAGTACATGAAGTGAGGGATGAAAAGATTGAGATTTAGAGGCTAGAGAAGGTCATGCAGCACCTGAGGTCTAAAGCAAAGGTCTTACAAGTCTGACCAGCTTTGATGCTGCTAACCAAATCATATATTTTTTATGAATGGGCTGAACATAATGGGATTTGTGAGAGGCCTATTGTAGGTGCTGGTCAGCTATTCAAACATATCAAACCATTAAGCATGGGATCTCAAGAACCATCCATCCGATCTACATCACACTTGGCAGGTTTGTTTGTTGAGGACCCTGGGAATTTCAGGGTTACATTTGCTGCAATGTTCAATGTTAATAATTTTTCAATAAACAGCAAACATCACTCTTTGGCTTCATGGCTCTGCAGACTGAAGCTGGGCTCATGCGTGATCCCTCTCACGTGATTTCATGGGGACGTAAACAAAATGGAGATTAGCGTGGTGCAACATCGTGCGGTATTAACCTGTAAAATGAGAAAACAGAACTAAAATAGAAGGTTAAACAAGTCTGGTTGAGTGGGGAGATGCAGCCAACACAGGTTTTATATTCTTCAGCGAGATTTTAAGCTTCTACCAACAGTACAATGCCTCAAGGGCGACAATAAGAAATGGAGATTAATGTGGTGCAACAACTTGCTGCAGTAACATGTTTCAGTGAGACAAAAACAAAAGCAAAAGGTTAAATGAGTCTGAATAAGCGGGGAGACGCTTATACTTCAGTGAGAACTAGAGGTGAGATTTTATGTTTCTGTCAACAGTAGCATGATAGCTAATGTTAGCCTCAAAGGCTAGAATGTGTAGCCTTGCCGAGCAGCACCATCAGCTGCTCAGGGAGGCCCCTGATGAGTCTGTGAGCAGTTCAGGAGGCTTAAGACTGGATCTGTAAAACCCTCACAGTACCAGATGATCCGTGCTGGACAGCATGTTTCCAACGGGAACTGCACTAGTATTTACAAATATTCTGATGAGTGCTTGTCCAGAAAGCACCTTTGGAAAAATGCTTAAGAATATAGAGATATTCAGTGGCTTGTGAAATAGAGACTGAGACTGTTGTTTTATACCCTCCAAGACAAATAACCCAATGGAAACAGTTTATTCCAGGACAGTGCCAATCATCTCCCAAGTGATGATAACAATTGAGAAACCTTTTCACAAATTATTTCAAACACACCAACACATAATTTTCCCTAATGAGATATCAGCGAGGATGTTGACAAAATAATGTACCACCCGCACAATGCTGTCTTTGAAGTGTTGTGAGCTCGGCCAAGATTGCATGCACAAATATAAAAATAGCTGGACAGAAGAAGTGTTAAATCCATGTTGGATCCGCAGGCACTTGATTATTCCTTGAATGAGTAGCAGAGTGAGTTTTTGTACTGCGTATGTTCTGTATGTAAACGCGGGAGGCATTGTCGACATTTTATTTCTTTGAAGGTCGTAGGTGGTTTTGCTTCCTTTCCTCCAGCATTTTTTGACAGCTGCTGCCATTTCTGGTCAGCTCTATCCGTATCACAAGCTGTTGTTGTTCTGCTCTGTGGCTGTGTGTTTCCACTCACTTTATATACTGAAGTTTCTGTCAGTTCACACTTGAACTCTGAATGTTCTCGTCAAGTGAACCGTGAAGAAAAAATAAAACACTTTTTGATCCTCGTGGGATATCAATTTAGCAGGAAGTGAAGTTAAGCTCACAACTAAAATAAAAACACAAACTCAAACAATAATCCAAAGATAAGACAGACAGATAGAAATATCATACAGACAGATAATATGAGTTTAAGTGATGGAAACATTTTAAGCAGAAACTACAACTACTTACAATCTAGGTTTTTTTTTTGATAGATGGATGGATGGATGGATATAATAACACAATGGGTAAATATTTTACAATTTGCTGTAGTTTTATCTTCTGAATAAGTGTAAGCATAAGTACCAAATGGGGATTTATTCACAACATCACTGTGCTCGCTTCTTGATGTCACTGCACACCACTATGTTAGCATATCAAATTAATTGTATTGAGCCCAAAACCACAAGTTTGTCTAATAGGTTCTTTACAATCTGTACAGCATAAAACAACGCCTAATCTTAGATCTTTGATTCAGGAAAGGACAGGTGGCTATTTGCCCTCTCGCAGGGCAAAACTACTCTCACGCATCTTACAAAAGAGACATAACATATTAATTAGTGAGTTTAAAGACGTGCAGACAATCAGATTTCGTCACTTCTGGACAGAGTCAGACTAGCTTTCTTCCTGTTGCAAGTTAACGCTAAGCTAAGTTAACCGGCTGAAGCTGTAGCTTCATATTTAACACAAAGATATGAGAGTGGTATTAAAGCTGCTGTAAGTGTTATTTTCCTCCATATTCCAACAGTAACCATTGTTATAGGGTGTTTGGTCAGTAACCCATGTCTCTCCTCCCTCTGCTCATCCCTGGGAGGGAATTGCAAAACGAGGAAGTAAGCGCTGTTGTCACTTCAACGGTGACGACAACACTTTCAGCCGCTTTAATCTTCTCATATAACTCTCAGCAAGAAAGAAGAAAGCAAACAAGTGTATTTCTTAAAATGTGAGCACAGTGCTGAATTTAAAAACAATAGAGGCTATTGAACATGAAATGCTTGTCTGCGCTGGCTCTACTGTGAAACTATTCAGCTGACGGCAGCAACCGATCACGATGACTCTGAACTACCAAACATGCGACTACTTGGAACTGTGATGAAAGCCAGATTTTCTCCAATGAGGGAAAGGGCCTTAACAGTTTTCAAGGCAAGCGTCTGTGTAATTGTTAAGTTTGTGTGTGTGTGAGTGTGTGTGCCCGCTGATAGGAGCATGTGGCAGACGTTGTCATTCTTCGTGTGTGAATGTGTGTTTGGCGTGCCGGACCATTGTTGGAAAGCGGAGCGAGGATCCTAGAAGCTGTTGGAAGGAGATGATTGGCTTCGGAACACGGTGGCCCCTTTGTGACAGATGGTTGGGTGCTGGGCTTGCACAGCCGAAATCACCCACTCACACATATGTGGGCTCGCACGACCGTGCACGCACACACGTACACATTCGGGAAGGCATACAAAATGTCCACACATGCACTGGCAACATGTGAAAACACGTGCAAAGAGAGTTTGTGGTCTTTATCTATATATGTATCTTTGGTAATAACAACAAAAAAGGCAATCAGGAACATTGTATATTTACGAAAGCCTTCAAATACATAAGCACTGAATAATGACACTCAAACAAACAAGCAAAATAAATAGACACACAGCCTGACAGTAAGACAGATGCACAGACAAACACTCAGGCAGACGGGCATGAATTTGGAAAATGGCATGAAAGCAATATGTGCTGTACCCAGTGCCAGTGTTTTGGTTTTACTCGGGGTTTGCAGCCTTGGGTTGAACACAGTAAAGCTTTGCTGTGTGTCTCTCTGAACAAACAGGAGGGGATCTGGTGCCTGCTGCTTCTGCTAGCCAATACTGCTCTCACTGTCACCGCCACCATCATCACAGCCATCAGCGTCGTAGCAATAAATAACACCACTGTGCTTGCCATAGAAGTGCGCACTGTTACTAATGCCAAAAAAAATCAAACACCCAGGCAGAGCTGGTGAAACAGTCAGAGAGAGAGAGCAACCGCAGGTATGTGTATTCTTGAGGGGCAGCGCATATGTACTTGGGGCTGTTACATGCATAGACATTTTGAGGGGCAGTGGCTCAATTTGAAACAGAGCAATCCTGGAGATTAAACAAATTACATGCAGCCATCTTAGAGCCAGGAGTACATGCTTCACTTCAGTGGTGGACTGAGGCTGTCTGAGGCGCAGGGGAGGGGAAGGGGGGCACCAGTTGCATGCGTGGGACACCAGCATCATGATGCATTTATGGTGATGTACTTCCAAACCCTTTTCTAGCATGTAGGGCAGCCTACATGGCGCTGCATCTCATTTTCTCCACCGGATCTTTGCCAGATATTAACAATATGCTCTGAGTTGTCCAAACGTAAGCATGAAAGTGCATTAGTCACCGTCAGCACTTATTGAAGGAAAGACAAATTGATTTTCATTCAAGCTCCAGTGTGTAGGATTAAGGATTGTTTTCATTAGTATATAATCACCTGAGACTAATCATTGTTGTGTTTGCATTCACCTTAGAATGAGCCTTTTATGTCTACAGAAGGAGTTGGTCCTCTTCCATAGAGTCTACCGTGTTTCTACAGTAGACCAGAATGGACAAAACAAACACCTATACTGAGGGCCTTTTGCATTTTTGTGTTTTTAGCGCCACTGCAGGGAAGGGTGAGACAAGGATTGTTCAGTTGGTTAATTAAAGTGACTTTCATTTAAAAAAAACAAGGAAACCGATTACCTCAAAATTGCGAAAGAAAAGAAGACTGATTATTTTAAGATCTTAAGGAGGTCATCAGTGTATGAATGTGTGTGTGAATGGGTGAATGTGAGAAGTGTTATAAAGCGCTTTGAGCGGTCAGTGGACTGGAAGTCCATTCCTGTCTGCTTTACAGTCAGTAACCCTGCTATCAAGTGTATCTTTACCCTGTTTGCCAATCACCAACTCTGTTGAAGACAATATGGCTTCTCTTGGCTCAGAGAAGTGGCCAATGTGTCATCATCAATTCTTTGCAGTCACTGCCATCACCACCATTATCACAGCCATCATCATCGTTACAGAGAAACAACACTGCATTTGCCAGAACAATCAACAACTCCACACAAACAATACCTTTGTATTTGCACACTGCCAGCAACTGCAATCATCATTACTGATCTGGAATCTGTTGTAATTTTTTCCAGTCACAGACATCTGAGCTGTGAAAGCTGCTTGTAATCGTCGCTGCTGAAGCTGCTGAAAGGAATGCCGGGGATGCCAACATCACGGTCTTCACATCCACATGAGCTTTTTCCACGGCCAAAACTCACAGTAAAACATGAGCCGGTCTGTAGTGAGCTGGTAGTGCCTGGTGACTGGTAAAAAGAGAGAGGACATGAGCAGGAAGGACTTGAGGATGTCATTACTACTTCCAGTATCTGTCCTGGCAGTTTGCTTTGTCGGGAAACCACACTGTGACTGGAGAATGCCCTCTTGATGACAAGAATCTACCCAGATGAAGTGCCCTTGAGAAAGATTTTGAATCCCCACCAGCTTCAGGCAGCAGGAGTGCTGTTCTGCCACTGAAAGTCTGTTCTCTGACTTCTCCTTGATGCAGAGTGAAAGAGAATTTCTCTAACAGGTAAAAGTAACGTGTAAATAAAACAACAAAACAATGGAAACTTTGTGAAAACCTAAGACTGAAAAGAAAAATGTCACCTGCATGCAAATAAATCAAGATGAAAAATGTGAAATATCTTTAAATGTGCAATACGCAAGAAATTGCCACCTGCCGGATTCATACTCCAACCAAAAAGGGGGCAGCATATCACCAGAGTAACCGCTAACTGCTGCTAACTGTAGCTGCTGTTAGCTTGAAGCTCTGTTAACCCTGCAGTCAAATTTTCACTGACTCTGCCCAGACTGGGAGCTCTGAGCACCAGGGAGGTGTTGGCACTGTTAAAGTGAAACTCTCGCCAAAAAGCAACCGAGGCTTTATTTATGATTGGGTATGAGTCAAACCTTCACGCACAAGCACACTCATGACCAAAGAGGCACTTTTAAGATTTACCGTAGTTTCGTTTTGGGGCAAGCTCATTTTGAACGGGAGTACATAGGGCATACCACGACGGCATCAAAATGTCTATTTTTAGACCACTAAGAAGGCTCCACACATCATGAATCTTTACTGGTAGCATCACCAGGGTCTCTACTCATGACACGAGCAGTAAGAACATTGTTTGTGTACACAAAGTGTGTGAAAAAGACGGTTTTGAACTACTTACGCTTAGCTACTGGGACTCCGGCGCGCCGCCGCCATTCCAGGCAAAAAGTGTCGATCTCCGAGTGCGGCCATCATGACGGAGAGTAACGGTGGGACGCTCCTCGGGCTTATTTCCAGATGAATTCGCGGATAATTCGGCAGCCGGTGATGTCACGTAACCTCTCGCGTGGCTGTTGATGCCGTACTGTTTGTAATATGTGGCTCCCTTGTCAACATGGACGTCAGTGTTGCTTTTGACTAACGACAGAACAACGAATTATCCGCGAATTCATCTGGAAATAAGCCCGAGGAGCGTCCCACCGTTACTCTCCGTCATGATGGCCGCACTCGGAGATCGACACTTTTTGCCTGGAATGGCGGCGGCGCGCCGGAGTCCCAGTAGCTAAGCGTAAGTAGTTCAAAACCGTCTTTTTCACACACTTTGTGTACACAAACAATGTTCTTACTGCTCGTGTCATGAGTAGAGACCCTGGTGATGCTACCAGTAAAGTTTCATGATGTGTGGAGCCTTCTTAGTGGTCTAAAAATAGACATTTTGATGCCGTCGTGGTATGCCCTATGTACTCCCGTTCAAAATGAGCTTGCCCCAAAACGAAACTACGGTAAATCTTAAAAGTGCCTCTTTGGTCATGAGTGTGCTTGTACGTAAAGGTTTGACTCATACCCAATCATAAATAAAGCCTCGGTTGCTTTTTGGCGAGAGTTTCACTTTAACTATTGGACAGTCACCTCTTGAAGTTCAAACGGGCTAGGCACTAGCTGGTTAGCATGCTAGCTTCAGTGTATCTCTACAAAACAATAAATAGACGTCTTGGACGTAATGTCAAAACTTGTATTTAAATGTTTTAATTTTGTATCACATACTAGATGTTTGCTTTGTAAATGGTGCTATATTATAGATGAGAGTCTATGCGTGCCATTTTACCTCCTCAGTCTTTGGATCAACACCATGATTCAGTCTTAACAGATTAAAAGGGTCACTTTGTGTGAGAGGGAAGGGTTGGTGCATCAAAGCAAACCGAGACAGACATAGATGTTCCCACGAGACAACGTACATTATTTACACACCATCTGCTGGTCCAGTCATCAACGGATGAAGTCCTGTCCTGTTTGTCTCCGCTGCATAACGCACGAAACAGCTTAGTTAATTTGATGTTTTGTGCATGCAAATGAGGAGGGTTGGAAAGGCTGGTCGAGGTTTGTTGTCTTGGTGTTGAAAGCTTGTTTAAATCTTTAATGGAAATTCATTCTACTACTTAATATGTTAAATTATAATGCAGAAAAGGAATGGACATGCACCATTTTCCCCAACATATGCACTTACTGTAAGTGTCCACAAAGCACCTGATAAACTAGTAATGACTCATTAGATACTCATTTCTAAATCATTAGTTACTGTTTTTGTGTACCTTCAAGTAACGTGAAATATAATAATGAGTAGACAAAAACAGTAACTAATGAGTATGATCTCTCACTTTACCTGAAGGTACACAAAAAGAGTAACTAATAATTAAGTAATAAGTATTTAATGATTCTCTTGGTTAACTATTCAATATTATGTTTCACTTTACTTGAAGGTACACAAAAACACTAAACACTAACTAAAGAATAGAAATTAGTAATTAACGAGTCATTATAGTCCATGCCAATCAGTGGCCGATAGTTAATCGGGAACAACTCATGAAGGAAGTGTTCAGATATTTATGAACTAATCATTACCTAATGATTCATTAATATATAATCTCCCAGTCTGTTCTCCAGTAACTTATCATTATCTACTATACAGTCTTCAAATCAAAGTTATTCAGGAATTACTCATTAATACATGTAGTTCCTGATTAATTCCTCACTCACTCCTCAGTAACTACTCACATTTTCTTTTGTACCTTATTGTAAAGTGTTACTGCTATTTATAACACATAGTCGAAGCAATAAATAACAAGTTGTCAGTAGAGGTGATCTTTAAGTGTCACGGACACTTTATGAGCTTGCACTCGCAGCATCACCTGCTGAGAGGTTGTCACGCCGCTCGTCCTCAGCAGCGGCATCCTCTTCTTGTCCCTGCTCTCCACTAGAATCAGCTGTCTGTCATCTGTCCTCTCTCTTTGGCGGCACTGACACTGTTGGTAATGTTACTTTTGAATAACAATTGTGTTAAACTCTTCTCCAGACTCAACATTTTTACCTCAGCCAAGGCTGTTATGTTTTCACCATTGTCAGTTTGTTTATCTGTTTGTTTGTTTGTCTGGTTTGTCAGTAGGACTACAAAAAACTTCTAAACTGATTTCCTGAACAGACGGACTCTTCTGCAAGTCATTTTTCATAGTTCCCTCATACTTAAACATCACAACATTTCAGAATAATTTAAAGTCACATAGGAACACTGAGCACTTTCTTAAATAAATTTTGAACTTTACCTCACCTTTTTATGATGTTTTACAGCAGGATATACCACAGCATGGGTGCTTTCTCTGCACCGATACAAGCACTCTAACCAGGCTTTAAGTTTGTCATGCCCCCTGCTGCAGCTCCTCCAGGGTACTTGAGCTGAGAGCATTGCTGGGAGTCGCTCTTTTCAGCTATGTACAGCAGACGGCTGCATAGAGAATAAATGTAAACGTGAATATCTCTTCAGGCGTTCATCACCACAAATAGGCCACTGATTGGAAGCCTCTCATATTTCATCTCAACTTGTCTCTCACTCTGGTTTGCTTCAATAAATTCTGCAATTGGTTCCCACTCTGGTCAGTCATGTATAAGCATCTCAATATAGCATCACATTTGTGAGTCGTGCATTGCCATGATCCCGTGACGTACATCTCAACATAGACACAGATTGTGTGTTCAAGTAAATGCTGCCCCTGAGCAAGAACAGTGCGATCCGACAGTGCTGGAAATGTTGCATTGAAATTAAGAGACTTCACAGGGGAGCAGATTGCAAGCAGAGCCCTCAGGGAGTGAAACTTCCTGAGTGGGATCCAGTGCTTTATTAGGCGCTTGTGAGTGTCACATGCTATCCTAGGAAATACCAGCACTGTAGGTGCCATCATTGTTCACACAACTCATGTTGAACAATCCTGTTAAACTGAGAGATTCAAATTTGCCAGTTTCCTAGACTGAAGTAGGAAATCCTAAATTGTGACTTACAATTGGGTGATCCTTGGATAGGGAGAAATCTTGATCGCCGTTGCACATTTCTTTCTTTCTTACTTGTTAAAGTTGTTGTTGGTTGAATGTTTTTACATTCTAACGTGATAATACCAAGAGTGCCAATCAAAGGGTTATTTTAGAGTCAAGAGCGGAGAAGGTTTGAAAGTGAGGAAGATGTGAAAAGGCTTCCAGGGTGGGCTGTGAGATCTGAGTTATATATGATAACACCTATACATGTTTAATAGAGAAAGCTTCATGAAATGTCAGCTTATAAATTATCAGTTCATCAAAACTATACTCCAATGTCACAGCAAACAAACAAAAATAGCATTTTGACAACCTAAATGTTACATGTCACGAAAGAAAACAGATTCATTATTATTTGTGTAGTTTGTTTTATTTTTCTCTTATTAAGCATGAAGTGATTAAAACCCTGGTGTTTTTAAATGTCAGCTGAAGGAACATTACAAAGGTAATTGTTATTGTACATTTATAATAAAAATGTCAGCATAAACAATTAAATGTTTTATAAACCATTTATTAAGCAATTGTTACTCATACAATCCATACACATTCATCTGATGTGTATAACACTTTGTAAATGGTTAATCATTTCTGTATAATTTATCAATAAACAATATTAAGATTGACATGTAAAAGTTGCAACTGATACTTATAAACATAAATAAATAACATGGTTTAAAAAGCATTTCATTGTTTGTTTACAGTAAAATAACGATTAAAGGTGCAATACGCAACAATTGGAAACCTGTGGATTTCATAATTCAAACATAAAGGGGGCCGCATATCAGCTGAGTAACTGCTAATTGTAGCTGTTGTTAGCTAGTTAGCTCAAGTAGCCGACTATCAGCTGACTCTACCAGTACTGGGAGTTTGGAGCTAGCACAGGAGCTCTGGAGTGCAAGGGAGAGGAGGAGGGGCGTCGCCAGAATTGGCTCCAGAACCAGAAGCAGGCAAGTGAGCAACAGAACCAGGCTCAGCAACCTCTCAGGGAACAGGGAATACAGTCCTGAGGTGAGTCTGACTGTTCAGGTTCAAAGTGGCTAGCTGTTTAGTGTGCTGACTTTGGTAGACATCTCTGTGACACAATACATAGACGACTTTGACATAACGTAAACACTGTTCATTCTTATTCTGTTGACTTTTAGTTAATTTTCAAATGTTTCAAACTTTAAGTCTTACATATTTCACTATAAATCTACCATTTCTTAATGACGGTTATACTAAAGTGTTGCCCTATAATTTTAATACGCTTGGTGACTGTTTAGACACTCATCTTCTCACTACATCAATCATAAGACTAGATGCATCTGTGCCACGTCTGCTAAACAATTTCCTGAGGAAAACAATGTTCACAACACAATAACATTCAGTCATTCAGTCCAATTTGTGTATCCCATCAGGTTCTGTAACAGGGTAGTTTTTGTTCATTTTACTGTTGATTCATTCAATATCACAGGAAATTGACAGAAAAATAAAATAGTGTCTTACAGTGTGGGAGGTGCACAGGACTGTGATGAGCTTTTCAGTTGGTGCAAGAATGTTTCAGGTGTTTACCGGACTGGATATCAGAAATACCACTCTAAGATTCTCTATAAAAACAGGCAAAGATGACGTGGCACGCAGAAATCATGTGGAAACTCAACCAGTTTTGCAGAGTTACAGTAAATGCATCTGAAGTAATCAAGGGGATCTGTGAAAGTTATTATAGATTTCACTATGAGGCCTGTAAGTTCATCAGTGACCTTGTTTTTCATATAAAAGTTTTTCAAATCAAGGGTACTGAAACTTGAGCAGAAGTGTGTTTTGCTCACGGCGATGATAAAACCAGGCATAGAGGGAAAAAAGCCGCTGTAATCTAGATATCTAAACATCGCAGCAATCAGAAGAAGATGGAGCACAACAGGAGTCGGTTTCAAAGACCAACTCAAATAAACAGTGCACATTATACACAGCAACACAACCCATAAAACCAACTTGATAATTAAACCAATCAGTCTGATCAGTGTGTTAATGTCAGAGCAGAAAATGAAGTGGACTGCACACTCATCTGAATGCAGCTCACTTAATAAATAACATGCAGTGAAGCTGAGAGTCTTTTGATTAGGCGCTGTGAAATCTCTAAAGTGGACAAAGGGGTGAGGAGAGGTATCCCATTAATGTCAGAGTGTGTACCAAGGAGAGCTAGAGGGCAACAACAGCTCCCCCACCGCACACATTTGACTACGGAAGATTTGTCAAAGACAAGTAGCTCCTTATGAAATAATATGCTTCCGACTGGGAGGCTCATGCTCGTCATTTGGCAGAACTGCCTTCTACATCACAGCGCGGCAGGATGCTGACATTCACACCATGGAGCGAGTGTGATCAGCTCTCACCCAGGCAGATGAAAAGTGGTTTATATAGAAACTGAGAGGCAGTATCATATGGTTGCACCTGGTGACAGACTATGGTGAGAAGTGAGCCATATTAAACCCAACAGCTCTCTGTTAACAAGAGCACTTTCACTTCCTTTGGGATGAAAACGTAGTGTTTGCCTCGGATATTTTTAGTGATTTTCACGCCGCATTTTGTTTCATCCACGTCTGAGTCACAGCAGAGTAAAACAGAAAACACCCCTCACAAGTTGAAATCATCAACAGTTGTTTATTGAACTGGCGATGCCTTTCAACTCCAAGGAGCCGGTTCAAAGGAGATGTGAGAGCACACGCTGGCTCGTGTCCTCCCGATCTACTTTGGCCTTGATGGGAGTGGAGGATCATTAAGCTGCTAACAACGGGAGAGGAAAGACAAGAGTGGCTAGACACATCACAGTCTAACAACCATCATCTCCTGCACAACCGCTGTAATGCTCTCTGGTGTGATTCTGATTATAAAGGCGTAAAGCCGGGCTCACATCACTGGACATTACAGAGTACACTGAGAACATCGTTACTGATGAACAGATGTGGTCTGCGGCAGTGAGCAGTTCTCTGTCCTCTCAGGCTTTTCTCTTACTCTCTTTGCTTCAGGTGTTTTATTGGCTCGCTGATAAAGTTTCTAACATCAGGAATGAGAAAAAAGCGCACAGATATCTCTACTCAACGAGAGGCGGCATGGTGAAAATACAGGGGGCAGTGTGATCTCACACTACAGCTACACCCGACTCCTCTCTGCCGTCCTATAGGGGCTCCTCAGAGGGCTGATAGAGATCAGCACTGCGTTTTTATGTCTGCAGCGTCACCGCCTCATAGTCGTGACTGTCCCTCAGTAGCTGAAAGGTCACAGTTAACGCAGATTAAATCTGTGATTTACTGTTGCAGTTAGTTTTCATCTTGTATTACTAATACGACATCTTGCCTCTACGTTGAGAGACAGATACAGGACCAATACACAACGACTGCAACTATTATCTATGTAATGATGTTTTTGATTAATATGTTGATCATTTTTGGATTGATTGCTTGTTTTACTTTATAAGATGCCCTAAATAATTAAAAACTGTCCTCAGTTTCTGTGCGACAGGGACAACTTCTTCAAATTGAATATTTTTGAGTTTTGGACACCGTCAACTTCAATTGCAATCACAATTTTAAGACATTTCGGTTTTGGAAAACAAGCAATTTTCAATGATAAAAAACTATAAAAATCATCGAATTACATAAGAACAATTAAATGTTAGGATTTTCTCCTTGATGCATGACTTGAGTGATTAATCTATCATTCAAGTTGCAGTCAATTTTCATCCTGATTGGTTGACCAATCGATTAAATTTAAACATTTTTATAGTTAACTTTACTTGAAAAAAAGTCAGGAAAAACAAGTAGACTATTAAATTTAACATGAACGAGCAAAAACGTTTATACATCTCTCCTTGGTAATTTGAGGTGATTGGTTTTCTCAATTTTTTGAAGTATAGTCACTTTGTCAAATTTTACAGTGTAGTTCTACAATGACTTACAAGATACTGTATAAGACACAGTTTTTATTAACAACATTAATTTAGATATTTAGTCTAAATACCTTATTGGTGTTCCTTATTAATTCTAACCAGCAACAGAGAGGTAGATAAAGAAAACGAATGATTTAGAGAATGATTTTTAAAGCTGCTGTAGGTGCAATCCCCTCTAGCAGCAAGCAGCGGGAAAGTGTAAAACCTGGGAAACCTGAAAATGTCTTTTTTTAAATAAAAATATATCACTTACAGCAGCATTAAACTCATCTGGAAGATGTCCATCACGACAAGAAACATCCAAGCTCTTAACACCTCATTTTATTGTCCCAACATTCAAAAGTACAAATAATTCAAACACAACAGTTTTATGAAAAAGAAAAAACAAACATTTACAGCAAGATTTTTATTTTGTTTCCAGTTTCAGAAATGACCTAAACTAGCAAGGATAACATGAAGTCATTCATCGCAGTAATTGGATTAATAATAAGAATAAGAATACTAAGAATAATAGCAATAATAATCATAATAATCATCATTGATAATTGTTAAGTAATAACATAAGCAGGAGAGAGTAGAGAGAGCCGCGGCCATGGGGCCCTGTGAACATTTTTTCGTCTTTTTTGTCTTTAAAGATTTCGTTTATAGATTTTTCAGATAGTAAACAAACACGTCTCAGGAGGAAAATGAAAACTGACAAGAAGAGCCTAGTTCCTCTGTTCACCTTCCCTCCTCCACTACTGGCTGCGTTGTTCCTACTGGCAGGCTGCCACTATAAGGCGCTACAGGGGATGGTGTGAGCCATAGGGGTTGGGCATAGAGCGAGGTGACGCAGCCCCATGTTTCAAACACCCTGACATGCACACACACTTTCACACACACACGCACACTTCGAACAAACCACACGGCTACCTCTGGCACACGGGCGCGCGCACATGCACTCCGGGAGACACACATATACGTTTGTGTATATGTGCACTACAATCACACACACATAATCACAAACACTGAACATATGTTTATACTGTACATACGCACATTTGGATGCACTCCACGCTAACAAACATATGAGGACAAACGCACAACACGCACACAATTACATAAAGGAACATGCATACGAACATGCACACATGCGCGCACACACACTCCCACACGTGCACACAGGGTCTAGGCGGAACACAGGCACGCATCGTAAGAGTTCAAAAGTCATACAGTGTAGGAAATTAGTTCACACATCAGAACAACATTCTACTGGGGTCGTTGCATAATTCAAGCTCCCAACGGCGGCGGGGAGCATGAAGGGGTCTGGTTTGTTGGCGGGTGGGTGGATGAGTTGGTTGGTTTGTTGCCGTTATGACGTTAGAAAACTATGTGATTGGATGGCGCAGATGATGACTGGATAGTTATGATGATATAAGATGACCCGGCCCGTCAGATGACTGAGGTGTGAGAGAGAAGGATGTACTTATGCGAGCATGCGTCTGAGTGTTTAAAATGCTCTCCACACACCTCCTTCATGTTTTCAAGTCTTCACAACAAACAAAAAAAAAATCCAATTCCGTATATTTATACTTCTGGAACCATTCCCTTACCTTTCACCTTTCAAAATATATAATATATATCATATTAGAGTATATAAAATATAGAATCGGTACAATCCCTTTTCATACCTCCAGAGTACTTCTTAAGTATAGCAACAACTGCTTTAAATAACAGTTGGTGTGCAATGGTAACAATTTCTCATTTTTAAAGATTTGTTGGTATGTCATTTGAAAACATGATGAATATTTTTTTAAAAATAAGTTTTGACTCTTAAGTGATTTCGACCGATTTAGTCCAGTGCAATGAATGACCCTCAAACAACAATGGGCATTTGCTCCTTTTAAAATGTATCTGCCCAAGCCTCCAAGAGCTGAATGTTATATAAAATGTTTTTACTGAAAACTGAAAACTATGCTTTCAGACCCACATTTTTGCATAAGGTTTCATCACAAAGCGGTAGTAAGTGGAGGGAGGGTGTGGACGGAGTGGCTTTTTAGAACTACACAAACTTATCACAGGTTATATTGAACCAGAACGACTGTTTATAACATTCTATTAAGACTAAACTTTATTGAAAAAGATCTAAAGATTTCATTTTAACAAGACAAGAAAAAAGCAATAGCAAATTTAACTATTAACTAGGTTATGCATAGCGAGTAACTGTTTCTAGTAATAAGGGAAGAGCGTCCCCCAACCCTCCAGACATTTTTTTCAGTTTTCTTGACTTTTAGATTTTTTTATATTGTAATTTTGATATATTGGTACAAAGCACAAACGTACTAAAAGTTCTCTCAGTGCAGTGGACTACTGGCAGAGCCTCTCCACTAGTCGCTTTGTTCCCTTTTGCTCAGAAACGCCCCCTCCCTGTACCAGAATCACGCAAATACACAGACAATGAAACAAATAAATACATAAATACACAGATAAATTAATCAATTAATAAATATATAATAAATACAAATAAATAAAAAATAAATAGTTTAAAAAATAGATAAGTAAATAAACTGCTAAACAAATACAGTTATTTTCTAAGATTTTGTTCGGTTTCTTTTGCCGCGGTAGCTAACTGAAAGTTAATCCAAATCTTTTTTTTTCTCCACAAGCAACATGACAACAATTGAACAGTTTCCTCACAAGTTTTTCTAAGTAACTGAACCACCACTTCATAATAAGTTGTCATATGAAAAGGACAAGCTCAAACAAAAGAACAGTGACAACTCATATAGTACAGTAGATATTGTAAAACAAATGTAGACTATATATGTATATATATATCATCTATTTGTACACAGCAAATAAAGACACAGTTGTCATAGATCCTTTTTAAGGAAACAAATATCTAGACTAACGGAACTAGCTAATCATCATTTAGTTTTGACAAACGTTTCACGCTCAGCAAGTAACCTAAAAGTCAGCAAGCCAAACCAAAAAAAAAAACAAAAAACAAAATACAAAATGAAAGTTTTGTTCAGTGATTCTTACAAGGCCCAACTTCGTTTATCTGGTTATTCAGCAAAGAAATAGTCTCACCAGATTTTTTGGGCCAACAATAAACAAATATTAAACAAAGAACAGCAGCTCAAGTCAATGCCAACATCGAAGTATTTTTTTTCTTTAAACAACACATAGAACAACAAACTTGGATATTTAAGATATGTGAATAATGTAGTATAGCACCTACTGTTGATCGCTAAAAGGAAGTTCTTTTCAAATGTAAGTTCACAAACGCAGAGCGAAGAAAATGATATAGATAATGTATAGTATGCTCTCTAAATGGATAGATGTGTATATATCTATTTACTGATATCCCATATTGACTGATGACAAAAACAGGAAAACAAGTGGACAAAGGGTCTTCTTGCTTTGGGCTCTGGACTATAAGGATGGTTAGGCCTTGGAAAGACCCCTCTCCCTTCCCTTTTGGGTATCGCTGTTGAATAATTACGCACTAGTACATATGTGAAAAATTACCAAAATCACCTGCCTCAGTTTGCATCCCTTTTTTCACAAAACCTTCCATCTACAAAATCACTGCCAACTTGGAGTCCCCAAAAAACAAACAACCTTTGATCCTATAAAGTACCACGGCAGAACGACAAGACAAGGTGGTGCCCCCTCCCTCCCGCCCCGGCCCCCCCTAGTTAGCCAGTCAAAATATTTTTCTCTTTTTTCAAATCCAGATTCTTGTAAAAATTCTTCAATAATTATTATTTTAATTATCATTTATAAAAATAGATCTTCTTTCTCTTTATTTTTATCTTTTTCTAAACGCATTTTTTTCCAAGCAAAGAGATCTTCTCTTTGGCAACAGTGTTATTTTTTTTTTTCTTAAATTACTGAACATGTCGTCAGGAAAGCTAACCCATCCCCTCCCTCGCCCCATCTCCCTGAACCCCTGTGAGGAAAGACATTATGTTTTGTTTGCGATACAAAACAAAAACAATGTTAGAAATTCTTTTTTTTTCTACATCAGAGTTACGGGGATCGTGGAATCCCGTCTGTAATCGATAAGGGGAAGTTTTTAATACACACTAAAAATGAATGAATGGTTCACCAATTTAAAAAAGAGCCCCCTCCCTTTCACCGACAGGGAGGTATATAATACTAACGACAGTGGATCCGGATTTACAAAAGAAAAACAAATCCTGAATCAAGACAGAGAAAAGGTTTCAATCTAAAAAGGACGTTCTCTTCTCTGAAATAAGGGGATACAGGGATTTGCTACTGTTTACACAGAAGAGAAAAATCATTTGAACAACCACAACAAACAGAAAGAATATACAACAAAGAGAAGCCTGCATTATCACAGGAGCTTCCAAAACTCATGAACATTTTCATCATTTCATTTTTGTAATACTTAGGCAACATTGGCTTATAGGTCCAAAGTTATAATATAAGCCATTTCTAGTTCAATTTGTTTGATGGTTTGTCGGTTGCTTTGTGTTCCGGTTGGAGTTTGCTGCGTTGGATGGCTGTAGTAGGGTGGTAGTGGTAGTGACTGAAGGGGCTAAGGGACGGGTGGAGGTGGAGGGGAGGGAGGGAGGTTGGGGGCAATTTTGGAGCAGACAAAGTCGCGGGGCAACTGCTTCTACGTGTTAAAGTTCAGGACTTGTGTGTCTTGTTAGTCTTGAAGGAGACTTGCAAGACACGGTCGCCCAACCTGTAGCCGTTGAGACTGGCGATGGCCATGGCCGCCTCGTCGTAATTCGTCATGGTGACGAAGCCGAAGCCTTTGCACTTGTTGGTGTTGAAGTCACGGATCACCTTGACGTTGTTGACCGCGCCGAAGGGCCCGAACAGCTGCCAGAGCACGCTCTCATCCGAATCTGGGGACAGGTTGTACACGAAGATGCACCAGCCAGTGCCCGTGTGCCCGGGGATGTTCATGCCGACCAGGCTGGTCATGCTGTCGATGGTGATTGGGGAGAACCTGAGAGGAGAGGCAGATGGAGGGAGAGGAGAGAGAAGGGGAGGGAGAGAAGAGTGTTTTAATTGACCAGATGAAGGCATATGGTGAAACTCAATGTCTGCATCTATTGTGCATGAAATGGCCATAAACCGGTGAAAAACCTATCTCCATCTTGGTTTTGAGTGCCAAATTTTCAAACAGAATCCTCCTTCCAAATCTGAAAGCTTGCCATGATGCTCACCTGAATGATACACTACTGCCTACAGCCGTATTAAATAACATAATAAAACTTAATCTGTTAAATGCTTACAGTTCGACGGTCTAATGATGATGCATGTATGCATGTCTACGTCTAAATGCGTGACTTTGTGTGCCTCTGCAGAGCTACGACTAGATTCTCCCTGAGCTCCTCACTTCTGAAAGGCCTCCTGTCAGGAGTGACGACAGCGCTGCGTGCTGGGCTATATTCTGCTGAAGGAGATGCAGACGAAGGTTCTCTCTTTGTGTCCTTGAGTGCCTCCTTTAGGAGCTAAATTGCAGGAAGTTGTTGAATTAAACCGTTGCTAGAAATCCATCAAAGATCATGCACCAGCCTGCTAAATCTGTTCTCATTCGCCTCATAATCTTCTCCTTTTTCTTGTGATGCAAGAGATTTGAATCCTCAGTTGACTTCACTTAATTGCCTTTCCGCTCAAAGGAAAGGGAACGGAGGAAAAAAATATCCCCACTTTTAAATAAAAGGTAAATGAGACAAAAAGGTTCATTTCTTATGCCACCTCTCTCCAAGAAACGACTATAGGCATTATTGGGTGTGCTTTAATTGAGATTTCCGCTTTGCTGCAGCTGTCTCTGAGTAGGCTGCTTTCTTAAGGAAAGGGAGGGAGGGAAGAAGGAGCAAACTAAATGGAAAATGGAAGCACTTTACAGCCCACTGACATTAAGGTACAAAGTGTATTCCTCCCACTCCTCCCGCAGTCTGCAGGGTGTTCTATTCTGTTCTATTCCAGCTCGTGGCACTGATCGATAGCACTGCTTGCTGCTCAGGGCCCCCACCCGTCTCTCTCCAGCGACTATACATGGCCGGCAATCACTACGACCTTCCTGCATGACTTTAGTCATGCAGGGTTTGCTGCTGGCCATTGTGGTTGCTGTGGACGCTAATACAAGTGCCTCGGAGGGTCAGCTTATCAGCGGTGAGGGCTCTCTGCACTGATTAGACTTTTTTGATTGAATGTGCTGTACTAATACAAGATAAACAGATAGTATTAGTATATATCTATCTGTAAGATTGAGACAAGATGAAGTACTACTATAAATGTTTATGATTGAGATACAAAGGAATTTTCCTGATCACCATGGGGTGGCTGCAGCAGCAAACTGTATTATAATAGGCTCCAAATCCTTTCACTCATATCTCTACATGGCCTCAATGTCTTGTTGAGACGATATAATATTTTCCCCAGCATTAAGGAGGCGGAATCGTAACGGGCCTCATCGCGTCGAGGCCTTGTCTGACACGCTCGGCTGCCTTAAGGCCTCTCCTGCTGAGCTTGAAAAAAAACAACAACTTGGTGGTGATTTGTATGCAAAAGCTGAGGTTTGTGTCAGGAGTGTGACGGTTTTGGAGGCTAGCTACCACTGCCGCTGTGAGGATGAGTGTGCCTGTATGTGCATGTGTGTTACTGTGTGCATGCATGTAGACGTGCTTGCAAGCGTACCCATCAGAGCGGGACCAAACAGTAACCAGTGTTACAGACGAGACCAGGGGTTGCATAGCAACAGTGTAGCTGACCAGATATCTATTCTGTCCTCTCTAAAGCCAACCATCTCCAGCTCTCAACATCGTTCTTCTGTTTCCTCTCAAATAATTACCTCAGATCAGTGAAAAGCACTTCTGACTTGATACTTGATGTAATAAGGATGGCTAAAATAGACACATATACACCTTTTGAAAATGACGTAAAGACTCGGAGTGAGGGCACTGAGCTAAGTGTGCGTTTCTCTCGAGCTAAAACTTCCTCTCTGAGTTGCTAAGATGACTTCAGATGGTGTCCTCTGTGCTTGCAACATGCAAGATGCCACCGTCAGCACATAAAACATCTATCACAACAGTGGCTGCTGCTCGAGGTTATGTAACACCTATGGTAGCGAGAAAGCAAAATGAAACATGGAGGCGAAAGGAAGGAATTCGAGCAGAGCAGTGCCGAGCAAAGCTGGAGCTGTCTGCAGTGAAACAGCATTTCCTGTTTCCAGCAGGGATCCAGGTTCATCCAGCCTCATCCAATGTCCTTGCTCAACACTACCTAATCTCAGCTAGTACTGCCAAGAAATGAAGGCAATGTATCAGTTTGTTATGGCTTCCACTGCACAAATGTAAATTTATCACATAAAGGATTTGTTACATAGCTAATAGTGGGCGTACCATGGTTTTATCTAAAGGTGTGAGGGATATAGCTATAAAATCAAAGTCAGAATCAAAATTTGCTGTTCCCAAGCTACAGCTGCAGGTCGACAAGGCCGGAGAACCTGAATCCGGTAGAAAAAAACACACCTAGAAATTAGGAGTTTTACACCAGAGAACAAAATCCATTCAGTACACAGAAACAACCCAAAACAATCCAAACAACACCAGCACTTGTCATAATCAAAACAAAGCAAATTCATCACCACTGAAAACAAAGACTGATTGTTTTCTGTTTTTTGTTTTTTTTTCACACACCTTAACCCGTTGGTAGGGTTTGAAAACCAACTCAAGCTTACGAGGAAAAAACCAAACAAATCAAAGAACCAAAGATGCAGTTGACCTTGAACGAATTGTCAAACGCAAAGTGACTGCAAAAATACAAGGAAACATAAACTAAAGGAAAGAACAGAAGAAAAAGGATATTGAAAAATCATTGAGTCAACATGGACATCTGGCATTGGGTGAAGTTTTTAATTACCTCTTTACGCCATAGGCCATATTAAGCAAATTGTCCAGCCTGTAAAGAGAAGGAGGGTTCTGGGGTTAATGGTGGGCAGATGGTCGACTCACTCAATGGAACTAATGTTAAGTCCCTGTAGGAACTGCATGGTCCTCCTCACTCAAGAACAAACAAACCCATCTATAGTTGGCCCATTACACTGAGGAGCCCCACCACTAAATGCTATCATCAGTTAATGAAGCTACAGTACCATCTTTTTGGTCGGCACTTGCTCGGTCGGCCACTGTGCTCCTTCATAGCCCTGCACTTGCTAATGTCGGAGCAGAGTGGTGCAGGCACATTGACATTACTGTAGGTACGGCCGTTTAATTGTTATACAAGTCTACAGGTCACAGTTCAGGATTACAGACACATACGGAGCACGAATGGCAGCAGGGCGGGAGCATACGAGGATGCTAGTCTTGCCATAGTGCTACGCAAATGACTGGTTTTACGTGCAGGAAATTGCATGTGGGTATCCATACAATTCATGCTGCCACATTGATGTTTCACTTGAAGAAGATTTTTAAAAATAAACTATGGTCTTTAATTTGTGTTGTCTCAATTGAGAGAACACCTGAGATGACAGGAAAAAAAATGATCCAGAGTTCTGTCAGTGTAATGGTTTGGCATTTGAATAATGGTGAGCGGAGAGGTGATGATGATTGAGTATGTTCTCTATGAGTTGGACCAACAAAAAACACACAACTGAACATTAAACTAGCCATGAAATTGTGAATGTCTGTCTTTGTGGCTTGGGGTCAACCTGTTAAGTGCTAACAGGTCGGGTGGAATGGCTGAGTGTTAGTCAGAGGGTGTCCTCTGTCTAAAAGGGTTAGTTTTTGGGAAATGTTCTGGTTTCATAATAAGATGAGCCCCGCGAGCTACAGCCATTGCAGTCAGCCAGGGTAAACTGCAGTTTGTGTGTAAGTGTGTGTGTGTGTGTGTCTGTGGGCAGTATGAAATGCTGGCCCTCTTGGATAGATGCAGTCTGCTTGGTGACTCAATGACCTTCATTCCTCACTTGGGTCTGGCCTGTCTCATGTCTTATTAACTCCTCTGGCCTAATGGACAGGGGCCACGGCTTATTGAGCAACAGCTGGCCAGTGACGCCTCGTTCCTCTTGAAAACACTACAAACTCTCTGACTTTGACTCGACTATCAGGGTTGTTTCTCCTTTTCTTTTTCAGTCAACAAGCGTTTGCTTTCTTGCAACAAAACTGCTTCACAAAACCTTCAAGTAAGCATTGTTTTTTATCACAAAAGAATCCAGGTAACCATTCATTCACATTATTGTTTTCTTACTGCACAACTTCACTATAATTTGATTGCAATTAAGAAAGCAATTAGGTTTTAAAGGCTTGTAATAAATGACTTATTTAATAATAATAATCACAATACAAATTATATTGATGATTTTTTAATTGAATTTATATTGCATGTTAGAGACAACAGATCAGCAGTCTACTAATCAGGGACAATTTAACACCAGGATGCCAGGTAATTGTAGTTAAGTACCTTATAGATACTGAGGAGAACGGTAATAAGTTGTGTTTTAAAATATAATAATAATACTGGCTCATAAGTCGCTCATGCTGATGTTTTTTTAATTTAAATTAAAGATGCATTCAAATGTTTAAAAGAAGTCATGTTGTGATAAGCACTCACGTTGAAATCCCCACAGCTGAGTTAATTAACATCACCATTTTACATTTTACATAAACATTTTGAGTACTTTGTAGGCTGACTTATTATCCGGGTTCAAAGTGTGTTTGCATTATAGTGCTCTTCGCTGTATAAAAAGTCTGGAAGCAGCCCTAAAACAAAGAAAAAAAAGCAGAGGAAAGGATATACGGAGTCATTAAAGCAGTAATTAGCCCATTATGTGGGGAGGGAACAAGCAGGCTGCTTTGTGGGTAAATGAGTCAATTGGAAAGGATGCTCTGAGGAGAGGCGCTCCAGGCCCGCGGAGCACGAAGACATCTGCTGGCCGCCGGGCCGTTGGGCCACAACAAAACAACCTGCTGCAAACACTCTCGCTCTCTCTCTCTCTCTCTCTCTCTCACATACACATGTACGAATGCACACTGATGCACGCTCACCAGCTTTTCACACTGCCTCTCCAAGCTCGATATAAACAATAGGGCTTTTGTGCTTTCTCTCAATACATGTTAATGGAGGAATGGGCGTTTTTGTCTTTTCTTTTTTGAAACAAAAAATCTTTTCAATTAAAATTGGCTCCTGCCCTGGATATAATAGGGCTAATTTGCTAATTAGTACCATTAGTTAACGACAGAGGATCGGAAACGAGCCGGGATCTAGGCCTAGCTGTATTGTGCTTGAGTCGATTATGTTTGCTGTCTTGGAGAGGAACCATACAAGCGCGTTGTACATTAAGTTGTGTTACAGCAGGCGCAGGATTGTTTTGTATTTTGCTTGGACTAATTTTTACTTTACGTATAAGCAAGTGTGTTAAACAAGCAGGACAATCACTAATGGATTTTATTTTCAGCACTTATTTACATTTCATTTTGTTTCAGACTAAGTACATCTCTTCTCTTTTGCTTCATTATTTTTAGTTCATCAGATGTATTTAACTTCAAAACATACCATAACATAGTATATCTTTAATTTTTATCTAGTCTTTTCATCAGATAAAGAGAACAAACAATAGAGCAGGTTTGACTGAATACTGTGTAACATCATGCATGGTTATCCCTAAAAGACTTTTTTTTTAAAAAAAGGGAAAGGGGGCAGATCGAGCTCATTTCTAACTTCTGAAGTGTTGAGGTTTTAGAGGAGGGCTCGGGAGCAGAGAGCAGGAGCACAGGGACACAGTGAGGAAGTGTCCTGTGGTTGTGAGTTGTGATGAGAAGCGACAGCTCTCCTGCAGAGCCTGTAAATTGGCTTGGCGTATCACAGACACACAGCCACGCTACATCGCTCAGGTGTCACACCGGGGAAGCCGCTCCAGAAGAAAAATACCTTCCAAGCTCTGACTTTGATGGTAAGTAAACAGCACGACCGGCTTAGTGTTATTGAAAGAGAGAGGAAATTGTATAAGCACATGTTCTGTATCCGATTCTGAAACATTCTTGTTGGATTGGATGATGGAGCATAATGTGATATGATCACCCGTTTCTACCATGTTTTTTGTGGGTGAGGTGACCTCGAAGACCTAACCATCTGTGGGTATGGTATTTAAATTTAAGAAAGGATTGTTTGTGTCATTAGTGAGTGACAGGAAATGACCAGGTCGGATGCCGTATATACAGTATGTTAGCCATTACTGTATATGATGTCAGTGATAGCTTGCTGACCTGGGCAAAAAGCTTTTTTTTCTTTTCTTACCTTAAATTAATTTGGGCATTTTTCACTTTAATTTGCTAAGACATTAGTTGCACTTAAATAACTGCAGCTGCTATTGCAGGGACTTATACAGTATTTAAGACAGTAGCTTATGTTTTGCAAGTCAAGCAAATGTATATTTATATCTGCAATGCGTTTAAAGTGAGTCAAAATACAGAGATGCACTCCAACATTATGGTTCATTGCATCAATCTGACCTTATAATGCAGAATCCTGGCTTCTATTGGCATCTCTTTTGTTTGATAAGTATTTATAAATTTTTTATCCAAATCCATGTTTTTGCCCAGGCCTCAGAGGGAAAATTCTGGGAAGTGTTGGCTCAATGGCAGCATGATGAAATGAGGGGAAATACGTAGTTGTGAACGACAGAACCCCACAGTCTCTTATGAACAGTTCCTCTCTGATCTGGGTGGACCCACACAGAGCACTCACAGGGCCTGTTTTATTGACACCTGCACCAGGTGCAGAACTCACAGCTGTTGTTCAAAAGGGGGACGTATTTGCTGGAATAAATGTTCACAGGAAAAAAAGTTGCATCATTGTTGATAACACAGACGTGGCTATGAGTCATGCTCTCAATGCGTAGGCGTTACATCCCCTGTTCGAACAGTGTAAATTGCATTTGGTGCAAATGTTTTCCAAATCAGGCCTGTTGTTTAGAACAGATGTGTTTATGGTCACATAAACCGAGAATAAAATTGAGTTTAAGACCGATACAGACATTATAAATCTTTCATATCCACATATAAAATAGGAATCCTGTTCGTCATTTATTGTTCCCAAACACACTGGTTTTTCGATGGTTAAGCACAATATCAATCGTACCACATTAGAAAACATAGTAGTTTCAGAATTCAAGGTGTAAAATGATAACGACATATACATATAACTTCCTTTCCACTAACTCAAACACATTAGCCTGGAGATTCCCAACCTTTTGAGCAGATGGCCACCTTGACCCCAATCTACTTTTTATGTCAACGGCACTTTGAGTTTCATTTTGTTACATCATAAAGTCTCTGAAATCGAGCCGGGAAGCACGAGGAGCCGCTGGTTCTGGGAAGTATATTTCCCATTCTGAATTCCCATTACAAGTCTCCCGGTTAATGTCACAATGCTACAGCTGCTATGGCCATTACTTTAAATTTGTGTCTGAGAAATGTTTTTAGGCACTTGGCTTAAAATACAACAATCCTCATGAGCTTCACTGACTATTGCTAAGTATCAGTAGATCTTACACTTGGTCGGCTCCCAAGGTTGGGAAACTCTGCATTAACTATGCACCTTTAAAATCACATACATGTACCCAATATAAATGCTGTGACAACACTACCTGAACCCTTTCCCACTTTCTTCTCTGACCATCTCCATGCCTCGCCCCAGCACTCACCTGAACCTCTGAGCCTGGTGGTGGAGGGGGCCTGGATATCGACGGTTGGGGGACTGGTAGAGTTGTGACAGAAGAGCTTGGCTGGTCTTCTGGCTGGGGTTGTTGGCGAACTTGACCGTGATGGGCTCGGCGGCACCCGATGGCTTCTGTCCGTTCAGGCCCTTGATGGCCTCCTCAGCCTCTATCCTCTTATCAAAGCGGATGAAACCCACACCTCGGGAGCCACCTGCGGGGCCAGCAGATCACAAACAAACACAGGCCCCTTTTACTTTACAGGGTTTAGAGGGAACAGCCACGATCAATACATTCGTAGTATGTGGTCGGCTAATTTTTTGTCCTTTCCCACTCCAACGACATCAAACATCTTTTTCCCAAGTAGTCTTTCTGCTTTTGTTGTTGCAATTTCTTTAACTGATAGTCAGCTGCCTTAATATTTGTTTATTAATTAATAACTAATGATGTATGAAACGTGTTAGATGTTTTTCAATTAGAAAACTATTTTAACCACTGATATGACCTATGTATAAGTGGAACTCCTGTCTGTCCCTATTCAACAACTGGCTCAACAAAATCCATCCCAGTTTGTACAGAATGTCTTTTTGTATTTTTTAAATGACAAATGACATGTATTTGAATTAAATACATTTTCACATAATCAGTATTTTGTATTTTATTTTGATATATTTGAAATGCAAGTATCTATATCTTTGATTGTTATTTTTAATCAGCTAGAATCAAGAGAGAGTTCAACAAGACCATCCATCCCACCTCCCTTTGAAACTGAAACCTGATGTGCTGCATTTAACGAAAGGATTCGGAGTAGGTTTAGAGAAAGACAGAGATAAATAGCATGACATTACTACACAGACACACACCAGCCGTAGACTAGTGCTGTGAAGTGGCTTTGGCTCTGTGTCTGTTTAAAGCCCATCAGTCCATTCTTCCTTCATGCTATGCTCCAGTCACAGTCAGTCATACACACACTCTTCACGCATTGTTCTCAGTGACATTTGAGCCGTTTCCTTGGAGATATTTTTTGACTGCCACCTGAGAGAAACATTTAGAGATGTGCTTCCTGGGAGGTCCTTTATTGGTGTCTGTGAATGCTCTGTGTGCGTTACTGACTGTATATATATGTATACGTGTGTGTGTGTACGCGCGCACTGGTATCTATTAATGGATGCTGTGCCTTGTTTTAATGAGGCTGCCTAGATGGCCCAGAGGATGCTCGCTCAGTGACAGCAGCACTCTGCTGAAGAGACTATTTACATAATACTGTGTGTGCACACAGGCATGTCTGTGTGACTGAGACTGAATAAAAGAGAGGCAGTGAGAAAGAGGGGAATTTTGTGTTTGAGCATCATTGTGTGCAGTCTCTTTCTCACACATAAAAACCCTCCTTATTGTTATTCCACATTTTTGTACATGCCATCCCTCTCCCCATCTCTTTTTTATACTTCCTGCTGGCTTGTCTCATGGTACTCGTTCCCCTGCATTCTTATTCTGAGAAGCACCTTGACCATCTCGCTTCCCCCTTTTGTTCTCTTTTTCTCTCCAGGACACAGGCAGCACAAGGTTATTTACTTTCAAGAGAAGCTGCAAAATAAGAAGCCGCTCTTTGAAAGCCAATCACAGACGAAAAATGTCTCCTTATAAGTCCTGCGTTGGACATCGAACCAAGAGAATTTCAGGTGAAGCTTATCTGCCAATTTGCTGTTGTTTTTTGTACAACATTGTTCAGAAAAAACTGAACAAACAAAATTTAAAAAATGATTTATTGCATAAATGTGTCTGGAAGTCGGGTTTTAGAAATACAATTTACAAGCACAAACGCTGTAGTTTTACCTTTTTTTCCCTTACTTAGAGGACCTAAGAAGCTCATTTGCACTTCTCTGCAGATTTCTCGCCTCTTTCAAATACTGGAAGCCTTTTCTTAGCTGTCAACATTGAAAAAGAACCTAATTTACTCTAAGCTGTGGTGATAAGTGTCCTCCTGCAGCAGTAAACAACTTTTTGGTGCAGCAAGGACATAAAACTCATGTGAAAATAATTTCAATCAATTTGCTCCTTTTCATAAAAATGCTAAAAGCTGAAAATGATGACCAGTACTTTAAGTTTTGTGTGTCATCAACAAGGAACAGTCTTTTTGGAAAGTCTTAACTGACCCCACACACTCTGCGATACTTAGACATGATGAACAGCGTTTCCCCTCCGCCTGTTCGATGATCTCATTAACTCCTATTGAGTGTAAATTATTCTGTTTTATTTTCTTTTTTTCTGGCTCCCTCTCCCCTGACAGGCGTTCACATGTTCCCCTTCTTTACTTCCTCTTGTGCCAACCCTGTACCTGTACATTTTAATTAGCTTGTCAGAAGCAGAAAAATAACAATTCTAATGGGATCTACACAGTGCAAACAACAACCATTGTTGTTCCTGCGGTTTTTCTTCATCTATTACTGTAGTTGTCATCCGTGTGCTGTGTGTGAGGTAAAATGGGGGTCACTGCTGTGTCTTTTGGGAGAGTTGTTTTGAGCTACAGTCAGTAACTGTGATTGGTAAAAGAAATTTATACATTTATTTTCCCCAATATGCCTGATAACTGGAGTCTGCCCAATTGCAAGACATACTACTGCTGGAAGGCAAGGGTAGGGCCATGCTCAAGGGCAACTCGGCGGTAGTTAAGGAAGAGGTTAGCATTGCTCATTTACTTCCTCTGCTCAGACGAAAGAGCAGAAGAGAGGACTGTATTTGTCCTTTAATCCTCACACTTGTTTGGCCTTGAGCTGCTCCTGAGCTGGTTCTGGCTGGAGGGCCCCTAGATAAATGCTTGGCATACTGATGAAGGCACGCACGCACGCACACACACACACACACACACACACACACACACACACACACACACACACACACACACACACACACACACACACACACAGATCTTAAGTGATGACTTGAAGAGATGCTACTGAGAATGAAGTGTGACAAGAGGAGTAGATTTGTCCATGATCATTTGCGATCATCCGTGACCGATTTCAGAGTGTTTATATGTCTCTGTGTATGTGAGTGTGTGTGTGTGTGTGTGCGTGTAAGAGAGAGAGAGAGAGAGAGAGATCACTATGTGTGTATACTTGAGTTTGTTGAAGTGCACACCAGGGACTCTTGTCCTTGAGTCTGTGCAATAGCAATGTGAGGAGGTGAAACAGGTCAGGTGGCAGTTGACCTCATCGCACATATTATTTTCTAACAATATGTGTGTGTGTGTGTGTGTGCGCGCGCGCAAGTGTATCCAGTGCAGACTAGAGCAGTCCTAGGGTATAACACAATCCACTTGTTTAAGGATTCAAGTTACAATAAGAATAAGCTACATTGAGTTCAGGTGGTTTAAATAACATGGATGTTCTTTGGTTCAGATGCAGAAGAGTGAAGTAGGGATTGCTCAATGTGCAGGATAAACACTTAATGCTGGTGTGAAATACGAACCTAATGCAGATGTAAGTGTGCAAAGTTTGTGACAATGTATGAGCAGACAGCACTGACTTTTCTACTGATTTGATCTGACCATCCTGTTCTTTTTCCTTGTTTTTTGCTTTGTACCTTGCTTGGTTTTCTTTACTACAGTGTAAAAATGTGTGCATCTGAACAATTCCATATATTTATTAGCCTGGGGGGAGAGAGAAGCTATTATTGGTAATACATATCAGTGGAATAAACAAGGTTAAACTTGAAATTGAAAAAAACATCTGACTTTTGATTTTCATACTTCCTCACACTGCTGTTTATACTGAATGTATCTTTATGTCGTGAGGTTCACCAGACATCACATTAGCTTATCAAATATCCCACAACTGTATTTATGATTAGCGTGTTCCGAGGTTGTCGCATCAGATCAAATCATTGATATGATACAAAACGACTGGAAGACAAGTAGGATTATGTACTGCCTCTTCTTTTTATCTTTGTTAGTTTTCCAGCATTAGTTTGTTAAAGAGTAAGGTCGGCACTGTCTGAATTTTTACTTATTATCAACAATAAACCCTGAAACAACAAAAGGCTGAAACAATGTGTTCTTAAAACTCTCATTACTTTATTGACTTTCCTCAGACCTTTCCTCAACCTTAAGCCCATATGTTCCTACTGTAACATTTCAGGACAGTGTGGGTGAGACCGGATGCCATCCTGGGTGCACCAGTGAGATGTGCATAATTTGTGCTTATGTATATACTGTGTTTGCAGTGTATTTATTACTTTTTTATTTATTTAAGATTTACATTTTAAGTTACTTTGTAAAACAGCTAACACTGTAGTTTTTCCCAAACATAATTAAAACACGAGCAAACATACATTTGTTTGGTGTAATTTTCAGTTGCAGATAAATACATATTTAGTGAAATGATGTATGTGGAATTGACTCAAAGTAAACTAAAGTCCTTCTAAAGGATATTATTCAGATATTTAGTATTTATTTAAGAAGAAAAGCATCTACTCAGTAGAGATTACTACAGTATTACATGACACCACACCCATCTTCGAACAAAAAACTGAAGTAGATCCATTATGCTCATTTTCAGATTCATTATTTTAGTTTGGATTACTACCAGAACTGGTTTACATGCTTTAATGCTAAAAAAAACCCATCAGTTTTCTCATACTGTCCACTGCTGCAGCTCTGTATTCCCCCTCTGTCTGAAGTGCTCTGTTTTAGCTCCTGTGTCATTAAGGCCACCCCTCCTGAATACCTAGTGTCGTCTGATTGGTCAGCACACCTGCACACCTGCACCCAGCACCACTAACAACAACATAGCAGCTGTGCTAAATCAATTCTTACGAGCCAAACTAGTGGCTAGGCATAAATTATGCAAATGTGTGACATGGTGACGTAGTGTGAAGTCACAGAATTAAAGGCGGGACTACTGACGAGGCGTTTCAGGAGCAGTGTTTTTCCGTGGGGGTGAGGAGTCTCTGTTGGTGCGGACTTTGACTTTTATAACTTTCAAGATCTTTTACATGCACAAGAACAAACTGTATATAAAACACTGAAGGAAAGGAGAAAAACAAAAAACGCATCAGGTCTCCTTTAAACCTGCTTGTGACACTATCACGCTAACAACAATCAGTCCAAAGTTCAAAGTACTTAAAACTGTGTTTGAGGTAGTTCCTGCTAAAATAGGTGTCTCCTGGACCACATCCTGCCATGATGACACACACAGACTCACAAGTGGAAAACATCATTAACTGACGCTGTCACGGCTAGTAATTAATGATGTGCAAAAATGTGCACAATTAATCCACACTCAAGGTGTATTTAGCAGTCTTTTATTTCTGCTGTCGTGCCTTATTAACATATTAAACCTTAGAAGAGTTTATTTTTCTCCTGCTAAACATTATAACAAAAACTAACTTGCAATCTATGAAGCAGGCTGCCAGTCTACTGAGTCCAACCTAATGACTGTCCTTTCAACCAGCCCCAGAAGCCTTGCCTACTTATCAACGGCCAGCCAGCCATACAGGCAACATTAGAGCACAATGTACTTACTAAGGTACAGCAATCTGTCTTTCTCACTCCCTCTCTCTCTTCTTCTTCTCACTCTCTTTTTCCGCTCTCCCTCTCCTCCACAGTAATCAACGGAGGCTTATGTAACTCTCTCTACCTGTGCTTATCTCTCCCTAACACACACCGACAGGCACATTGGCTGCCTTACTAATAACACGCTACCTCAGTCTGGGGAGGGGGGAAACAGGGGGAGAGAGGTTGGAGGGGGGGCAGAAGGAGAGCGAGTGCTGGGGGTGGGGACGGGCACAGCGGGAATGAAAAAGAACGAGGAGTGAGGAAGGAAAGGACAAAAGGAGAGAAGGTGATAGAGGAGAATGTTAGGAGGTGACGGTAAAAGGATGATGATGAAAGGAAACAGAGCTATTCTTGCTTGCTCCTACCCAAACAAAGCCGCTCTTTCTCTAAAACCCACTATTATTTCCCCAAACACTGACTGACTGACGGAGAGAAATGACTGCTCCTCTGAGAGACCAGAGGAGAGGAGAGTGGTGAGAAACCTGGCTGCAGTTTAATGAAAGACACGCACTTTCTTTTCAGTTTTCCAGCATCTAGTGCATCGTATCCTTGTAGACAGGCAGATATAGACACATGCAACGATGCACGCACACATAAGGAAAGTGGTGAAATGTTTTCAGGTACTCCGATGCTCCATTTTGCTTCCTGTTAGCTATATTGTGCCAACTGTATCAAATGATTCGACTTGCCTTTTCAAAAGATTTACAACGTGGCAGAGGCAGAAAGAAACCCTCTTCCTGCTGTCTTCTAATTATGTGAGGAAAAAAAAAAAGCAATGTCCTTGTTTTAAGTAACATTAGTGTGCCTGGGTACAGATGGCATTTGAAAAAGCAGTGAGAGGAGAGACGAAGGGACTTTGAAGAGTGGAGGTGCCCTGTGCTTTAGCCTTTGTCAGAGCAGAGCTTCAACCATCTGTCTGATGTGTGTGCGCACATGTATCGATGTGCATATCTGTATGTGTGCATGTTTGTCGGCTACTGCAGAGAGGAGGCACTAAAAATGATAAAAACAAAAGGTAGAGAGATGGGGATGAGATGATAGTGCGAGTCAAGGCTGCAGTCATGCCACCTAGAGGGTGCACCTCTCCGCTCGTATTACCTTGACCGTTCTGTTCTCTACCACTGAACAGGAGGAGGACAGGGATTCGGTGTGGTGTCAGTCTGAAGGGGAACATCCATTATTCAAGTCGAGAGGAGAGAACGTACCAAGTGTACAGAGGAAGGGTAATTCCTTTGAGAAAAAACAGTGCAAACGTGAATGGTGTGAATGTAAGAGGAAACCAAAGACCAAAGGTTGGTTTGTGAGGAGACTTCTTGGACTCCATTTTCATGGTATTGGAAAGACTAGTGTGAGCAGCACTATGGAGTGGCCCTTGCCCTGACCTTGAAATGGATGTTGTTTTGGTATTTCATGTACCCAGCACAGCGGGAATGGCACAAAGGTGAAAGGAGAGGCAAAAAGAGACGGGAGTTCCATGCAGATGAGACAGCACAGTGAGATGTTGGTATTTTGGTGAAAATTGGCTTTGAGGGTGCACTGAGAGTAGAAGGGTTGATCTGTTTAATAATTCTTGAGCTGATAAATTTGGTGATTTTACCTGTAAGAGCAAAAGGAATGCTTGAGCTACAGAATATGACCAACCAGAGGTCACATTTAAATCAAAACCAACAACACAAGTTAATTGTGACTATAGAGATAATGCCAGTAAAACAGTCTGTACTGCAGATTACTCAACGACTATTATGAGTAGACAGTATGAAAACTTTCCCTTCCTCGATTAAATCACCACAGCTATCTACAAGTAGTAGGATGAATATGGGTGTCCAATCAGCTGCTTCTAACTCAAACAAAGCCACGCAGCGTGCAGTCATATCATCTTGATACTGCATACTATGTATCGCGAGTGAGCCCAACCAACACCAGGCTGCTTCAGAATATTGTCAAAATTGTCTGTGCACCATACGCACAGGAAACCGGTCAGTTATAACTTCCTGGGGACACTGAAATCTTTCTGTTCAAGGGGGCACAGCTGTGTGCTTTCTGGCTTTCTTTCCAAGTTATCTGGCAAAAGTGGTGTTTCAGTTACATTTTGGGTGGGGGTGGGGTGGGGGGGTGAGTCACGAAGCAAGTAGTCCTCAAACAATTTTAGCCAGTGCCATTATTGTTGCATGTAAACATTATCAAATTTTTATAGCCTCCGACAGAGTCAGTAACTGTGCACAAGAGCTGATCAATGTTGAATGTTATCCACGCAAACTACAACATGACAGGACTGCAACTAACTCCAGAAAACATGAATTCAGCTTTAAAAGGCATATCATGCACTTCTGGCAGCATATTTGTGAACTTGTCAAACAATGTAATGTTTTTTGTCTTGTAAGAGCAAGACAAAGCTTTTTTCTGAGCTCTCGATATACAGAATACAACTTGGCAATAAAAAATACCAAAGAGTCTAAAAAGCTTTCAAACATAGATGCCTCATCCTGTATCTGTAAAATCTCAAGGTAACTCAACCTTCATTTAATGCTATTTTGATGATAAGCAACTTGCCTATTATACTACTGCAGCTCAGTGGCAGATAACTATTCATTCACTGTGCAAAACCAACTTGTTAACAGTAATACTGGCAACAATGCCATGGACGCTTGCGACTCGTTACCATGGGAATCTTTCCCATTGCTGCCTTCCATCCCACATGAAGGGAGCACGAAATCAGCCTTTTCACAGCCAATCCTTACACGCGCACTCAGCAGCAATTTAGTTTCACATCAGAGCCAGCGTTTGTCGAAGCCAAGTATGTGGATCGATTGTATTTGCAGTCATTGATCAGGTAAGCATTGACCTCTGCTCGCACACAGGTCCGGGATGGAGAACCAGGAATGGCCAACTATCGATCCGATGCTGTCTCTGATATTATATCTGTTTCAAATTGAGGCTAGTCTAAACCGGCTGTCAGAGCACAAGATCACGGCCCGGCTGCAATCCCTGAAGGTTAGGAAGAAAGGAAGGAGGGGGAATCCGGCCTGCACTATTTGCGCTGCTAAAGAGACAAAATATGCTTATCCACTCAGAAGAAATCAATGGGCAGAGGACGGCAGAGAGTAGGGCGGGGGGGGGGACAGAGGACGATGCCTCAGAGATATCCTTGTCAAATTGATGTTGCGTTCGCTCTCTGAGTCTCTGGGGGCAATTTGGTAGTTTTAGTGGATTTTGCTTCAGCTGTCTCTGATTCTGAATTATCCTAACAGTGATGTTTTTAAAGTCGCTGCTTGTCTTCATGCGCAGAAGAGTGACTGCGGGGTGCATCCTGTTGATGAGGAGGTCATTTAGAGAACAGACTTCGTGTTCCCAATTTAACAGAGCAGGAGCTGGGGATCATCAGCCCATCTGCCAGTGGTCACTGGAGAACATCAGTTACTTCAACAACTTTAAGTATCATTGCTGTTTCCATGCATTTCAGTCCGCGCATCGCTCCTCTCTCTAGCTGACTCCGCTTCTGCGGACAGAGTTTGGGTGTGTCCCAAGGAGAGACAGTAAATCACTGGGTGTCACTGTGACCCGACTTCAAGGCACCGTGATGATGATATCGTATCTACAACATACAGAATGACCTAAGTCTTAAAAAGACATGACTAATAAAGTCATTGTATTACACACAATGATGTCAAGGCCACAAAATTAACATTAAGACATCCCGAGGTAGACTACCTGGACAGTGCACCACGTTTTGGACCACAAACCAGTCTGACACACACAACACCAATCTGTCTGTCTCCCACTTTTCTCCGCATTTCTCTGCCTCTCCTTTCTTGTTTTGTACTTACATTTTTGGCAGTCACAGGAGAGTTTTAATTTGCAGCCCATTTCTCTCTTAATGGCAGCAAGTGTGTGGGTGTGTGTGTGTGTCTATCTCTTGTGTGTGTATGCCTGGTACAGTAACGGAGAGGAGAAAAAGATGAGTCAATGATGCCAGCATACTACTCTCAGGGCCCTTCTAAAGTCCTCCATGTTTTTAATCACCAGCAACTCTAACATCTAATTGATCATTAACATTTCTCCTGCTGATCCTTATCCCTCTGGGGACACCTTGCAGAACATCTCTCACATTATTATCATTTATGTCCATGCGTGTCCGTGTCTGTGTGTGCGTTCTTGAATCTTTGTATATTTCAGTGTTAAAGCAGGTAGGTAGGGAGTAGGTCAGGAAAGACTATGTGTGAAAGAGTGTACTGACCAGTGATAAGTCTGCATTCTACAAGGAAAAACTGTGTCTGGTAATGATAGCTGTGGATAAAAAATGTGATGTTTACATGAGGTTAAAGTCAGGTGAAATCACCTGGCACGAAAGACCAGCCAATAGGAGATTTGACTAACATCATTAGATAAAATAAGTACAGTTTGGTGTGTGATTTCAAGTCCGCCTCCACTACAAAATATGTTTTTACAGTTGAATGTTTGAGCTTCGCTGTGCATATTGATGTACAAACAGTTTGGAAGCCAATTCTGGTCCAATATTAAAAAAACTTGAAGCCTTCATTGCATACACACTGCATAAAGGAGTTAAACTTTGATATGAAACATATTTGCATAATCATAGATTCAGGATTTTTATAATGAGTAAGGAGTAGATGTAATTTTAAAGATATTAACAAGATAATAGAAGTTTTCTTTGCGGGAAAAACCATAGCAGAAACACATTATTTGCCAAAGTATAGTCTTTTATATAAATCTAAAAATGTGTCCAGAGGGATCTTTCAATTAGATCAAGAAGTATTTTTTTGTACACGCTTTGCATTTTAGAAAGTTGCTCAAACAATTGTCTTTGTACTTTCTGAGAGAAAGAAATGGGTTTTCCCTGCAGTGCGGTTAGGAATCAATTAATAACATCACACAATAAAAGTTATGAAAAAATGTGTGTGTGATATTATAACAGTGTAAATATTTGATTTTACTTTTATTGATATCACAGATTGAACTAGCAATTTCCTAATCCAAGCCCAGGTTAATTTAATTCCTTTATTATAAACAATAGCTTAACTGGCTTTATTCTTAAAAAAACAAGTTAGCCTCAGCCTATTTAAGAGAGGAATGTGTCATTATTAAACCTTTGACTGTCAATTTTAAATCACAGGATGGGAAAGGAATGATCATGTGAAATACTTTTCTCAAGTGACCAATTTTGTTTGTGTTCATATTATTCCCAAAGGTGGAAGTGAACTGCTCCAGCAACGTATCTGAACATGCTTGTGACGCTTCATACATGCCAGTCAAGAATCAACCAGCAAAACCAGCACTGTTGAGATTTGTGTTATTGATGGTGGTATTGGTTGAACACTGTTTTCCGTGGCCTTGCTAGAAGTCCCCTGCATGGGGAGAAGCATGTTGGTATGACCGGTCTGTTAGTAAAATAAATGGGCAGGGGATGTGCCAACTTCATCTAAATGTGTGTTGATGAGGGTAGAAATGGCTCCATCTTTTTTTTCCACCTCTCCCTTCCGCTGCCCTCCTCCCTTTGCTTCCTCCCTCTTCTCATTTCCTCTCCTTCCCACGTCTCTGCTCATCCACGCTCTCTGTTACTTGCCTTTCTTTCCATTTTCTCTGCCCCCCCTCTCCCTTGTCTGCACTCCCCTCTGTCTCCTTTGCCTCTCCTTTGTTTTCCTTTCCTCTGCTTCTTTCCACTCTTCTCTCTCACCCTCTCTCTCCTCATCTGCTCAGTGTGTACAGACAGGCGTGCACTTCACCGCCAGCAGTGATTTATTCTGCTTAGGCAAATGAGTGTGGCTTACAGCATGCTGCTCCCTTTCTGCTTCATCAGTACACATTGCACATAACACTGGAGCAGGTTGCAGCCTGTAGGCACACACACAACCCCTGAAATGGATCTAAGAGACACGCTGGAGGGGTTCTTCTGCAACACAAGGGGCTGATGTGATTCATTCCTGTGTTTTGGATGTAGTGGAATGTGTAATTGAGCATGTATATTACACAGCTTGTGCCCCTCATGTAATCATTGTTTTTACCGCAGCGCCCTCAGTTGGGGACGCGGTGGGAGAAATCATCGCCTGTTGAGGTCACTCACTCACTTGGCAATGCTCGGTGGACAATAAGGCTGGGCGATACGGTTGAAATCAATGTATTCAGATACTGGTACTCAGTGATGGAATGTAACTAGGTACATTTACTCAAGTACTGTGCTTGTGTATTTCCATTTACTGCTACTTTTTAAGATATGATATTAAGATATGGCGTATGCATATAAAATCATGTATAATATCTTATTGTAATATATTGTATTGCAATGAACAATGTAACACTGATTTCATCAATAAAAGAGCTTCACTCATATAAAACAATTCCAGTAACCCCTGAAACTACAATATGTTTTGTTCATTTTGTTACAGCAGGTATGTTCTTATTAAATATGTAATCTTTAAGTAATGTTCATCTCTTAAAAAACATAATCAATTATTTGACCTATGACTGTAAAAATACGGATACTAAACTGTTTGTATTACCTGAAAACAAGACAGCTGTAACAGACCGCAGCCAAAACTCAGAAAAAACAATGCATATTGCAGTAACAACACTTACTGTAGTCTGCTGTCTGGTTTTTGGTTGACTTATATCGTAACTGCAATTGTTGCATCCTTTATTTCTCCAAGATAGTGCAAGATGGAACTTGCTTTGGCTTTGTAGAGCAGTATGGTCGATCGTGATTCTTCCATGACACACATATATTGGATATCCCTTTGTTCATGTACAAACGTTTGCCCCCACTGTACGACTGTGTATTAAAACACAGCAAATGTTTTCAGTATGCCGTTTTTTGTTAATGCTTTTAATGCTTTTCATGCTCAATGGGTTCTCAAATCGCACTATTTTTATAGTGGTGATATTATTATTAAGGTGAAAGAAGGAAGGTGGTCTGTAGAGTAAAAACATTTAGTGTGACTGATGCATGGTGCGAAAATAAACTGAAGACCTACTTAACTGTTACGCTTGAGTTTACTATTTTACGGTTTCAGGAGAGACAAGCACGCAGAAATGTGTCACATCCAGCTGCCATGTTTGCTTGGCTGAAGAAAATGTGTTGCTACTTGAGCAACGGGTAACGGCACACAGAAAATACTTGGATCCAGATGGACATTAGAATATTTAAGGATTGTAGTAATATTTTTAAAACAGTGGCGAAGGATTTTTATGACTTAGATCTGTGAATCAAATGTAATCATTAAAGCCTTAATATTACAGATGTGTCGTAACATCAAATATTCATCAAATAGTCACAGGACTGCACAACACAAGCAAAACACAGACATTTAACAAACCATACAATCACACAACAATCATATTTTATCACTTAACACATATTGTATGCGTGTGTGATCTGAATGATCGTGTGTTTGTGTTAAAGTGTGAAAGAGAGAGGAGGTGCTGCCCCATGGATACCTGTGACCTGGTCGACGAGGATGCGGGAGGTGATGATGCGTCCATACTGGGAGAAGAGCTGTTCCAGCTCCTTCTGGGTCATAGTCTTGGGCAGGCCACTCACATACAGGTTGGCATCACGGATGGAGGCTGAGCTGGGTCGGGCATATGACACCTGTGGAAACAAACACATAGTCTTAGGGGCCTCTATAAATAAATTGGGGCTCCAGTGCTTTATTACTCAATAATATCCTGGGAGGGGTTTTAAATTTAAACAAGATTAAAGTGTGAGGGGAACAGGATTTTGTGTGTGTGTGTGTGTGTTTTGGATGGGCAGGGTGTGGGTCGTCGGATCCTCAGGGAGGAAAATGTGACTATTTTCTTAGCACACCTTGCCGTGGGGATTATCGTTGTCAGGAAAAGATTTAGCTGCTTAGAACACTGGAGAGATAACACTTGAGTCGTTTGCTAGAGGAGGCAAAGGAAACTTTGTTCCCTTGAGGAGAAACCACAGGTGTTTTACTTTGAAAGGACAGCTCAGGTGGCCAGGGGAACAGGATTAATAGTATTAGGACTCTGACCAAAAAGCATCCTCATTCACCCCATTGAATTTAAGCACTATTCTGAGTTAAATGTGAATGAATAAACATGCAAGAGTTAATATGTTGTGTTTGCAGATGCCTTTCTTTAAATCAGCTTTTTAATTAACACATTAGTATGAGCAAAGTAGCCAAAAGCCCTTAAACTTTTCAGAGTGCAATTTAGCGTTGTGAACCCTGAAGAAAGGATTTCACTGTTTAGCATTATTAAGCAGGTATACAGAACCTGTAAAAACCTGTAGATCTACAATTTTTACACAGTGAAGATCTGCATCATTCCTTCGTTTTTCAAAGATCAGCATTAAGAGCGAGTTGTTTACTACAGTATCCTCTGCTGTAAAAGAACATGCGACCATACATATACTCACAAACACACACAAATACAAAAAATGCACATAAATCCATTAAATTCTCTCCCTTGCAACACTCTCCAGGTCAGCGGTCTCAGAGGGATTACAAAGACTTACTCATAGTACCACTCACCCACATAATTTCACCCAGTTCCTCATTGTCACAGCTGCTCCTCCTCAACACACATACAGTAACACATATGCACAAGCACATGCTTATTAATATGCAAACACACAGCTCTCAATGCTACTTTCCAGTGATCTGCGTTCTCCCTCCAAGAATAGTACGTCTGTAATTGTCCATATTACGAGAACTGCATAACTAGTTTGACTATGCTGTGCAACTCCCAGCAGCAGCTTTCTACCAGTGAACTTTCACTTGTCAAACGTTGTCCCCAACATCCTCATGTGTAGACCTGATTTTGCTTCAGCAAAAGATGCGTAAATCCCATTACTACTGCTGCTGACTGGAGCAGCTTTCCCTTGCAGTGCTTTCATTACCTCTGACATGTGGAGACATAAGCCATCAAATAAGGTTAAAGTCAGGCAAATATGGTGGATATGCTGTCATATCCTTGAGCAACAGCATGGAAATCCTGCTGAAGTCTAACGTCGGGAGAATGGGATTGGGAACAGCTGGCTTTCCCCATGTCTCACTTTTCTTTCACACATCTTCCTCTCTGGCCTCTCTGCACAGCTCCTCTGTCTTCCTCTTCCTCTCAGCATCTCCCTCCTTTCTCGCCGGCTGGGTCTTTTCCTTCTGCTTCCTTCCTGCATGCTGCCTCGCTAAACCTTTTTCTCCCTTCCAGATTCTGCCTCTTTTTACTCCTCTTTTCTTCTCTGTGCAGCTTTCCCTCATTTTCGCTCCTTGTCAGCCAACTCCAGATGTCTAATCCATCAACACCTCCTCAAGCTGTTAGCGGTATTGTGTACAAGTGTGGCGCGGTGCATGTGTGAAACAGTGTGCTTGTTCGAGTGTGCGTGCGCAGGAAAGTTAGAAAAAGTGTGTGAGATTATGTGCATGCATGTCACTGTGAGCTCCTCTCACCTTTGGCATGCTGCTTCCCCTCACGCCTCGGTAAGTAAGCAGCATCGCTGACAAAATCCGAGGTGTCATGGTGGAGGGAACCGAAGCAGCGAAACCAACTCAAACACACTACAGAGAGACACATCGCCCGAGAGCATGCGAATCTCTGGGCCAAGCGTTTCCTCACAAGTGTAGTGGCAGAGAGTGGGAAGGGTGTGACATGAAAGAGCGCCAAACTTAATTTTAGAATCACCGTGCTGCCTTTTAATTTACCTTGTTACCTTTGGGGTATTTCAGTCTGTTGTGGAGAGAGAAAGCAACGAGAGAGGGTGGTAGGGAGGAGGAAATGAAGTGTGAAAGAGCGATAGCAGCAGACAGAGATGCAGAGTTGTCTTCTGTCATTACGAAGACCGCCTTTATCTCAGGGACAACTTGAGGCAACCGCTTGTGTCATGAGAGTGTGAGGGTGAAAATCCGTGAACTCAGACTGCTACACTCAATAAAGACCTCTTGAATATTCACGCTTCATAAATGACCTTCAACTTTTTACAGTCTTTATATTTAAAATGCTTATTTTTTACAAAAATTTCAATGTTAGTTGACCTGCTTTGTATTGTTACAACTCCGACTCTTCAGAAGTTAAGACGCTGTGTAAGACGTTAATTAAAACAGAATTTGCAAAGGAACTGTGTTGACTGACAGTTTTACGAAGGATTTCCAATCCCATATAGTAGTGTTGTAGCACTCGAGACCAGTCTTGTTGGTCTTGTCTCTGTCTTGGACAAAGAGGATTCTGGACCAGTCAAGACCATGACTGCAATACCAATATATAATATCTGTGATAGGCCAATATCAGCAGATAATATTGACCAACTGATACATCAGTTGGGCTCTAATATTTATGACAATAAAAGAGGTGAATGAAGATGAACTTTCATTTTTCTTCTGTTGGGGTTTTCATGTGAACATGGATCTTTCAGATCATTTTTAGCAGTGCTTATGGTTTGCATGTTCCACATTTTATTGTGTGTAACGCATTGTGGGACTCGCACTGGTCTTGGTCTTGGTCTTGACTCAGTCTCATCCTGCTTTAGCCTTGGTCTTGATTTAGTCTCAACCCCTCAAAGTGTTGGTCTTGTCTTGGACTCGATCCACTCTGGTCTTGGTCAAGACTTGGTTAAGGGGGTCCTGAACAACAGGTAATATCCTTTATATAATCATGTGTTTCACAAAGTAGTGAACCCTGCCCCATCCTTGCTTGTGAACCGCTGAGCCTTTTAAAGGATGCCCCTTTCATTTGATGCTTATCTAAACTCGTGTTATAGTTGCTCAGTGATAGCCCTGCTTTGCTGAAAGTGTGGGTCACAATGACCCGATCACACATGTGCAGATGAAATAAAAAACAACACAAATAGAGACACGATCCAGCCATCATAAACATGTCAAACCACCACAAAAAAACACAATATTACTCTCTATCTCTCTCTTTTTTCCCCCCGTGGCATTCTTTAGACAAGAGCCAGCAAGCTGTGCTGAACCAAGGCCAGGTCAGGCAGCGCACATTGTCTCGGGAATAGAGGGATTCTCACAGGGATTCCCCTATTCACAACTACAGGCTAATCCTATCCTATTAGATTAGATTAGATTACATTAGATCAGATTAGATCAGATGACAGAAAGCGAGAATCCAGGGATTACCACAGAGCAACAGATTACGGCCCAGCTTAAAAGCAACAATACATCAGCAGGCCACGATCTGCGGGGGAGATTGATATGTTGATATTATGCAAAAACAACTAGGTTTAATTTTTAGCCTTAAAAACATGTTTGCAGGAGGGACAGCACAGTGCTGGCACTGATTTATCTGTCTTACCTCTGTGACAACCACCAGCAAGATGGCACATTAGTCATGCCATTAAAATGCAATAACAGAGCCCTCAATTATTTTGGAAAACATGCGGTGATTGATGTGTTTCTTCCCTTTCACTCAGAGATATGTATACATAATTTCACCTTCACATGTTGACATTTGGAAAATAATTAGCATATCAGCCACAGTCACAAGCTTTTTAATGTGTCTCTTTGATTCAGATGGTCTTTTTTATTTTTCTGAGGCTCACGCATGTTAATCCCATCTCGCCCTCCAGCTCATTCACTAACAGTATCACTATCTAAAAGGATTTAAGAAAGCAGCCTTATATAACTTTATACATTTACCGTAATTCTATCATTTATGATATACCTATATATCTATTTTCATAACTTGCTTAATGCTTTTGAAACATTTAGTTGTACATTAAAAAATATACTGTGTAATATATGTATTTGTAATGGAAACAGTTGTGTTGTGTTATAATTAGACTTGTTTAGCGGAGCATGGTTACCTTGATCGTTTTGGTCTGAAGTCTGAGTCCATTTAACGTGTTGATGGCTTTCTCTGCGTCCTTTGGATCGATGTAGTTGACAAAGCCGTAGCCCAGACTCTGTCCTGAAATGCCAAAAAGAGGGAAAGAAAAGCTTTTAAAATGTTATCTCGATTCAATCATTTCAATTTGCTCACTGACAACAAGGAAACATGTTAATTTATACTCATCATCCACGCTTGAAGATTTGAGATAATTAAAAATTATCGGTAGTCTATAAGGAATAGTTACATTTATATTTAGACTACTCAATAATAAAGCTGTGTGATTCGTTGACCAGAGTTTGATCCTTCCTTTAACTGAAAATGATACACAACCATTGCTCCCAACCATAGACACACTCTTGGACGTCATACATTTGCAACATCCTTCATCGCTGCTGACAAGATCACAGTGACTCCTGCCCCCAGCGCCAAGAGTCTTGGTGTGACTTGGTGTCAACCATGTGTCATGTAAAGCCCGCTGTTGCCACAACCCTGCAGATTTGAGCTGTACAATATTTAAAGAATGAGACAGCCCCTTTCCAGGTCCTCATACCCTTTGAGGGACTATTTTCACCCCTCCATTCAATTAATACTTTAAAAAGATCAGCAAATGATCATTCAAGAGATAATCCTGGTCAAATAAAAGAAGAAAAAGCTACCAATTCTGAGAGACAAATAAAACATTTCTACCGTATACGTCATGTCATGATAATGATCTTACTGAATAGGACTGAATGTGTTGCAGATGTAGAATCTGATCCTTTCACTCCTCCTTACAGGTTGCTCGTTATATTGATGATCTCTGAGCTTAAGGGAATTCATTCTACTGATACATTTAATTTACGTTGCTCAACATAGAGGTGTCTACGACTGAATGCCTCGAATATGTCATGAATCATGCTCAAATTCTCCCTGAAATGCCCTGGCAAATAAAAGTATCACAGTGAGTATAAACAACATATTTGTTACTGTCTTTGCAGCTGTGCAAAAAGCAGAAAAAAAATACCACCCCCATTTCCCTCTAAGCTCAAAGTGTCTTAGATAGCAGACTCCCTTTGAGTGTGAAGCAGGCCTGACATCTCCCAGTGTTTCCCCGACAGATCAAGCTTTTCAACAGGCGTAGGACTTTAAGAGGACGCCTCCAGCCAACAGGGCCTTCAGTCGGCTAGTTTTCAACAAACAGCCTGGATCCACTAACACCACACACAAGCACAAAGAATCCCAGTCAGTTTAAGAGGAGCAGCGTGCACATATTCACGCTAATGGGAACAGACAGCGGTTAGTCAGAGACAAAGTGAATCACAAAATATGGAGCATGGCTGTTTCACAAAATAAATACATTTGGGCTATGGATATCACAGCGCAGAACAGCTCAGCAGCGAGCAGTGGAAGGGCCAGGAGGGACTTGTAGTCCTAACATCAAACAGCTGATGATTTTCTCTTCTTCTCTCCTCTCCTCCCTCTTCTCCTCTGGATTAACTGTGGATTATCAGACGCTCTCTATTGTTAATTAAAAACCTGCCATCCAGAAGAGACTACTGCTATTTATAACTAACCCTCCTCTCCTCCCTCTCCGCCTCCTCCTCTCTGACTCTCTGCTGACATCAGGTGTTAAGATTGCCAGTTTAAATATAACTCACAAAATCCGTCTTTGTGGGTTCGCTTCTTTATTAAATAGTGTACATACAGAAGAGACCGGTAATAATGAAGAGAAGGAGAACATGTAGCAACAGTGATTAATTAAATGAGATGAAATAAAACATACATGCAGCTTTAATTTGCCAGTAAACCGAGATGGGCCATATACTGTATTCTAAATTACCAAGCGGTGTACAGAACGGAGAGAAATTAAGTATGTTTCCTAAAATAAATATGTTTAAAAGCAAAAAAAAAAAAAAAAAAAAAACTGTTTCTGGTCATAGGTTCATGTATTCAATTTACACTCACACTTTAAATTCCAGATGGGTGCAACAGCTGAGAGCCTGCTGCTTGTAACGCTCCTCTCCTGCATTCACCATCTCTCCCACCCTCGCCTCCCACTTTCCTATCACCTTCCTCACCCCTCCCCTTCATCTTCAACAAGAAATGTGAGGTTCGACAAGCACAGATACCAGAAGGTTAGCTGAAAATGAAGTGTGCTGGCGAAGAGCACTCATGCAGGGCAATAGAGATGGGCTGGCTGGTGCTTAATGGTACCGAGACTCTTAGCACTCGTGGAGTAGTCCAGGCAGGCAAATGGGGCCAAACCGGCAGCCATAGACGCCGTGTGGCTGGGGGCAGCGTCACTGTAGGTTGAGTGTCTTTATGTGTGTATGTGGGTATGTGTCTGTGGGCATATGCATGAGTCAGCAATGGATTACAGTCTTGCAACAAACATAATAATGTATTTACTTTGATTATGGGCCTGATGAATGTAGTATTCAGCTCCATGTAAATGATGTGTTTTTATGTAAGTTTGAGTATGTTGTATGCATGGGAAGCTTAGGCTGGCACTGGCATATCTGCCCGCCCCCGCTCTCTTCCTTACTCCCGCTTTGGCAAGGCTGAGTGCCTCCAGGGCTGGGGGGGAGAGGGTAGGAGCGAAGCTCACTGGCTGGCATCAGTCCCCAGGTGAGTAGGGAGATGAGGGGGAGATGGAGGGAGACATCTGCCTGCAGCATCAGGAAAGCTCCAGGAGGGGATTCCACCAACCATTTCCAGCCTGCTAGTGAGCAGCTAACAGCAGGGAGCCACCGGCAGACTGCCTGTAATCTGCGCGGATGGGTGGGAGACGCAACGCCAACGTACCGCGCAGATGTACACACATGTGCACACACAAATGCAAGTAAACATGTAATCACTCAATCACAGAGGCACGCAGAAACAAACACAAGCAGTAAAGTATGTCCTCGCAGCAGGATATGAGGGGTAGAGTGGCTGGCAGCTAACCAGTGAATTATACAGCGGGGGTATTGTAGTTCCTAAACGATATAGTGAATGTCAACACCGAAAAGATGAAGAACGTTGTCTATTTCCATCCTTTCTCTTATGTATGCACAGGCATTCATATAGGCGAGGGTGCTACTGTGAGCAGCTCTCCGTCTGTAACCTACAATATGCAGGCAGAGGCAGCAGGCAGGCAGTGTGGTTGGCTTCAGCCTGTCACAACACCTGCCCTGTTCACCTCAATACTCCCCAGCAGGATCAGCCCTGCATGCTGCCTGCATTTGGATCACACCATCACACAGTGCCCTGCTCTGTTCCGGCTCAACACACCGCGGTTAAGCACAGTTTAGACGCAGTTTAGAATGGCTCAGCATCATTTAACCTAGCATGGTGTCTTATTGGAATGCAAGGATGAGGCCAGCTTGGGCTGCCAGACAAAATGTATTACCATAAAGTAAAGACTAAGCAAAATATGATAGCTCTGAAGTCATTTGTAAATTCTAGTCACAGATTTAAAGCTCGGGTTAGGATGTTCTTCAAGAGTAGCGACCGGAAGATATATGATTTTATTGCAGATTGTGATAAAAACACTCAAGTTGATTGTCCATTATTCAGATGATCTTTAATCGGAATAATTCAAAAAAAGTTTAATCGCATGTGTGTAAATACTATTGATCATGAAGAATTACAGGGAGACTAAGATGTTTGATTGTTTTTCAATAAAATATATTATTCTAGAGTCTTACTGGTAAAGTTGCTTTACTACTGCTGAACACAGACAGTCATGACACGGTCATAATCTTTTTACAAAAGGTTTGAAAAGTGTAGTAGACTCTGCACCATCCCTCTGAACTTTATGTCACAGAGTCAATCCTTTAAAAAGAGTCAGAAAACCCCTGACAGATTTTATAGACAGAGACTTTCTTTCTGTATTTCATAATTACAGAAAAATAACTTGGGAAAGCGCTGCATCACAGGCAATATAGAGAAGCTATTAAAAATGCATGATAAATAGCCTCTAATGGGGTTGTAGCTAACAGAAAAATCAGCCTTGTGCTGATCAATTACCTTAATGGATACATTAACTTATATATTTTAATTGTCAATTAAAACCAAGAACCCAAATGATGCATTGCTCTTCATAATGGCCTTTTAATGAGGTTAGATATTCATTTGCCTCTGATTCGTCAGCTGCTTACAGTGCCAGTTGTGCAAATCCTACAACAGTTGTAACGACTCGAGAAAATGCTCGGCAGCAATGAAAGGGGGCTTCTTAATAAAAATTATGTAAATTTAATGATGGCAGAGGTCTTCTAATAAAGAATGTCCCCAAATGGGATTCATGTGAAGTGTATAAATCTAAGAATCTAGAGGTTGTTAATGATATTAACAGTATGTGTATAGACTTGTGCAAAAGATGTCATTACATATTATATGGGTTTTATGTAACACTCTAGCACTGCAGTGCTTTACTATATAGTGCCACATCCACTTTCACTAACCTTTCTAACCACATTGGGTGTGGGAGTGAGGAGGTAGGGGCTAATTTGGATTAGCCCGAACTCTTCTGGCAGACCATTTGTACAATCTGACATAAATTGTATAGGGAGGTGGGCATGTATTTCAGCGGTAAAATCACTGCTATTTCTAGTGAGAAGCTCTTTGGCGTGTTAGCGAGGTGTTATGACTAAGCCATTATTTGTTTCCTGAGGAGCAGCAGGTTGCCCAATGTGTGAGATGAGAAAATGAGTGTACTTTGAGCGGGTGTCCTGCCTGCTGGCCCCACTGTGTAATTTCACCTTTCCTATCCCCCTATGTGGCAACACATACACAGACACGCACACCAAATAATGAAAATTCACGCAACATACCAATGCAAAATGATATAGGGTACAGTATATATGAATAAGCACAAACAAAAGCAAAGGATTAATGCAAGGCAACACTGAATTCACAGACATATGATCAAGTTAAATATATATGTATGACACTGTGAGGCGCACAATCATATGCTGTCAGGTGCATGTAGTAAGACTCCGGTTGCATATTGCCTGTCATTATTTTGTGCCCTTTTGTTGTATTATGTGACTAAGAGCCCTGTACTGCAGACATGAAAGCATCTTCATCTCCTGCTATCATCAGGCAAGGCTCACACAACACACTATAGACTCTTTGATCAAGAGTGGTAGCTACCGAATGAAACACATAGCTGCAAGAGCCCTCTTTTTTGCAATGTACCTCCCTGGAATCTATTGTTCTTAGTATCATTCTCTGAGTAGTGCTTAAATAAGTCAGTTTAAATTCTCAAAAAAGTTACTTAACTACTGACACTACGTTGTCAGAACAGATATTATGTTTAAGAGCAGAGGCAACTTCTACTCACTATTCCTGAGAAGTTTTATTATTCTATTATTTCATTTCCATAAAATAAGAACATTGTGTAGTACATGCTGTCCAACTAATGGAAAAAGCTCTGCATGAATTTTAAACAACGTAACAGAATTAAAATTAGTATCTGAGTGAAGAAACATTTTAAAGGCTAACAATAAACGTTTCTAATTGTTCCCACACCCTATCAGCAGTGGTGTCTGCCTGCCATTCAGAAGTCATGGGTGGAAGCGTCAAACAGGGTGAGGTGGGGAGTTTGAGCTTGCAGGGATCATCAAAGCTACGAGCCAGTGATGCTAACACACCTTGAGAGGTCCAGTCCCTTCTCCCCAGATACAGGCAAATCGGCTCAGTCAGTCTTGAATTTAGCGACATTTAAAAAAAAAAACACATTTCACATTGTCAAAATAAATGTGTCACTCCTTCCGTCCTCTCCCGTCCTCTGACGTTTTGCCCCTTGCTGCTGCAGCAACTTGAGGTAGTGCTATTTTTTGATGGGCCACCGCTCCCCAGCATTTGGAAAGGTGCCCTGTCACCAGCTTCATGTCAGAAAAACCTCCACTTACCTCAAAGAGGGTCAACTCCACAGTGGAGAGGGAGTTGCGTGAGTTTGCAAAAAGACAAATGCAAAGAGAACAAAAGACTACAGTGGCTCAAATACTAGCAGTACAGTTAGAGCCCATCATGTGGTGGCATGTATTCAGCCCGTTTAAATAACTAAATTCATAAACAGAGCCACGTCCCCCGCACACATGCATCTACTGTAGATCCCTCTCCCACTCACTCATTCAACACATCTTTCCCTCCTGGGTTGCCAAGGTAGCAGCCACTGTTGCAGTCAGGAGGCTCCCACTCTCAGCTCCCAAGGCCCTGCTACCACCAACACACACGCATAGACACCACTTGCCCACGTAGAGACTCAGGGACAAACACACACACACACGTAAACCACCCCCTCGTGGTGGCTCCCTGAGCCTTAGGGCCAGTGGACTGCAGCCTGCAGTGTGTGGGCTGGTTGGCTGGCTGTGCAGCTGAGAAATACAAGGCAAGCTGACAGACAGAGAAGCCCCTTTAAGTCTTGGATAACCCTGTTACGTCAGGATTGCGGAGCCTACTCTGCTGCACCTGCTTGGACTCGGCACAGAGCGACCAGGCCCACAACCCTTTAGCCGTCCACCCCAAGCCCTGCAGCACACATGCTGGGGACAAAGAGACTGTCTGGCTCTGTCCTGCCCAGGTACAGCGCACTCAAGAGTGGAGGGTTGGAGGGTGAGGTACCAGGCCTGAGGCACATTCGGCTTCTGGATCTGAGGCCGACACAGGGGACAGTCACAACCTCTGTGTTCCATGTAAAGGGCACTCAGAGTGGAATGAGAGGGGACAGAGGCAGTCTGAAGTGAGGGTCACAGGAGGTTCCTCCTGGAACAGTGCAGCCAAGCAAACTCTAAGGACATCCAATTCTGGGTCCTAAGCAGAGGGAGGAGGAGGAGGAGATTGAAGGCGGGGGGGGTGCTAAGAGGAGAGAGACAGGACATTCTCTGGACCCGAGACTCTGAAACTTTAATGTGTCTGACTGCTTGTGTCTGCACTTCTGAGCCTGGCAGCTCTCTTAATACCTGGCTTTGGAGATGTCAAATCCTTTTTTCATCTCTTTCCCTGTCAGCTTTGTTCACGCTATCTTCAGCCATCAGCCCAACTCAGGTTCAGATAAATGCAGCCTGTATGTGAGATATAAACACTGCCCTCAATCTTCCTCGGCATGATATCAGTAAGGATTTAAAAAGTATGTATGGCTTGTCTCCAGACAGAACAACAATGCATTTGTGTTGTTTAGGTGTTTTGAACGGTGTACCGTATTAAAATGAAAGCCAGGTCTCAATTAATGGCATTGGGCCCGGTCCAAATGAACAAAAAAAGCGCACATAAGCTCCCGGTGCCTGTTATAAAATGTACATACCAACAAAGTAGAATTACTTCAATGTATTCAACAATGTAATCACGCTATTTACAACACTTTGTTGGTCTGGATTACTCTGCGACATAAGACACGTCAAATATTTCACAAAAAAAGTGTGGGTTTGTGTTAACACTGTAATGCAGTAACGAAACTTTAATGGGACAAACAGGAGCAGAACAAGGAGGCTTCCTACTAAAATATGACCAAATATACAATATAGTCGTGTCTCTAACATTTGCCTGCTTTAAATAATGGTGCATACTCTCTGCAAATTAGGTAAATAAAGCCAGTGGCCACTTTTTGAGGAAGAACAGTAAAAGGGTCTCATGATACAGTCAAACAGAGAAATAATGGAGAGTTTTGTTCCCATCACCCTCGTAATGATGTGAAAAACAGCTTGGCTTGCAATATGAAGTACAAAGAAAATCAGCTTTGCTCCTGAGTGTGTTGTCAATGTATATTTCAGTAGCAACAAAGAGCTGTGGGTAAACTGAGGTTTATATGGTGAATATTTGATCTGTTTCGCATTAAGACTGACAGACCTTGTGCAGGAGCTAAGCTCCACCCGTCTGTCCTTGCAGATCAGGGCAAGATGCATATTTTATGTTTGCAATATTTGTGGGTGCACTTGATGTTCCGTAACAGAAATGGAACAACTATGAAACTAATGGATGTGCGCCGCATGAGCTACAGACTTGTGCATGCAGAGCACGCCAAATTCAAAAAACCTGAGATGTTTTTTGCACCTACAGTATATAAATAAGGTGTACCTGTCCTTATGTAAGAATTGGGTTCGCAGCAGGCTTTCACATGCTACTGAAGCTGCTGTCTGTCAGAGGTGCTCTGGCTTGAACTACTCCACAGCTGACATCACAGTCCATCTATTTTTCATAGCCAACATCTGCTTGGCTTGCTACATTGTCACTATGATTTGTGTCAGCTCCCCAGATTCCATGTATAAAACCAACACATGGAAGGTGACTAGAGTAGTGCGCACAAAAGGCTTTAGTCAGTGTACTTTGGGATGATGTCTTAACAGCATTTCATTTCATCTGCACAAAAGGAAAAAATGCTGTTCTCATTATTACAAGGTGAGTAAAGTGCTGTTGAAGGCTGGCAGTAAGCTAATTCTGCAACTACCTGAGGCAGCCAGAGCCGGGCAGACACAGCAGCTGGTAAATAAAGTGAACTGTTTACTCAACAAGCGAGTAAAATATCCTAACTATCTACACAAAGTAAGGCGACTGAGCTTTTAGCCACTGTAATTATACTGCGTGTGCTATTGACGCAGCATGACAATCCAAAAAGTGGTTGTCCACAAAAACATAAAATCCCCTCAACCTCCTCCTCAACGCAATCAATTCTTGTTCCAGCATGAAAAGCCATTTTCTTTTCCTCCATGTCATTATGAAAACAAATGCATTCATTTCCCGAGCAGAAATGCAGCTGATGCAGAAAAATTATCCCGAAAAACGACTTACTGACAAGGATCACAGTTCCTTTTCTGTGTGTGCGTGCGTGTGCATGTGTAGATGTCTGTGAGTGCTGATTCAGTATGTTGCAAAGCCCACATTAATTTTTCCTAGGTCTCCATAAGGGGAGGTCTCAGAAAGGAGTGGTAGCTTCCACCGTTGCTCAAGATGTGAGCTTTCAAACTGGCAATTTTCAGCTTAAATAGAGGTTTCGCTTCCTTTAAGAAGGACAGAAAAATGAACAGTGAGTGCTCTAAGTGCACCATGTCTCAAAGCCACGATGCCCTTGTCATTTGTATACATAGCGTTCTCTCTACTCTGTAGATGACAAAGTAATCATCAAAGCTACTACAGTATACACACTTATTTCAAACAACAAAATGCTCAGAGATATCGTCTCTTTAAGAATGCACAAGCAGACAGGAAATTCACAGGTGGAGGCCCAGGGCTTATGTGCAAGCGTGTGTGGGCTGGAGCTAGGTGCGTGTAAGCTAGCCTTAAATAAAAGATTAACCTGCATGTCCCTGCCGTGTTATGAGAGCACCAGGCAGAGGTAGTTGTGCAAGCAGGCAGGCAGGAAGGTAGGCAAGCAGGCAGGCGTGTGGGGAGCAAGAAAGACACCCAGAGGTGGCTTTTCTACCAGCTGAAGTCAGTCAGGGTGACAGACGGAGCTGGAGTGTCTGCGCCTGCCCGCGCCCGCCCGAGCCTCACGCCACGCTGGCATCATTGGAGCTGACAAGAGTGAGTCCACAGGAAGCTGAGAGGACGCTGAGGACCTGTCTGTCTCTCCTACCTTTGAGAGGCTTGTGTGCTCACACCTTGTCAGCAAACACTCACAGGTTGGTCAAGCCGCAAATACTGATGGGAAACATATTATGAGGTGCGAGAATGGTCGCTTGTAATAATTAGTGCATTTGAAATGTTAAAGCCGACACAAAAGTACCACACAACACAAAATTCTTACTCGTTGTGTGCACACCAAAAGACTGCTTGAATCCGTAAATACTTCGACCTTGTAACGATGAAATATTGAAACAATTATTCTAGTACATGTTTTAAAATTCACTTCAAATTTCTGTCAGTGAATTTATTTAAATTCCTAAACTTTGCTCGATACTCGTCATGCTTTTCACACTGCATAATAGAATATGAAGGCATTAATATTCACATCAATATGAATTATAAATATATAGCTACAGCACACTCTATCTATCCTCAAGAAATTTTAAAGATTCATACTGAAATTTCAACATAGTAAAAAATATCCTCTCTCAATCTTGATAAAAATGTCTTTCTTACAATGCATGCTAGATGTTTATGACAAATGAGAAAGAGTGCAGGTGTATATCTCAGTCTCAAAATAAGGTGCTCTCTTTACTTCCCACCATCCTTGTCTCTCTACCCCTCCCTCTTGCAAACCTGGCTTAGTCTGTTAATGATTTGGATGACTGTAAGAGAGTATAAAGCCTCTTGGCATTCCCTGCCGGAAGAAGGGATCTGTGCTTTGTTAGCCTAAAAGTTTGCACGAGGAAATTGTACCCATGGGATAGCAAAACAGGCATACGCCACAGGGGGAGATGGGAGGGAGGGCAGAATTTATTTATAACTTTTTGCGTTGATGCTAAGTCATCAGAGAGACCTTGTAGTGCAGAGCAGAGAAGTGCCCTAAATGGTTTAGAAGTGAGCGAACAAACATTTCTACCTCTCTCACTTTCCCCTGTTTAGGACCCGAGCAGGTTTACAGCAATTCTGTTCATTTTTTTTTTAAAACTCTCTCCAAATATCTGCTGTTAGCTTGGTTCCTCGCTGCTGCACTTGAGGGGAAAATCGGGCTGAGAGAGAACATCGTGATGGCGATGATGATGATAGCATGTGGTATCCTAGTGTTATTTTTGTTCACGCCATCCTCCATTATCCTGGTGTATCTGACTCTCAGGCTCCATTTTGTGGCCCATTACGGAGGACGAGGAAGATGGTCCTAAAGAGGAACTGTAGAGCTATGCTTCAAAGAACAGACGGAGGCAGGAATGGCTCGGCTAGTGCCCATCGCTAGTTTACAGTCAAAATGGTCATCCCTTTTGGCCTTTCGGTTGTACTTAATCTATCACAGGAAACACAATTCTGGAATTCGCCTTATATCTTTGTATGTGTGTGTTTACTCTCCTTGCCTTGCCATGCTATCTCAGAATGGCTCGGTGATCTGCCTGCCTGATGCTCTTTAATGAGATTATCAGGAGAAGAGTGTCAGTAAGTAGGATCTAAAATGAAAGCCATTATGGAGCATTATCACAGAGCTGCCCCCCACCCACCCTCTCCTCCCCTTGATCCATCTGCTGTATGGCCACCCACACAGCCACTACGCCCAGATTACAGCCATGATTAGCACCGCAAAGTGCTGCTTAATTTAAACACCTCTGGAGAACATGTGGCACTTTGCTGCATTGCTGAGTCACAGCGCTTGAACACACACCCAGAGGGCAGAGATAGATTTCTTCTTGTGGAAGACAGCGCATACAATGACTCCTCTTAAACACTTGAATTGTCTGGAACGATGTCGGACTGCGGGCTTGTGTACACTAGGGTTGCCGTGGTGATGACATTTTCCCACCGGCCAAAAAACTTGCGACAAAACTGCTGTTACCATTTACACCAGACTTTTTACAGTACAGGATGCTCACTTTCTGTAGAGTCGTATTAATTTATTGCTAATGCAAACTGAACATTTTCCTACTCCTGCAGCTTCACATTCAAATCATTTCACTGGTGAAACACTAGTTGACTTTTATTATGCTAGTCACAGGAAATGTGTTCAGTGAGTTTAATACCTATTCAGCATTTTTGGACAGCGGGTCAGGTTAAAATATTTCAGGGAGTAGTTTCATACAGCCTGTGGGAGTAATGGAACAAGGAGCTGTTAGATGAGGAGCTGCAGGCGACAGACCTCCATCTTCTCAGCATGGTAACTATCTCATTTTCCCTCATTATTGAGAGGGTTTAAACCCAAACAATATTAGATAGCAGGCCCTTTGCTTTTTGCTTTGACAAAAAATCATCTGCCATCATCTTGTCGGTCAACAACCCTTAATCTTGTCATGTTATAAGTGAAATGTGACTCCTGCTAGTAAAAAAGCAAAACGCAAATGACTGTGGTGGCAGTGAGCAAAAAAGGCAATCAGGGTCAAGGCCGGAACACTTTGTAACACTAGTAACACTGACTACCACGGCAAGCCTAGTGTACACAAGTGTGACCTATTCACTTCATATTTAATTCTTGTCAACACACAGTTTAGAGCCGTCATGTCCGCCTGTCACACCCATAATTCTTATCATTCTACTGTTATTAGACTACAAATGCATAAATAATACTGGTTCCAAAAATTGGGACGGTGTGTAAAACATAAATAAAGCAGAATGTGTACATTTGCAAATCCTTTCTGACATGTACTTAATTGAAAAAAGAACAAAGGCAGCATATTTGTCACTAAACAGCTCGTCTGCAAATGATTGTGACAGGTGAAAAAAAGGATTACCAGCAATCTTAAAATATGTGATATGTTAGGAACTTACAACCGAGGCTACAGTATTGTACTGTGGAAAAAGGATGCTTTTGTGAACAGGAAGTCCAGTCTTAAAGTCCCAGGATCAGACCAGTTTAAACCATCATAATAGAAAGCAAGCATCAAAATCCCTTCCAGCTGCGAGGGAGCTCAGTACAATAACTCACCTTGTGCTTTTCCCTTTTCTCTTTACTTTGGCGAATTTTCCCTTGTGTACCACCAAATCATCACACAGTATACTACATTATATCTTAATTTATCCCTACTTCTACTTGTGAATGTATCATAAGGTCAATGAAACACTTAGGTGGGTGGGATTTGAAAAGAAAAACTTTTTTCTTTTTAAAACTCACTGCATACACCTCAACTGATATCAAGGCTAAGCAGTTTATTTCCTTAGATCATGACAAGCTGATATTTTGGGTTAAAAAAGCAGCACTATCCCAGCAGAGCATTCAACAGTCTCCATTCTGTACCTGTGATCTTGTCGCGAACCAGCTTGCAGGACTCGATCTCTCCGATGCTGCCAAACAGGCTGCGGAACTCCTCCTGGGTCATGTTCTGGGGCAGGTAGTTGACAATGAGGTTGGTCTTGCTGTCGTCATTTGTTGGGCCAGTCTGCATGGGCGAGGGGCAGCCGCGGCTGTTGGTGGTCGGCCCGTTGGCTGTGGTGCCTCCTCCGCTGGGGCCATTTGTCACTGGAGCCTCCATGTTACTGATGATCTGGAGCAGGGCACGGAGGAGGAGGAGGAGAAACGAGGAGAGGAGGAAGGATGAAGAAGGAGAGAGACAGCATTAATTAGCAAAGGCTTCCGTGCTGTACTCAGCAGTTTGGAACAATGAATATGAAGCACGGCATACATACACTTAAAGTCAAAGTGGTTATTTTCTAAATTAATTGTCTAAAAAACATGACTTTTGTTGCATTAAGTCAAATCAACTTTAAAAGGCTTAAAAGGCTTTTAAAGGCCTATTTATAGATACTGAAAAACATATTTTAAATGGTTTAAACAAGCTTTGTCCTTGTGTTGGTCTTAGTTAATACAATTAATTTTCACAAGGAATCAAATGTTATAGTGGCAGAGCAGAACAATGACATTTATCATTTATTTCTCAGTTTTGAATAGCATCACTCAATACATTGTTACTTCGTCTGGGTAATATGACAATATATAATTAGAGGACAGTATTTAGCAAACCAAGAGAGGTTTTGCCAGATTTTGGTTAGTTATTGCAGATAATGTTACAAATCAGTGAGCAGGATGCTTTACAGCTATTCTGTATTTACATGATTTTGCATCAATGTGATGAAGCACCCTGATTTTTCAGATATTTATGAAATAGTTATTGATTTTTATATTTCGAGGCAGTGTGAATAAATGGTTGAATAGTAGTCTTTAGGGATGACAGTTTTTATTTCCACCGAATTATCCAATTGGTGAAAAACAAATTGCCTCTCATTTCACAGTGTCATTATTACGATGCATTAACATTTAATCAAAACATTGTTAAACCCTAATATGGAATTACAAAGTAGACATATAGTGAACACACTGTACACAATACACGTCTAAACATTGAGAAATACACCAAACATCGGACACAGAGAGGATAAACGGCTAAAAAAGACAGTACGGGGCATCTCTGAATGGTCAGCAATGGGGGCAGCCCCTCAGGTTGCTTATTGACTGCTGATGCTGCAGCTGTGACAGAGAGAAGTTTGCATTTTCATATCTGTTTTGTTTTTGTAGAGCATCTCACAATCCAAGTGTTCAAAAAGGAACTGTGAGTGTGAGAATGAAAACAGAGAAAATAGGTGAGAAGGAGTGAGAGTCAAAAGTCGGAGGAGGAGGGAGGTTGGTTGCACTTTGCTTTTCTACCAGAGCACTCTGACACATTTAAGACAAATGCTTATTCTGAGTGAGCATTATTCTCCAACGAAAGCAGTGTGTGCAGTCAAATTATTCATACATTTGCATAAAAAACATTTGTTTGATCGAATTGATGGCTTTTGTTGCCTATATGTGTGAGTGTGAGGGGAGTGTCAGAGTTTCGCCAAAGAAAGAGTAGAGACAGCTAACAATTAATCAGAAAATGGTGGAAAGATGAGATTAAAAAAGGATGGACGCGCTGTTAGAAAGGTACAGTGAGCATCATTCTCTCTTGAGCTAGATACTGCAAACTGACTGCTGACAGACTGCTTGTGAGCTTTGTTTTTTTATTTTCTGAGTGTCACCTTTACAATAATGATGGTCTGTGTTTCACACTGTACGTATGTGTGTATTGTGTCATCTTACTGCTAGTACCAATAGTGATTCTGCATAAAGGACCATAGTAAACTACAGCAAAGCCCTCAAAAAAGGCCTGTCCGTGAACACAAACTCACAAGTTTCCATCAGACTGCTGCACAAGCACTCTAATGACCTTACATGCTGAAATCCAAATTAAGATGCAAATATTCTTTAATCTGATTCAATCAAATTTTTAAAGCCATCACTCAGATCTCTCCCTCTCCCCTGTTCAACCGCTCGGCTCTTGGTCTATTTTTAACCATTCTTAAGTACACGCAGACAGGCTGCACTCGGAAGCGGGGCTGGTTTTAGCAAGGGAGGAGCGACGCACGAGTCGTACTTCGCTCTATTTTTGGATTATCAAAAGACTGGACCTGTGTTCTAATAATATAGCTCAAAGTGGAATTTAAAAATTTCCCAGTTTGTCCAGAAATAGTTCTCCAAACCGTTTTAGACATTTACAATGCGTGCACTTCTCGGCTTTAATCACTTTACTTTTATCTACTCTACCTCCGTGTAGTAGTGAGCAGAGATAATGATAAATGAAACAGCCGGCAAACAAAGAACTCTTTGGTTACTGAACAAATACCACCAATATATTCACACTAATATCAATTTAATATTCAATAAAATACTGTGCTATTTATTCAGAAAGGTAAGTGAATTTTAAGAGGGTTCAAAACAGTTTCAATAGGATGACTAAGAAAAGCAATTTGGGAATATAGGAATATCTCTATCTCTAAGTAATGATATAATGGAATAACATATGGAGGCTTATATCTGTCTTTTCTCTGACTGTAGGAAGACCTTTAAAGAAAGCCTGTATTTCATATCATTAAGTGCTCCTCTTTCCCTCTGTCTCAGTGTTTAGAAGCAGCACCAACAAAATGTCAGTCTTGAATCTGTTTCCATCCTCTCATTCTCCAAACACACACATTCGCATGCGTGCACACACTTCTATGCATTCACACTCTGCAGTGAGTGTTTGAGCACATACTCAAACACACACACACACACAAACACACATACAGAGAGAGAGAGAGAGAACAATGGCCCGAGCCCACAGCAGAAAACAAACAGACAGGGAGATGTCTAAAAGCTCTCAAGATGAGAGCTGCATGCAAATTGTTCTTTTGACAGTATCCTTTCCTACTCACTCACCATTCTACCACAACAGAGATACAGAGACAGACCGAGCAAGACAGGGGGGGTGGGGAGAAAGAGCGGAGTAAGGACAGAATAGTATCTAGCCATAACAGAGTTGATTGGAGAGGGCCTTATTAAATCTGTTTACATTCCCTGCTGGGCTCCATTCTGTCAGAAAGACTTTCAACTCCATGGGACGCTTTCTGAGGAGTTTTTACACCAAAATGGCTGCCTCTAATTAACAGGGACCTGCCGAGTCCCAGTGGCCAATTATATTCCTCTCCTTGTCCCTGCCCACCAGCATTTGTGCTGCTCAGCAGTCCACTTCTTGTTGGTTGTGAACACTCTGGCTGCCCCTGCTCTCCCACTGTGGAGCCTAGTGCTGTGGACAGAACTCACTGCATGTCCTGTTGACTTAGTACAACACACAGCCCTCTCAAGCTCTCAGCCTCAAGATGCAGCTTCTTTTACTCAAGTTTTAATTCTACTCTACTCATGTAGGAGGCAGGGCCAGCACTGGGCTTCTAGCTAAAAGCAATACATGTAGACAATGTTGAAAACAAATGTGTGCAGTGGTGTTGGATAGAATTGAGAATACATGGTTACTGTTAGTTGAGAGATACCTGATGGTCATTCTTAGAAAATGGCATCTTAACAATAATAAATTAAATCTGGCTTGACTCAAACAATGCTGAAGCTATGGTTGCTCTACAGGTAAGTGCATGGCAGGGGTAGATTCATTTCTAAAGAGTGCTACAGTGCTCAATAAAGGAGAAGGAGGAAAAAGAAATACAAGTTATCGCTGCAAAAACTTGAGTCAGTCTCCATGTGTGTGCAAGGAAACAGAAGTCCATCAGAAATTCTCACATTTTCAGCTCTGCAGGAGTTAATGAAGGATAGAGCTGCAGCGATTAACCAAATCATCAATTGAAGGAAAATTACAACTATTTTGATAATCTTTTTATAGTTTCAGTTATTTTCAAGCTAAAATGTCTGTCATTTATGATAGTAAATAAAGAGTCTGGGTTTTAGGCTGTTGTTGGACAAAAGAAGAAATCTGAAGATATCATTTTGGGCTCCTGGATAATTGTGAGGAGCATTTTTCACTTTTTATGGACATTTTAAAAACTAAATTGATTAATTGCTTAAGCATGGATGTGACTGGCAGAATAATAAATGACAAAAAATTACCATTAAGTTGCAACCCTAATGAAGGCTAAAAGGCACAATTAATTTGTAACTACAGCCCAACTGATAGGAAGCTTTTGGGTGTGATGCCGATACCAATATCAAGGAGCAAAAAAATTCCAATAACGATATTTTCAGCTGATATCAACACATTTTTTTGCAGTGATCCCTCAAATGCGGTAATCAAACACCTATGACAAAAATATGTAATGGAGGCAGGATATTTTGCAGTTTAACAAAAAAATCTTTCATCTTAAAAGCAGAACTGAACGTTAAAATTCACCTGAAATAATTAGAAATCACCCCAAGCATCATTTTTTGCACTGTGTTTAAGAGTTTTCTTATCTGCCCATATCGACAACATATACTGTACAATATATCTGCGTTAGGTCAATATCAGGCGACAATATTGGCCAACCTATACATCAGTCAGGCTTTATTTATAACAGATGTAGTATAAATACTAAAACATCAATATGTACATATTTATTGAAGCATTTCACATTTGCAACATTATTTCCTGGCTTCCTCGAATATACAAAATGGATGAACACATCAGCAGCTGAATATTTCACTCATCTCTGTATAACCTCCTCTACCCTTGCAACCTCCTGGTCCTCCCTCCTGCCCCCTGTCTATTGCCCTATCCGTCAGTCTCTGCTCCACTTCCAACTGTCTCAGTCAGCAGCATCACCAACCTCAGTGTATTTATGTAAACACAGTACAATATCAGATCATATTACTTCATGGGTGTGTAAAATGGCTGGGCCATCCATTTGGCAGCAGTAGTCTCCTTACCATCTTTGGCTGTGTCAGCAATCCCTTCTCTGCCCAGCCCTGGAGCTGTGGGAGCTCTGCCTGACGCCACTGTGTCTCTGTCGACCCCTATGGAGCGGAGCACAGGGAGGGAGGGACGCACAGCCCACCGTCAACATCATACACTCACTTTACAAGGTTAGGGTTGCAGTGGGATTTGGGGAGTGAAAAGGGGGTTTGGGGTGATGGAGAAAATGGCGGCTCACTGGAAAAATACAGTTACACTTTTACAGTCAAACTAAAACAGAAAGGTGGCTCAGGATTCTTGTTTTTGGTTGGTATGACTGGTGGAGATGAGTGATTTGTCATTGAGGAGAAATACATTGGGGTGATGATTAAGATTGGGAAAACTGTATAATTCAATTTCTTGAAATATTGCTTCATGCTGAAAATTAAATTGCTAAGATAGAAAGATATTATTTCTTCAGTTGTTTCAGTCATTTGCATGGATTGAATAAAACTGTGTGCGTGTGTGTGTGTACAAGCCAGCAGATTGGTGTGGTGACTGCAATGACCTTGGCAGAGTTTATAATGAGGGTTTCCCTCTTGCTCTCTGTGGGTAAACAAGCCTGTGGTTGAAGAGACAGAAATGCCACAAATGAGCAGGAAGTCTGTTCACTAGCTCTCCAGAGCAGGAGGCTTAAATGCCTGCAGCTATCTACGGATGCTACGAGCAGCCAATTTAGCAGGAGAGGAGGAAGAGAGGAGGGCTGACCTCTGCCTTCATTTACTCCTTCAGAGAGATGAAGGGAGGGAGTGAGGGATCAGATGGGAGGAGGAGGAGGAGGAGGAGGAAGAAGTAAAGGCAAGAGCTGAGTAATGGGGAAGACACTTCCAATACTTCAAAGAAAGGGAGAGACAGAGGTGGGGGAGGAGAGAGAGATAGTCTGTACATGTTCTGTTGTCAATGTGTCTTGTAAACTTAGGCAGGAATGCATAATGGAGGTCTAAATGAGAGTGAACTGTCAGCTTGAAAGGTAAAAAGAAGATACAGAAGGGCAGAGAGGTCAGGGTAGAGAAGAGGACAAGGAATATGGTTTCTACTCTCTGACAGGTAATGGTGAATATTGAGATATTTTGGGGGGGATTATAATAGAAATATCAAGTTGAGCCACCTTTGTTTTAGTCCGGTGAGGGCCAAAGGGTTACTGATGAATAATGGTTGTGTAAAATATGAAAAAATACTTTCTATTTTGTAAATCTAACTGGGAGAAATTGGTTAGAAGCATTACGTATTTATGTTCATTTTCAAGCTTTAAGTGTGATATGCAGCCCAGTCGCCAGAATAAAATGTTTGCATTTTACGTTTCTACAAACCACAGATGCATTCAAATTTGTGCATGTCATATCAGCATTTATCCAACATATCACTTACATAGGGACGTTTCTCAGCTATTCTTGTGGCAACAAAATGGGATATTTTGATGAGACATCGTGACAATTTGGCGAAAGAACCAAAACATTATCTTCTTCTAGGGCTGGGTATCGTTAAAAAAAAAAATACGGATACCTTGACTTCAATACGGGTTCCCGAACGAAACTTTTTATGATACCAATTTTATGAAATCTGTTTTAAACAAAAGATTACATTACCTACACACGTGGTGAGGCCCAGTGTTTTTCCTGCATGCCTCGAGACAGCCAATCACCAGCACTATTAGATCTTGGCACAACAAGCATACTGCATGCTTATTGGCTCACTGACCTTGATGAGATTGGCTCTTTTGGAATTGAATTTTGGTATCGAATGACAAGATACTCAATAGTATCAAGGCAATTCGGTCTGTGGCCAAAGTTCGATACCCAGCCCTATCTTTTCCTCACCTTAACCAAGTAGTTTTGTGCTTAAACCTAACCAGGTCATGAGCACAGGTTAGGTGCAAACTTAACCTGTAAAGTTGCAACTTAAAGAAAATGTTTCAGCATATCCATGGTTTGCTGAAATGTACTGTGCATGACAACATTTATTCTGGCAATTGGGCTGTCTTAGGTCAACTTCATGCAGGTGTGCCGGAGTCAGGGAGGTGTATTTATAACCATTTAAAAGGACCAAGAGTTGACAGTGCCAGGGATAGCTACACCCCTGGGGGGAACTACAGTTTGCAGCCACCAAATACATTAAAGTGGACTAACATTCATCTCATCAAGAGTTCAGAGGACAATATAGCTACAAGGACAATATAAACTACCCTGCAAAAAGAAAATGTTAGGCAGAGGTGAAACATCAGAAGCATTTTTCACCCATTCTGCAAAGCCGTCATTTTACACACTATGTCGGTGCGGAGGGGAATGGTGTGTCGCAGCAAGCAGACAGTGCAGTGTTATCGTAGCATGTACAAATGTGGTGATAAAAATGTGAGAAGCAGCAAGCAAATGCATATGAGTCTCCATTTCAACATCGAACGTATAGTGGATAAGAGCATAATGTCGGCAAAAGGAATATTACATTTCTCAGATGTGCGTTTAAGTCTCCGCATCCCATTTTCAAAACACTGCTCAGAGCTCAAGATTCAATGCTCAACCATTCGATAAAACAAACACAGTCTCAGGCGTAACACACACACACACACACACACACGGCACACACGCACAATTTCATCCTTCTTCATATTCTCACTGTCCTTGCGTTTATCACATGAACACACACACGTGCGTCCTCTGATAAAATCTCAAATAACGCTGGAATAAGGGTGCAATGCAATTACATCGGCTCACCATTGAGATGAAAAACCGCTCATGGATACATTTTCAATTATTCAGGGAATACATTTCAGTCAGTGCTCAGATGCTGGGAAAACTTATTATATAATCAATACACTCTATAACGCCATTAATATTTGATGCCACAAAAGTGCTTCCTGTCTCCTTGGGCTCCTGGCCAATGGTGTCTGGGTACTGCAGTCAAATAGGACGAGCCTTATCCGCCTGCAGCGAGGAAGGGGAGTAAACATTTGTTTTCCTCTAACAGTCAAAAAAACCAAAGGGACACGCAAGTTTCTTTGAGATTTACTGCATATGAATGAAGTCTTTCTCCCAGATAATCTGTCTTTCTCCACAGCACTATTTCACTTGGGCTATAAACTAAAATTAAGATGACTAAAGAGTTTCTTCCTTTACTGTCCTTTTCACCTTCGTCACTCTTCTGCTGCTTTTACACCATAAAACCGCCACTTTATATCGCTGGCCTGGCGCAGGCTTCCCTCCCCCTTCTCTTCCAGAGCTTAGACAATCAATTTACCCTGACTTGGCCAGGATAGATGGAGGCTGTAGAGACTGCAGAGTAGACAGTATGCTGCAGGATCTCTCCACTGATAGACACACTCCCTGGCAGCTACAAAATGGAGCCAGCATGCGACCATCTGACTTGTTAGACTTCGCCTCACCATCTTGCTTCCGATATTATTTGTGATTTCCTTATGCCTTGCGCATCTCAATTTTTTATTTTATTTTAGAAAATGAATCGGCTTGGTAAAATGATCACTTTATTTTCATCTATTGTCAGATAAATGTGTCCCATTCAAGTTAACATAACCTGATACCGCCAAACTTCCACTAAAACTCTTCCTCAGTCCCCCAAAGTGAAACTGGATTTGAATTAGTGATACTGATTTGGAGTTCCTATCAAACTGACTGAGACACAAAGAGATTAATACGACTTTACTATCTCAGCTCCTCGGTCAGTCAAGTTCCCTGTAATGCTCTCTGCGCTATTGATTTTTATTTTTCTCTCCTCTCCCTTTCTTCCTGGCCTTCTCTCTCTCTCGCCATCTCTCCACCTCCACCAGCATCTGCCAAGCTCTGAAACGTCCTGCAGGTCAGACGGATGCTGTGCCGGATCAATCAGGGAAAAGTAATCTGGGACGCCTCATCCAGGCAAGCACACACACACGCGTGCGCGCAGACACATCACGGATACTCACCGACACACACACCCCTCCTCTGTTGCACTCTGGCCTGCCTGCCTCCACTCTCATCGATCTGCATCTACTTTACCAAATGGATTCTTCTCTTCTTCTATCCTCCTCCACCCCTTTTCTCTCTGTGTGACGCAGAATAATAAATGTTCCAGACCACGCGCAAGACGTGTACGTAAGCAATTTTTCATTTAACTTTGGCTCGACTTTTCCCCCCCTTTCTTCTTTCTCTTTTGTGATGTTTCAGTCTTTCAGTGAGATCGATGCAGCTTTCCCACACACTCCCTCACAGCCCCTGGGTAATCGGCACATACTTGTGTAAGGTCAGAGTTCAGGAGATGACAGGATACGACCTATTGCTGAGGGGATTGTCAGACACGATCTGTATAATATTCTCAAGATTTATATTTCACACAATTACAGGATGAGTCTCGGCAAAGATTACTTTTTTATAAATGTTAAATATCTGTTCAGGTTCACTTGTTTCTGGAGGCTAAACATTCTGGCACAACAAAGGTTTTGCCAGCTTTTGCATTTAAATGTTCATAACTGAAGTGATATAACTTCTACATTTACTTGGCAATTATTATGACTTAGTATTGTTTCTTTCTAAAAACCTCTCTCGAAAAGCTATTTCATGCAGCATTGTGGGCAGTCAAAAGACAGAACATCATTCAAGGACAATGACTGAGGACCTGCAGTGCTCCATACATATGTAGTTACTCTCTCTCTCTCTCTCTCTCTCTCTCACACACACACACACACACACACACACACACACACACACACACACACACACACACACACACACAGTCTCCTTTGCTGAGCCAAACTGTAGGCGGAACCGGAGCCATTTGTCCACTGGCTGAATCCCAACTCTGCACCAACGCATGCAGAAAATTGGTGAGCATCTTGACTCTGGAGATGACACTTCAATTTGTGCAGCTCCAGTGACTGGTGCTCTGCAGTTCCTCCCTTGTGGGGGTGTGAGATCAGCTGGACACCTGCCTAGCTGTTTGGCTGAAGCCTGGAGCACGGGGACAGGGCCTTGGAATTGAAGGCCTGGCCTTGCCTGTCAGCCCAAGTCCCTGTCCCTCAGCTCTCGCCCTAGCCTGGCCTCTCAGGTCCTCATCACAGCTCCCCTAGTTTCACTACTGTGCCAGGGACAGTCCCTCGCTTTATGCCCCCTGACCCCTATTTCTCTATCCAATCCTCAGCTGCAAGTCAGTGCAGCGCCTCATCCCAACAGTAGTCTTCCCTTGAACAGCATCAAATCCCCATCAACAGCTTGCCAGACTTTGTTCCAGTTCTTGCTGCAGCAGCCAGCATCTCTGCTCCCAGCTCAGTCAAATCAGCAAGATGTCTCTGCTGTGCATCGCTGTCTGTCCTGCTGTAATCCCTGGGTGTGACGGATGGGAGTGATCGCTGTCGAGGCCCTCAGCTACAGTAGGACATTTTTCGTGGATTAAAGGGGCTAAATCATCGTCTCATCCTCTACATGGGATTCTATCCTTAATTAAATGTCATTAATGTGGTTAGAGGTTTTAGTGGAGATGATATCTCTCTAACATGTAGAGCCTATTAAGTAAGTATTAACAGTAAGCACAAAAGACACATTGTGAATAAGAGAAAAGGGTTCAAAACAAAGCAGAAGAGTGTACAGTAAGTCTACATCACGCCTGTCATTTAACATGACATAAAAGGTTGATCGTCCCCAGTAGGGCTGGTCTTTTTTTTTGTATTTGTCTTCCTTTTTTAAGAACACAAAAATCACATTTGCCATGACTATGTTAAGATCTAACCTGGTTACCTTTACTCCCTATGATTGTTTTCTGAATAAACGTAAGTGACACTGAGTCTACAGTCCCGCGATGACAAAAACATGCACTCCTCTGGATTGCATTTCAGGGAGTAGCCTGTGTCTCGGTGCATTTCCGAGTTGAGCTGAAGTTGCTTTTAGCCGGGCTGGGACAGAGGAGGATAGAGGACGCATAAAACAGACAGTGAGGCAGGCAGAGCAGGCAGGCTGATCCATCTGAGTCAGCACCATGTGTCATGAGCGAGGACACCACCTCCACAAGTAGCTGGCAGGTGAACGCGGCCATGCACCTGTGCAGGCAGCCAGCCATTTTAGTGAAGCTGTCTCCTATCTTTAGCAAAATACACTAAAATACACCAGTGTGTACATAAACAAACACATGCAAACATGCAGAAATGCACACATTAACTCGACTACCCAACTATACAGCGGTACTGTGGCCACCTGCACATATCAGGTCAGGAATAAGCAAGTCAGCAGTAACAACTGTTTATTTCTTGTTTGCTCAAGCCTCAAGTCATGCTTGTTGTATGTATAAAAAAGCCTGGAGGAACAAGATAACAGGCTAAAGCAACTCTCCCAAAAGGGGTCTCTAAGAATACTGTCCACGAGCAACAGAATAAGAAACTTGTAAACTCCTCTGACTGAACTAAATTTTCTGTATAATTCACAGTAGGAGTTCTAATTAAAACTGGTTTGAGGCTGGAAGTGGTAATATTGGCTTTATTGAACAGGTATTTAAAACGCTATAAACAGCCTGGAGGTATACGATAAGAGCAAAACCTACAGCACAGCACTTACACTGAGCGCAAGGCAGAGAGAAGAAGAAGCAGAGGCAGAGCTCTTCCTAATCTAATCACTGTTTCCCCCATCAGCTGCATCTCAGACACAGCCTGCTTCTGAGTGTGTGTGTGTTTGTGTGCGAGTGTGTTGTGTGTCTGCCTTGCAGCAAAGCCATAGAGCTAAATCACATAGACACCAACCAACCGTTGTACTCGAGAATTCATTCCACAGCCTTAGGTACTGAGTGAGGGTGTGGCTGAGTGTATGTCAGTGTGTGTTTGTGTGTGTGTATGCGCGTGCCTAGCTAATCTGGTTATTGATTTAGCTCTGAACCGGAGCTCATATAATCAAATAGCTGCAAGGGAAAAGGACAGCCGTCCGTCATCTGTCTTAATGAGTAAACAGTTTGACGGAGGTAATGAATAACTCAGAACTACATGTGGATGTAGAGGAGGTAACTACGGCCACTGATAGGCTGACAAGCTAAAACGTTTATATTTATCCTCTGGTGAATCTCTTCCGGCAACCTTCTTCCTATTCTGAGTGACATCATGAAATATCAAATCTTTGGTCCTTGGTGTAGTTACACGCCTGGTTTCTTTTGAATATTTAGCTTAACTCTGCACTTGTAAACATTCCCTTTTTGAATATGCAGTCATTGCAAAAGCCAAACCAATTCGGTCGCTCTCTAAAAGTTGCTTTGCACAAGTCATTACACAATCAATTTGGACTTTGACTTGAGAATTTATAGTGAGCGCATCTTCCGTGAAAATTCTGTGACTCGATGTGAGAGTGGTGCGATTTAGAAATGGCTTCTACTGCAGCAGGAAGAGCGCAGAGTGAGACACAAAAGCCTAAATGTATACCAGCACAGCAAACAGACGAGGCCCGCGGCACACCAGCTAAACCATTAGGTGTGGCGTGCATTCAAACGAGCAGATTAATCCCCCCTACTGCTGTACAGTGCGGAGTAATTGAAAATGCCCACATGAGACTATCTTTGCTCCTATACGGCGCGCATTTGCCAGGGAGGCAACATATAGAAGGCGTCGGCTTATTGCCATAGAAAATTCTGTTACGGCGTTTTAGTCTGACAGCATGTGCTGGAGAGCCATGGAACCGTGAGATAGCATGCATTCATCTCTCTACTGTTCCCATTTTTTGACTTTTTCTCTCTCTGCCTCCCAATATCAACTTGACAGGTGCGGTTCGTGCCTGCTGCTGACATTTATCAGTCTTGATAAGCATCAGATATCACGTTCCCTCCATTTCCATCTCGTTATGCTGCATAGCAAGGATGGCATTCCAGTCGATTGGAAGGGAATGCGCAGGGAATCTATATTCCTGTTGGGACAAACAGCGTCATTATCAGAATTACCATCGCTGTGGACTGATAACTGCCAGTGGGTTTAGCTGGTTGGCCATCTCTGGTTTCACGTGTGCTACGCCAAAAAGGCAAACCAAACCGCTGACACAAGAGAGAATAGTCAGGTATTATCTACCTCCTTGCCTGCATTTTCTCAAATGAATTCATGAGGAGATAGCTTTTCCTTTTAGAGGCAGTCTGTCAGCCACAGCATTATCTTTATGCCCTGATCATTATGAGTCACTGACCAGAACTGACTTGCAGATGGACCTTCTATATCCCCTCTCCAGCCTGCCATGGGATTTTCCTGTGTCTTGGCAAATCGCATAGAGCAAGATCAGCCTTTTTTCTCCCTTTGTTGGTGTTGCTATTGATGAGATAAGGCAGACTCGAGGCTGTCGTGTGGGATGCTGTGTTTGTAGGCCCTAATGTGTCTATTACCAACCACAATGGTGCCATTTTGTAGCATGTTCAGTTGCATGTTCAATCTATAATTCATCCGGCTACAGAAAAATATAAATGTTTAATATGTCAGAGGCGGCGAGGCCTGTCGAAAGCGTGACCTTGAAATGTCCTTTAAACATCACACAGCAACAGAACTGGGGCCAGTTAAGCTGCCAAAGCCAAACAACATGCAACGTGCACACACACACACACACACACACACACACACACACACACACACACACACACACACACACACGGAGTCTGTCTGCCTGCTGATGCTTTCCACTGCTTTCTGTTCCCTTTTTTCCTGGGATGCAAAATGCAGATGAGACAAGTCAGCCGCTTGTGCACAGTCTCAGGAGGAACTGCCACTCAAATCCAAACATCTGTATGAATACCAAAACACACAGGGTACAGTGGAGGATGAGAGAAAGAGAGGGAGGAAGGAAGAGAGAGAGAGAGAGAGAGAGAGAGAGAGAGAGAGAGAGAGAGGCTTGAGAAAGAATGAGCAGTAAAGTAGCTAAGAAAGCCAGTGTTCCTCTCTCCTTCTGTATCTTTGACTGAACAAAGAGCTATATACACATGAATACCTCTTTCCTCCCACTGTATTTTCCATCGGGATATTTATTCTGAAAAGCAGCGATGCACAACAAGGGCTCGGTCCTGTGTTTGCTAGTGGGCTGAGGCGCTAACACTCCCCAGCTGATTATGTGTCTGTCTGTAGCAGTTTGAGCTGCTGCCAAAGGAATTAGGTCTAGTATTTGTGAATGCTGCTCCCCTCACAGCAGAATGCCTTGCCATGCCTCTCAGATTTCTAGCTTTTTAAAATGAGAGGGGGGGGAAAAAAAACATTTTAAATAAATGAAGGAAATCGCTGTGGAAGCCTATTAAATTTTCAACGTGACCGTTTTGTGAGTCTTCATGTGTGTTTAGGCTTCACACAAAAGGAATATTTAAAAACCAAAGCGTGCTAATTGGGACAGAGATTGTTACAGCAGCTTCTTATTCAAACAGGCTTTTGGCTCATTAACTGCTTCCATCCAGCTTTTGTTTAAAGAAAAGTGGAAAAGACATTTACAGACAATATAATATTTTGCTATATCTGTACAGACACTATACCACCAAAATACTGACGGACGTCATAATGTACAAAATGTGCCAAAGCAATGGCAAAACCTCTTAACAAAAGTTTCAAGACAAAAATTAATGTCTTTACTTTGTGATAGCTGCTGTACTTTTAACCACCAGTCGACCAAATCTTATTTAATTGTAGATGGAGTTTATCATGTTAGTATTCGTCATGAGAATGTAACTGCTTATCGATGGTGGACCTGACACCCTTAAAGTGCCCGACAGCAAGAAGGTCCCTGGTCCCGGACCTGGCTGGGGCAGGGCCCTTCTGTGCATGTTCTCCCTGTGTCTGCGTGGGTTCTCTAGGGGTACTCCGGCTTCCTCCCACAATCCAAAGACATGCAAAAAGTTAGGTCAATCGGTTACTCTACATTGTCCGTAGGTGTGAATGTGAGCGTGAATTGGTTTTTGGTCCCTATATGTCAGCTCTGTGATGAACTGGCGACTTATCCAGGGTGTATCCCGCCGCTTGCCCAATGTCAGCTGGGATTGGCTCTAGCCCCCCATGACCCTGGAAAGGATAACAGACGAAGGATGGATGGATGTTCACTTAACAGGTAAAGCCTGACTAATATATATTGGTTGGCCGATATTATCAGTATCAGTGTATATGTTGTTGGATATCTGCTGATATGAAAACTTTCTTTTTAGAGATTATAATGCAAAAAAAAAAAGCTGGGGACAATTTATAATTCTAAAATTCCCTTTGAAGTTTACTGTTTCAGTGCCCAGATGTCATTTTTGACAACAAGTTTATTTTTAAACTATAAAATATCGTGCCTCCATTACACATCTTAGTCACAGGTGTGATTCCTAAGTATTTGCTTAGCATATTTGAGGGATCACTGCCAAAAATGTTTGTGTAGAAATGCAAGTCCAGTGTGATATATTGATATTGGAATTTTTCACTCTCTAATATCGGTATCTGCATCAGCCCCAAAGATTGAGTTTGGCTTACACTGTTAGTTACAGCTAGAGATGTTACCAGATGACACCATTTTTACCTTCCTGTTACCGATTCCAATACCTGGACTTTGGGTATAGGTTGATACTGAGTACCGATCCGATACCAGTGTGTGTTAAAAAAAAAAAAAGATTTTGTATGGCCTGGCTCAGGTAAAACCTTGCAGAGAATGATCACCATACAACAATCTTTAAGTATTTTGACAGTCAGTCATGACCAAAAAAGAACAAATACAGAAATCTAGGAATAAATTACAATTCCTTTAACAACTGTTGAAGTGCAGCCACTTTTTAAATATAACAGTTTAAAACAGTACTGCAACAGCAACTTAAATAAATCCAGGAAGTCTTTCACGTGCTGCGTCTTCAAAATCTTTTATTAGGTTGTTGAAATTGCCACCCCGCGGAATTACGGCCTTGCATACTGAACATGTCGCCTTTTTACTGGTGGGGTTATCCAGAGTAAAGCTGACATGCTGCTAGCTCCGTCTGACTCACGTGAAATCAATTTCTTCTTCGCCGCTCTAAAAACAGTAGTTGCCTTCCTCTGTTGGCTTTTAGAGCAGCAAAGAAGAACTGATTTCAGGTGTGTAATGTTAAGCAGAGCTAACAGAGCTGATTGGAAAGTAGCAGGGGCCCATTTCTAAATTACCTGGTGTCAGATCGGTGCATAGACTCACATCATCAGAATCGGAACAACTCTAGTTCTTAATAACTAGCATTTTGATAATGAATTAATCGGTTTGAGTACATTTTTAGGTAAAAAACCCCCCAAAATTCTGTGACTTCAGCTTCTTAAATGTGAGTATTTTCTAGCTCCTGGATGAAAGCAAACTGAATATCTTTGGGCTTTGAACAAAACAAGTGGTTTGACGTCATATTGGGCTTTGGGAAACACTGACCAACACCATTTTCTGATATTTTATAGTCCATACAACTAAACAATTCATTGAGAAAATATTCAACAGATTAATGCACAATGAAAATAATCATCAGTGGCTAACATCTCATGATAACCTCTGTCTGAAGAACCCCACTCTAAGCCTCGTTACAATCGGGGATCAAAGTTAACAGTAAATATGTAATTACGGCTAACTGACTGGTGTCTCAGCTCTGACGATCCTTTTATACACGCCTAACTGGGCCTAGCCATGAACAGCTAAGGAGTTGACAGGCATGGCATGACATGTGCACACACACACTAGTCATTTACTGAATGTGTACACACATGCTTATTAATTAACAACCACATACATGAACTATACTGTGAAGACATTAACACAAACACATAATATGACCATTTGACATTAAACCACCAATCATGACTACACACAGATTGATAGGACTTCTACTGGCCTCTTTTCCCTCTTCATGAAAGTCTACATAAGATATTCTTATGATAAATGCTGGGAAACAATGCTATTACGGTCACAAAGAGTAAGTCAAACCCACAACATGTACGTACTACTTAACTCCACCAAAATGCACGTACATATTCTGCTCAGTAATACAATTACAAACTATCTAATTAGCCACATGCCATTTTGAAACCTCTCTCTACAAGCAAACAAGCACTCTGGGCCCAGGAGAACAGCTTAAAGGAGGTGAAAACAGGATGCTCAGATATTGTTATTCTGTGATGAATATCTCAACAGAGCGCTGGTCTGGGTGGGCTGCCTTAGTCTGTTAGCTGTTGTTTTATCACAGGAGGTCTCAAATGGTCGAGGTATGATCTGGATTTTAGAGCAGTTTATTTTGCAGCAGCTAAATGTGATAAAAACAAGAAAGTTATCGTTTTATTTTTCAATTTTTATTTGTTGATATTAACAAATGTCTGTGTACTCAGTCTCAAGTTAAACCCAGATTCTTTTATCATGCAAACTGAGAATAGTTTTATATTTCTACCAGCACCATACAAAACAATTCAAGGTTTGTTCCGCTACATATAATGTATGACGTGACATACCCATCTACAGTAAACCTGAGAGAGCTGATGTTTGAGCATAGGGACGCAGGGAAGGAGATTAAGAGGTAATTGTCCCTACGTCTGAACCACTTCTCCTTCTCTCTCACTGTCTGTTTGCTTGGTGTTTAATCAGGCTCTAGTTAACCATGTCACTCTGCATCTGGACACACGTCAGTCGCGTCGCTAATACGCACAAACACGCACTGCACCGATAGCACAGACATACAAAACAACTGATGAAGTATTACAGTCCTGCTACTTTTACATCCATCATCCATCACTTTCATACTTGATGTCTACGAATCACCTTAATTGTTGCTCAGACCTACTATCAAGCCATGACTACGTGTCTGAGCACCCATCCTAATCGTATGTTCCTCTGATCTTCACTTACATTAAAATCACTGAGCACACACTCGGTCGGTGCACTGTAGCTAATAAATTCTTCACACACCCCACCCTATTAGCATTGATGTGTAACCTTGGAGCTCATGGTGTTCTGCCTGAGGGTAATAGAGCCAGTGTGTGTTTGTGGGTGTGCGTGTGTGAGTGAGTGTGTGCGTGTGTGCGTCAAACGATGGCCTGTCTCTCGCCCAGGTACCCCACTGGTTCCCATCAGGAGGCTTCATGGTGCACACTCATATCTAATATCTCCAATACTGATGAACATTCGACTTTTTCACTCCCTCTGTCACTCCTCCCTTTCATGTCTTCTACCCACTGTACATTATAATACTAACCCTATCTGTATATACTATATAAACGACACACACTCTTTCTCTGCGTTCACGCTCGTCCTCTCATATCCTCAGTCGTGTGTTCCTGCTATGCCCCTCCATCTATGCACGTACACTAACTGGGCTTCTAGCCGTGAGTGTCCAGGGAGACAGCATACGAGCCAGCGTCACCAAACAGGGGAGACGCCTTCGTTTCAATTTGCATTTTGATTGCGTCCAATGGAAAGAAGCCAGCACGCAAACAATCAAACATTTACTCGCCGACAGATGAATAATGCTTCCACTGTTCTTCATGCAAATGCAAAAGTGAGTCAGTCCACTTTGTGGATGGTAAGAGAACCATTTTGAAAAACAGATGGACGCGTCGAGAATGCAAAATAATGGTATTGACTCTGTAGTCAGAATGGTGACGCAGTAGCGGCAATGAAATAAAACTCTGTCGTACATGACAGGTGAAAGCGACAGAAAGAAAATATATGGCTGCTAGTTTTGTGAGTCAACCTCTCACTCTGTCGCTTAGATGTGATGGATGAATGGATAAATGTATGCAAAGTTAAAGTGAGTGTCAGGCAAGCTGGGCAAAGCAGATGACTTTGATAACTTATCATAATATATCTCATACACGCACCCATTCACAGCCAAACAGATTAATTAAGAACACACAGGCGTATTCACTCACACTCGCATGAACAATGGGTATAAACTTAGAGAAGGCACAGCATGACAATGAATTGTAATCCGGGCATGCGTGTAACTCCAACACACCTACTCCATCTTTCTCCAGCGCTGGCACAACACATGGACAGCACAAACTCGCACTGTGTACACAAGCAGCATGACGGATAACATGTCTACTCATATAATTAACAAAGGACTACTTTGCATAAATGAATATAAAATCAACAAAGGTCCAGTTTCCCGACCATCTTACATTCAGCATCAACAATGTGCATTCCACCTCTGCTGCAGTACTATACGCAGGTAAATATTTCAGAGTGGTGCAAAGGCAGCAAAAGGGGGGGACACCTACAGCCCTGACTTCAACATAAAATGGGTGCTGTTCCCCCGATTTAACCCTTCCCTCCCTCCGTTCCTCTCCCCAGTCCTTCCTTACCTCTATTAGCATGATATCTGGCTCCGTCCCTCCATCTGCCTCCATGCGTTTTTCATCCTGCCCACAAACCTTCCCAGTCCAGCCCCCTGCTGTATCTGCCTTTGCTGTATGAAGGAACTTCACATTCTGCACAACAAATAGTTCAATAGTATCACTGCATTGCCTGTGCGTAAAGAGTCATACATTACTGACTGCGGGTGGTAGTAAATCTACAACTACAACCTGCTCGAGCCTTTGTAGGCAGCATAAAATGAAACGATGGTTAACAATGTACAGTGGAGTATAGTGGCAGGCTGCCTGTAGCCTTCTTCCTTACCATCTTAAACCCATTCCACTCCATTTGGGAGACGCCGGCCGATGTCTCACGCTCTCTCTCTCCTCACACAACAGCTACAGCAGTACCTTAGCAAAGGAAAATCCCCTACTCTCTCTTACTCTCTTCCTTTCTCAGTCTCCTCTGGCACTGTCTCTTTATTTTTCTCACTCTGCCTCTCTTCCTGTTTCTGCCTGAGTCTTAGCGGCGAGCAGAGAGCAGCATACTAGAGGCGTACGGAGCAAGCATCGCCTTCTTCCACAGATGCTGAGAGGAGAATGGGGAGCCTGGATGAGAGAGTGCTGGGCTGCAGCAAGCCTCCGTCCCCTCCCACCTCCCTCCCTCCCCTCCCCTCCCATCCTCCCCACCGCCCAGTCTCCTGCTCAGCTGGAAGGTCAGAGCCCGCCCACTGCCCCCTCCCCACCTCACTCTCCGAGGCTGTGATTGGCTTCTTGGCTTGCCCGTCAGCCCTCAGCCTCACCTCCCCCTCCCTCGGTGTTAACACCTTCGCTCTCTGGCTGGCTCTGAGCCCTCATCGGCACACGCCAGCCTCAGCCTGGTTTGGCAGAGAAAAGGCTCTCTGAATCCCAGCAAAGCAATCAATCGCTGCTGAGGTCTGTGCTTGAGTGAGCCGGGCAGAGCAGCGCGGAGCAGAGCTCTAGGAGAGTGATTGCAGCCTCAGGCACTATGGTAATAGGATGCCTGCGCAGCAATGTGTATATAAATTAGCTATTACTGGGTGCATGTTAAAATCCCCTGTACATTTACATGACTGTGTATACAGACCATCTTATTCTCACTTACACACAGACACTCTTTAACACACACACTGTACAGGACTGACTTTGTCTGAAAGGTATTGCGATGTTTCAGGGACTGAAATTCAGATAATGATTTTGTATTATTATTTCCTCTCTAACACTACATCTTTTCAAAATAAAATACAAATATAAGCTGGTTTGGTTGCACACACCTGTCCACAGAGGTGCAGCCAACATAGTTAACTCTTTGTGAGCAATTCTAACTTTAAAAAAAAAAAGGCAACGTGTTACGCAGATAGCGACTGTCAATATGAATACTGTGAGCAAAACAAAATCACCAGCCTGCGGCGCTACCTGTCTACCTGCTGCGGCACGCACTATATGGTTAAATTCAAATAAAGTCCGGCTGGTTGCAGAATGGAGGCACAACACAAACTAGACAAACCCCGCGCCCTTTAATATCTTACTCACCATGACCATTCTCGTGTCAGGCTTGCTGCTGCTTGCTGCTGTTACGGACGGTGTGTGTGTGACGGTAGTGTCGGCGGGCCGGTGAAGTGAGGAGAGTCGGGGATGGAGTAGCGGCAGCGTGCCGGAGAGGATGAATGAACCGCGGTGTAGTGAGTCTCACGGAGCCAAAAACTACACAGAGCGAGCCCGTGGGTGTCCCGTGTAAGAGAGAGAGGGAGAGAGCGGGGAAAACACTCTCCGTCACACCCGGGAAAAAAACAAACTCGGCGAGCAAAGACAATCCACTCAAAGGAGAAGATTCATAGAAAACACCCTTCTACCTTTCCCCCCCAATAACGCCTTTTATGGAGTGTCCAGTCACCCCGCGCGTCGTCTCTCATTGGCTGGGGAGGTGCCGAGGGGCGGGGCCGCTGGAGGATGCGAGTGGAGGAGGCAGGCTGCTGAGGTCCACGACTCGAGGAGGGAAGCATCATGCTTGTGAGGTGACTTTATGTCCGTGACTGCTCATGGTTGTCTCTCACCTGCCTGTTAACGATTCTGCGAAGCGTCGGCGCGCGCGTCGCTTCATATACGCGCCTTCTTTTGTCATCGAGCTCGTGAAAGCAGGTTATCTGCATTGTTGCTGCAGTGTTTGAGTGCACACTTGCTGCTGTCAAGCCATGTGTGGACCTCTCTCACACAGCGGCAACACAAAATGCTCATTATGAAGCAGCCTTTAGAGGATTTTGTTAACTGTATGCCCCTTAAGTAACAGGGGTAAAGAAGAGTAATAACAGACTATCAAATTAATAAAATGCTACTATATTAAGTACGATATGCTAATCATCACCCCAGTTTTACAATGATAATAAAAAAAAAGCAAATTCTGCCTTCCTAACAGCAAACCTGCCTCCGGTAGATTTTGTCCAGCTGGCCCCTGTCTCTGGCAGACAAGAAGAGGGAGCTCTTGCTTTCTTTAACACAGTTACCTGGCAGGAAGGAGTATTTGGCTGTACCTTCACAGCTATAAATGTACACACACACACACACACACACACACACACACACACACATTCAGAATGCACGTACTGAAGCGTATGCTGGCCCACACCATACCCAGTCAGCACACATCAGCTATGTGCACACACAAAATATACACATATGAACACGCTGTCTCACACATTCAAGCACCTCATGCTGAAGATATATACAGGGAGCCTTTTTAATAAATGCTCTTACACTGCTAATAGCTCCATGTTGCCAAGAGATCAAAACATCACCAGCCTCCCATCACATGACCGTACCATTTCCTTTTTGTTCAACGCAGCAGTAAAAGGCTGTCAGCAAGACAGCCCTTATTCACATGCTGGTTTGTTTCAACTAGCTTTCAGCTGAACGAGCTCTGGCAGAGCTAATGTGACTACTGTACCTCCATTAAGCTCAAAGGGATTTCTTTGCTCCAACCACTTCAGGACATATCACTATATAGGATCAAACATTGTTTAAAGTGGCGAGTCTGGGTCTGCTAGGGGCAAAAACTCCATTCTAACCAGCGTTCATCAACATTATGTTACAAGTATTGTGACACTCCTGAAAAATGCACAAAATGTAAAAAAAAAAAAATCTTTCCAGTGTTCGCATTATTAGACTTTCTGAATATAAATAACATTAACAGCAAAACTAATTCAAACCTAAACTAACAACTAAACAACTTCAACAGTGTCACATTGTAAATAACCCATATTATAAGGCCAGTGATCATGAACACATAAAGCAGGGATTTTGAGGCAGCAGTGGTGCACAGTATTGTGCCTTTATGGGAGGTTCAAAGGGATTTATAGTTGTCATTGCAAAATGTACCAATATGAGTGGCCATTAGGGGCTTTTTTCACATTTTTTTTTCTTTGAGGGGGCCCAAACATTTGAATGGTTTGCCTCTCCAGATGGTGTGCCTCTGGTTTAGATGGTACATTGGCAAGTAACTATAATGTCTGACGAAAAGGGTTTAGAGAATATTAGTAATAACGTTAAGGATGATAGATCTGATAGTTCTGGTTAACGTTACACTTTTGGATTGCATGTTTTAATTAAAATACAGTCATGGTTAGTTACATGATCTGTAGATGCACAAATCTGACAAGTAGCCTTGAGCTTAAAGAATTAGCTGATTGAGTAGTTGATCGACAGAAATGTAATCTTATTATTTTGATTACTGATTAATTGTTTAGGTCAACCATTACACAAAAAAGCCAATCATAATCAGCTTCCAGCATCATGGATTGCTGGTCAGCCAAAGCAATTTAACAATGTCACCTTGGGCTCTGAAAGAATTCCGATGTGGACAATTGTTTGACATTTTGAATACTAAATGATAAATCAAATAATAATAATCTAAAAGATAGATGATCGATTGTGAAATCAAATGCTACATGCAGCCCTACAGGCAAGTTAGACTTTGTGAAATATTCATGCTACATTTTGTCACCGCAGAACAGCTGAGCACAGCAGCAATCTGACATTCAGGTCTCCAGCTAGGGCTGGGCGATATGCCCTTAAAATAATATCACAATATTTATTGGCTGTATCGCGATACACAATATATACATCGACAGTCTGAAAACACTTCATTAATGAAAGGATGGGGCGACAAAATCAAACATCACAATATTTTTGGCCAAATAGTTCAACAACATTGATGACTATTGGCATTGTCACAAAATACTAACATAATGTGATTTCTGATAAATAATCATCAGTAATGTGGATATAATGACTACGTGGGAAAAAGCAATCATTCGAACGAGTAGAACAGTCTGGTACGTTCAGAAAATGACATCACGTACTCCACTGCAGCCTTTAAAACCAGGAAGAGACGACACTAATGCCATATCAAGATATAACAATCTCCAAAATCATAGAGGATATATAATCTTATATCACGATAACGATATATATCGTATATGATACCCAGTTCCATTTCCAGCAAACCAGTCATTCACACTCTACCCTTCCATGTACTGTATATTTAAACAAATGTGAATTGTGAATTTCAGCCAGACACTCAAGTAGGTACACAAATGAGCTCCCAAATGAACAAAGAAAAAATACTTTTAAGAAGACAAAGTGATCGAAATGATGAGGCCAGCTGTGGCAGACAAAAAGGAAGCAGTGAACTAAAGCTACCGTCTCTCCACTCCATCCCTGACCTCTCCACCTGTCTCGTTGGCTACAGCTAGCTAGCTAGCCTAGCGGAACCATGTGCCTGACATACTAATGAGAATCCTCAACACACCTTCAATTAAGCCCGAGCAGTACATGTGCTCTCTCTCACACACACACATACAGCACATACACACACAGGAAAAGATGGGCTGAACACGCTGGCTATTGTTTCAGATAGAATAGAATATGCTGGCCCTCACAGTCTGCAGATTTGTACCGATCGTACTGTATATAACACAACAGAGGGAGAGTAATGGAGAATGAAACACAAAGAAAATTGATTAAAATAGAAGTGCATCGTCTATTTTCCTCCATGTGCCTCCGCATCTTAAAGAGCTCAAAGAGCAGAAAGAGGCAAAATTTGCAGCTGAATAGTCGAGGCCACAAACCCACAGATTCCTGTCCATCTTTTATCCTCCTGCTCTGACCTTTGGATTTAATAAAGGCTTTGAGAAACAACCATTCTCCACCTCACTGCCTCTAATATTTTCCTTTCAACCATGTTTCTATTGTTGCATTTTAATTCCCTACTGTAAAGAATGGAAAGTCAGATCCAATGACTGTGACTGGCTGTTTTTTTTTGTCTTTGTGTGCAGTTAACTTTTAACTGTTGTTACATAGAGGCAGTAAAATAAAATGCGGGGTGGAAATAGAGAGTGATCATAAAGGACAGTGTTTTGAGGTTGTTTTCTCACTCTGTATTATGATCCAAATAACCTTTTCTCTAAATGAGAATATGATTTGAAAGTGAAAACAGTCTCTTGCAGTTTACATGCTCGGCATGTCATTTCACTAAATTGCTCTACAGGACCATGGTTTATATGAAGCAATGAAAGTGACTGCTACCACTCAGTAAATTAGCTATAAACACAATCTGCTCTTTGCAGTGCGTTGTGTTATGGAGCGTGTGTGTCTGTGCGTGTGGTTGTGATTTACAGACAAATTCCAAAGACGGAACCATGTTGCTGCCATGTCCTAGTTAAGGGTACACACTGTGCATTATAATATTGTGTACGGACAGATGGAGGGAGTGGTTGAGATATTCTATCAAGGGCATCCATGCTGAGATACTTTACAGTCTGGATTTTACAGATATTGCTACGCAGCTTATTATCTTGTGGATTTTGCCCTTCCCCACTTAGAGTTTATGTCTGTCTGTGAAGAAAATGCAATACAGCGCTGAGTAAATGTAAAGATGTCAAAGAAGTAATTACGGTAATGACTTAAAAAAAAGAGCAATCTTTCTTAATGACTTAAAAAGTTTGTCAGACTTGTGCATAGTGTTGATTGGATGCATTATTTGGCCTTTTAGATGATGACTGATGCTAAATAGTTTTTGAGGAGCTAAATGATATTTCTTCCCTTTGGTAAAGTTTTGAAAGTTAAAAAGCTTTTGTGGCTTTAACCCAGGAGGGCCGGCCACACTGCCAGCAATGTGGAACCCCATCTCACTGATTGGCTCTGGCTCAAATCCATAAACACACACACACTTGTGCGCAGGCAATACGGACAAAAACACGTCACATTTTGGTTTGTGAAGTGCGTCGCATCCTGACACTGTGACTGCCACGGACCCCTGAAGTGCATGTGCTTCAGCCTGCTAATTCAAAAAGCAGAGAGCTGGCTAATTGTCATGAACTGGTGCTGCCCTCAATGCAGCCCTGCTTCTCCACCCTAAACCCCTCCTAGTCACTGACCTTAATGGATTAACTGCGGCTTGGTGTTTTCCCTCTTACTCTCTCCTACTCACTCTCTTACACAAGCTCACGATGCTAGATCTCCGCCACGCCCTGAAGGATGAAAAATGTCTGGTTTTGCTTGATTCTCCCGGTTGGAGTGACTGAATATACCAGTGACACAGTGCTGCTGTACATACACAACAAACTCTGGCAGCAGCCAACATGTAGTATTCTGATAACAAGTGTGAAAGAGCAGGCAAAGAATAGCGTGCGCGGTATAGCAGGTTTGAATATGCAGCATGCAGACGGTGATAATTGTGGGCACTCTCGGTTTGAGTCTTGTGAACTGTCAGACGCAGTGTTTCAGCACCTGTCTTATGTTTCCCTCTGCATAATAAGACTTCTATTTAAAGGAGGAGAAGTGAAGATGCCAGCAGAGGTGTTACCTCGAAGTGCGGGAAGAAAATACCTTGATTATGAACAAGCGAAGGGAAAACTTGTGTTTTTCAGCAAAACTGATCTTTGTTATTGCTAGTCAGGCTCAAAACAAATTAATGCAACCAAGGACACAAGACAGCAAACACAACAACACTGTAGTTTACGATGAGAACAGCTTGTCAGGCCTGCTTGATTTCAATTCAAAATATCACAGCAGTCTACGCCGTAAAACAGTCTAATACATTTAATAGTCCAGAACACACTCCTCAGTATGCTGCAGCTTACTTAGGCTCTTTTTGATTTGCCCTTGAAGGATAGATTTAGTTGCTGTATTGAAGTTCTGGCAGTACTAGCATCTTGCTGTGCTACTCAGACTGATGATCGCCTCTTTCTTGGCAGGTGTCCACCCTCTGCCGGTAACAATCAACAAATGAGAATCGCAGCCTTCAACTTGCTTGTCTCCCTGCCCAGCGACAAACTCAGCAGCGCTCAGACACCAGACAGCTATTAACACAATGCGGCTGTATCCGGACAACGACAGGGCAGTTTGGATTCAGTTGACTTTTGTTGTTTGTTCTCAGTGTTAATACCAGGGGCTCTATTTTCATAAATCAATGGCGCAGGCGGCGTGGATACCGATTTTTTTTTTGGTCATTTCATGGTCAGAGGCACACAGTGCACCTCCATTGCTGTGGTGCGTTCAATCAAATCACCTCTGTTCTTTGTCTTCAGAAAACGGGGAGCTCTGTGCCGCGCTGCTCCGACAATTTAGTAATTGAGGGGAGCAGTTGGGAGCAGTTCTGCCACAAAAGCTGCTCAAAAAAAGGAAGCTGATGTCCTTTAGCGAGAGGAGCAGAATCACCACAACAGCTCCTTATTTAAAGCAAATGATGTTAAATTATCTTGGGAGGACAGTCAAGTTCACAGCCAGTCAGTGAAATAATAAATGACTGCAGATGAGAAGAAAGTCTGCGTACACGGGGAAGAAAATCTTGATTCAGCAGGTCAAAGACTTGCCAACAGAGAGCCGTAAAATTCCTTTAGAGAGCAGAAATGATTGCCTACAAATGTAGCTGCGACTATTAATCGATTAATTGCTTAGCTGCTAACTATTCAATCAGTCGCCAACCAACTATTTTTATAATTGATTAGTCAGTTTGATTGTGAATATTTTCTGCTCCTCTATGACAGTAATCTGAATATCTTTGAGTTGGGGGACAAAACAAGACATTTAAGGATGTCTTCCAGGGCTTTGAGAAACACTGATTGACATTTTACAGAACAAACAACCTGTCCATTAATCGAGAAAAAAAAGCAACAATGAAAGTAACCGTTAGTTCCAGCATATCTCTCACATTTTAGCTTTGAATCATATCCAGACCCTGAAAATATGTCCTTTTAGTCCGTAGTAAAATCTGCCTCTGCACTGTCGGCATTATTATAGTTAAAGATGCCAATTATCAAATCCTAAATTTAGTCAACAAAATCTAATAATTTGCTCATTATTTCAAAGCCGTGGACATTCATTCACATATTTTTGAGACATCCTGCTAACAAACTAACTAAAAGGGGTGAAATCATGTTGACATCAGAGTGATAATGCAACATTACCGAGTAATTACAGCCCAGTGCTTTGAGTTCAGTGTTCAGAGTTAGTATTAGAAAATCTCTCTTGGAAAAACTAACAACTAAATCCAACTTGACCCTGCCAGTCTAAAAAACTGAAAGTGGATTCTCTAAATGGCACGTTACTTAAATACAAACTGTATTAAATAGACACATTTTGGTCAAATTTAACTAATCTAGTTAAAGCTTTCCTCCTACATCCTCTTCCCTCCGTGTCACTGGGCATGATACACAGTCAGCTTAACCCCTGCCTGTGTCACTCTCCCTGGTAGAGACTCCTCAGATCAGAAATGAATTCTTTATGCTGATCCCGGAACAAGGCTGTGCTGCATTTGTCACAGCCACTTTCTTCCACTTTAACTCAAAGCTGTTTGGTATGGCTGGAGCTTTGCACACTGCAGAGATGTGACAGGGGACTGTTGGAAAGCTCAGGCTGTATGCTCTGTCTATATCTGAGGAATAGGGAGTGAACTGCTGCGTTCACTGTGCAATGTATACACACAGCTCTTTTGTAGATTTAATTCAAAATGATACTTAGATTACCGCATTTTTGTCGATTCACGCTGTGAAATTAAAAAATGCGAGGTGTTAACTAGGACATATTTGCTTATTTCGCTCCTTTCTGTTGATCAAACATTGATGATTTTCTTTATTTTAATAGAAGAGATAATGATGGGTCTTTCAGGCTACAGCCTAACACAAATGAGAGGTTTGTGGAGGTGCCCAGAGAGGCTTAGCTATGCGTTGGCTGTTGAGTCTGGCATGTGTTCTGGCACTGTGCGCGTATTCTCAACAGGACTCTGGTGGATTAGTGTCCATTTGGACAACAGAGTGGTCCGCAGCTTGGGGTGACATTCAACTTCAGCAGGCCAGCAGCTCACACACTGATCATGAAGTTTAGCCTTGCTGTTTATTGTCACTGATGTATGGTAAATGTCATCTAATTGTTATGTTTGGAGAGTCACGAAGATGATGGGCGTGATGAGCAGGACGGGAAAAGATGTTTTATTTTTCCGTCCTCGAGGATCAGTGTGTGTGTGTGTGTGTGTGAAATGAAGCGGTGGCCGTGCTGCAGTGTGGTGGGTCAGTGGATCACGGGGTATAGCGGTGGGCTTTGGGGCGGCGGGGACGGCAGCCCTTTTTTTGCGTTTGATCCCGGTCGGGGTACATCCATGCTCACAGGGCGACTGCTGTGGTCCATCTGGTGGAGGTTTTAATCACACACCCCCCAGCACTCACTCACACACACACACGCAAACACTATACTCACACAAAGCACAAAGGGCTTCCCACTTGAGATTCTTTCGACTGCTACTCCCTTTCAGACCTTATTATTTCCATTATTTATTTCAGTCGTGTCTACAGTCATGTATCTCCCTGCAGAAATGTTTTCTTCCTTTGCAGAATCTCCGACTCAGACCTCAGGTGGAAAAAATGTGAGTCTCTGAAACACCACCTGCCATCTTTAATGACGTTTAAAGCCTCATCAAAAACCCCACACACTATCAGATCTCCATAAACGGCTGCTCCGCTATAGCTTTTGATGAGGAATAACCTTTTGGAAATGAAACGCATCCAGAGTGTTTCACAGGGCTGGCCTACGGTACAGTGGACCAAAAACATGCCCGAGCTGCACAAATCCAGCTCTCCAAATGTCACTTCATGCTTAACCGCCCTTTCTCATGCTTGAGGAAAAGCGAGTGGGCAATGCACAACAAGAAAAACTCCACCAGGCTTCAGTTTAAATGCCTACATGCTTAGAGACATGTTTCAATTATTTTGAAACATTAAGCTGATTGAGAAGAAGAAATCCTTAGCAAACATCTCTAGAAATAATTTTCCACTTTGAAAATAACAACACAAACAAAGAGGTTAATGACATTATTCCTCCCACAGAAGTTGTATAAATTAGCTCACTTTACGGTCTCTAATGTACAGCTCAAGATAGACCTGCTGTTAGGATTCATTTATTATTAAAGGGAGTAAAGGGTTAGCAGATAATGATGATGCTGTTGTTGCATACCCCCATGTAGAGGAACCATTTACCGTTAGCCTCCCCTTGGACGAAAATAACTGTCGTATTTTCATCAATTTCCAATATCTTATCTTGATTTAGCTCGTCCTTCATCAACAGCCTCCTTACTTAAGATAATCAATTAAAAAAAATCTATCACACATTTCAAAGCGACTTTTTTCTACACAGACAGTATACACAGGCCTCCCGGGTAATAGCTACTGTAACTTGAATGGTCACTCCTCCCCGGCACTAATGCACAGGTCAGCCGTACATCATTTATTCATGGTGACAGCAGATACTTTGCCTCATCCTCGGCAATTAGCGAATCAATAAAAAGGCATCGGCTTTGAAACTATCAATTCTGAGAGGACCAAAAAAAAAGTGTTGTTCATCAACATGCCAGGATCCTCGCCGCAGACAATCACTCAAGTATCGGCGAGCGTTTGTCAGCTCAGCATCAACAGGCGCTGAGCTGTCAACGACAAAGCACATTTCCTCACATCGCTGCTCTTAAAATGACCGGAGTCCTCACCTACAAAATGGGTGACTGTTCTGTGTAATATCTCAAATTGGGGGTCTAATCTATAAATGTCATTTTTTGAAAGGAGACAGTTTACTGTTCTTTTCGTCAGAAGATGTGTGTGTGTCTTTTGTGAAGGAGATGACTGAGCTGAAGCTATCTGAGCAAGATTATCAGACAGGTCGGTAAAGGCCTCGCACTGGCTAATACCTCTTTTATCAGAGTTTATACGGCTGACATATCTACAGTACGATTCAATATCACTGTCAGTTTTATAATTAATTCACTAAATCTGCATGATCCAACGCACACCTCGGGCTGCTGTTTAAAGCATGGAACGTTATGTCAACCTAATATGACATTAGATTTAACCCAAAACTTTTCTGTTGCTCCATCCTAAATATGTGTTCGCAACTAAAAAAAAAAAGGATTACGAGGAACTCACCAAATCTGAAAACACAATAGTACTTTCTCTCCAGCCCTGTCTGTTTCATTATTCTCTCTTTATTTATCCTCTTAAGCTGAATGAAATAACGGCAACTGGATGTGAAAACATTGTCCGAGAGAGGCAACAAATTTGTCTCTGAAATTAAATGGCTTCCTCCATCAAGCAAAAAGAGCAGCCCTGGGATTTTTTTCCTTTTTTGAATTAAAGAATAAAAATGAACAGCAGGAAGTGAGATTATTTTGTTTATTCAACCTATTGAACTGCACAAATGTAGCCACTGACTTGAGGTAAATCCCCAGAAGAATTCACAGGCCCACCACTGATATATAATCCACTGCTACATAAACTGTGATAATTGTGTGTGCATGCATGCTTTTGCATTATGGCTGACGCTAACACGATTGTGTTTTCCTATTTTTTCCATTTTTATTACCTCAAGGTCCTTGTTTGTATTTTTTAGCACATAATTATAGTTCTCTTTCCATGTGAATTAAAAGAAACCTGCGTTTGTTTTTTTTCTTACCAGATTATAATTGAAAACATCCAGCTGTTTTATTGCTGCATTTATCAGAAAACGTAAATAGCTTAGATTCAGTTATGTTAATCCGTGTATTAAAAGAGCTGTCGATCAGTGTGGGAATAATAGCAGGTTCAAATCTTCTGCTGTGGTTCTTGGTGGCGGGGGCGACCCTTTTGTTTACGTTTGGATTATGGGTTGTGCTCTTCGCCCACCTCTGTAATAATTACGCAGTGTTTGTGTTTGTTAAAGTGACACGATCATTTTGTTACTAGACACGTTCAACAGCGCACCGACGGCTCAGAAACCCTGGGTCCCTGCCACTGCTGTTCTCTTGGTGAAATTACAGGTCATTACTTCCAGGCCAAAGTATCTGAACGCAGAAAGGTGACCTTTGCTTGGGCGTGGGCGCTCGTGTTGCTGCAGGGGCTTTTTCTGTTGTTAGACTATTGTTTATGGATCACATCCACATCTCCAGCCTTTTTTCTGCGTCTATGAAATGTAGGTAATGATCAAGAACATGGCGATTTAAGATGAAAAACACACTAAAAGGTACCCTGCGGACACGCTAAATTGCCGGGTTAGGTGTGAACAAAAAACACAAACAAAAAAAAAAAGTCTGACAGAGAGAAAGAGACAGAAAGGCAGTGAGAAGAAAGAGAGAGAGTTCACTTAGCCTTACAGTGTGTGAGTGTGTGTGTGTGTGCATGTATGTGCATGAGCCTGCAGACACCTGCTCCATTCTGCAGTGATGGCTCCCAGCGGGACACAGGCTCAGCTGCTGATCTCTAGGCCCTCCCTGCAGCACTGGTAGCCAGCACACACACACACACACACACACATACACTAGCTCTTCCAACGAATCTGAACCCTTCAGAACACCCTCGCAGTGTCTCTCAGCTTCTCTGTGTTCCCCGTAACTGACACACCACATGTGCTCATATCAAGAGCAAACATGACATGTCGTACACACACACACACACACACACACACACAGACACACACACACACACACACACACAATGTTGCATGTAAATTCGATGACACGATGCGGCCATAACTCGCTCCTCTCTGATATTATGCTATAGGGAGGACATGGCTGACTAGCACGTCTTTTTTTTCTACTACCCTATAGCTAAAAAAGCTTTACTGAACGAAACGCTACATCAAACCTCCATGTTATGTGCTGCTGTAATCGCAGTTAAAAGGAGAAGGATCAAATAGTATAAAGGATATATTTTGGCTGTTTCTTGTTTGCACATTTTTATCTTTTTATCACTTAATGCTGCATGTTAGTAAAATAAAAAAATCATTTTTGTCAGTCCTGCATTAATCAACCACATTGTACCTGAGGCATGATTGTATTTGTTGACGCACACATCTCCATCTCTCTGTTTCTCTCACTATGAGCGTCTTTTTTCCCTCTGTGGCGTCGTTCGGCAGGGTTGTCGAGCATAAATGAACTAATTTCCAGGATATAGAGAACGCTGCAATCAAGGAAAGGGGAAGTGCAGCAAGCGGCAGATGGAAGGAGCTAATCATTGTTATGAAATAGAGATGACCTCTAACTATCTCCTGGCTGCTGATGTACCGTGGCTACACACATGTTTCCCAGCCTCTGTGCCACGTAAACCCCCCTCGCTCCTTCATCCTCCTCTGCCTGTTTGTTGTTGTGGCGATGATGAACCTCTTCAGGCGGGGTCTGAAATGCAACCCTCGTTTTTTTTTTTTTTTAATGTTGAAACAGAAAAGATTGGAGTTGTCAAACAAAGCCTAGTGTCACATAGAGAACGGCAGCTGCCTGCAGTGGGTAATCAGTGGAGCTTTCTACAAATTAACAGCATTCAGCTCTGAAGCACGGCGCACTGCAGGTTTTTAGATGTGGGCTTTTGAAAATTAGATCTCAGTGACTGAAATACAGAATCATTTGCAATTCAGTTTTTGCTCACATGTTTGTTTGTTTTTTGTTTTTTTTCAGAATTGATTTGCTTTGTTAAAAGTGACATGACTTAGATCGCCTGGTCATCCGAATGCTGTAAAGTAATACTGTGAATGCCCATTTTAAACAGAGGAATATCAGTCTAAATTTCGTTAATCGCATGCTGAATCTCTCCTTCCTGTGTCTGGGTTCTGATGGGCTCAGGATTTAATTCTTTGAATGCTCTTTTAAACACACTGCCTCACAGCTTTGAAGATTCTTGACTGCACGCACACAAACAGACACACAGAGGCAAGGCATGTAGCACAAACACACACACACACACACTTATGCCCTTAACAAACTGAACACACACTGTTGCCAGAGAAGTGATGGTAAACTTTGCTGCAGGTGTATACTGTGAAAACCATTTAGCTATTTATTCTTAATATTTCTAAAACAATGGTGCATTAAATGAAAGTACACTGTAGTGTCTTATTTTGAAAGGTAATGGTTTAACACAGAGCGATTAATAGATAAACTGTTTTTCTAAAACAATACATTTTCTTCATTATCTTCATACGGGGCCGGTATAGAATTATATTTCCGTCTGATATCAGCGTACATGAAAAATGCGATGCTGCTTTTTAAGCTTTACACACCAAAGCCACCAGAATCTTCCAGCACATTTATCTAATGTATGCAAATGATCTTGCTGTGCTTAATGAAGGCACCATTAATCACTATAACGATGGTCTTTTTCAACCAGGGTAATCATGCACACGCACACATATACACACATTTTCAAACGCATACACACGCTCACTCGCCCACACACACACACACACACACACACACAAAGAAATATGCCTCATCACCAGCAACACATTAATGACAAATGCGCAAAAATCACAAAATTCAACCACTACCAAACCATTTGACCAGAAATGTAACTATGTATGACAAGGACCTCATAGTCACTCAGTTATTACTATCAATGTTTTTGAATTTATTTGGTTCCCGTCCTTTTTTTGGTCATCTTGCTGGTTAAGTAATTACCCCAAATTCTGTTATTCCATCTAATAAGGTGCTGAAAAGATGCATCAAAATATGTTAACACGTCAATCATATTTCTATAATAAATTCAGCTAATTAGTTCCACTAGTTTCAACAAATAATTTATGGTCCAGCAGCTTTATGCAAACAGCAGATAACACTTGTGAGTCTAAACGGGCAGTGGAAAACACAGCAATTTTTATGTGCCGCTTTATAATAACAACAAAACACTGGACAGGCGTCTTTGAACTCGTGTAAGAATTCAAAGCAAAAAAAAAAAACACTGAAAAACATTTTTGAAGCCCAACTCCTAACGGACGTATTTCACCGCTTATCCTCGCCCGTGCATTTGCATACAGTTGACGGAAACCCCTGGGTACAGTCAGCAGCATGACAGTGGGTTATGAAGGCTTCCGGGAGGCTCTGGGGTGTGGATCTGAGCCAGTTTGAAGGGGAGCCGAACCAATGAAGAGCCCACAGCGGATTAGACACCCACAGCTTCATGTCGCTTTAATGCGGCGAGTCAGGGATTTTCTTACAACGCTTTTGCCTAAACGCTCAGGGTTTTCTCATGCCCCTTTTTCTCTCTCATTCACTTCCCCTTGAAGTAATCTTTTCTATGTAAATGGCAGAGTAATGTTGTCTCCGGTGCAAAACAACCCATCTATCTACAGCATGCCTGCTTCCTCTGTTAATGTGACTTGTCAGATGTTTATTGGAATTGAATTGGATTGATAGTTACGATCAAATGTCATTGGAAATCTGTCATCTTAAATAACTGCACAGTACATCTCCTTAGGCTGTTGAGAAAATAATCCTTCTTTTGCAGGGATTTTATATGAAGTTCAAAACGGTAGAACAATAGGTGTGCTGCTGCTAATTCCTATTTATTAATTCACTACGAAAGTTAATTCATCAAGGCACAAATACAAACATTAAACGCTAATACTGCAGACGCTGACAGAATTCACAAAATGCAACAAACAAAATATATTACCCACACAAACACACGCTCACACATGCATGCACACACAAACACCTCAAATTCCCTTGATAACAGTCTGACTGGCAGAGGCTAAAGACAGAGTAGGCGTCCGTAATTGAACAAACATAACAATGTAAATATTTACTAATACTATCCATTGGGGATACAGGCAGAATCCCACAATTGATTTGCTCTCTTTCTGCCCTTTTGCTCTTTTCCTCACACACACTCTCACACACAGATTCACAAGTACTACCAATCTCTTCTTTTTTCCCCCCTGTTTCTTTTCTTGCCATTATGCCTGCCTGTGTTCATTAAAGAGATGGAGATATATTGGTCTGTCTATCCTCTTACCAGGGGTGACCTGTAGCCCATCTGGGCTGGCGATGACGGGAGATCCCTGGGAAATAGCGGCGAGCGCGTCTCGGGGACGGAGCCCACGCCACTGGCTGCTAGTCCCGAGAGCTGCCCGTACCTCGCCATCATCTTGAGATGCTGCTCACAGAACACACACACTCACGCACAGGCACAGGGGGAGAGGGGAGGAGAGAGAGAGAGAGAGAGAGGAAAAAAGAGAGAGAGAGAGAGAGAGAGAGAGAGGGAAGCGGGTGTGAGAGAAGGGAAGGAGAACAGATAACAGCAGGTAGGAAGGACGGTGAGAATGGTAAAGGACAGAAGAGGGAGTGGGGGTGAGGAGGGGGGTGGGAGGGAGGGGGGAACACATGAAGAAAGAGGAGGTAGAGGGGGATTACAGAACACTTTGCTCTCACACAAATGCATGTGTGAACACACACACACACATACAGGCATACACACACTCACACTTACAGATGTACTGTACGTGCACATGAAGGCACACATACAATTTTAGCCCCAGGTGGGCAATTTCACAAGCAAGCCTGTGTTGGATGGGTTTGATAGCTACCTTGGTGTTACAATAGGGGGATATAAAGTCTAGGCACTAGCTCTCCATTTAATATTACAAACCAGGGTGAATGTGAGAAGCGTAGCAGTCCCTTTTTCTCCATACAGACTATCATACCCAGGAAATATAATAGCTGCTGTTATTAATCAACCCCTCTGTCTTCTGGCTATGAGCACACAGAAGTGCACAGACACGCACATGCACGGACATACAGGAACACACATGACAGAATGGTTGGCAGCAGACAAACACAGGTGAGGTGTGGAGGAAAGAAGCAAATCCAAATCTCTTTACCTCATTGCTCAACAAAGCGGCGTTGAGTGTTCGGCTTATTTCGAACATGTTCAGATATCGGTGCTTTTTTGTCGCTCTGTCCGTTTTATTTTCAGATTCTCTTCAGTTCTTTGCTCCCCCTTTCTTTCTCGTGGTTATGGTTGGGAGTCAGTCCCCGGAAAAAACACAAAAAAAGAAAGAAAGAAAAAATTAAATCAATTGGAAAAAAGAGGGGGGATAAAAAAGAAAAAATCCTCTTTAATTTTCAGATTTTTGGAGTTGTGATTTTTCGGCGCTCTGTTTTGTCTTGCTGATGCACCTCTGCTGGCTGTGGCTGTAGTGGTGGCGTTTGTGCCCAGGGTCTCCGCACACGTCTAAGGAGTCAATATGCTGTTTTTTTTTTTTTTTTTAAATCTCCCCAGAGTCAGCACATTAAAACAGGCAGTCAGGCAGTCGGTGGGTCGGGCTGGCGGGCTGGCTGGCTCCCTTATCTGTCCCCCGCACACTGGCTCACACAATACGCTCCGATCCTCACACTGCTCGCTAGCAGATTAGCCTGTCCCACAACATAGCACTTAGTTTAAACTCCCCTCCCTTTTGCTCTCTCTCTCTCTCTCTGTATCACTCCCTCTGGCTCTCTCCTTTGCTCTCCCTCCCTCTCTCGCTCTATCTCTCTCACTCCATCTCTCTCCGCATCACTCTCTCTCTCTCTCTCTTTCTCTCTCTCTCTCCCCCCATTGCTCACGCATTGATGCAGCTACAGTTCGCTGTGCTACCACAAGGTGGGAAGACTGTTCTAGCAACAGCGACACCATCGCCGCCACATCCCTTCCTCTCCGTGCCACTCCTATCTTTTACATTTTCTTCCCTTCTCCTCTTTTCATGTGAAGCATGGTGAAGCACTCGTAGTAGCTCTCACTCTCTGTCCACATCAAACAGGGATAAATGGATCGGTTAGAGGTGCGAGGGCTAATATTGTTCGGTCCTGTTATCTAATTAAGGCTCCTACAAAAACAGGTTGTGGATTCAAGTGAGGAAAAGGACTATCACAGACTTTTTTGGAAGGAAATAATTCAGCACTTCCTTGGAGGTGTTTTTGTGACGGGTACACATAACGTAATGGAATTAAATAAAAGCTGTACACTCTCAAGAGACCTCAAGGGAGTGGAAATGAATGGTACCTCTCAGTAATAGGCAGCGAGGGAAAGAGTGAGGGCTGGGCTGATGTGAGCATCAAGGTCAGGTGGTTGTCCTTTTCCTCAGCAGGGTGTGGCACAGAGATGACGAAGCAGCCAGTCACAGGCATGGCAGGAGATCCCAACTACGGAACAAATAAACAAGGGGGGAAAAAAAGATTAGGGAGACTTGTGCCAAGGATATGATTCACTACATTCTTGGTTTCAGTCGATAACACCTGAGAGATTTCAGAGTATGACTCACAGTGTACTGTAGCTGCCTCTAGAGTATGTCATAAAGGCAAATTGTTTGTGAAATGTTAGCCTTAGGGTTCGGAGAAAATAACGGAAAAGAAAACATTCTATAAAAATGATGCAGACAGAGTGATCGGTATCAGTGTCATCTACACTAATGCTAATCTTAGTGGAGTCTTATTTGGCGTGGCAAAGGATTTATTCTCAGTGCTTTGAATGTGCTTTTTGCTGTCTTGGATCAGAGTGGGGAGAGCGGCCAGTTAATAGCAGCCTATTGACACTGGACCATCTGTTTAGGTGGACGCTGTCCAGCGTAGCTGAGAGGGAGGGAGAAAGAGGGAAAGAGAGACAGAGGAAGTGACAGATAAAGAGAGAGACGAGGGTGACGATCAACGGATGATAAAGGGGTAACGGCAAGGTACGAAGCAGAGGAAGTGTTAGCAGACTGTTAATTTTAACGGTTTATGTAAAACAGCTAAACAAAAAAATATGTAGAGACACTCACACTTGGATGAGGCTGGTAACATATTGGTTGCATGTTTTAAATTATCACATTTTCTCTTTACATTTTCATCATCAGCTGGATTTTATGAAAGTATCATCAATGAAATCTCTGTGTTATGGCACTGTTGTACTGTCTTGGCTTCAATTCGTTTTTTTTTTTTCCTTCAGAAGAGGGCTGCTAGCCACATCCCTGTTCTGTAAAGCCCGCGGTCTCTGGGGACGGCTGGTCCGGCAGAGCCCGCGGGGGGAGCTGTCAGTTGAATCATCCAGAGTGAGGGCTGATTCCTCAGTCAGCTGCCTCTCAAGCCTTCCTCTCTGACCAAGCCTCACTCCCCTGAGCCCCCTGATTGCTGTCACCATAGTGATTCTCTGTGTACTGCCGGCTGGTCTCTGCAACCCCCCCTTCCCCTCCAAACCCCCACCCTGCCTCTCACAACCACCCGTCGCCAACTCGCTGCCACTTGTGTTTTGATTTTTGCATGACTTCCTCCTTCATTGATGATGGACTATATGTGTTGAAGTCCTTAGCTGGCCAGAGTAAAAAGGGTTTCCCTGTACCTGCTGAAGTACAGACACAAAAACACAGATTCACTCCCTCAGCGCCACACACAAAAACACACATTAAGCTTCAGGCTGGAAACATAAACATGTCTTTTTTTCCCCTTCTTTCAGTTATGGTACTGAGCTACAAGCGCTGACTTGTTTGATCATTTTACAGTTTAGAAGATGAAGTATCGTTCAGAGAGAGTGCAAAGCTTGGCTTTAAAAATACCTTTGCTGCACAAAAGCTACTGTTTCCCCAAGGGGGGCTCTTCTATGTTCTGCATGGGATTGTGAAGGTGCGCTGTCCTCCAGTCACTCGCCACTCACGCTTAAAATAGCCACAAACTCTTAATGTTACTGTAGATTGTGTATGAAACAATGACAGGGATGTCTACATGTGAAGCACATTCATATGTTCAGAAATCATGAGAGGTCAAAAATGTTTTGATAAGCACGTAAAAATACACTCTCCTGAGAGATAATTAAAATTTAAGAGACCACGGTGTGGACTTTTCTTCTCTTTCATGTTTTTCTGTTTTCCAGTGATGGATGTGTTCATTAAATCATTGCTGCACTTTGCGAACATCATGACAAGAAACATACCACATTCATGTAGAGTGGAACTTCGAGGGGGTTATTGTTGAAAGTGTTACTATTTTTTCTCCTTCTTCAGACATGTTTTAAAGGAGGACACACCAATATATAGAATATGAAGCTTGAAAGGAAAAGGAAAGCCATCGAGAAAAAAGACATCATGCGGCTCAGTGCTTTGCAGTAATGAGCTCCTATACATTTTATCATTAAGGCATAACAGACTCAAATCTGGCATTTCGCCTCATATTCCAATATAGGACACTGCGTAATTTTTAACACAGTGCATGTAATATATTACATCTAATTATCTGTGTTAAGTAGATTTAATTATACGTGTATTTTTTCGAAAATGTCACCTCCTTTAATTCATTGAGATTCAGGGGCCGAAATGAAATATGATATTCATTATTGTGTTTTCATTAGTGTATAATAATCTGAAACTACGAAGTCATGTGTTTTCATTGCCTTAGAATGGAGAGCCAATGTCACATCCCTTCCAGTGGACCACCATGGGACCTTATTTTCCCGCTTGAATTGTGCCATGAATTACACATATAATGTTACTCCATTTAAAAGACTGTGAAAATACGCAATTATAAAGACTACACAGCCAACAGTCGTGTTAGTGACGCCACCTCGATGAATGGTCACCAAACCCTGTAACTTAAACACTGTAGAATTGGTCCTGCATATTAGAAGGTCGCAGAACTGATGAACTACTCTTTCACATGATTGCAGACGTCAATATAGCCAGTTTTATTGTGATTTCTACCTTTCTTCGTACTTTCATTTGTACCGAGATCGTGTCTGTGTTGGTGCTGGTAAAGTATTTTGAGCGAAACAATATAGTTCACTGAGCGGTTTCACAGAAAACTACATGATATTTTACTATCTTTACGACAAACAGCAACTTTATTGACTTAAAAAATCATCCTTTTAATTCACAAACATCTTATGCCTGGTTCATGGCACAATCCAAGCAGGATCAAAATGACTTTGTCTCTAATCCATTGATTACTTTTTTCCGAAATAAGGTCCCATGAGGTCCACCAAAAGGAGCGTGACTTCGGCTCTCTATGAGCATTTTATATGTACAGGGGGAGTGGATCCTCTTCCACCATGTTGCACAGCCATGTTTTTACAGTAGCACATAAAAAACAAAGGCTGGCTCGAGAGACAGCCTTTTGTTTTTCGCATTTACAGCGGCCGCTATAGGGAAGGGTGAGACGAGGGGTGTTCAGCTGATTGCAATCTGCAACCTTACCGCTAGATGTCACTAAATCTTACACACTGGAACCTATCGCACCTTTAATCAGTATCACAGTTTGAGAAATAGACTTTTGTCATGTTATGTATTGTTAGTTGTACCTGTAATAATTCATGTTTCATGAAAAATGTTACTCAATTCTGTCACGAGCCAACAACTGAGTGTGAGTTTCAGCCAGAAGATCAGGTTACAAACACTATCTCGAATTGTGTCAGAGACAAGCCAGGATCTTGCGGTAAATTCAGCTATTCCTGTGCAGTCTCTCTATTTGATAAGAGCTGAGAAACAAGGGAAACATGTAGCGTATCTAATTCATTCTTCTCATGCTCCATAATTCAATTTCAATCTCCCTCTTGAAAATGAATGATTGTACCACCATAGAGCTCTTTAATTGGCATAGTGTTAAAGGAATGACATAGCATGGAGGACAGCTATTCAATTTTCAATTTTAACGAAATATTACACAGCAGCTCTGTATTCTCTTCCTGTCATCTGAGAAATAATCAGCCCGACCTATCTACTCAGCGGCCTGTTGATGCTTGCCATCAAATACAGATCACACACAGAGAGAAAAATCATTGCCCTCTCCCTGGTCTTATTCATTTGGTCCTGTTACACACAGCTTATAACCTGAAAATTAGCAGCAGCCTGTGTGCCTCTTGCTCCAGGAGTTGTGCGGCTGCTCATTTGATGTACTTAATCAGGTGCAGCCTTTGTAATGGGAAAGGAATAGGGCCAGGCTTGATTGGCCTTGATGACATCTATGCTCCAATTGTCTAGAAAACCTCCAGCTTTAATCAATCTGCAGGATAATTCAGAATCCCTGGCTGCTGCCTGCAATGATTGGCTTTTTTCTCTGAAAATACCATTAAAAATGCAGGTATGGCTGCTATAAAGCTGAGGCGTGTACAATAAACTGATTACAGTTTACAGGCAGCGTAATGGGAGTCATTTCTAGTTTAGTGTTGCCTGCAGAATGTCAATGTCAAATGTATGCTAGTTTTTAAACTGGTATACAAGTTTCCCCCTCATTATACTTGATTATAACTAAAATTTCAGTACATTTTTGGAAATGTTTGTGAAATCCGGCTTTCAGGCACATACAAAATCAGAGCAGTAGTTTAAAGTTTTTCTGAGCCACACCGACAGATTGAGGACTTGTGTGCACTCACATCCAAGTGCAGAACTCATCAATATCAACACCTGCTGTTATTCTGGTATTTTAGTGCATATACGTGGCTCAGCTTACCTGTATCCCACTGCACATGTGAACTGCTGCCTCGTACGTGTGCAGCGCTGTACTGATGGAGATGATGACAGCGCCTCTCCCGCTTCCTCCTTCTCCGTTGCCGTGGCAACCCACAGAGAGCGTCGGCTCCTCTGTAACAGAATGGAGAGGAAGATGGAGGAGAGCACTGTTAGAGACGTCGAGACTGGTGTGTAAATACGAGCCTTACCTGGCTCCCCCTTCGTTGCTATACAAGCGAACGAAGCGAACAATGCTCTGCTGTCTGCCGAACAATAGCTGCATGTTTCGGGCTTGCTGCGTGTCTTTGTATTGACGCTAACGTCAGGAATGCTAACCTTCTAGCTAGCAGGTGCAGGGATGTAAACAAGACTCATGTCTGCAGCTTGTTATGTGCTAGCTTCGCTGCTACAGACGTTAGCTGACAATATAACTTACTGTGCGAGGGTAATGTTCTCCACGGAAGGGCTTGGGTAAATTGCTGGCATTGTTAACGTTAACCATGAGAAGTAGTGCAGGTGTTTTGGCTATGGGTATGTGCTAGCTAGCTGTGTTCCTCAGATTAGAGAGGGACAGCTCCTCCAGTGAACAGCTGCTGCTGTGTAGCTAATTAGCTAGCTGTCGTTATCTGAAGTATTTGTTCTTTATCCGTCACTCACCTCAGTTAAAGCCATAGTAATCCGCGAACAAATGCCAACAGCACCGCTGCATTGATGAATACACAACACATTTTTGCACCAGTAATTAATGGACTGATAAATACAACGACTAGTACCAGGCAGCAACTGAGTTTGTGATATTTTCTGTGGTTTGATGTCCATCATGCTTGTAAAACAATTAACGTTCAGGCTGCTGATTGGTTTAGAGATACTAAAACGTTTTTTTTTTCTTGTTTCATTTAGTAATAACAATGATTTGATCGTTAATATGTATATACTCTACTACAGTTACAGTGATTAAGGAGCAGGCACTCTAAAAATGTAAAAACGATCAATAATGCAAATGCATACAAATGTAAACATAGTAAAAGGTGCACTGTGTAGTTTTGGGGAGGAAATTTTAATCCAATGAGAAAAGTCTTCATTCATTGATTTTCACGACTGAAGAAAATCTTTAAAAAAAAAGAAAAGAAAAAAGGCTGTCATCAGAGGACAACAGAATTTTATGCTGTTTTACTGTGAATACCCTTCTAAGAAGCCACTTTTCTAGCTTCAAACATTGTTGGGGACCTTATTTCCCTCTGAGGACAGCTTCTTGATTAAGTAATAAAATATATGTATTTCTGAGTTTGTATTATTACCTTATTAATATCACAAATGCGACTGAGTTTGAACTTTTTTTCCAAAACTATGTAGTGCACCTTTAAACAAATAAAACCTAACAATACAGAGCAATCAGAAACACTCATCTCATTAAAGTAGGTGAAGAAGTTTTTAAATGAAGAGAAATGGTTTGAAACTATAACTATAACTATAAAGAGTAACAAAAAGAAAAATATAAACAAAATAAAAGGCACAGCTTTTACTTGTAGTTATGCAACAGTGAACAAAGCCCCACATTATGAGCAGCACTATGTAGATCGGTGCAAATATAATTTATGCTACAAACAAACACGCACAAAAGATTTTCTTTCAACCTTAATAAGCTTTATTATTTATTTGTGGTATCCCATTTTGTACTGCAGCTCCATTTAACTTTGAAATACTTTGCAACTATTTTGGTGCTGATGTAAGGTCGTGCACGGCAGCATATGTTCTGATTTTGAGATGAACAATCTAGGACGGTGTAATTCTGTCTGAGACTCATTTATAGAATATCTACAGGGCTAATGGCTTGCATCCTTCAAAATTAAGTTAGAAGTATCTTATTCAAGAGATTTTTACACCTTTGAATAAAATGAGACAAATTTTTATTCCATCATATTGCACCTGTTCTCCAGGCAGTGAAACTGGAGGAGAGGATGCCTTGGTGGGGAATGTGAATAAGCTGATGGTGAGCCCACCAGGTTACGCGGGAGCTCTGCGGAAAGGACATCTGGTGTTTGATGCCTGTTTTGAAAGTGGTGAGTATTAAACTTGAAAAGCAACATGTCTGTAAAATGTGGGGAGAACAAGAGTGATCCATAATTATTTGTGCATGTTTGAAAACCTGGAAAATAAACCTGATAATGCAATTATTTGCCAACATTTACTGAACAAACATTGAGTTATTTGATGCAAGAAAGCATTTTATTCTGTTTGTTATACAGCATGTATAATGACATGTGTGAAATACTGTAAATGAACCAATTGTTAATAGACCAACAAACGTTTCCATACCCATGTCCCTTCCAATACAGACAAGGCTGTTACCCTCACTGTTCCTTCAGTCAGACACATAGCTATTTTCACACATTACCCTTCATTCATTTTGATTGTTATACTGCTTTGAAGAATCCGTTTGTTTTATCTCAGAAACTGCACTAAATAAGAATCCTGGCCTATCAGTAGCTGATACAGAAACTCTGACTCACTCTTTTGTTTCAGCAAAACTGGATTATTTTAATGTCACCTACCTCAGCCTGAATTTTCCAATCTAACAGCTCTACTTTGTTTAAAATATTCTGGCTAGAATTCTCATTACAGGTAGATCAAATAAATTTGACCACAACACACCCATTCAAGCCACATTGCGTTGGCTGCCTATTCAAACTAATGCTGACATCAAGGTCCTTTTTTTAAAAGTTTTAAATCTTTGCATCACCAGCTTATTTGTCCAACTTTATCAGTCTGTATGTTCCAGTCCACAATCTCTGTTCATTAGATGTGGCATATTTACTGTATATAATCTGAGAACAACCGAAGAATCACTTGGAATTAGAGTTTTCTCAGGCTACGTATCTTTGACATGCTTTACATGTCCACCTATCAGGACTGTGAACTTAATTAACATTTTTGAATCAAGATTTAACTACTACTACTACTATTCATAATAATAGCTTTATCTAAAGCCTGCCTTATCTTTAATGGCGGAAAACACTAATTACAGGTGAACACGTGAAGCAGGTTTTTACCGAGTCTCCTGCAAAGCGGATAAGACTATCCAACTATTCCAAAATATGTCTACTAAAACAGTAGGCATCTTCAGGATACACCATGTGATTGTCTGAAGCATTGGCTTCGACCAACTGTGAATCTGTGGATCTTAGAGCTCTATCAAGACCATGACATATCTTGGCAACCATATTATCAGGGACAATTTATATTGAAGATTTATAGAGTGCTTGGACCTTAAAATCTTTATTACTGTATGAATGACTACAAGGCAGAGCAGGGACTTGAGAGGAACATCGTCTATCTATAATCTCCCTGTACAATGACCTAATCAAATCCTGATTATGCTATTTTGTGCTTGTTCACATGTATACTTAAAGCCTACACTGTATGTGTACGTTTGTACAGTATCTGCATATTATTATATATAGTGATGGTGTTCATTCAGTCATTGTTATATGAATATATACAGATATACATATGGACATACTGTATGCATTATGCAGTCTACTGTAGTCACATTGAATAGCCACATTGGTTTTTTTTGTTAATATATGGCTGTTTTTATGGTTTCTCTGGAAATTTTCATGGAGACATTTTGTGCATTATCGCTTCAGTAATTACCAACCACTCGACTTTGCCATCTCTTCACTCGAGCACACCGCCAGCGTGGCTAAAAAGAGAAATAGGTGTACATGAAAGGGTGATCAACCTGTTACCTTGTCCATCTCTTTTGTGGGATCTAGGCATACAGTAAGATGAAGTTAATATGCCCCAGTGTCATTTGTTAATGGCCTTTGTTTGCAACTTTTTCTGACAGCCAAATGGCAGGAAAATTAAGTACTTTCTCACCAATGACAAGGTCAGTTGGTTAGACCCAGACGCAGGTGCGTACTCAAACACAGGAGAAGGCAGAGTAAATCAGTGTGTCTCTTTTTGTCTGAATCCCTGTGTGGAGATTAGGTTCAGATGGCACTCGGATTTCGTATTTCGACAGACAAGCCCATTTCTGTGAGATGAGCTTTAACTTCACCCTGTTATTTTCTGATGCCTGGTGTCATTGTCAGATATTCAAAGTAAATTTTTGATATCATGTTGTCTGATCCACTCGATTTTCAAAAAGTTAGTGATCAGCTGATCCCATGCAAGCAAGTTTTCTTACAGTTGTCACATGTCTCAGGCCTATTATTAATTTAATTCACAGGAGGAAAAGTAATCTTGTATGGGCATATATAGGGATAAATAAGGAAACAAGGAACCTTATCCACAGTTTTGTACACCATAGATAAGAGCCATGTGAAGGTGAGTGCATGTACAGTATATCGTAGTGGTACGTTAAGATCTAAACATATTATATTAGAAGCATTGTGCTGAGATATCAGTGTGGTGATTGCCCTTTTTATAAATTTGCCTTTTTTCCCAGATGACATGGCCAGAGGAGCTCAGACATTGATTAATGGGTGCTGAGCTCCCACACTGAGATCAGCTAACATACCAGTGTCTCTGGCTCCGGATGTATCTCCTGAATGATTTATGGAATTGATATTAATCTCTTTCCAGTAAATGCATTACTAAAGTTAGAATGGGGGACAAATTGATGTTTGCCAGCTAATGTCAAATTATTGCCCTTTCGCTGTTTCATTTAAGCATCACAGATTTTCGTCTGCCTTACGTTAAAGTGAGCCTCAATATTAGTTTATCATAGTTCTTTCACAGTATCACAGTGTGTGTATACCTGCTTGACTTGTGATGAGTGTTTATTATCTTAACTATATTAATAGTTTTCTAATTATTGCAAACCTGTTCACTGAAGTTATTCTTTCTTAAAGTGATAGTCCTCCACTCCCACTGTTGCTTTTAAAAATGGCGTTAAAAAGGTGGTGGTTTTCTTCTTCTAATAGTAGAGCGAAAAAGATCTATTTAACAATTTGTAGCAATAACATGTGTTGATCATTTTTCAATTGGCCATATGTGAGCAGATTGTAACGTGACGTAACTTGAAATAAGACCTTCCCCGTCTCTCTCAGTTGCATATACAAGTCTGTGGACAATTTCTTTAATTTGTTTAATGCTGCTGGACTGTGGATTTCATTGGGAAGGACTCAGGTGGGATTTTCTGCAACAATCCAAAAGTTTTGACTTTATCGTTCTCAAGTGCCTCGTCTCAGGGCCTCTCTCCCCTCGGCTAACAGAAATCAACAGTAGCTAACGTTAGTCTAGAAATGGAGTCTGCTAACACAAACTACTAGCTTCAGGAACAACACCGAAGTTCGACAGAGCCCCTTTAAAAAATGCATACAATTCATTGGAAGCACTCCATCTGTACTCTTAGTCAAGGTCATCATGTTAAGTATGATTAAATACACTACTTTTGTAAAGCATACTCAATGATTGTGTTATCCTTTAAGGATATTGGGTAACACTTCACAGCTCATGGATAAAGTGTAATTTAATTTATAATTATTAATGATTCATTAATAAAGTATCTCCCAATCTGTTGTCTAGTGAAAAAAGTCATCATTATCTACTTATTGGTAATTAATTAATCTAAGTATTAATTAATTACTAATTACTTAATCACTAGTTATTCTTTTTATGCTCTCAAAGTTGATTAGTGGTCCCTCATTACCTGATGATTACCTTACCATAATGTACCCTTTTTAAAAATCCTAACGTGAAGTCTGTTCTGTATGAACTCATCAATATCTATTGTATATCTACTCATCAAAGGGTCATTAAATATTAGATTGTTCACCAATCATTCCTCAGTAATTACTCACATATACCGTTTGCGCACCATATTGTAAAGTGTTACCTGTAATTGTAATGAAAATATGTGCAATATGTTTAATTGACATTTGATAACATAAAAAGTTGATTTTATTACTATATAAACAGATATCTGAACAAGCTCACTTGCTTTATGTATGTATATACATAATTAAACGATTTCTGAACATTGGTGTTGTTGATAAACCCTTGAACTGGAAATGCATATTTCCAGGTCCGTCTAACCACGACCATGCCATATTGTTCGTACAGCAGACTGGTGCTCTTATTTACACTTGATAAGACAGCATGCATACTGTACCTGAAGTATCAGTAAGGCTTCTTAAATGAGCTGCTGTTTCTCATGCATTCAGTCTGGTATCTGTGATACCAATGACAGGAAGGAAATTGGAGACTGGCGTGTAACCTCCTGCCACATGTACTGAATGTTAGAGAGGCATGTTTATTTCTCAAAGCTATTGGAATGGTCTTTCATGACAGGCCGTGTCTCTTTTACTCCTCTCATACCAGAGTGAATGGCCGAAACACGGTATTTCAAGCAGACGTTTTAATTTGAAATGTATGCAGTCCTATAACTCAGCGAGGTTTTGTGCGCCCTTTTTTCTTCCTTCGGTCTGCAGCAATCTGCATCCCATGTACGTTTTCATAAAGCACAGATTTTATTTCGTTGTGTTAGTATAGCACAGAATAAAATCTAATTGGTTTATTAAAATAGACATTGGTTATGTAAGCTGTTTGCCAAAGGTATAAAACCTCATTTACATTTAGATGAGGCTTAATTCACTTTGTTGTCAGCCCTATGCTGATCAAGTCAGTGATGGCCTACAGATTTACATACAGTAGGTGTCTCAGCCAACAGGTCCTCTGACATCGAGTTATTCGAAACCATTAAAAGCCTTTTCCTGTTTCTGCTTAAAAATGACATGCAGTCTAATGATGACCCCGAATGTGTTTTGTACAGTATAACTTCAACATTATGACTATTTTCCTAAGACATCATTGCAAACCTTGCTGATGGCTTTAGTTGACTGTGTAAAGAGCAATATGCAAATGTTCATTAAACCCCATATGCAAATAGAGTTTTACTTGTTGAGATCATCTTTTTATGCTACTTAGGACAATGCAAACCCATGGTAGAGAATAGAAGATTTTGTTAATCTGTAAACATTAAGTCTTGGCCTATTGTTGTGTATTGTGTCAAGAGGCAAAGATTCATGAAAGCGATAAGAGAAGCCTAATTGTTTTTTTAGAGTGAAATCCAAATGACATTCTTATCTTGTCTTGTCACATTTATTTCGTCACACACTCCAACTGTTGACATTTCCAGCTAAGTCCCAAATTCTTTTGTGAGTGCATCCTCACAATGTCGCTGACTAAAGTGCCATCTGTCTCTACAAAGGATGACACTGACAGTGCAGGCATATTGTTTTACTGCACCTTTGGACCGTGCACCAGATGCAATTAAGCGCTCATTGATTAGTCAGACTGCTGTCTGCTGACAATGACTTACATGGTCAAAGAAATTCCCCAGGGGTGACAAGTGTTTAATGGGGTCCATTGATAAGCACAACTCATAGACTCATCTGGCTTTACAATCAATTCACTCGATACAGTCCAACTTATATGGCAGACTGAAGGACAGATATGCACAAACCAATATTTCTGTCAGTTAGGGCCCAAACAGTCGAAGCCTTTTGAGACTTTGAGACTTAACTTATTTGTTTTTTCAGCTTCTAACCTGACTTGACTATCTTGTCACAGCTTGTTAAATTGAGAAAATCAGGCATTGATTAAGTATAGGAAAACTGATTGTACAGTATGGCAGTAGGTCGCGGTGAACAATAAATGCACATAAATGCTCTTATCTAACCAATTCTTTTGAACTGCTGCTGAGGGATAATGGCAATCTTCCCTCACACTTCATTAGATGTCTAAAGTAATTTGTTATATAATTTTTTAGCTTATTCACAAACTTCACATCGTATTTAGCTAAATTAAGTGTGAAGTGTTCTGTTTAGAGAATATTCAGTATTGTTCGTGTGGCCATGACCAATATTGCAATAGAATTTCTGACACACAGAGCTGCAGCATTAGTCGATCAATCGATTAGTTGATAAAAAGACAATTAACTGCCAGCTATTTTGATAATCAATTATTTGTTTTGCTGTTCGTTTTGTTGTAATAATTGCTGGTTCCAGCTTCCTAATTGTACAGACTATATTGTGTTGGGTAGCCTGAGAGCCAGGTCCCCTGTAACACCCACAGCTGATGTTAGCAGGCCTGTATCCAGCATTGTGCTCGAGTTGAACCCTCTTGCATGAATGACGAGGCATCAAAATCTTCACCGACATCCTGACGCAATTAGTTACTTATTTGGAGAAGTTGTTGTTGGAGATAACTGTTTTTGTCCCTGTCTTGGTTGACGTTATCTTAGCATTTTTACTAGCATTGGCCAAAACTTAGCTGCTGGCTGTTTAGTAGACTAGAGTAGTATGTGAGATTTTTTTGTATGTCCAAAACCTTGGTATGAAACCAATAGCACATGAATTACATATTACAGTATTGGACTGCAGTGACAACAGCATCATAAAAATAAATAAATAATGATTCCGTTGTTTCTTCTTCTTCTCTGGATTAGACCGTCTAGACGGTGCAACAGCGTATGGCTGCCCACTACTGCGTGTTATTAATGCTCCTTTTGAAAGTTATTTTAATTTTGACATAGTTCAATGCTGAGATCCCATCATTTTATTTATTTTAGTCCAGTCATCCAGATTGAGTAAAGTGACTAAAAGCAGTTTCTCCAGCTGCGTCCAAGTCTCTGAACAGCTGCCTCCTTTAAAGGAGGCTTAACTTTTTTATTTTTTTACCGATTAAATTACATTTTTGTTATTACAGACAGAGCAAAGTACTGAACAAAGGTACCATTAAAATGCTAGGTTTCACCCTGTTGGGAAACACTCTGAGGACATCACTGTGGGCTCTGTCTAACTGCGATGAACATTTCTTTTTGCCATTTCATCGACTTAATGATTAATCAGATAATCATGAAAATGATCAGTAGATTAATCAATAATGAAAATAATCATTAGTTGCAGCCCTACACACTGTAAAATATAGCCTTAGAGGAGTGAACGGCCGCCACTGGGCAGATGATCATCATCAGAGATAAGTTAAAAGTAGGACAATGCCTGTGTGTACCCTTTATGACAACACTTTCTCTTAATTAAAGTTTCCACCTCTGACATTATGGAAGTTATTGAATCTTTCAAGCACTTCATGGATGTGCTCTGCAGATTTTAAATCACCCCGCAGTAATGATAATTGATGAAGAAATATCTTCTCTATTGTCAAGATAAAGAAAAACAAAACAAAACAAAAAAAAGGCTGCCAGGAGATATGTAATGAGGATAAATGTTGAAGAAAATATTTTCACTGTTCACTGATTATGACGGTTTCATTGTTTTCCCTTTTTGCTTTTTTTGGTACAATTCCTTATTTTCCTTTCTTCCAACACTGAACAGTGTATTTAATCTGACCGGCCTTATCTTCTCCCTGAAATTGTCATGTTGCAGTTGCACAGTCCCTCTAAAGAACGACTGATTAGAGTCTAAAGCAAAATTTACTGAGCAAAGACAGAGATAGAAAACACAGAGTGAGAGGGAGATGATGGGGAAGAGGAAAAAAAGGAAGTACAGAAGAAAAGAATAATATAAACACTGGGGGGGCTGGCGGCTGGTATTCGGGAGATGGTGGGGGGAGAAGGCATTCAAGCTTGTCAGAAGATATTTATATACTCCAGAGTGCCCCATGAATCAGGATAGTTGAGTTTCCATTGATTAAAGAAGAGGGAAACGTTTTTACAATCAAGCTAGATGCTCAGAATGAGTGGCTTGGAGAGGGCCTGAGCTTGCCGCAGTATTCTGCTCTCTGCCTCGCCTCTCTGATGAAACAACACAAAAGGAGAGGCAGCCCAAGGATGGAAATACATTTCTTATCAATGTTTTTAGAAAATTTTCTGACACTCGTCTCCCCACGCATGAAGATGTGACTCAGTTTTGTGCATTGTGTAGTCATATGGCCTTTAGATATATGGCCGTTCGATTTTTGACTTGTACTGTATTTTTTTTCCGTCTAGCTCACCAACCTTAGATTGCTCTAACTCTTATGGGCTTTCCAAAAGAAGATCCATTCGTCTGAGTGGGAGGGAGCACTCCTGACATCTGATGTATTGAGAGGCACTCCCAGTCTCTCTGTCTCTCTTACATGTCCTTGGCAGCGGAGAAGCTTCACTGCTCAAATCACTAAATGGCCTCTCCAGTTTCCCTTTTAGCAGTTTTCTCTCCTCTCTCTTTCTTTTAAGTCAGGAGTAGAGTATGGAGATAAATTTGAGTTGTCAAGGGACTGTTGGCAAGACCATTGCTTTTGATTTATGCTATTTATCGGCCATTTGTATCCATAAGAGATTACTCTTTATTATTATTGTGTTTTTTTATTATCGTCATGTCCTATCTCTGGCTTTCTTCAGGCATATTTTGTCAGTTTTATTTCACTTCTTGTGCCATATCATACCATGGGAGTTGGGATGTGTTATATTGGCTTGACCCTGAGGGAAGCTTCCCAAGCACAAAAACTTGGATGCAGTGTCTTTAAAGCGACTACGTATTTTTATATTAAAAATGGATCACATGTCTACTTGTACTGTACAGTATGTGAAAGGGGTAGATCATACAGAATTTTCACTCAACTCTGTTGTTCCCTTCAGCTCTACATACTGTTTAAAGGGTCGTGCAGTTCATCGCTTTGACTTTCCAACTTTTAACTTTACTGTTTTGGTTCACTCTTACTGCTCTATCAATGTTGTTTTCTGCTGTAGCAAGCAGCTTTTTTTCCCAAAAAGCTCAAAAACCTCACCTTATGCCACCAGCTTATCAGTTAGTGGACAGCAAAACAGAGGTAAAAGAGTGAATATTGGAATTGCAATCAGGTGGAGCCAAAACCTACGTGCCGAGGCTAAGTGTCACAAACTGAAGTTCCTCAAATGGCCACTTTATGACTGGCTTCCAGAGCGATCAAGTCCCATACAATGTTTATAGCCTGGTGCAAAAAACGGTTTTGGTCGCCATAGCTAATTCCCCTTTGATGACAACTGTATGGGGGTCTTGCTAGGTATCACTTCAGCTGATTTAATAGCCCAACCAATACCAAAGCCGATAGCACCAGTTCCGATATCATTATATTGGTAGATATACACTCATTTTTTGCAATTATCTCTCAAATGTGGCTATCAAAAACTTGTGACAGAGATATGTAACAAAGCCAGATACTTTGATAATAAACTCTACTGTCTAAAATGACATCAGTGAACTGGTACAGTAAACTTCACTGGGAATTTAATAATCATTACCTAAGTATCTTTCTCTACATTATAATCTACTAAAAACAAGGTTTTCACATTGATATATATTGGATAACATTTATGCCGATACCAATATCGGCTGATAAAACCAGTCAGAATAATTTCAGTCAATAAACCTGATGTCTCAGCTGTGTTTGTGGTGGTGGTGTTGGAGAATTCACCACTTTACCAATTTTTGGATTAGCTGAGAGTTAGATGGAGTCAGGCACGGCCAAGGTGGTGATATCCAGAGCCACTACACTGAGCTTCTTAACGGCTCTTACGAAACCTTGAGTGACATCATGGAGACAACGTCCATGTTTTATACAGTCTATTCTCCAAATGAATACTGTGTATTCCATATTTGCTGGATGTGTATAAAGGCAACAGTTAGCTAAAACGTCAGTGCCAGTGTTGTGTTTACAGCTTGTTTTTACTTCTCCCCAGTGACCAAATGATCCATTATTGCAGCTTTAATGAGTTAATATACAACTATTTGTAGTTCATCTTCTTTGTCTGAGCAGAACAAATACTCTGAAGGTGGTCAACCTGAGAATCATAATAACTACAGACAACATACCTTCCTTTGTCACATGGCTTGCCGGGGGCTTGAGTCTTTTTCCATGGGGAGGTGGGAAGTGATATCAGTGGGATTGCAAATGAAACAGAGCGATAATCCTGTCTGACATTCGCGCCTGTTGCATATGGTCACGTCTAATCACTGAGTGAACACATTGGCTCAGTTGCGCTGGTCGGAGATGCCTCCTCTGCCAGGAAGTAGTACAATCAACCTCACTGTTTTGTAAGTTAATTGTTGATGGCTCTGATATGAACTATACATAGGAGACCCAGCCAGTACCTCATCTTCTCAAAATGTCACCAAATGCTAGCAGCAGCAGGCTGTTTCGTAAATTGTGAGTAATGAAAGGATTTGATTATCAACTGTATACACAGTGTGGCTCTGAGATTTGGAAAGGTTGAGGGGAGCAATTTTCAGGTTCTGAATATTATAAGAAATAGCTCATTTGTAATATAAAAATTGCCAGTGTTTCTTCATCTGTACTGAAGGATGGGGTATAAAAACAAGTCTAACTTTGTTGTTGTTTTTAAATTCCAGTTGACGTCATGGCTAAAAATAACACACTCATGTACACATCATGCATAAATCCAAACAAATCTGGTTATTGTAGATGATGTTGTGTTTTTAATTTACTATTTCAATACTTTGTATTAAATCATTTCATAATACAGAGGCAAATTCTATGCCTAAGAAAAGCTTCCAGGTATTTTGCCATACTTGCAATTGTCAGACTGTGGGAATTATTAGAGTGTGACACATCAAGGGCCCTGATTGACAGCCAGTGTGACGGAGGATGACAAGGGAGCAGTTCACCTCATTTTTGATTTTGTGACCTGTCTGTTTTAAATGTGTGTGCTGCTGCTTGTAATTTTACAAAGTTTCAAAGGAATTATGAAGTCATTTTGTTGATAAATATTTTAGGAGCAGTAAAGTTGTTTGTCAAATTTGATTTGGCAGTCTTAGATAAACAGTGAAATTAGTGAAATGTGAAATAAATTAGTGACAAGACATGTTACAGAAGCTATTTTGCACTGATATGGATGTCTTGAGATTTTTGCTCACCCGTTTGACACAAAAAGTTTGAAAATAACTGCTATAGGAATATGTACTTTTTGTGTTTTTGTATTTCAGTATTCATTCTTCTGAATTATTTTTCTTTGCAGATGTAAATTAGCTTAAATTGTAACGCTGGTACATCTAAGAAGCTGTGCACTGTCCCTGTTAGATAAACAGAATAAAATAAAAATAAATAAAGTCATGATACAGGGGTGTCGTAAGTGAAAAATGCTGCAACTAGGTTTCTGCACTGCACAAGTGGTGCTCGCGCACAAGTCTCCAGTGATTCATCCAGTAATTCATTTCCAAGCAATTCCTGACGCCATAAACACAGTTTCAGAACAGACGTCTCATTTTTCATCCCAGGCAAGATTGTACGGGTTGGGAAAATGGCGAGGATTTGTAATGCTTTACCAGTTCATGTTTTTCAAGCTGCCTGTGTTTATTCTGCTGATTTATTTAGAAAACCTCTCAGTGAGATGAGCTTCATTGATGTGCCAGGGTTTGTTTGATAACACAAATTCATGTACAGAATATGCTTATACAGTGAAGGGTGAAATACTGACAGGAGCAGAATTTTGATAGAATACATTTTGGTCTGAATCCAGGCAGCTATCTTGTAGGTCTACTGCTCAAAGTAAACAGTATTGAAATTCACTCCTCGGGGGCAAATGCTGTTATCAGGATTTTTTTCCGTGAACATTTCAAACAGCTCCGTATAGTGAACATGTTGGAATGTACACAGTTTTTAGAGAGACTAAAGGAGTGTCTATTCTCGTTTGTGGAGGTTCACAGGTGTTGTTAAGCCTCATCTTTATGTTGTTTACTGTTTTCCTCTTTATCCTGTAGAATCGTTGCATTTTGCAAAGGAAGAGTGATCTGGACTCATGTAGGCAGGAATTTCGACTTGAATTTTTAGTTCAAGCAATTTACACCTACACTAAAACTGTTTTTTATGGCAACATTATATAACTTTTTACCTTAAAATAACAGCTTCAAAATCATGTTGATGGTACAGTGTCTTTCAAATAGGGTGAATGGTGTCTCTGTCTCAGCCACTCAGATTGGTACTTACGACAGTGGTGTTGCACTCAGAAATTCAACAACAACTTCCAAAGAGCAATACATTAAACCTGCATTGATTGATTTTTTGGCCACTTGAGGGCAGCGCAATGATGCTGTATACACAGTATTTATACATTATCGTTGTTATGACAGATGTATTAGCAAATAATTGATAACACATTTGTGTAGCATTAGTTTTGAGTTGTGTCCTAGTCATCTGATTAATAAAAAGTCCACTATTCACTCTCTTTTAGCTCTGCTTTTGAAAATATCAATTCTTAGACTGCTAAATCCTCTACAATGGTAACCAACTAGCATTGACTTTTTGATTGTATGTTGCTGGACAGTGGATTTGGAACAGCTGTCTTTAATCCTCAATTAATGCTGATGAAAGCTGTATGAGAAGGCCAAAAACCCAAAATAATGAGCTGTAAGATACTAAAATACGAGCTGAGAGAGCGGTAGAGTCAGGTGGTAAAACCTGTGTGACCCTTTTGACATTACACATTGAGCCATTGTTCAACATCTAATAACTGTCCCTAAGGTCCTGTTCTCAGTGCTGGGTTATTTGTTTTTATGTTTGAGAATTTGTTGGATACAATTAGTGACATGAGTTAAGGTTTGACTGTTGATGACGTTTGGATTAAATCAGCAACTTTGGCGCAGTGTAGTGAAGCATTAAAGGAAAAGGAAATGCTTTCCTGAAAGTAAGTAGCATGGGCACATATTGTTGTAACCGAAAATATTTATAGTACTTTATAGTGGAAATGTGTTTAACTACTTTCACTTTAACAACTTCGCTCCATTGATTGCATGACTGTTGATTACTAAGATTGTCTCCCAGAGCTACAGTTCTTAAAGACACTGTCCAATCCTATTCTTAATTTGACTTTAACCACAACGTAATCCTGCAATGCATGCAGAGATGTGTTGAGTTCTTTATTTCTTAATGAAGCCATTCCAGTTATCATCGCTGCATCATGAACTTGGCATCATCTGGATCCTCCTGCTGTGATGAAGAAACTTCATCCCAAAAAGCTCCCTGCGCTCTTTTTCTCTGATGAATTATGTGTAAATTGAATTACCAAATTATGTCTCTTAATCTCCCATATCCGATGGTATAAAAAGGGATTAGCTTGTCATAGGATGGATTTGCTTTTATGGTATATTCTCAGAAAAAAAAATAGAATTTATATCTGTACTCTGTGACTTTGTCATATATATATTTATTGCTCTGTATCTTAATTTGTGTTAATTGCACGATGGTTCGGTGCAGTGCAGTGCCTGGCAAAATGCTGAAAAACTCCTTGATCTTCTGCCAAGGCATTTGAATGGCATTCAGTGCTGCCTTTTCCTGCTTTTTCATTTTTTTTCTTTCTGAAAAGCTGGCATTGCATTGACAGTAGCAGCACTTAGGGTAATTCCCTAGATTGAAAAGCTGTTCCACAATGAGAGATTTCCTCTGCAGTGTGCTCCTAACTGTTGAAAAACCCGCCCTGGGGTTTACAGACATCCTCTCTCCTGATTTACCCAACTCCTGGATTCACTCTTGTCATTTCACCTGTTAAATACGGACCAATCTGATTAGCACACACAATACTTGACTGGTCAAGCCAACGAATGCAGAAAAAGCACCAGTGGCAAAATAAATTACAAGAGGGACTCTGGACATTAGAGATGGTAATCAAGTGTTTTAAGTTTGAGAAGTGGTCCTTAGAACAAAACTGGCTTTTACTGCTCTACTGGATTAACTGGACTGAACCTCATTTGAGAAACTGATGTCTAACTTGGGGTGATTTGTTTGCCCTTGGATGGCAGTATATAGGCACTGTAAAGAAAAACTGTCTTGGTGAGAAGAATACGCATGCGATTTGTCTGCTTCTCCAGCTTTTTCAATGACCAGCGTTTTCTGTTCTTCCTTTATTTATTTTTTTCTCGCTGACCTATCGGTTATTGGCCAGTGATTTCTTGCCTCCCTTGTTTCTTTTCTTTTCTTGCATCGGCTCCCTGTGTTCCTGAACTCATTACAGAGCAATCAGCCCCAGGCGTTGAAGTGTGCACCCAGAGGGAGCAATAACTGTAAATAAACACTACTGCAGGCTCTCCGATAACATGTTACCAAGATGATAACAGCCCTTCTTAGCAGGCCTGTTGACCTTCTCCTTGCCTTAGGCTTGCCAAGGACTCCACAGCTCCCTGCGCTTTTATCTCCAAACTCTCCTCCACCACCAGAGCCGCTGGAAAGATTACTACTGAGCAAGAGAGGAAAGGAAGGAGGGAGTTGCACCAAGAGAATATAGAGAAGAAGAGAAAAGAGATGAGGGCGAGTGCTTGGAGAAGAAGACACAAAACAAGATAGAACAACACAGAGCTGACCTGGGCAGTTGTCCCTCTGCCAGCGCCACCACCTCCTCTGTCTGTCCTCAGCCTTTGTAGGGCTCAACATAATTAACTTGTTAAAAGATAGCATGAAATTGGAACAGACTTGTATTTACTCAGTGGCCACCAACACACAGGACAGAGCAAAAGCAAAAGATAAAGAGACAGAGGGTGAGAGTGACAGACAGATTGGTAGACAGAAAGAGAGAGGGCGAGAACTGAGGGATGGCAGTGCCCAAATTGTGATAAAAACATCATCAAAACATCCAGGCCACCGTTTTTAGGCTTGAGAAACAGATGAAAGTGAAGATTGCAATTCCTCATGGTTCACTCCCCAATACTAATGCAGAGTGTCTGACAGTAGCATGTCCAGAGCTGTGGGGCTAAGGCACTGTCTGGATGAGATTGATAATACAATTAAGCCAGTCCCAGTATGAATGCATCACTATGACCCATTACTACACCAACCGCTTCAGATGGAGCATACCAGTCTAGCTCTAGGGCCTTTCGAACGGGAAAAAAATACAATTATAAAAGGCTAGCTAGAAAATGTGTTCTCTTTAGAATGTGCAGGCAGGCCTGTACATCATCAGATATGTGTGGGCTGCCTGCATATCTCACTGCTGTCCCCGGGCCCAGCTTTCTTCATCTATATTGAAACGAGGAGCTCACTGGAGCATAGATGGACTCATAACAATATGATTTTTTCCCTTATTGTCCTCTCTTATTGTCTGCTCTTATCCTGGTTTTGTTGTATATTAAGATTATTTTACAACAATTTCCACATAATGTTTACAAATACACAAGCACTCATTGTGCCTGTGTTTGTGTGGCTATATAAGACATCAGACAAGATTATTTTAAATGTTGAATTTAAATGAAAATGAGTCTTTATATTCACACAGTGTCGTGGACAGCAGAATACCCAGTAAGGACTATGGTTTTAAAACAGATCATGTTCTTAGTGAAGCTCAAGGCAGACATTAAAAGGATTCCAAACTTAGTAACACAGTAATGTAATGGATTACTGCTGAGGTGTTTTGAGCCTTGCTGCCTGTTCCAAGGGTTGGGTCTAGTTGCTGGTGGGAGTGTTGTACTATGTGTACTACCGTATAGTGATGCTTTCTGTAATAGATTTGTTGTCTTTTTTGTCAGTGATCTTCAACATGTTTTATGTTGAACAGACAAATCTGTTTCATGTTAAACCCAAAGTAATCTTAGTCAAGCCCCATTTTAAGAGTGTGTTGTTGACTTCATGGCCAAAAAAATCTACCCAAGTATCTCCACACCTCTGATGTCTCGTTATCACATTTATCCACAAAAGCTCTGAAGTCATCCCTCCCACCCAACTATCTGACAGGTGCAGGCAATCTGAGGATTTTACATTATGATTAATCTTGAAGGCGTTGAAGATCTACTCCATGCAACATGAGCAAACCAATGGGGTGATGTAGCCAACTGGACTGCTATGCTGATCGGACAAATTACTTTACGTGGCTCTTCCTTGGTATATGTCATGTGAGCATTGTATTAAAGATGTCTTATCACCAGCACAGACTCCAGGAAGTCATTGTGCCATGCTATGAAACAGTGTGACATGTAAAACCACATCTGTTAAGATGGTTTGTAAAGCTTAAACAAATGGGATATAACATGATAATTAGTGTGCTTTAGAGGTGCTGATAGGAGGATTGTATTACTGGTTTCAGAGCTAGGCTAGCTGCTTTAGCTTCGTATTTATTGTATAGACATGAGAATGATATAAATCTTTGCATCCAACTCTCTGCAATATGCATATTGCTCAAAATGTCGAGCTATTCTTTCAAGATTGTCTAGAAAAAAATCCGAACTCCTCCTTTGAACTGTTTTAGAAGATTGACTGCAGTTTAGTATACCTGTTAGGTAGTTAGATTGTGGAAACTTGGAGGTGACCTCTTTAATCTTGCCTGCAGATGAAGTGATAAGGCATCAGGGGAGAAGGCAGGCTTTAAGAAGTCATGAGGCAGGAGATTGATGTTGCCTCGGTGACAACTCGCCTTTAGATGAGGTGGAGAGAGAGACAGAGGAAAAAACCAGACATTTAGCTGCAGGTCTAAACTGAGACCCCTCCACTATGGCTGCTGCTGCTGCTGCTGGCTGGAATCAATTCTATCTTTATCAGTCCCCCTCTTCTGTGTCCAGGAATCCTCCTCACACCGCAGAGCAGCCGGGGGGAAAACTGATGTGTTTTCCAATAATGAAATGGAACACAGCAAAAAATAAGTTTAAAAAGGTGCCTGGCTGGTGTCCCTCAGCAGAACAACACTCTTTTAATCTCTTGTCTGGTGTTTAAACACAGTTGTGGCCTTGCCTATGCCAGCCAAAAAGAAAGTGAATGTATTATCAGGCACTTTGTGTGGATTGGGGGAGTTGGTTTGGGTTGCTAAATTTTGGTTTTTACAGGTGTTTAATTTGGAATTGTGATACCTAGACATTGGGTATCTCCTGTAGATGCCTGAGTTTTTAATTACCTCCAGCAAGGAGGTCATGTTTTCATCCGTGTCTGTTTGCTTGTTGGTTGGATAGTATGTCAGCAGGATTACACAAAAACTACTCAGAGGATTTCCATGAAACTTGGATGGAGGATGTGTCTCGGCCGAGTATAGACCCCATTCAATTTTGGTGCAGACGGATACGGGAATTTTTTCACACTTTCTTTAACATATTTAACAGATAGAGCATGTTTCAACATTTCTGTTAATTTCTCATGGCATAATGCATAGATCTTGATGAAAGAAGTCCTTAGTATTCAGGTACCTGGTATCTATGAGTGAGTATGATGCAGGTCCTTAGTCTTTATCATCACAGTGCCATTCTGATTTATATACAGCAAAACTATTTCCTTTAAGAAACATTAATTCTTATACCAGTAAGTTGACCTTATACTACGGAGAAATCATGTGATTAAGCTTCAGTGTGAACATGTGCAAGATTTAGGACATGACAGCCTCAACGTCTGCTATGTAGGAAGCACTGTAAGCACACAGTCTATTTCATTTCGAAACAACTGCCTATTACCATTCTAATGGCTGCTTGTGTGAGTGAGTTCCACCTCAGGCCTGAGGCAGGCAGGCCTGCTGCCGCTGTACGATGATCCATCTGCATGGCAGAAACCATCCATCCAGCGGATAGCTACAGGCTGCAGGCCGGCCCATTGTGTGGGCTGAGCACTGTGACTGCTCCCTCTTGTACCTCCATAATGGGATTACATTAGCCAGGTTCTTCTGCTCCCTCTTCAGCTCTCTCTTTCTCTCTCTCACACACACACAGATACACACACACACACACACACACACACACACACACATACAAACACCCAGTCTGTGAGCCCGTGTGTGAATGACTGACTGTCCACTTGGCCACCTTATGTCAGCACCCTGTTTACTTGCCTATGGCCCTGTGTAATGATGCAGGTTTCATCCCCATTTTAGACAGACACTTCTGTTTTCAGCAAAAACATGTAGTGTTATGTGATTTCAACTTTCCTTCATAAAAATATTTTGCCTTTCGCTATTTTTCTATTATTTGTTTTCATGAATGTGGGAGAGAGTTAGAGACTGAAGGAGTAGAAGGATGAGAAAAAAGACAGACAAAGACAGAGTGAGACAGAGCGTTTTGTTCAGGGTTTTCCTCAAGGAAAGGCTGCCATGTGTAAAATCTTGTTCAGAACCAGCAATTGTGTTTTGTTGGGCTGCACCAGCAGGGCTAAGCTGTTCGTTGAAAACCAATTTGTTAATGTCTAAACGCTGCGCTAGTTTTCCCTCAAGGACAAAGATTGATATTCAACATAACATGCCAAGACACCACTGAAGAAGAATATGGAGAGCGATGATACTCAAGAGGAATTATGCAAGAGATCTCAAGGACTAGAAATTGTGTCTTTTTTCCTCTTTCTCATCTTCTCTCAGTCTGGAGTTCATTAGCCTCATTTACACTAATACAGTCTGTCTGTTCCATGAAGAACCAAAAATTATCCTCGACAAATCTGGTGTACTTTTCAACATCACACAGACTCAACATAACTCATCTTTGCTTTATCCAGTTTATCTTTAATGCTTTCAGAGGGCATTTCAGAAAAATCACTTGGCCGTTTATGTTAGTTAAATACTAAACGATATGGGATTGATTAAAAGGGTCAGGCTACCAGCCCACCAAAGCGTTTGAATCTGGAGGTTAGCCACCATAAAATTAAAACGGGGATCAATGGCGTGTCATATCCCTGCTGCTCCGTGGGCTGAACATGTAATTCTAACGTGGAGGCTGCAGCCATCTCTCACGTCAGGCCTTCAAGCATCGGGCTCAATAACCCAGCCGCCCATGGCTGCTGTCTGTTGCTACCACTGCTACAGTATTCACCAATAGAGGCAGACATATAGTACATTGGTCGCTATCTTATGGCTCTTCTACAGAAATTTGGTCAGTAACATTGATACCGTGATTGTAGGTATATTAGTTTCTTTGGGGGTTTTCGTCAGAGATACATAGGTTGTGGACTTGATATCTGAGGGAGGACTTTTGAATTAAAAATCAATTTATTTGGAAATACTTTGCAGACCTTATAGGAGAGGGTTTGTGTGCCAATCAAATCGCTGCCTTGAATCTTCCATGCGAGGAGGGTGTGAGAGGGTTCTGTGCTAATGTTGCTCAGGTGTGTTTAACTGCCTACCGATCTCTGTGTGGTGAAGGGACCCCGATGCAGCTGTTTCTATTTCTTTTCTCTAGAGCTGCAACGATTAGTCCATTAACTGATCAATCGATTCGTGCTTGATAATCAGTTAATCTTTTCAGTATTTTCCAACATTTGCTGGTTTCAGCCTCTTAAATGTGAGGATTCACTGTTGGTATTGGCACTGTTTCTTTGGGAAACTCTGTTGAACATTTTTTCACAATTTGACATTTCACAGACTAAGGCTGCACAATATGGTCAAAATATTTTGCAATTAATTTAACAGATATTTTGATTTCCATACTAGTCATGATGAGTGGAAAGGATCATTTTAGCATTGCGATTTTCATCTTTTTTTGGCAGGACATTTTTTGGGGTATGTACCAAACAAAGGAGAACATCTCTGCAGCACCACAGTACTTCACTATAATGCTGTTTTGTCACACATTTTACCTTTATCAAAAAGTTGCAGCTTTATGCAATTTGGATATTGTCATATTGTGATTTCGATTAATTGTGTAGCCCTATTATAGATTAAATGATTAATGAATTAGTCATTGAAATAATTAGCAGGATAATCAATAATTGCAACCCAACTTTTCCCTCAGTTTAATATGAAAGCTTAAAAAAAACTGATATCAAAGACTGACAGTAATTTATTTAAAGTGAATTTATTTTGTACCTCTAAAGACATTAAATATAATTTGTTTATCATGAATTCAAATATACTGTATTGCCTCACTTTGCACACACACACACACACACACACACACACACACACACACACACACTCACACACACACACACACACACACACACACACACACACACACACACACACTCACACACACACACACACACACACACACACACACACACACACACACACACACACAGTGTCTTAGCTGATGGTTGTGCACATCAGCATTCACTGTCTAAGAGAGTGCAACCACAGGCAGCCAGAGGGCCTCACACGGTGCCTCTATTTGTCTTTTGTCACACTTTCCTTTAAAGACTTTTGCTGTGGTGGAATTCTTGTGAGGTGACAAAGACAAACACAGTATATCGACTTCATTTACACCCAATTCATTCTTAATTGTATGAATAATACTCAGTTGTGCTGTGCACCCAGCCAGCAGCCGTTGCATATTTTTTCTGATTTCCTTTTGTAATTACTGTGATGTTCTGTAAAATCTTTCCATCGTAAGTAATGATAGCAAATCCCCTGATTTATGAAAGTGCATAAAAACGAAGTAAATTGCAGCCATAGTTTTTGTTTCTGTGTCATCTCTGACAGCATTTGTAGCAACAATTTCAAAACTTCGTCTGGCTTAACGGCATACAGTAATTTCTCTCATAGTTTGACTGCAAAAGAGAGATTGATTAGCGTCATTTACAGTTTAATTCCAGTTGACTGTGTAAAGAAATTCTATAATGATGTTCACAGTGGAGATTCACAAGTCAATACATTGATTTCTGATAAGGGTGTCAAAGCATTTACTCGCTTTAAATCTTTAAAAAAGTAATACCCCTCTCTATAAACAATCAGAGTGCCCTCAGAGATTTGGCTGTGTTGTCATCACTGAATAGTGTTATTATGACTCTTACTGGAGGGATGACCTTTGGATCCCATTACCAACTCGGTCTAATAGGCTGCATTTGGCAGTGTTAGCCCTGTGAATAGCTGTGATGTTGGTATGAGAGATGATCGATTTGATGACACATCTGTCTGAAACAGGTGCTGCTCTGCTGTCCATCTCCTCTCTTTGTCAGTGCTCGCTAGCTGCAGCTGGGTTTGGTTCAACCCTCCGCCTGCTCTTGGCTTTATCTGCTTTCAATGGCTTGGGATTGCATTGCCAACCAGCCAAAGAGCTAGTCCCTGCCTGCCTGGCCGCCTGGCTGCCACCTCTTAGTTAGCCAGCCACTGTGCAAAACAAACTAGAGCTGGATGGTAACTCAGTCATCAACTCAATCATCTCTCATTGTAATCATATCACAACAGGAGTTCTCACATCAAGATATTGTGGTTCGATGTTGTCACAGCTAACTGAATGATGAGCTACAATTGATCAAATTGTAACAGACTGTGAGATCATAATTACTTCAGAACAGCACATTTTTTGGAACACAATAGGAGATGAAGCAAGAGAAAATAATGTTGTGAAAGTTCCCACGGATATTTGTTTTGTCCATATTTCCCATAATTAAATACTATATAAGGTAAAACAACATATCTGATGCCCATCAACCACCGTTAGACAACAGCTAATGTTAGCATCCAACTACTTCTTAGCTAATTTTACTGCTTCATCATAATGCATGATATGATAGATGAGGTAAATAAATCCTAAAATATCAACACGCATCTTGGACACATTTATTTGAGCTTCGAAGTGAAACTCACTACATGTAATCAAACGATAATGTAAGCTATGAAGTGGATGGATGCTAACCTTACAGTAGCTAATGGGTTATCAAATATGTTGTTTTACCTTGAAACAGTCAGACTCCCTACATTTATACAACTTGTGACCAGGAACAAAGCACCATTACAGTACCTCATCCCAGCATTTGAGCTTCCTTCCATAGCGTGACATCAGAGGAAAATGGTTACCGTGTGATTATAGTCTATTTAATAGATGAGTTGGCTAGTGCATCAAGTTGCGCTCCCCTAACAAGCATGTGTGTCGCAAGAACTTTTTTCTGTCATCAATGCAACAGTTGTATTTTGGTGAATGACTCAGTAGTTTAATGTGGACGGATGATGGAAAAAAGCCACCATGGAAAAATTGATAAACTTACTTGGTCGGACCTCGAAGGGACAGATAAGTCTGCTTAATCTGCAAATCGGTGAATTCGGTGATCAAGGAATTTAATGTTATTAAAGAGCAATCACAAGTCCTATGACAAGTTAATGGTTTTTCTATACAGCCCTCAATCATGTGTCAAAATGGCTCTCACTCATCAAAACTTTGATGATCACTGGTTTCAGAGATGCATCTATAACATTGTTTTTTGTGTTTAGGTTTGGCACATATAGATATCTACAGTATAGATGCTTATAGAAATGTGCACGCGTACATGTAAGAGACAGCTAGCTAAATGAGTGGGCCATGCAGTTGATTTCACAATTTTATAGCAGACTTTTTCTCATGATTATATGCCAAAACGGACGAAGAAAAATTCTGACATATTTTTTTCTTCATATTCAGGAACATGCACATGTATACATACAGAAATAGAGACATGCTTAACTCTTCCACAGTAAATTTAATGAGGCACGATAAGGTCATTCATCAACATATCGACTTCTTACACCTCTGTCTCTTTCTCTGACAACGCTCACCTTTCTTTTATTATCAGTTTAACCTTACTTTTTTATGTTGTATATGACTCTTGAATGCAGAATTAGCAGGGTTCAGATGGATGACTGGATTAAGTACAACAGTTATATATTTCAGCATAGATCAGCCACTCCCTAATCAGGCAGAGTAGCAGTCTGCAGAGATTTTTCCAGGCATCTGAGTGCTGGAATGAGACGCCACTCACCATTAGTCCGTTAGCTGCTGAAGCTGTTGGGGAATGGGCTTCAAATGTAAATACGGCTCAGTCATCAGCTTATTGTCACACAATAACCTCTTGGGAATTCATTCCGACTGCTTGTTTGGGGCCATGATGAAAATGTTGAAAATAGCACTTTAGATATAAAGTCTTACACTGAAATGCTGGTCTTTTTTATGTTTCAGAGCACCTTGTAGTGTTCTGCAGTGCTATATAAACTAATGATAGCACTTCTGTGGGTAGCTTCAGTGGAGCAGAGCAAAGTGTGTGTGTGCTGCAAGCTGACTAGTGGATTAGCTCTGTCCGATGGCAGAAGGAGAGGGATCTACTTTGACAGTGTGGTAGTTAGCCCATCTGTCTATAATCAGCTGTGTCTGTGTGTGCGTGCTGCTGCTCTGGTGCTACTTGCCAACAGGTGGTCAACAGGACCCCGATGTAGAGTTGTGGGGGACGTCGAGCGGTGTGGTCTGCCTAGTTTGCCAGTGAAATTAACTCTTGAACAGCTGCTGGTTTTAAAAGCATCTCAGTTTGCCATTTAATTTGACAGAGTTGACTGGTCTCGTGGACTGGGTTGAGCACATTCGTTAAAATAAGCTGTCAATGCGTCATTTTCTGTTAACACACTTCTCATGTCTTTCCCCGTCTTTTTTGCTCTAACATTCATTAATCCACAAGAGTCTCCACTACTTGTGTGCCAACATATAAATCAGAAGATACAGATGAAGCCTATATTTAGAATGTATGTCATGTAATCATCTCCCACCACCCAGTCATCTTATAGACAGCTATGAGAATTGGAAGCGGGGAAATTGTTCCCATTGGATTAATTATACTTCCACTGATCATCTGGATCTTATTGCCATGGATAGTATGTTGTGTGTCGGACATGGATGGCTGGAACAACCCTGTCAGTTGGTCTTCTGGTCTTCTTGCTCCTCATACTTACTGCTCTCTGTGGGCATTGTTTTGGTTTGACAGAGTTAAAGCCAGACAGGAGACCACCATGACAGTGAAGCATTATCACACACATCTGTCTTCGAAGCATTAATTTGAAGTGAGGCAATGTTGTGTTGCGTCTTTTGATCTGCCTGTATGTCTGTTTGTAATGATTTGAGTCCACTGATTGTGAACTTTAAGGAACACAGAGGGAATGATCCACCGTGATTATGTGTTATAGACTGCTCCCGTCTTCTTAATGCTAACGTACACTCTTTCATTGCCTCTGCAGGGAACCTTGGCCGTGTTGACTACATCAGCGAGTTTGAGTTTGACCTCTTCATCCGGCCTGACACCTGCAACCCGCGCTTCAGAGTCTGGTTCAACTTCACAGTGGAGAACGTCCGTGAGACACAGGTCAGCATGCTATACTGTTCTTATTATTCATGAGGAGGGGCTTCTTTCCCAATTCCATGCTATATTTCATAAACTGTGAGAGTGCTTGATTGGCGTAATCAAACAATACTTCCAAGTGCATGGGCCTTACACTCTGCCATGGGTTCGATAAATGTATTAATGGCTGTAACAAACAAATACAACTGTTCTCCACTCCTGACAGTTTTTAAACTAATCTCACACTGATACCATATCTAAAAATCCAAAAAATTACTGAGTTGAATGATAGTATAGATGCTAACAAAACAAAATTATAAAGATTACAATTTACGAAGGCATTGATGCTCAATTCTTATCTTGACACTCACCACCTTACAACTTAAGTCAAATATTATGCCAACTTAAAGGTGTGATATGTCAGTTCAAACAAATTGGAGTGCAGCAAATCACTAAAGTAGCTAACTGTAGCCATTGGTAGCCAGTGGCGACCCCAGAGACTTATTACTGGGGGGTCCATGGGGGGGCCGGATTGTTTATAGGAGGTGCTAGTGAATTCTGACACAACAAACACCAACAAATAATACCGCAATAGATTAGAAGATTTATTGATCCCAGGCTAATATACTGTACATAAGGGTTTTGTGTTTTGCTTTACTTCAATCATCAAAACAATCATACAATCAACGCAGTATTTATGTCCCCTAACCAAATAACATGACCGCACAAAAAAACCAAACAACTTTAAAAACGTAAATAATTTAATTTCTTGTCATAATTGTTACCTATGATTGTTACATACAGTCTAAACCAGAGAGATGTATTTATTTTTTGTATATATACAAATTAATATTTTTCGAGGGAAGGAGGGGCATAAGGGGGGTCCCAGCTGTTTACAGGAGGGTCTTAAGACCCTGCTTGCCCCTCCCTCCCACCGCCGGTGCTGGTAGCTAGTTATCTCACTTAGCTGTGCTGCTAGTAGTCCAGACTGGGAGCTCGGAGCACTGGGTGAGTGTTGTTCCAGTTTACACCGCTAGCTCAGGAGCTTTGGGAGGGGCTAGCTGGTTAGCATGCTAACTGTAGTAGATATCTCTACAGCACAATAGATGTCTCTGACACAATTTCATTTACAATGTATATATATATAACGTTTTGAACATATTCTTACAAATTGCACCTTTAACAATCCTTAGTTTTAGGATGATGACGAACATTATTGTTCAAGAGCAGTAGATCATGTTTTTTAGCAAACTACTGCATGTCTACAGGGCTATGGCGAACAGAACATGTTACTGGTATGACATAATGCTATGTTTAGGTATGAGTCATTCTCATACAAACTGTGACAATATCTCCCCAGATGTCCTCCAACACATCTAAGTGAACAGAAAGTTTTTTCTCCTCAGAACTGAGGCAGTCTCCTTTTTCCTGCCTCACTTCTTGTTACAGCCTCTGAGCTTGATTCTGCCACTAGCGAGCTCTGAGCTCCATGATTGGCCGACAGAGTCTGTCACATGCCACAGAGATACACTGTATGTGGGTACAGTGAGTGTGGCTTCAGAGGGATGGAGGCTGGTTCCACCATTTAAAATGTAACTTTGCAGGATAAGAAGAAGGTAAAACTGACAATATTGGCATTTAAGTTTGACTGCTGCTTTGTAATTTGTGCGCATACAAGCTTGTCAGGCTTAGATATGAAGCAAATAAAAGAAATGAGAGATAAAGTTTAGAGAGAGACAGCCTGAAGACAGCTAAATATGAAGACAGAGGAGGCAGGATAAGACACAGGATGAGACAGAGAAAAAAGCAAATAGAGAGTGATAGAGAATAAAGAAAAAAGGCAGAAAACAGCATGGATGAATCCACAGCATGCTGTTGCTGTTGTCTTCCTGTAGAGTGTCCAGCCCAGTCTATCTGAGGCTATCTGGCCTATCAGCCCATCTCCCTGCAGTGCTGTAGTCAGCACTAATCACATTTTATGGCTCTGAGATGAATGGGAGGCCTCGGCTTGGAGCCGGATCGATCCCAGGGCCAGATAGACCAGCACCAGCAGCCTGCAGCCTGGGCCAACAGGATATTTGCTGTTGTGGCAAAATGACAGAGAAAGTGTGAGAGAGAGACAGAGAGAAAGTGACTGGAGAGGGTGATATGACACAATAAATGTCAAAAGATTGATACACATCATATATATGAACACAATATGCATGGTGGCACATGCAAGACCAAGCTTACAGGTGACAAAACAGGTGAACAACTATTTCCACTGCACACTTCCACGCTCCCTCGCTATAGGCCACCTCACAAGCTTCTTTCATAGAAATCTGTTTCTTATCTGTCCAATTTCCTTCTTCAAAGAGGCCCTGTGTGAATTTAATCTACTCCAGTAGAAGGTGTTGTGGTTAAGTGCTGCCTGTGCATTTTGCCAAGGTGTATGTGTGTGTGTGTGAGTGTGTGTACAGACACTGTGATTAGATTGTGTCTGTGTGCCCGGAATCATCAGAATTCACATAAATCATGAGTTGACATCCTAATGGTTGTAATACTGTTATGATTTGAAACAAAAAAAATGAAAAGGAGAAATTAACCAAAGAATAATAGTATGAGTAAATAAACCAACTAAGTGTAGCTATGTGGGGAGAGGCTGTGCTATAGAGATATCAGTGGGTTCCAGGGGAGAACTGGGCTGTTGGAGTGTTTCATCCAGCTAAGCCTTGCTAACTCTCAGCCTGAGCCAGGGGAATGGGGAACAGTAAAAGCCCGTGATATTGGAAGTGAGATGGCCATTTTGAAGGAATGTAAGCTGGTGAAACAGATTTGGTCTGCCTCAATCAGCTTAGCAGCTTTGTGGAAATTGGCTTCACCGTAGCACCGGTTATGATGGATGGCTGGATGGATGAATGTCTCTTTTTTGTATGTCCTTTCTTTTTTTTGTGTTTTTCGAACCACTCACTTACCTCAAAAAGCCCAGACCAATTCTAGTTACGTTGGTTGCGATGACCAGGACTGTGTGACATTATTTGAGGTTTTGCTTGGTTTCACATTTTTTCTTTAGGAAAATGTCTTGGAAAAAATGCTTGTGCAGAATAATTTGTCTGAATCTCTCGTGGGCCAAATGTAGATAAAGATCTGGTGGCTCAGTGCCATTTTGGTGTCTAATTTGGCATGAAAATGCAGCCATCCACCACCTCTGTATTTTGTAGGCAGGTTAATGTTACAAAGCCTCTCTCAGATTTGCTGATGATACAATGACTTTTGTATCTAGTTATGATCTGTAAATAAGTTCCACATGAACTTTCAAGTATATTAGAAACAGGCCGGCCATTTCTGATATATGAATTTTATTGAAGTCAAAACTATTGGACTCCTCATCCAACACCATCATCAAGTCAAGACTTCATTCTACCATTCAACTAAATACCTGCAAACATGCTTAAATAACATGGTGAACCTGGTGTATATGTAAGTATGATGGAATCAGCTTTTAGACAAAAAATACCACTATGCCTAGTGTAGTGTTACTTGAATGATGACAATTTGTTTGCCACAAACCTGAACATCAGGGACAAAAACCACCTGTGCCATGTTGTAAAGGTGGCTGGTAAGGTGATAGGTGTCCTGCAGACCCCCGCTGACAACTATCTTTGACCAGCAGGTTCTCCGCAAGTCCAAGTCTATATTAGACTGCACAAACCACCCCCTTTACTTTGAGTTTGAAACCCATATATTTAGAGTTCCCCAGTTCAAGTACAATAGGAGTAAAAACACCTTTTTTGCCGTTGCAATAACCCTGCTTAGTCTGCACATGTAATAAAGTATTTTAGAGGTTGTTTTTGTTGTCTTATTGTGTATATATTCAATGTTCAGGAAACATTTTTGTACTGTTTGTTTTTGTACTTTAGTTTTTTGTATTTGCATGTTTTTTATCTTGTGCCCCTGACTTCAAATCAAATTTGATGAATGACTGAACTGAACTGAACAAATGTCAAACGTGATTTTAGGATGTTATTAGACCTCTTTTCCACAATGGACAAAAAAAACACTAACTTTTGGCTGTTGTCTTAAGTAGGAGAGGATACAATCAGCATTTATTCCCAGGTCAATTCAACTCTGCAGCCGTCACATGTTTTTATGGGCTGGGATGGAAACATGACACCCAGATGGACACGCTAATTTGTGCCTGTTTTCCGTCGCGATGCTCTGACGCACGTTTGTTGGCATGTAAATAGATTTCCACTCGTCTCTGCTCAAGCACCATGAGAATATTGTTCAATTGAGTTTGAAACAGAGAATGAAGTAATAAATAAAAAAAAATAAAAAAAAACTTCCATAACGTGGTCAATGGCCTCCATACTGCTTTCTACTGTTGCCTGTTTTCTGCTGCATTTTTAAATGTGAAATATCAGAAACACAATACAGAGACAAACTTGTTTACTGGCAGTTGGAAAGGAGATGATCGTCTACTTTCAGTAGGGTTAAAAAACCTTCATATATACACTTGCCTTAAAAAGGGGTATTATAATATTTTCTGTAGTGTTTCCCAGTTCTCTGGAGGGAGCAGTGTGAGTCTTGAGCTTCTTTGGCACAAATGTTTGGATTGACTGAGGAGCTTATACGTGACTCCATCTAAGATATCAGAGATTGGTATTGTTGACTTTTTATTAGTATTGTTTTTACTTCATTCAACAGTATAGAAGACAGGACCAACCAGGTAAAGAGGAGGAAGGAAAAAATCAGATTGAGATAAACTGTATTTAACGATATGCTCCATCAGTATTTGTCGGTGCAGTTTTTACTTCATTGTAGATGCTAATCTTGCCTTTTTGTAGCATACATGTCCATACATTATCTGGTCAATCTTTCTTGGTGATGCCACAGAGATGGGGTTGATGTAAACAAACCTGCAAGCGTGTTGATGTTTAACCATTGTTGAATTAGTAATCATTCATGAACTAGCTCACATTTAAAATCATGAGAACTCAGTAACACAAAGTTTTGTGTCCTGTGTCCAAACTGAGAGAATTTCAACTTGACATGCAGGTTCCAGCTCCCAGTATTTCATTTCATTTCTGCCTATGTTATGACCAGAAACCAGTGGATGAGTTGATATGACACCCCATTGGGTAAGTTGATATGCCATTCCATTCTGCTGTAGGGGTGTGCTTGATGTCAGGCTCCGTGAAGGGCACGGCTGTGAGCTATTATCATAGGAGCCTTCAGGGAGCCATTCATAGAAGACAGGCAGTAAAACCTTGCGCCGAGCGCCTTCAACTCCTCCAACTGCTGCAGGGGTGATTTGTAAGCCTCACTTGTCCAGGGAAAGCACAGTGCAGGGCGGTTACTCTCCATAATCAGGAAAGAGGACGAACTGAGGCAGAATAGGCCATGTGTTACCTAGAATCCCTAAAGAGCCATCATCACTTTACTGTTTCAGACAATGCTCGCCTATTTAAATTCATCATCAGTGATGTTATGCAATTTGTCGTGGGGGAATAAGTTGGATGGTGTATTAAGTTAAACATTAAATAGGATGTTGAAACCATCACAGAACCATTATGGATCATGTCTTGGTGATGCTGATCAACCAGTCCCACTTTTGTGCAGCTACACAATGTGATTGGACTAGAACCAGCTCTATAAAAGAGTGCAATGCTATATCTAAGATATCACATGTCACAATGCCTAATTAGGTTTAAAAGGCCTTCAAACATCCTTTACAATGTGTCATCTTCTAAATGTGTAATTAACTTATCAGTTTGAAAGATACATCATTAATATTCAGATGTCTGGTGCAAAAGCTGAGAAAAGTAAAGGAGGATGAGTGAGAGACACACAGACAGACGGAGAGATAGGGAGAGAGCAGTGCAAGAGCAGGGTAATGGATATGATGCACATCGATTTTATTTTTCCATCCAGAAGACACAGAAGCAGGAAGAGAGAGTTGAGGAGGAGGAGGAGGAGGAAGGGCAGTGGTGTATTTACGATAAATGACTAGTTCATGTAAGCAATACATTTCCCTCCCATCCTAAATAGAGCATGTTGGCAGCACTTCTGGGAAGTCAGCGGCAGGTTGTGGTGTGTAGCATCAATGCCAGGCTGTATGATAGAGGTTCTTATCTGAGCTCGCTGCTCCATCAGCTCTGGACAGCGTCTCGGCCTTGTCTGTATGGGTTAAGACTCTGAACATCACCCCTGCCCCTCCTGGTGTTCTCAGTTTTGCAAAACTATGGAGAGGCACTCCTCTCCCTCCTTTTCTATTCCACCTGTCTCATTTTTCTTGCTTCTTGCTTCTTTCCAACGTCATGTCTGTGCTGTGATGTCCTTCAGCAGTGACGGAGGGAGGAGAGGACAGGCAGGTCTCTAGCGAGCATCATCGGATGAACGTGGGCTAATTATTGCTGGCGTAGCGTGGCCATGAGCCTGCACTGCAGACAGCTGTTTGGTGGCGGTTCCTCCTGGCAGGACCCCACTGGGTCTGCCTTGTTGGATATATGGCTGTAGGATTAGTCTCAAGCTCATCCATAGGCACTTTTATAAGGTCTAGTCATACTGCCAAAAACATACACAAGCAAGATGCACACTGTCAAACTTACACACTCACAAACTCACTTACATGCTTGTCAACAGGTCTGCTTGTCTCCTTGCCATGTCTGTCTCCACACACAGGCTGGCCATGTCATTTTTAGTCCTTTGCATTGCCTTTTCTTTCCCTTCTGCCTCTGCAGCATATGGCACAAGGTAGATAGGCATGTATCCTTTGCTTGTGGTCTTCCTCTTCTTTGGAAGTTCTTTTTTTAAGCTTCCCCTCCTTACAGCCTCCAAAGGAGAGACATTGGCTTCTGTGTGACTCTGCCAAAGGGATTATTTCACTTCAAACACACCACATAGGCCTGGAAAGTTTAGGATCCTAGTTTCAAACCCCCAGAAGGAAGTTGTGGAAAGACTTGTGTGGTTTTGAAAGACATACAAGACATCAGACAGCTGTGTCAGGGAGCGTAGGGTATCGTGGATGACCTTGTTCTGTTAAGGCGAACTAAGGCATCCTTCCGTATTGTCAGGGCTGATGCTCCCCAGATCACTTCATAATGACATGGACAAAAGGATATGACAACAGCACTGAATGAATTTTCAAATTGTCTCCCTGATAGCGAAATGAGTTTTCCCTGGGTTATCTCTGCTGACGCAAGGTTCCTTATCAAAATTCATTGCCTTATTTTTAGCTTGATTCACTTTAAAAGGGAGGCACAGAGCTTAAGGGGATGTTTTGAAATAAAGCAGACACACTTTTTATTACGCATTTGGATTCACTTTATTCAAACAACAGAGAGCAACAACTTAGCTCACAGGGGCTTGTAGGGTTAAAAATGCATTATATTTGCCCAAAGTTTTTCCTCTTGATCTGTCACAACTGTCTCTTACAGTACAGTACTCCTTTGGCAAAATCCACAAGTAAAAACACCTGTACTAGAGTCAGCACATGAAAGTTCGGGAACCTCTTTGGTTTATGTGTGATATGTTAAGAAACAGCTTGTTGTCTGTGACATGTTTGGCATTTGAACATCTGTGGAAGGGTTGGTGTGTTTGCCCATCAGGACGGTCATCAGCGCTCCATCCATTCGGAGCCCAGCAGTATGGCAGAGTGAGATGCTGCTAAAGTGGACTCTCGGTGCTAATTTCGCGAATCAAGGCGCATAGTGCAAAGAGCAGTCAAGTGCGCAGTGAGAGTGTTGGCGAACTTTTGGTATTTTTGTGGCTGCACACATAAAAAACAGGGATTAGAAAAAAATCTGAAATAGAAAGGTGGTGCGGATTGCAGTTCTCTTTTCCTTGTTCTATGATTGTTGCATCAGATCGTGCAGGAATTCAGCCCATCTAAAAATTGCAGTCTGTTATGAAATGGCAATCCATCACTGGATTGTGACGCTCCCCTTACTGTTTCTCTTTGCCCACTAAAGTTCAGTGTCAGTCAGCCAAATTAATGAAAAAGTAGAAGAGAAGAAAAAAAACACCACAAAACTGGTATAAAACTGCACTTTCTACCATGGGCCTGAATGAAAATTGAGCTGTCTGTCCCTGCCTGTAGTCCTTATCACAACACCTGCTCAGATTAGATTATTGCATAAACATGCCGTTCAAGGCACCTAATAAATTAACCTCCAACAAGTGCAAACACTCACTCACACATAAAAAAAATTTATGAAAATATTTCATACAGGCTAAAATAACGGGCACAAATAGCTTGCAGTTTAAAATGCTGTGTGTCTTTTGATAGTTTTGACTTGGAGGCTGCTGTTGGCAGGGGGCCAACAGGCCTTTGCAGTCTTTGAATAGAAAGAGCAGGGTTTCAAGCCACAGCATGGCATAAAAGGAAAGGGGTTAGGGCAGTGAATGCAGGCAGAAAAGACGGGAGGAAAATAGAAGGAAAGAGCGAATGGAGGTGTGAGATGCTGTAAATTGTTCTTTTGAGAGATCTGTGGATGTCTAGAATTCTTTTTATTCAACATTTCATTTACCTTTAATACTGATACATCTAATGCTATATTGCACAATTTTTAGTGTTTAAGAATTTAATATTGCAAATGTATATTGATTAATGCCAATGTCTAACGTGCTACAATTAATTTAATTTGACCTATACAGTATATATTCTTTTTTTAAGTTAGGGAACACTTAATACTCTTTATTTTTAATTAACTAGTTGCTTTAAGGCCCTTATTTTCCCTCTATAACCTATTCATAAGAATAGACCATATCTTTGAAGTGTTATTAACTGAGAATGACTATTGTTGTGGTACTACTGCCTCATATGGCCCATACTGAGTAAAGCACATTAAGATTGTAAATCATGTACAAAAGCTTTGCTACATACTATCAATAAGCAGTAATTAGGAGGTTATTAAGGTCAAACTCTTGGTAAATGGCAGAGAAGCTGTAGAATATGGTCCTGCAGAATAAGGCATTAACAAGTGCTTTATAGTGACTAATAGAAGAGCCAATGTGCTACTAATATACATGCTAATAAGTGACTAACTAATGTTTGTTATGTGTACCCTAAGCAAAGTGTTACCATTTTAATGTATAAATATCTAACCTGCCAACCAATTGCACAGTTGTTATACCTTTACTCATCACAGGCCACACAGCCATCAGAGAAACAAGGAGAAGATTCTAGCTTTAAAGGAAGAGAAAAAGAAACCAGGAAAGAGGGAGTAAGTGGTGAGCAGGGGGAAAGGAGCAGAGTATAGCTGAGGTTTCAGGGGAAAGCATGGAATGGTGGCTTGGTAAGGGCCTTGTGGAGCTGCTGTGCATCTGCATGAAATGATGAGCCTGGTGTCAGGACATGGATCATCCTTTTACACCGAGTAATGAATACAGATTGCACACCGGATAGAGAGGCTCTGCAATCTGCTGCACCACAAATGAAACAACTGCCGTTCTAATCAAATAGTCTTTTCATGCCAGCGCAGCCCTCAACTTGGGCTAAATTCAATTCCAGATTCACAGATTTGTGGGTTGGGGGTTGGAGAGACGCAGGAGGCATGGGGGAGTTATAAATGTTGTAATTAGAGTATTGTTTAATGTGTATGTGTGTAGATGCGTGTGTTGTGTGTGTATGTTGGTGTGGGGGTGGAGGGGGCTCCCTGGCATCATGTTGTCGTTAACCACTTGGTTATTTTAGATAGCAGTCGGAGGAATAGGTCCAATCACATCAAACACACACACACACAAGCGCGCGCGCGCACACACACACAAGCGTGCACACACACATGCACGCACACACGCACACACACACACACACACACACACACACACACACACACACACACACACACACACATTCAAATGCACACATTTAGCTAATTATGCCAACTAGTGGCTTGGGAGAACACGTTCTCTGTATTCTGTATTTAGGGAACAGCGAGGAGCTTTGAAGGAGTGCCGCAGTGCCTCTTTGATGCTGCTTTTGTTTTTTGTTTGTGTGGTTTAATAATTTAATCAAGCCAAACGTCCTCCTTCTCTCTGTAACTGTCTGTTGGTGGAGGCTAATTACTCTGCAGATTGTTCTCCTGGTGCTAGAGATGAGAGTTTAGATCCAGAGGGGGGGAGGGGGTGCTGATGGTTGTAATTTAACAGTGTGCTGATGGGCTAAGCTGTCTGTCCACTGCTGTTTTATTGTTTTGGGAGGCTGCTGACGAGCTACTATTCTAATATGCACCATCTGATGTGATCGTCTGCAATGTTGTCTTTCTCCTCCATTCACTTTCTATCTAGGTATCTTATCTATGTATCTATCTATGTATCTGTCTGTCTGTCTGTCCGTCCGTCTGTCCGTCTTTAACTTTGAGTCAGTGTGAATAAGACAAAAAAACTTTGTCCGCTTAAATTAAGTTAATGCAATTTTTCAAGTATTAGACATTAACTAAGAATACTTAGTAAGTAAGTAACTTAATTTATGCAGTTTTTTAGTTTATTCACATCAACTCAACATGAAATACTTTGCATTAAATGATATACCTTGAGTGGATTTTTACATGGACATTTAATATATAATTGAAATACATACAGTCAATGTTTAATGCAGCACCTAGGTGTTTTTTTAATTTCTTTTATTTATGTTTTACTGAGTATATTTAAAAAAAAATGACATTCTTCAGTGTCTAAATAAGAAGCATTGCAAATGCATTGCTCTTTGAAAGGGTGTACTTACCATTATTATGCTTTCATACAATCATTATATCACTGGCATAAAATGATCATAAAATGACAATCACAGTGTTTATTGCAATTATTTCTGTGGCAATATATTATCCAACAAAATGTAGTTACTGTGGCAGGCTTATCCACCCAATGACATTATAGATATTATTACTTAATAATTGCATCTTCAAAAAGTGTGTATTTGCTAAGAGGAGCAGCCTATTGCTTTCTAAGCTTCAAAGCTGCAAGTAGAATATTTAAAGAGGAGTATCAAAGTTTACCAGGAGAAAACAAATACAGAGTGAGATTCGATAAGATAAGTGATAGCAAGTATTACTATAATACAAATACAACATGGTAGTGAGGAAGAAATACCCATTAAGCTCTCTTTGATTTATTGCTGTTGATAACTTTTAAATCTTCAGGGGACGTTATGAGCTGTCTTTGCCATGGCATGTGGTATACCTCTTCAATATACTGTATAGAGGACACAGTCTACAGTACCTTTACAATTTGCTGGCAGGCTGGCATTGTTTGTGGCATCACTACTGTAGCATCATGGTGCCTACGGTATTGTTCCTTCCAATATCCATTTCAACGTACTATAAGCTGCCTGACTCACCACATCAATTAAAAGCTTTCATTTAGTGTTCATACTGCTAATACATTTTTGATAAGACGAAATAGACACTTGGGATCGTATGGTAACCACATTTTTAACTATGTCTACAATCTTTGTCTCATTGCGGGCTGATCTGAGGGTGTTCTTATAAGTTACAAAAACAACAACATGGCACATTCAAATTCTCTGTTGCTGTCTTTAGTCAGCAATAATGACAACTGACCGCTCTGCCATAGTCCATAAATTTCATCCCACATCTACAGCTAGGCCAAACCGTGTAACTGATTAGATTTCAATGCTGCTTGCTCTAATTAGTGTTCATGTAATCAAATCAACAGACAGACTAGATTAGTATGTACAACTCCACTGTATTATGTTTCACACATGACAAGGGATGAAAGCATCCTCGTCAGAAATGAATTGGGCACGCGTTTGGAAGTCATGGCGGAGAGGTATGAGCTGGTAAATCTCTGCCTGTTTTCTGGCGCGATGCTATGACGCACGTTGAAGTTTCAGCCACAGATTTTGTTCAAGCTGCACTTGAACATCATTCAGTTGGCATTGAGTTTGAAACAGAGACTTAAATAGAATAAAAGATACAAAAAACATAACTACTGTAACATTGCCATCGGTCTCCATGCTGCTTTCAACTGTTCCCAGAAACAAGACAGTGAGGCAAAATCATCTACTACGAAGGGGAAAGGAGTTAAGCTTTAAAAAAATCTGCATGTAAGCGCTAATATTGCTCTAAAATGGCTTAATACAGGTTGCTGTACTGGATTTGAAAGCTACAATACAAACCGACCTTTATTCTAGAGAGGCAAAAAAAGCTTTTCAGTTATTTAATAGAGAATTTGTTTTGTTTTTCTTTTAAAAAGGCATTTTTAAACCACTTTTCTCACAAATATATTAGATATTTATAAGATAGATGTAAAATCATGTATTTCACTGGTGATGCTGTTATTGTTGTTATTGTGTTTGAATATGTTGGGCCAGAAGCCAAGAAGCAGGGAGTGGTGAAGTGTTCGCTGGTGAGGGATGCTTCAGTGCTGATTTGATGTTGCGGTTTTTTGGAGGGAGACACTCTCAGACTGTGCTCACACCCCATGTGGTTAGGTCAAGCCAGTTGGGCTAATTTACTCTATGCGCTGTCAGTGACACTGAGTAGGGGGCTAGCTGCTGGTGGCATGCTAGCCCAAGGCGCATGCTGTGAGGAGAGACATTTATAGCCTCTCCAGCAGCAAGTGCGTACATGCTCAGTCACTAATACACTCATATAGTATGATATAATGTGTTGGCCTTGGAGCTAGAGTACAGTATGTGTGTGTGCATTTGTGTGTGTGTCAATGCGTGATGGGCTGTGGCTCCTGCAGAGCTGTATCTCCTGACGGCACCTGGGGTAGGTGGTGTCAGCACTGTGCACCACCCATAAATCAAGACTGTGGTCTCAATGTGTGTGTGTGTGTGTGTGTGTGTGTGTGTGTGCGTGTGTGTGCTCTGTCCATCTTTAGTGGCTGCAGGTAGATATTCAGAGGCAGAATTTCAATAAAACAAAACAGCGATTATTCGGGATGGTTGGCTCAAGTGCATGTGTGTGTGTGTTAGTGTATGTCTGTGTGTGTCAGTGCCCCTGGGGGATCCAACTTCCTGTTCTATGATTCCGTGGTCACATCTGCTATGAATGTTTCATGTCTCACCGGTGGTAACCTGCTATGGGTGGGCACACCAGCACATACACACTCTCTCTCTCCCTCTTTCTGTCTCCCTCGCTCTCTCTCTCTCTCTCTCATACACACACACACACACACACACACACACACACACACACACACACACACACACACACACACACACACAAACACACACGCATCAGTATCCTGCAAGGTCCTGAAGGTAAACATCCATAGCAGCATTTTTTTATTCATTTAAATAACTGCACAAATATGGTCAACCCAAAACCTACCGTCTGCCTGATTTAAAAGATAATTTGCCACATAAGAATCTTAAGATCAGTGCATTTATGGTATATGTCTTACTAGGGCTTAATGAAAAAAAAAAAAAAATCTCACTGCGATTATTATAGCAGATATGGTCATTTTTCAATTCCATTATCACAGAAAAGAAATATAAAACTGAGGTTTTTCTGTTGTCTGTACTGAAGCATTTTCCCTCACATTGGGAGAATATGATTTTAGGCCGGGGCATGTATGTAGCACCAAAGTGCTTCATTTGTAATGGTATGGTGTGACATATTTGACCTTCATCAAACAAGTGCAGTGCCTGTAAATTGGATCTTGGCCATATAGACCAACCACTGTGACGTTGCGCTTACAACAGTCACTTCTGGGTGGAAAATTGGCAGTTGATTTGCATTGCAGAGATATGTGAAACAGGCAAACTTGTGTTTTTTTATTGACATTTTCAGCCTTAATTATAACATGTAAAGATATTTAGTTAAACGAGTTGGTTGGACCTATTTGACGTTCCTGCTGTGTTTATTTCATATACTATATTGCTATGCCAGCATCATTGCGATCTACACAATAGGAACATCTCGGACTAACAGCCAGCAGGTAAATTAAATCTCCAACCAAATGTTAGTGAAAGTGTTGTTATTAATGAGATATGAAAGCATCAAACATGCATTTTAGATGAATTTGATGTATTCACTTTGAAATAACACGTTGAAAAAAAGCAATTAAATTGCATGTAGGCTAATGCCTGATGCAGGGGTTTTCTACCCGGATGTTATTGTAAACAAACATTGTGATTTGGTCTTTGATTATATTTTGATTAATTGTTTAGCCCTATTTCATACATTTTTGTTATCTATGTTGACTTGCATGGGCTCGAAAATTCAAAAGACAGGGAATACCTGCTCTATAGAACCTGGCCAGAGTAGAGTTATTTTTGACACCAAAACTGCCTGCCATACCTGATTTGTATTGACACTCCTCTCTGTGGAGGGCTCCCTGCACTTTCCAGTAAAAGCAATTTCACGGCGAGACTAAATATTACCAAGTGGCATCAGCTGGAACAAAATCGACTTTTTCCCAGCAAAAGATCATGTACCATTTTGCTGTTGCAAGGTTGATCTGCAGTGGTATGAAAACAAGGCCTTATGTGTTAAATTTTATATTGTAAATGCTCAGCTTGACTTTACTCTTACAAAGGACTATCCCTGTCAGAGATGCCCAGACAGTTTAAGCAAAGTAAACTTTATAGGGATTCTCTCTAAAAAACAGGATTCAGATTGGGCATCACAGTGTGATAGAGACACCTTACTGCTTTGTTCAGCCTGCATGTGTGATATCTCCACCATGGCAGCAGCTCTGCTCCAGAGTTTTTGAGAGTAAACAGATGTTGTTTGTCTTTCTGATGTCGAGATTTAGCATCTCCAGGGATGCAGCGGACCTGCGCTTTCCTGTAAGCTCACAAAGGAATCAGAGATGGAAATAGCTCAAACAGATGAACACTGTTTCGCAACAAAAGTGAGACAAGGTTTTTTTTTCTCAGCAGTGCTCGTGGACAATATGGTCTTGTGGTTGTTTCTGTTGTTGAATTTAAAATACATATGGTTGAAAAGATGAGTGGGATGCAGACGTAGCATTTTCACCTACAGTATTTCCTCTGTTTACACAGTTTTTTTTTTCACATTTTCAAATTAGGCTTTTTAAATCTTGCCCCTTTATTTTTATTTTGCTGACTGACACTGTGGAAATCAATTTAAGGACTATATACTGAACATTAAACCTCTAAAATTGACATAAGAAAACAAATAATTCAATTATAATCGAATGTACATACCATGATTGTCAAACTGGCTCAGCTATTAATGGACTATAATGAACAGTGAATATTGTTTGAGGGTAAACCCACCCATGGCACAAAAACTCATTGTGTAAATGTGGTGAATTTGATTTGTCTTTCTGATACAATGGGGACGCCTGTATAGATGATAGCTGGAGAGTTACATAAATAGCAAGAAACAGCGCGTTCCCCTCAACTTTAATCGTCCTATCATCGTTAGCCACACTATGTGTGCTGTCAAACCCTGAATCCCCGAGGAGAAGCTTGCCTCTGTGGCTACTGGATCTGGCAAGCATACATCAGTACACTCAAATGAAAAGACCGAACTGTCGAGGACCAAAGGGACGAGGGAGGAAAATGAAATGGGGGAAGACATAGATAAAAAAGACAGAGAGGAGTGGAAGTTTTGTGTATAATGAGCAGTTGGAATGTGAGGATTGCTGAATTAATCAGACTGCTAGAGCTCATACAAAGTAGGCAGAATGCTTTTCATGTGACAAATGTGTAATTAAGAATGATTTTATAACCCCCCTCCCATACACACACACCCCTTGATGGACTAGAGGTGGGTGGGAGAAACAAAGCATATTTGCACTTCCCTGCATGCATGTGTGTGTGTGTTTTGAGAGAGAGTGTGAGAATATGAGAGTGAGATGAGATGGAGGCTTTAATTACAGTCCTATTAGAATAACAGCAGCCCCCATCGCTCACTGATACTGAGTGATAGGATGGGATGTTTTCATTTTGGCGTCAAGCCTTTTTTTTGTCTTTTAGATTTGACACCATCTTTTTTCAGCCAGAACATGTGGATTTTAAAGATTGTTTTTGCAGCCCACACAAAATATTTATTTTGACTCCTCGTTTTATCAGCAACAGCAGAGATGGGTGATCACTAGCTTTGGAAAGCCTGCCTAAAAATGTAGTTTTACTCACTGTGGCCTGGCAAGGTTCAGTTGGCATTTCTTCTGATTTCAAGAACTGGGAAGGGGTGTGGGCCAAAATAATTTTGCAGACAGCTGCATCCAACTTAAAGGGATAGTTTGGGTTTTTTGAAGTGGGCTTGTATGGGTAACTTATTGTATTACATGCAGTCGATGGTTGGCCCACACCTCGTTTAGTTAAGCAGCATAGTACTGGCACAAAAGCTAAGCAAATATTGCTGACCCCATCTACAGCAGTACATTGCTTTGCTTCCATACTGTCTGCTTCTCCAAACCTGGGGTGTGCTGACTGACATGAAGTATGGGTAATACACTTACTATACTTCATACAAATCCACTTCGAAAACCTTAATTATCCCCTTTTCTGTGTTTATGTGTGTTGGGCTCTTTTGGCCACAATATAAAATACTCTAAATGAAATGTGAAATAGGTGTCATAGATCTTACAGAAATGTAATTGATTCAGCCCTTACAGTGTCTTTCATCATCTTTTCTTTCAATCTTTTTATTTTTGCCAATAATAATGCTTATTAATATTCCCTAGTACCTTTCTAGGCTTTCTTAAAAACCAGGAAGGTCATTGTGGAATTAAAAGTTGATTACCAGCCATGATCACTGTAACTCATTTCCAATCATGCCTCTCCACTCTAGCGCATAAAGTATTGTTTATTCTCATGAAATGATTTGTATGATAAAGTACGAAAAGTTACGCACCAGCTGCACCGTGATAGTGACATGACCATGCAATGACATTTATTAATGACAGTTTAATTTTTGGTAAATTAATATTTTAATTGAGCCATTTATTTATTTCTGTATTTTTGATTTTGGCAGTTCAGTCCTCTATAAAGGCTGGTGTGATCCCATTGCAAGATGGTCTAGTTTGAGTTCAACTTAACTTGTGTGTCATAAAATGTTGATAGATTGAATTATTACAGTATTATCAACTTCTCTGTTTTACTTGGTAGAAATGAAATTGTATTTTTTGTTAATCTAACAGTTAATTACAGTAAAATGACCTCGGAATTACAACTTCCCTTCACGGTCTGATTCCACGTAGAGAAGGATGTTGAGGTGAGACTTAACATCATAAAGGACAATTTGAATTTTAAAAGTGGATATGAAAAAATAATTAAAAATAAACAGACACTATGATCACCGTAATCCACCATGGAGGAGGTGGAGGGGGACAAAGAGGATAGATTAGATTTTTTTCTCACTGTGACAGAGGAGCGGCATTTTTTTGTTTTGTTGGACCTTTGAGCTATAGAAACGTGTTGGTATACATTTTGTCTTTAGATATGCCCTCCTTGATGCTCAGACTATGCTGTGGTTAGGAATTGACCACTGAGGGTTATCTTGTTACATACTGTATGTGCTTGCAATTACCAATATTTAATCATATAAGAATTTAATGCATCCAAATTATCCTCTGCAAGTCTTATTTTTTCCATATCTGTAGTAGACAAATCATGTGTGCGTGTGTGTTTGTGTGTGTGTGTGGGTGAGTTGCTGGTGCAGTAAAGCCCCGGCTGTCCGTCATCAACCCAACTGCATTAACCTCGGCCTCTGTGCCTGCAGGGCCCACCACTTCTATTTCTCTGCAACAAATACAGGTCCTGGCCTAGGGCATCCTGGCAGCCAGCATAGTTAATGACTTATTTACTGTTTAATGGCTGTATACCGCACCACAACAACAATTAATGAGAAAAAGCCACATTCACAAGCAGTGGGGGGAGCCAGGTGGTGGAGGTTATTTTCTCCTTCTAACTTTATCTGAGCTCTGCCTTCTGCTCTAGCCTGATAAACTCCTGCACCACCTTACCTGGAGACAGGCAGGCTGACAGCTGCGAGGACAGCTACTTTTACAGACTCTGGGGAAAATAAAATACATAACTTGGATTGACCTTATATGCAACAAGTTCTATTTGCTTATAAAGTTATTTATTTTACACACTGTGGATTCCTCCATGTTGTTCTGTCAAACTTGCCAATGAAAAAACATAAAGCTCTCTTGACAAAGACTCTTTTTCTTTTCTCCTATCCTCATGTTTTTCCACCTGGTTTGTTTCCCCTCTTTCCCACAATCCTCTGCCTTTTCTGCCGTCCCCTTTTGTTCTCCTCGGCTCTCTTTAGCCTTGTGAATACCATCGCTCAAGCAGTGAGCTGTTGCAGGCACTTTGTTGCTGACCATGGTGCTGAAAGCCTCCTGCCTTCCAATTGCCAGAGTGTTCATTTCATGGTTCATATACCCTGTTCTCCATTTGTCAGAGTGCCGTTAGCCCCCGCGCTTATTTCTTTAACCCCTTCCCCTACAAATAATAACAAATCAAATGCACATTTGTTTTACCTCACAGTCCCAGCTCTCCCGCAGCTGTCAGGCTTTCAATTAAGGTGGTGGCATGTGTTACGTGTTGGTTGCAGAACATGTTGCGTGGAGTTTTCAGGTCGACTTTTTGTTCTGTCATTTTGTGCTGCTGTGTTTTTTTTTTGAAGCCTAATTATGTTTCACTTTTAACTTTGCGCCTTCTTGTTTGTGGCATGTGAGCCATAAGAAAAAACACAGCGTGATACAAGGCAATGTGCCGTATTCAAGCCCCCCTTCTTGAGAGCATGCTTGTTCAGTCATTTCGCATACTAAATCACCACAGTCATCATAACGTATGTAAGCTTGTGTGCCGCCTCCATCTGGCCACATTAGGTTCCCAATTTCCATGAGAACCGCCTCCACATATATCTTTTTTTTAAAGGAAAAAAAAACATGAAACAACAGCTCTGATGTTAAGGAGTCTTGACTATATGCCACAAAGCACTTGATGTTCCTTAATCATGTCGATGTGCTCTTTTAAATGTGAAAGTAGCATGGCACTCTTTGACTTGTGGTAGAAACAGGCCTACAGACATTTTCAAGTGAACTGAATCCCTGCTAGTAGTCTGTAGTTTATATATCGTATATGTAGTTTGTATATATACATATATGTATTTATATATATGGAGAGATTCTCAATTTATGTTGAAGGTGGAATTTTCATTGCACCTTCATTTACATTTCATACATGAGGAGTATTAAAAACCAGATGCACCTGCACTAACCAAGGCCTCACGATTATTAGAATAGCAATAGCAATAATTATAGAGCTGTAACTGTTCTAAATGGATAGGTTGTTAACTATTACAATCATTGCCAACTATTTTCATAACAGATAAATCTTTATAAGGAAAACAGTAAAAAGTGAGTTTTTTAAGGAAAAAAAAGATATGCTCTGATTCCAGCTTCTTCAATGTGTGTATTTTCTGAAAACTGAATATATGTGAACAAAACAAGAAATTAGAGAATGCCATCTTTGGCTTTGGGGAATTCTAATTGAAGTTTTTCACTATAGATTTTTAGATATTCTTTTAATTTTCTTTTCTTTTCTTTACTCATGAACACACATCCTGGTATGGAGAACAAACATAAAATAAAACCATATTACAATGGTAAACAACCAGAATAGATTCCCGGCACAAACCAAGTTATTTAAAGCGAGGCAGAACATTACTTAGAAATGCACCTAGCTTACAATCAATCTTTGGTATTGGTAGTAAGTATTTTGGCAAAAAAATAAAATTCAAATTCCAAACAATGCTCGTGTTTTATCACCTGAACAAAACATCATATTCATCCCCCAGTCACGATCTAAAGTAAAAAAAATCTCCCTGTTATTGTGGGAATTCAGGTCGATTTATTGAGAATATAATTGACAGATTAATCGACTACTTCTTTTAAGTTGCAGCCATAATAAATGAACACAAGAAACAACAGCTCTCTGACAATGTAACAGAACTTGCTTCACAAACAGGATTAGGACTCTCAAAATGTTGGTTTGCTGACCTGACAGTCAGGACTACAGAAGCAGCGTGTTAAATTTGTGAAAAATATCAAATAAGAAATACAACATTCTTATTTGTCGTTACACCTCCACAGCTAGTTAACTCTCTTTTACTCTATTTCATTCCCTTCGATGTCCTTCATTTAGAGGGCCGCCTGTTTTGGTTCCAAATTGTCCTTCATGCCAAGCTGGATTTGTGAGCGCTGCTATGCCAGACGCTAAGTAAATGTGTTTTTCAATCTATCTGCTCCCCGACCATCCCACTCTCGTCCGTCTCCCTCTGCCTCTGGACTCCCTCCAGTCCCCTGTGTTTTTAGGACAATCTCTGTGTCTTCTCATCTCTTGCCCGCCTGCATGCCTTCCTACCTTGCTGCCCATTGCCCCCGTCATCATTCCCCCCAGGTCTCGATAAATAACCCTGCACCTCTCTGGCCCTCAGCTCCACTGGCTGTTGCTGGAGCACATTTGTTAAAATATCACCTGCTGTAGAAGGGAAATTGATACTGCTGCATTGTGCTCTGGGCAATGGAGGTTTGTGTTGAGTTAAAATGCCACAACACAGACAGTTGTAGGAAAGTTCAGAATTTCAACAAAAAAGAAAGAAAAACAACTCTCTTGTTCCTTCTATCATTTTTTTTTTTTTTAAGAGAACAGCTGCCAGTACTTTCTTGTTGAAAAGCTGTAACGAAATGTTGGGTCAGACAGTTAATTATGCAGACACAAAAACAAACAGCGAGATAATATTTGCTGAAATTCCATTAAATAAAGTGACACACTTAATTCTCACAGCTCCCCTACTCCCCACCACGAGCTGTTTTTATATAGAAACATGGATAAAATTGTGCCTTTAAATACACACAAAAGAGTCGCACATCACTGCGGCGAGCTAGTTGTGCTCTGTAAAAAAAAAAGAAAGTCATTGAAATATGAAAAACTGTTTGGTCTCTTTGCTTCTACTCCATTGCTCCAAAAACAGGCCAATGATCAGATGAGACATCCCCAGATGACCAGGTAAGAGGAAGAAGCAAAAGTTCCTCTCTGAAATCTGCCATTATCCAGATGGCACCATTAGCGATTAAGCCAGAACATTTCTCCCCTCTTATAATTGACTCCATAGGCTATTAGGCAGGTTGGCACAAGGCTAGGTCCACTGGTGCACACTCCAGATGTTCTCTTTGTGTGTGCGTGTGTGTGCTGTCAGTGAGAGGAGGGAAGAGAGTTTGGCTGTTGTTGTGGCTGCTTGTGGTGGGTCCAGGGCTGCCTACAGATGGACATAGGGCTGGGTGGGTGCTGGGAATAAGTCACATTCAATTATATCAATGTCTCTATCAGTCTGTCTGTTCTCAGTCTCTCTCTTGCACTGTGTCTCTATCTGCCTGTCTGTCTCTCTTTCTCTCTTGCCTTGGGGGAAGAAAGATTAAAGTGTTCTGTTTTCTGTGCAAGATCTTTGTCTCTGCTTTTTGGGTTTATCTGAAGATTGAATTATCTCTCATCCGTTGTCTGTCTCTTAGTATATGTAAGCAAAGTGATGTTTGGCAGACGTCATTAAGTGCAATTGCTATTATTAAACTCCAAAACACGCTGTGAGATTTAATACCAGTTTTATTTGTGTGCTAAACTTACCATACTGTATATTATAGTACTATGTTATCATTTTACATTGAATGTGAGACTTCTTTCGAAAAAGGCAGATTTTAGAGACCCACACAGCATGTGTGTAGTATGTTTGTTCGCCTTATTTACAGTAACATGCCAATGTCATTAACAGCTTCCTCATGAGCCACTTTGTCGCAAGCACAACCCCAAAGTCTACTCAGCTTCCCACCAGGCCTTAGAGAGAAGAACAAGGAGAGGCTGATTTCCAGAACTCACGCTGTAGCAGGCATGAAAAGGCTTTTTAAAAAGTGTTTGTATTACATTACTGAACGGACTTTCAGTAATCCCTTTATAGCTAAAAAAAGAGCTAAAACGCCATTAATTATTCATCTCCCCATGGCTGGTGGTAAAGAGGAGAGGCGCTCTAGGGTTTCCATCAGCTATTAGTAAACAAATCAATGCTGCAGGCTGAGCTCCTTGTCAGTACAGAGCCATCTGCCCTTTACCATGACTTTCAGGCGAAAGCCAGAAATGGACCTACATGACATATGATACTGCCTCCAGAGGATAAAAAGAGGCATGTAGAAAGAAAATGAAAGTTTTTCATGAGGGGGATTTTTATTAAGTAATGGAGTTTGGAAAACTTATGCAGGAATCTTAATGCAAAAATTGTCCCTCTGCGAGAGCGACATTTAATTTATTCATGACATCAATCTAATTTGTGAGAACAGTTGTAGTTACATTACTACCCCAGCTGGGTTGGTTCGACACATTATGCCTGTGTGAGCAGACACTCCCGAATTTGTCACGACCCACCCAACAATAGGTATTTGATGTAATCAAACAGCACAGTTTGAAGCCCCTAATCCAATTTCTTTGGCAAGATACATTGTAATTTGGTATCACCGTAATTATGAACTGAATTGTGAACTGTCTGTAAGGGAATTGAATTAGCCGGCAGAAGAAGAGTAATATGATTGGGAACTGGGAGAAATCAATACAGCACTGCTCGTCATCTCAACGTTGACCTGAATCCTGCCTGAATGTGGATCTTTGGGGGATTCAGCTTAATTCAATCTGGTGGAGCTAACACGCTCCCTGTCCCCTCCACATGGTTGACAACAGCTCTGTCTTGATTTAGACTGCTGGGCAGGAGCCCTGCTGGGGGAAGCGTAGCTCTGAGGAGAGTAGCTGCAGCCTGATCTTATCCATCTGATTGTATAAAATACATGTAGACTTATGAGCCCACATAGAACCCCTCTAACCAACCACACAGCCATACACACTCCGGTTACCCATCACTATTATCAAGACAGAGATAAACATACTGTTGAATGTAGTGGTAGTTCCATGTGACAAAGTTTTGAATAATAAAGCCTGCTTAGACAGCCCTCTGATGAGCACTACACACTACATCACTGCATTTGACAAACAGCCCTTCCATACACCCTCAGCTGTGTTGACAAATGGTTGTAAGGTGGAGTGTAGAGAGATTCTCATCCTCATGGGTGCAGCCCACCGGTGATAGCTCCACCCTGATGGCGGTAGTAGCCTGAGAGGGAATGTCGCAGCTGCAGCAACCACCACAGAGGTTCAGTCTGATGGATGAGGCCAGAAAAGCTGGAGCTCGTGGTGGAGCTGCGTATGGAAATGCTGAGGGAAATGTTTTGATTGGCTGACGTCTCCAGAACCATTAGCAATTTCTCTCTTAACTCCCTGACTTTTATATTTAACTTGAAACTTTTCCCACTGTTTCTAAATCTTATATTGTTATTTATAAGGTCTCTCTCCTTCAAAAAGCTCCACTAGCAGATATACCTGTTAGGGACACAGATCTAGTGAGAAAAAGTCTGCCATTCAGCTGTCTTTGTTTAAGGGAAAATAGCTTGCGTATTGTGTTGTTCTATTGACTGCCTGACATTCCAATACGTTCTACAGCACTCTCCATGGACCCTGATAAGAACTTGATAGCTAGCCAGAGGTGCTGTCCTATTATAGGAGCAGATGGTTTCTTACCATTATTTTATCTTTACAGATAAGATTAAAAAGCCCAGCTTACACTGCACATAGGTAATCAGAGCTGAAAGGAAAGAGCACCTCTAATGCCAAGGAGAGCCCAATGTCAAGAAAATCAATATGTCTGCCCCCTCCCAAAATCAAAGCCTTTTTTTCCCCTCCTCCCTGCACGGTTCACTCAGATAAAAGCTTTTGTGTGTTGTATAAAATCAAAGCAGGTGTCACATAAGTGCATTATGTCTCATTATTTTGTTTTATTTATGTTAATTCATGTAATTCAGCCTTTCTGCCTGCACTCGGGGCCACAACCACATCTGGCCCGTGTAATACTGGAGCCTTCTTTCAATTCAGTAGTGCCTTTTATTTGAGTGAGTCAGACTTGATTGTGCACATTGTGTTGTCTGTGAGGGAAGCTCGTAAAGGTTATACAGCCCACAGAAAGGCTATCTCATTCACCAGCAACAGAGGGGAGCATGTCCCCGGAGCCAGGTGTTGTATGGACCCAGGAAACAAATAGCTCTTCCTGTCTTGTTATTGGGGATGCACTGATAAGGTGGGCCGGGGCATGCTGAAGGGTGATTACTAGGGTGCCTTTTAACAGACTTCCTCCAGATGATCAGCCGTTATAGTTATGCATACTCATTGTACTGCATCAGCATTGTGACCAGCACCTCAGCCTTTAGCTACATCACCTGCTGCACCCTGATTCACTGAGCTCTGTCTGTGTTGACACCTACTTAATTCCCACGGGTTATTGCAGATCCCTCTCCACTTGAGTGCGTATGTGTGTGTATGTGTATGCATGTGTGTGGAGGGGAAGCAGAGGGAAATCATTGCTAGCCCGGGAGAAGGGAAAAAGCTATTCAACAGGGGCGCCCACGGTGGCAAAGCCATTTCCAATAATGTCCTCTTTCTGCAACAACAATTGTGTTTAACCCCAATGGCTTCAGCTGCCCACTATTTGTCATCCCGCCTCTTCCTCCATCGCCTCCCGCCATGCCTTCACATACGCAGGCAATAGCAATGAAAGTATTGCTTCATGACGGCATGGTGCATACATCGCCTGACTCATACTGGTTCTCCTGTTTGAGGAAACAACTCGGAAATGGTTGACCTGCCTGTTCTTTGGTACAGCATAACGGCAGGATCTAGTTTAACAGTGTTCAAAGAATTTGATTTGGCCCCAGTGAGGTTTTGATACGCAGATAGAAGAATCAATTTGTGTCAAGTTTTCAGAATGAGTAGGTTTTGAAACATAGAGAATAAGATTTTGCCTTTTATAGACCGAACCACCACAACATCGTGCTAACAACAAAAGTCACTTCCAGGTTAGTCTGGCTAACCAGATGTAGACTGTTGTTATAAAGCCTGTCATTTCCCCCTTTTTTCCGCCATCTGTATGTACTGTTGTCAAAATCCCCATTGCTAGGTGAAACAACAACAACAACCTCCAAGCTAGCAAGGCGAGTTTCTCGAAATTAACCTGGTTGCTAACAGCACAAACGAGTTTCGAGACAGTATTTTGCAGGGGCATCGTCACTGCATCCTTGGCTGCCCAAGACGATTTTGATTGGTTTAAAGACATGCTAACAAGCCAGAGAGGCTTTTTTTCCCTATACTTGAATGAGAATCTGTAAAGCCAGACCTTTCTCCAGCATTGACACAGTACTGTCTGAATATGTGAGAGGAGACATATGAAATCGACAAACTTGTTCATTTCTGTTGTCATTTTTAGATGCAGCTGTAACGTTCTAAGATGTATACATAATTTCATACACCTATCTGACGTTTTTGCAACGTTGCAATGTTTTTTATGTACTGTGTTGCTTAGCGTCTTTGATATCTATCCAACTGCAACATCTCGGACTAGCTGCTAGTTTGCGGTAACGGAAGCTGTCATTTCTGTGACTTGAGAGGAAAATTATGTCTCAAAACTCACCTCAAGAGCTCTTGTAAATGAGATATAAAAGCATCAAACATGCATTTTAAATAACTGAAATGTATAAACTTTCAATACATCACGAAAAATTGTATGTGATGCAACTTAACTTTACTTCTAACTTTATTACTGCCAACTGTACTGGCTTTCCTCTTATTATGGCATGAATGAGAAAGAAAGCCCTGTTATCTGTCTGTCCCTCCATATTTCTCTCTTTTATTCCTTTTAGCACATCTCTCTCTTCCCCTGCACCCCTCTCTAATCTCTCTTCCACCCCCACTCTCTTCCCCATGTCCCTGCGCTGGCGAGCTGCGTGTGGAGGTGATTTATCTGTGGCACTCACTGAAGTCCCAGTGCAGTGGCACTCACACACACGTACACACACGCAAACATGTGCACAGACATATGAAACACACACAGGTAATGCTGCAGCTGTGATATATTTTAATTACAGTTTTAGTCAGAAGTAATTAAGGTTTTATATCTAGAGGGACAGCTCAATACCCATCCCCCAACACACACGCATACACACATGCGTGTGTGCACAGACGCCCACATACACCCTTTTTCATGTCTTTGTTCCTTGATTTCTGTGACATTTGTTTCTGTTGTCAAAAAGTTTACGGATTTGTTTTACTGGCAAGAACATTTCAAAAGTCCATCATTAGTTTAGGACAGAAATTTAAATATTGCTTCAAATTTGTATCACAAGGACTTGATATCATTTGAATATTGTTTTGGTACGATGCCTGAGTTTTAATACAGATGCCAACACAACTTCTTTGATACCTCACTTTGCTGAGTTAAAAATGTTTTTCATTGTAAAAAAATTTGCATAGTTTTGGAGATCCGTCAGTGTTTAATATGGCTAAAGTACACAGCTGTACAAAAATGTTTCATTAACAAAATTATGATTCAGTTATGAAGTATCAGATAAAAAACACAAGTAAAACCAGCCTTCGAATTAGAACAAACATTTGTTGCCAACTCACAGTGCTTGGCACTCGTTACTCCGTGTTATGAACAAAATTGGGTTGGCACTCAGTAAGTATTCGTTACCCAGACATATTTATTATGTTATGAGTTATAGCCTCTAACTATAGCTGTGTAACAGAAATCACAATCCAGTGTCACAAGTTACAGTTCTTTTCTCCCCCACCCCTTTTTTTTTTCTTTTTTTTGACACAACAGGGGTTTTGAATAAGATATGTAGGATTGAGGGAACCGTGGTGAGAAGGAGGAGACTGTGCAAAAGGATGAGAAGGTGATTTGTGCAGAAACAGATAGGCTTTGCACTGTAAGCTGAGTTGAAGAGCAGATTTGGAAGCTGTAAGACAGTGTTGTGTTGTCGTGGAGTGCTGACAGGGGCGGCGAGCTGAAAGTGCGCAGAGGATTGAGGAAAAAAGAAATGTGTCTGAGTCTGAGTGTGTGTGAATGTGAGTGAAGGGGTATGTGCGCTTTTGTGTGTGCGCACGTGTTCGAGAATGTGTATGTATGGCACAGATGGAAAGACTTCTCAGGGATTACTGTGTAACTGGAAGAGGAGAGAGGTGGTAATTGCATTTTAATTACAGTGTTGATGGTTTTGTGCTCTGCCAGATGGAAGGTTCTTTACAGATATAAGCACAAAATAAATCAGCCCGCTGGAAAATAAATCAGCCTTTAGGTGACTAGTTACCTGCTGAACTGAGTCCCTAACCTTGCCTCGAGTCACAGGTGATGATGATTAGTTTAGGCTAGGTGATATCTAACCTAGACCCCTCAAACGGCACTCTGCCCAGGCTCATATTACTTACTACCAATCCTGCAGTAATTCACCATTCACTTTTCGCAGACCTGCCAGGTGTTGGTTGGATCACTTTAAGACACCCAGATTCTTATCCAATACATATATTTTATTTCATAAGTGAATCATATGCGCTTTTTTCACAAACATTCACATATTGTTGTCTCTGCTGTCAACAGTACTAGCTTGGTAATGCTGCTTTTGACCGATAAGGGCTTGTTTTGTGATTCCCTTGCAAGTTTCCAGAGAATTAATGTTTATACTTAATAATGGTGTCAAGACATTTTGCATTCACTAGCACTGGATGAGCTCCCACGGCAGCTTTATGAGAGTGACCTTTGGCAGCCTGCTCATTGAGATCGGTGTGCCAGTCCTGAACTCAAGCTCTCACCTTCCCAGCTTAATGAACCAAATATGGCTGTGATATAATAGCTAGAGTCAGCAATTTTAGAAGTCATTCTTACTATGAGGGTCATTTGTTTTTATAATTTGACTTTTCACCATTAAGCGACACTGATACTCCATTTTTATTGTGTTATGAGTCACAATGAACATGCAAGTTCAAGGGATAAACAGGTAAAGATGGAAGAATTGGCCACCTGACAAATTTTTGCTCGAAACGAAAAGGGGGCAGGAGATCACCAGAATAACTGCTTATTTGTGCTAACTGTAGATGCCATTCGCTAGTTAGCTAAGTTGCCAGGCAGCTTCTGGCTTGGACTGGAAGCTCGAGGACCAGGGAAGTTTTAGTGTTTAAACTGCTGGCACATGAGCTTTGGACCTAGACAGGACGGTGCTGGTTGGTTAGCATACTAACTTCACTGGATATTATTCACTATCTGTTCATATTTGAACAGATACTGGTAACTGGAATTCAGTACTGGTACCCAACAGCTAAAATGACTCTCTCTGTGATAACAAAAATGTAACTTCAGTATAAAAACTAAGTCTAAACTTTTCAGACACAGCCATTTGTTGAGTGATGGCTAATGCCAGTAAAAATGCTAAGCTAATGTCAACCAAGACAATTCATTAACTGATGGTAGAGGATGCCATGCGAGGTGTCAACCTGCTCATCAGGAACAATTTGGGGTTCAGTATCTTGGCCAAGGATACTTTGACATGCAGCCGGGGGAGCTGGGGATTCGAGCCAGTGACCTTCCAATTACTGGACAACCCGCTGTACCCCCTGAGCTTCACCCGCACTGTGGGTGATGTAGTCCTGCTATCTCTCTTTCTCTCTGTACCTGTCTCACCCAGATGCACTCTCAGGTACCAAAATTTGTCACTGATTGATTTCACATGAATTGGTTCTTGTCGGTACGGATGTAATTCAGTCAGTACCCTTAAAAGTAGAGAGTTTGGTACCCAACCATGTTCAGAGGACAACACTGAGCATGTAGTTTGAGGTCAGATGAAAGAGGAAGCAGAAAATTTAAGTCAACTTTGGTTCTCCTGATCAAGGTGAGTCCTCCAGCTGTGTGCTTTGTGACAAGATGACCCTTGCAGGGCTGTGAATCTGACACGACCAACAGTCCTGTGGCTTTTTGACCTGTGGCTGTTCCTTACTCTCTCTCTCTGTCTCTCTCTCTCTCTGTGCCTCTCTCTCTCTGTTTCTCTGTGCCTCTCTCTCTCTCTCCTTTCCTTCTTTGCTCTTTACAAACTGTCTGAGGGAGATAAGGCAGGTCTGATAAGCTGACTTCCGTCAAAATGCTCCCCCATCTGTGCAGACCTGTACCTCAGAGGAGAAAATGTATTTATATATCATATGCTCACATGCCTGCTCCAAGCGTGATAGCAACCTAATGGGTTTATGATACAGGAGAAGAATCGTCTGCTGTCTTTACCTTTCATACTAATATTGGGAATTGCAACAAGGGGTAGAGAGTACAAATACGTGTCGGGAGGCACTGAAGTGGTTTCACCTGCCAATCCAGCACTGGTGGCCATTTCTTATTTCCTCAATTGGCTCAAAAAGGTCATTTTAATCTTAACACCAGAGTTTTTCAACCATTAACTTACATATTAAACCTGCAGCTACTTTTAACCTTTCAATTAACTCTGCTCAGAAGCACCTCCTTTGGTGGCTGGCTTGATTGTGGGTACATGTATATGTGTGTGCACACATGTGGCAGGTTAGAATACTAAATGGTGTTGGTAATTATTTTTTTTTTTTTTAAATAAATTTACCAATTATAGCAACATTCATTTTAATCTAGACCACAGCCAAAATCATTGCTGCTGTAATATTTTTTGGAGCACACAACAGTTATGCACTTCACCCAGTGTAGGAACCATCTAGGGTAATTTGCTGAGAAATTACCTGTGTTGCTTGTAATATAAGCGAAGCAGCGCAATTTAAAAACACAATGACACCTCAGACAAAATGTTCCCAGACTTAAATGCACTGACTGTACAGATTTTCAAGGCTTAGAAAAGGCAGTAATAAACCCTGCTGGCACTGAATTATTTCCCCTAAATGTGCAGCCATTTATTCTACACTGTTGTGAATTAGTTAAACCAACGTGATTGTGGCAGAATTATGTTCAGACACAATAGATGAAGAGAGGAAGATATACAGCATCCAAAACATCATTCATGTAACAATTTCTCTCTACGGGATACATGTTCACCTTACCACTAACCATGCTGCTGCCCTAAAATATATATCTTTTGTTATTCTACAGAAGATGTCTCCAGCATGGTGTCTTAAATCAAAAGTGCTCCTTCTATATTTATGTCATGTGGCAGGGAGAGTGTGTATTTAGTGGGATTAGAGCTGCTGGTCTATTCGTGTGGTGTCTGCTAACACACGTAGCTCAGTCTAATCTGCTTACTATTGACTGGAAGTCCAATAATCCCTTTATGGTAGAGAGGAAACATTACATGGAATGCTGCTGCAGCACGGGGAGGAACTAACCAGTTACCCAGCTTTCCAGTGGGTGGCAATGCTACTGTAGCAGCTAGAAGCAGCTGGGTCTATGGTTGACTGTTAGGACAGCAGTCAGTGTCTGATAATAAGATTAATGAAAACAAGAGAAGTAGCATTAACTGCTGACAGACAGAACGTTTTTTTCATCTTGCCCTATGGGTGACTGAACTACCCAGCCATAGAAAATGAGCTGTAGCTGGGTAGTTCAGCTCCAGAATGACTCGTCAGTAGTCCTGCCTTTTATTCCATGATTTCTTGACATCACAATACGTCTCCATGTCACACATTCACATAGGGGCTAGTTTGGCACATCATAATTGATTTAGTACAGCTGCTCTGTTGTTGTTAGCAGTGCTGGCTCAGGCATGTGTGAGCTGACCAATCAAATCAGACTGGGTATATAAGAGAAGGGCCTTAACGAGATAGGAGCTAAAACAGAGTGTGTCAGACAGAGGGGGAATATAGTGCTGCAGCACTGGACAGTATGAGAAAACAATGTTTTTTTGAGCATTAAAGCATGTAAACGTATTCTAGTATTAACCAAAAATACATTTCCGAACCTGCAAATGAGCATAATATGTCTCCTTTAAATTTCAATGTTATTTACAGAAAGACAATTTGCTGGTAAAATAATTGGCAACACAGGAGGCATTCGGATATAGGAAAACAATAGACGAGGCAGAGGTGATGATTTCCAAGACACAAAATAAAAATAAACTCCATTGATTCTTTGTCTTCCTGTTTCAAAGGACTTCAGATGACATTTTCACTGTGAACTTACTTACCAAAGAAACAAAAGGGAGGCTGATTTTAATCAGCTCAAGACAAATAAATTAGGCAATAAAATTAATTAATGGAAGACGGCGCCTGCTCGACCTATCGCATGTGTTTTACTTGAAGTAGTCACAAGGTATAAGTGTATACTAGGACTGATACTATTTTATGAACTGAATATATAAAAGCACAAGGACTGAACTACAAATTGTGCACGTTATAATCAGGTACTGATTAGTGGAAAATCTAACAAGTTCACATTCCCCAATACAAATCCACTTCATCAAGTAAACAACGATTGGCATAACAATCACAGTTCCACTGTAAGAAACTACAGCAAACATTACATTACATTTTCCATAAGATAATGAGATGCAAACATATGTCAGAGTACAAATCTGGCTATTCCATCTACAATACTAGGATGAGTAGATACAGAATTCATACAATCCCATTTATTATTTGGATTCCATATTGATTTCTACTGTGGTTTACTCTGCACCAGCTGGCACCCATAAGAGTAGCACTGCTGTGCACTGGGTATCCTCAGTTTACTGTTTTTTGTTTGTTTGTTTGTTTAATTGTTTCTTTATCTGCCTCAATTGACATGTCTTTGTCAAACACAAACAAAGTGGAGAGTGACTTAAAGTGTGATTAGGTGTGTTGAACTTGAAATATGGTGCTAACAAACCTTCAACATTCAGAGTACATTGTATTTGACTTCCAATAATAGTTAGGACTCCATACTGTTACAAATAATGCAGCTATTCAGAAGATGATCATCAGTAAGATACTGCAAGTGACCAAAAACAATTAAACAAAAAAAAATATTTATACATATATTTTATAATAGGGTTTTATGGACTGTTGATTTGATGGTTTGATGAGGAACACATTTTTTTGTACAATGCAGAATGTGTGTGCTGCAGTCAGTATGTTGAGGTTAACAAGGAGGCAACCAAGCACTACAGTTCACTGACTGCAGCGTTCGGCTTTTGAGCAGTACAGTGGTGTGGCTACACAAAGAGACATGCTCCAGAAGGAGCTTTGAGACAAAGCAGCGTTCATTATGAGTATTATGGCTCCTTGCAGACATGCTAGTATTTGAGATTCTACAAAATGATGGCCTCTTGTGTGCATATACTCCTTCCCTCTTTCTGCCTTGCCTTCTTTTTGTCACTATCTATGTTAAACACATCAACACACTGTATACACACTCTTTTGTGTGCACACACACACAAAACACACTTGCATCCCTTGTCTCTGATGTGCCAGCGGTTGTTGATAATGAGATTCCTACAGGATGGGAAACTCCAGGGACACTGACTGACGGCCCACTTTAAACACTGCAGTCTCCCTCTCCCTTTTTCTGTCCTCTGAGACACAGAGGATGAAACGAGAATGGGAAAGAGAGTAAAACACACTGTATCACACACGGACACACACACTCACATGCACACACGTTAGAAAAATAGCAAGGAATACGTGAGGCCTTGAGGGTTTGCTGAAAAACACCAGGGTGAGCAAGTGTTGGGTGTTTTATAAAGCATTGACTTGTTGAGATCTATAGAGAACAGCATTGAAGGTTACGATACTTAGAAGTGTGGTTACAGCAGCGTAACCAAAGTAATTATGTGCGGGTGTGTATTTGAGTGTCTGAATAGAGTGTCAGAGCACGTGAATGTTTGCATATTTATTTCGACATTTATATGCATGCCTTTGTTCACATGTGTATACATCTGTCTGGATGTGTCTGATCTATTGTGTCTGCGATGGGGCCCCAGTGAGGAAGAGGATAATTACGTGCCTTTTGCTGTCATGTCAGGTTGTCTCCTCATAGTTATGCACACACTTCCTGAGGGCTCAGAGGCCCTGTAACATATACAGTATATCTCTCACATACACAGGTTTGATGAAGTACCTGGTGCCACAGAGGACAAACAGAACTAATTTCCTGTCACTGCCTTTGGACCTCGTCTCTATTCTCATTTCCTCCCTTTGCTCAGAATACAATAATGCCACTTTTACGGTGCATCCAGAGAGGCAGGTTGTTGCTTTATGTATTTTTGCTGCGGGTTCATCTCAGAGGGTGGCACTCATCCAGCCTTCAACAAGGCAGCAAAATGTACAGATTATTTGAAGCTGTCACTAAATTGCATATCTACTGTAAGTAGGTGCTCTGGATGAGGACCAAAATGCATGTAAGCAGAGAAAATGTATGTGATGTCAGCTCAGTTTGTTTTTGTGGTTTATCTTTGAATAGGCATTTTTTATGACTCTTAATCTGGCTTTAGAGAGAAATGTAGAACTATATTAAGGCTTAGTGATTATACACATATGGCAGCATGGTGGCGCAGTGGTTAGCGCTGTTCTCCCATAGTCCTGAGGCCTGCTGAGCTCAGTACGACCTATGTGCCATGGTGAATTTAGAAAACCACTGTTCTTGGTAGCCAGGTGTTTTGACATTAGGCAAAGCTGTATGTTGTATGTTGGCCCGTAAATAAATTCAGCCATCAAGCATATAACATTCAACTCAGTGTCTAATTCTCCATACATACAGATGAGTTGTCTAACTTTGGGGTTGTCTGAAGGTGCCAAAGTTCCCTGTCAGTTCAGGGCCTCGTATGACAAGGGAGTTGGGGTAACGTAAGATGATTGGCTGATTGGTGTTTTCCTCAGTTTTAAGTCATATTCCCAATGCGAGGTGTGCAGTCTGAAGTAATAATCCTGTCTAAATGGAAAACATGGCTTGGTCATAATCCAGCTGCCTCTCTTTTCCCGGAGTGTCTTCGTTAAACAATCTAGCACGGTAATGAAGTGCTAATCTGCTCAGCTCTTTACACAAAGCATCTGCATGTCTCCTAGAGGCAGAACAGGTACACAACGGAATGCTCTTTCCTTTGTCTGCTTGTTGCATTTCAAGAGAAAAGGCACAGGGCAGGAATAGAAGCAGCTGTAAACAGAAACCATAGACAACCTTGACAGCCACAGAGTTTGAATTAGAAAGTAACCGCTGTTTGACATTTGTACATAGTGTTTGCTCAGTTAAAGAAAGACCTGCTCTCTTGCTCACGTCTGCTGTAGTCATATTTTAGGCCAGTGTCGGCCTGTAAACCTTGATAGCGTTGCCTACTTTTTAATAGAACATTCTATCTATCAACAGCTTTTCCAATCATGTTCCTGGAGTAACACATACATTTCATATTAGGCTGCTGTGCACCGTAATCTGTGGCATTAGCGGTCTAACTATATTAATCCATTTGCACTTTCCCCTGTTGATTAGAGCGCATGTGAAATGTGACGGTGGTTGGCTGGTATAGGGCAGCAGTTGCCTGAGGTGGCAGCAAGAGCGTGAGGTTTCATACCGCGCAACGTCCACATTCAGATCATGATTTATTACCCCCTTACCACACACTCTCTGACAAACACACTCACACTTATGCAGAACCACACCTTTAGAAACAAAGATATTGACACACACACACACACACACACACACACACACACACTCAAAATGTCTGGCATTTAGGAGAACGCACAAAAACACCAATGACTGGAGCAGGATTTGACACCAGTGAGTATGCGATGCATGAATCCATATGCTCAAATGTGAGCTGTCACATGTAGGCATTTGTGTGTGCACTATAATTAATTGCAATCTGAATGTGTGTATTCATGTGTGAGCAAACTTCAGCTTACAATACAAAGCGAGATTTTAATGTTTTTGTTTTTTTCCACCAAGCAACCGAAGCTGCCATATGTGAGTCTGCTGTCTGAAAGTGCAGCACGTTTACTCTATGACAGTAGAGCTCTGTAGCAGATTAAAATATTTTGCTGATGAGGAAAACAAACAGAATAGATATAAGGAAGTTATTAAATTGTGACATTCTGCAAAGAAGCTTGTCTCGCTCTTTACAACTTCATGTCTGAGCACAGCATGTGTGCAGTATAATCTAATGTGTCTACGGGTGTCTGTGTGTGTGTGTGTGTGTGCGTGTGTGTGTGTGCGCGCGTGTGTCTGTGTAAGCAGCGAGTGTTCATGAGTGTGCCAGTGTCACTGTGCACACTTTAATATCCCAGCAGAAAAATAGAACATGGCTGATAAGAGAGCAGAGAGAACAGCGGAGAGAGATCAGAAATCCCATACAGTGGAGAGCACTAGTCCATTGCAAGTGTGGCAGAGGTCACAGTCAATTTCAAAAGGAGCAGGTCTTGTATATTAGAGTCTGGAGAGATGGGAGACCCTCTTGCTCTCTATCATAGAGGGCCCGTGCCAGAGCAGGGCCAGATGTGATCAACATGGACCTTGTGGAAATCCCTACTGAACTGTACTGTCTTATTTAGGGGCTGCGAGAACAATAGCAGCGGAACATGCTCACCAAGGCCTGGGGTTTCTGTCATCATTTTCGCTTTCATTAGAATCACGATAGAACAACCAGCTTGATCGAAACCTAAATATTACATTGAACAAGACTTGTAATAACATAAAGCAGTGCTATACAGCAAACACGACAGTGTATTTCTCTAAAAACCAAGCAGTGTAAACATGGAGCTGGATCCCTGAGCACGAACAGTGATGACTGCCAAACAGAGCGACCTCACAGACATCAAAAATGTTATTTCAGAATAATCATCACTGGTCATTTTGAGTGTAATGAAGGAATATATCTAATGATGCACCTGTAAGGCTCTTGTATCTGTATTTAATAGTTATATGTAGCTACACCGATAACACTTGGTATAGTCTGCTGAGTTCATTTATGGTTTTGGTCTTTTTTTGTAATGAGAGAAACATCAAGTACCATTAGATCTATCTGATAACAGTATTAAGACAGGTATGTCAGGCCTGACAATGTTTAAGTTCACAATGTCAAAGTTAATGATATCCGCCTTGCCCTGAAAGCCGAAAGCTGTCCACTCTAGCTGGTTAATTTCACTGACCAGACAAGCTACTCCAGAGCCACCAATCAGAGTGATCCATCCTGTGCTCCAGAGTTATTTTAGGTGGCTGTGATTCCATTCCCTTTTTTTCCTTTATGGCACAGACAGTGTGAGGTGACTGTTAGATGGAGCATTTCCAAGGCTGAGATAAACATCAATATCTTGGGGTTAAACCATCATGAAAACAATGTGCAGTTACAATAATAAAAGTGTTTTACTGAAGAAAAGTAAGAGGTTGAGCTGCGTGTGTATATACTATAGACAGTTTTAAATCAATTCAGCAGCTGTGATGTGTTGATTGGTTCTTTATTGCAGGTATATTTAAAATGCTACAGGGGTATCATGTCTATAGCCACAGCTGCTGGCAGATGAAAAACAAAAAGACTGATGCTTTCGTGTGTTGGTATGTTAAGTTTTAAGTTTATCCTTAAACGAATTTTCGTTTCTATCCAAATCCTAACTATTCAAACACAGCAGCATCTAGCATGAGTTTGTCAACAGTTTTTCACAAGCAGGAGTTTCCTTTTGGGGTTGGGGTGTTTATTGCGGTCTGACAGATCTTCTTGTGGGCGACACATTAGTCATGGTGCCTCATGGATTGACTGCCAATTTGCACTTGGCTCCAGCTCCAGCTTATCCACCTATGTGCAGTTATTTGCTTTGGTTTTCCTTGAGAATTGTTACATATAGTTGACAGAACTCTTGTTTCTTTAGGTTGTCTAAATTGTCTGAATTGATAAGCCTTCTGGTGCATGGACTGTGATGCTTTCATGCTCTTGGTTGATTGGTTGGTTGATGTGCTGATTTGGTGACACATTCACCATATGTTGTTGCTGGTATTGTTGAGAGTCTTACTTTTGGCTCACCAGAAATTTAGGTGTTTTAAATCAAGGAAGATTTTTGATGTCGGCTGATGCCAAGCTCAGCAACCCACTGGATTGATAATTGACTTGGCAGTAAGCAGTGGGTTGTTAAGCCAGGCATGTGTGTTTACTAGCCCAGGAATACTCATGACAGCACAGCCCAGTCACCCGAATAAAAAATTTGTAGGTGTCATAGGTATCAAATTAACATTCATACAGCACATGTCATATTGATTTCACATTACAAGTATATGAGCTGACTTTCATGTGGGGAGGTAGAGGGGACTGGGGTGGCGTGCCAGCTAGGAGAGGCAACTGTTCAAGTTGGCATTTCAACATTTGTCAGTGTGGAACCAATGAATATATATCATAAAATAATGAGACGATTCCAGACGAGTTTGTGGGAACAAAGCATGATTTTTTATGATGTGACGCTGGGACAATTTCAGTGGCATAACCCAAATCATGTCACAACTTTAACTAACTCAGTGACCACAAGTGTTTTTTGTGCCTAATCCTAACCAGACTATAAGCACAACATAACATTTAAAATGAAACCTAAAGAAAGTTGCAATATAAAGAAAGGTAAAGTTTCAACATATCCATGGTTTGCAGAAACACACATCGCCATCACTTTTTCTTGTATTAGGGTTGAAAAACACTCATCACTGGCCTGTTAGTTAGTAGATCAGTTGAAGGCTTTGACAGAGATGCAGCCATAAAGACAAAAATACATGTATTGTAACTGCATAAATATTCACTGCACAGCTCCTCTCCTCTCTGTTACCTACTTTCTTGACCACCTGTCTAAGTTAGGCCTCCCTCTCTAACCTCAAAACCTTTGTTCCCATGTGCACCTCACACATACCCACAGTAAGCACGCTCTGGAGAGTCACATCTGAAGCTGAGTGGCTACTTGACACTTGTGGGAGCATGTGTTTGACATTGTGACGACCGCAAACCTAAATCCAAAGTCACCGTAGCCCACAGTAGTGAGAGTGCTATCTAGTTGTCAGTCAACGCTGTGGTGCAGGCAGGCTAGCAGTCAGTGGTAATTGATGTGAGTGGAGTTGACATCCCGGGCAGAGCGCTTCAGGTTGGTCTCCGACTGGGACCGAGCAGCCCATCATTGCCAGTTATTAAGCAGCTTGCGCTCTGCTGCACTCACTCAGAGGGGAACAGCCTGTCTCTGGGTGTTTACATATGAATGTGTGCATGTGTGTGTGTTTGCAGGAGAGGAGGGTGCAGAACCAGGTCTAGATAGTTTCTTGGAGCAGTGAACCAGCTGCGTTCAGATTAGAACACAGGGCCATCAGGTTCATTCTTAAGTCAAAGCATCCTTTTTTTTTTTTTACCACCCGTTTAGAGCGATCAATAATTTGTAACTGCTGTGTATCTACTTTTTATCTTTATGATTCTTGACAGACAGTTAGCCCTGGTCAAGTTGTAAGGTGACACGGTGTTCACAGAAGGAAGCAGCTCCAGACTTCAGGCTTGATTGGCTCCCTCTACCGTTTTATGTCTCTGCCTTTCTGGCTGGCTTGTTGGCCAGTTGGCGCACTTGTTAGCTGACTTGATATTGTTGGCTTGCGTGCTATACGCTGCTCTGTTAATGTCCTGATAAAGCTATCTGTGCTATGCAATGTGCTGGGACATCTGCCCTCTGCTGAGCCTGTGTTGCTGCTGCTGCTGCTGTACTTCAACTGCTTTTATTTACCGCTTTTAAAACAACTGCCTCTGGTCTGACAAAGGTCTGTTTCTGGATGTTAACATACAGTATGTGCTGGTTTGGGACCTGCTGTGATTATTATAGTTGCATCAATATGAAACTTATTTCAGTTTAACTTTTTTTAATTACTTTAACTTTTTATGGTGTTTCAGGATTCACTTTATTTTCAGTTTAGATTATTTTATTTTTTTGCTATTGACTACTTACTGTACATCTCTTTTTACAAAATATTTTTATTTTCGTGACAAACTGTATACAGGGGTCAGTTTTAGCTCATTTTTGGATAAACAAACAATAAATCTCAAAGGTCATTTTCAACTTTGCATATAATGTTTGATTCAACAAGCAATCAACTGTGCTACTTTCTGTCTCTCTCCTTTGCTGTTGACTGAACACCACCATACCTTTATCAAAGAACAGTGATACAGTTTGTTAACTGTCTGCTTTTTCCACATGTATGCTACTGTACATCTGGTTGTTGTTTTTTTCAGAATCCCTCTCTGTGTCATTTTTAAACCAGTTGATTTCAGTACAGTATATCTGTCATAAAGAAAAATACCACTTTCTGCAGTGGTCTCACAAACTTTTATCTGGTTTGCAGCCACTAATTTGATGGCTTGCGTACATAATTTCAAATGTGCGTGGAGCATTACCTCAGGTTGTATTTACTCAGTTTAGTTGCATTTGCTCTAATGCCATCTTGCAGATCATCTGCATGCTATGGGACATTAATTTTGAAAAAAGATTTAATTCTAGACTAAGAAGAAACAAAAGGGATTCTTGTTCCCCTCTGAAACATTTCTTTCATCTCACATTTCAGTAAGAGCATTGCCTGTCACTGTCTGAATGCTATGAGTCGCGTCTCTTCACTGAAATACTTGGAGTGTATCTCCAAAGCAACACGTCTGTGTGTGAATGTGGCCATAAATAGCAGGAATTATCACAAGTGCTGCAAAGAATTTCCCTTTATTTGTTTGAACAGTTTATTACAGTACCAGCCATAGCTTCAGTTTAAAACTGCCAAAAAGGAGTCAGTTGTTAACTGTAGTGTCTTGCTCAGAGAAGACCTGCTTATGCATTCTGTGGTTTGTATTTCTTTCTGGGCCTTCAGTAACACACTGAACCACAGAGAACTGTCCATGGTCCTTAAACCTCAGCCTCTCTCTGTCATTGCTTAAGAACAAGGGCTTCCCTGTGTCGCTCTCCACACCCACGCCAGATCACAATCCTAACCTTATGAATATTTACACAGGCTTTGCCGTACAGTAGGGAAACCCAGGAATCCTTCATGAATATTGATGAGTGGTCCCTCATGAGCCTCTGAAATCTCCACATTGGTTTGGTGCCCTATATTAAAAACTCCCTCCTGTGGCAGTGGGCTACATGAACCTTGCATAGCGTTGGTCTATTCATAAGGTTTATGACAGCAGGTGGGAAAAGCCACTTAATGCATGCTGACTCTGTACAGTAGATTAGGAGAATCTTAATATTCAGGTCTGGTCCTGGCCTGATTGTGCCCTTTGAACAGTCCATGGAGCTGAAACGCAGCCCTAGCTTGTCTATCGGTGAAACGGTCCCTCCTCCCCCCCGATGAATATTGCGATGGTCTTTCACATTGTAAATCACAGCACACTCTGTGAATATTAATGCTGGCACCCCTATTAGCTTGAGGAAATATTCATGGCTGTTCCAGTGCTCTGAGACACCCCAAAGAGTCACTGAGTAATATGATCTGCTCCTAACACCTGTCCACATGGCTCCTCTATTTATGTGGCCAGATTAGAGTATCGCCCTGTGCTGTGTAGCCTCAATCTTCATCAAATAAGCTCAGGGAGAATATCATCAGTTTTACAGTGGTAGAAGTGGTATGGACCAAAAATAGCACTTACACACACATTTACACAAACAGTGCATCTGGTGCTGACAGATCCAGTGGCTCATCTGGGCCTGTTGGAGTGTGAAGAGCCACCTCTCTCGCTCAGAGAGACACACAGGCTGCTGTGGCCTGGGTCTTGGCTGTGGATCCCAGACACTGCTCCAAATCCTGTCAGTCAGCCTCTGCCGTCCTCCATGGTTGAGAGAGGCAGGACAGCAGAGCAGATTTCTCTGTGTTTTTCTACACTGGCAAAGGCAGCGCCTGCCAACACGCATCAGCACAGCCGCACCTGAAGGCAGTTGACTCCTTTTTCATTACTGCAAGCAGAACAGCTTCTTTGGGGGGGAGAAGGATATGTTTTGTGTGTACAATTGGAGAACAGGCTGTTATCACAGGAGGCAAATTCAGATGGATGATGCATGGTTTTGCCAAAGTATTTTACAAACCTTACAGTAGCTTTTATTATGACAGTGTTTAGAGGTGTAATCATGCTATCAATCAGCTTTAAATTTAGCAAAGGCAATAAGCCTATATATTTATACATTAGTTCACTCCTTCTTATAGGGATTAACTACAGCAGACCCAAAACAGAATGATAACCAGAGGAAGAGCACAGTGTAGCTGTTTGTGTTACTCTGAAAGATGATGAATATTGTTTGACTGTTATCTTCTATTGAATTCAGTTCAAATTATTTCATCACCATAACGTTCTCATAAGATGGTGAGCGTTTCAGTCAGTGTTCATTTTGGCAGCAATTTTAAATAAAATTTTAGTCTTCAGATGAAAATGCTTAGTTTTTGTCACATGTGTGTGTGTTTGGTCACTTCATTTGGTCATTTGTTTTCATAGTTTTGGTCAACGAAAGTGAAACCTTTACTGTGTTGTGTTTTCTTTTTTACGGAATTATAATTCAAGTTTGTATATAGATCTAAGGGTTTTCCTTTTTGTCGATCAAAAGCCACCAAGTTGTCACTATCTCAGTGTCGGTTTGGGACAGCATCACACTGGGGTGACGTTAGATTACCATTTGATACTCGGCAGCATCACCTGGGATACTGGCAATCTGCACGTCAATCAATGATTGGGTTATACTGTTTATATTTTTCAATAAGACTAGATGCAGAACTCCGTGGAAAAAAAAATCCTTCATTTTTTGAATGTTCAACAGTTCACCATTATCAGTTTAGCTCGTTTTCACCTCGTCTTCCAGACATTTTTTGTCATAGTTTTTGTTAATGAAATTAACACTGCATTCAGCATATGCAAAGTAATGAATGGTGATTGTGTCTTTATCAGCTTGAATGCCAGTAGCTGGACAAGTAGTTGGAGTTTCTCCTCATGCCTAATTATTTTCCTTCTCCACAGGAGATATGGAGAAAACGGTAAGCACTCTCGGATATGCATTCCTCTAGATTTCTGGCTGTCAGTACCTTTTCATTTTGTCCATCTCTCTCGCACACTTGTCTCCTTTGCTGCTGTGAGTAGCCCAACACTCTAACAAAATCAACTTTTCTGTCAGAGTTTAGATAAATCTAAAAACTACATGGCAGCCCAACAAAAGGAGAAACTCCTTGTGATGGTACCTCCATGCTCCTTTTTCCTCACTCTCACATTTACTCTCTCTCTCTCTCTCTCTCGCTTTTCTCCTCACTGTCCTTTCGATCCATAATTGGAAATTTCCTCTGCTTAGCCCTGTCGGAGTGAGGGACAATGCAGCATCCATGTTCTGTGGAGCATGGTCGAGAGAAATAGAGCATTGTCTCATGTAGGCGAGGCAAGCATGGTCTGGGGACTTATCTAAATTGAATATCTGTCTTGTTTTTTAGGCCTATAATGAGAGTGACACAGTGAGCATGGGGGTCTCTCGCACCACTGACAGCCCTCCTCCCTTTGAAAAGTTGACAGATAACATGGAATAGGATACATGAAAGCACATGCTCTGTGGGAATAGTCGCACCCAACAGTGTATTATTACAGAAAACAACGTTCACACCCAATTACAGGAGAAGAATTACTACTCAGGCTACTTTATTGAGAGTGGGCTTTTTGTATAATGGGATCGTGCAATCCCGGTAGATATAGGCACAATCAAAATATTACATCTATCTTGTGTCGGTGACCCTTTGTGTAGTACAATCCTGACAGAACTGCACTACTACCATTTTGCTGTTATTCAGGAGAGTCTTTATTTCCTCTTTACCTAAAATAAAAAGTAATTTGAGTTTTTTCTTCAATTATAATTCAATGTCCTCCAGTAATGGCTTGTTGTGATGTTTTTTATTGGCCGAGCATCGTTCTAAATTCCCATACCTCACCAAAGACACAATGACACTGCAGCGCTAATAGCACTTTTTCTTGATCTTGTTTTGGCTGGCTGCTTTATCCTCCAGCCGGTAAGATAGCACAGCTAAGATCGTTATTAAATTGGCTCGTTCCTTTAACCTTGGCTCCTGATAATGTCGTCTTTTAGAGGAAATTAAAGTTGGTTGTGAAAGCAATTGAGATATGAGAAGAATGGCCCCGGCTAGCAGGTAGAGCTGTTACTGTATCAGCCTTTTTTCCCCCCTGTCACAGTGATAAAACACATTGTGGTCATTTGTTTTCTTTGTCCATATCGTATCACGACATCACCCAGGATAAAGAAAGTTTCTTATGAAATATTATTCCATCTCAAAGTATGCCTCATGGGCAGGCACACTGCCCTCCCGTTCTCCGAGGGGAAAAGGGGGACGTTGGAGCCGCAATGAAAATATCGATGTAAAGAAAACATGTCAGTCCAGAACAAGAGCCTGTGTATAATGAGCAGGCAGATGGTCTTAAGGAGAATACTAAGCAATGGTGATGACAGACAGGCTGACAGGCTGGCACAGACCCTGCCACTCAGGAGACCAGGGGAGAGGCCAGGGCAGTTTCTATCACTGTCAGTGCCCTCACTCTGTCTCTCTCTTTCTCTCTCACATGTTTGTCTCTTCTTCTTTCACATCTTTCTCTCACACCAAACATCCTCCCTTGTTGTTTTGTTTCAAGAACTTGAAAGTTGTTTTGTACACGATGTAAACAGAGCCACTGTTTGATGGCTGATGTGGCTGAGACCATTTGCACAGATTCCATCCAAATTACATCCCGTGTTAAAGATATTTTATGTAACAGTTCTGTATTAAAATGTATGAAAATGACTACACTTTTGTTATATATTTTGTTAGGTTGTGTACTTAGATATCCCAACTGTATCCAACAATGTTCAAACCCACAGAAATCACATTTTTTTTGAAGATAACAGTGCATTTGGCCGGGTTTGGTTCCTATAACTTAGCGACAGGCAAGAGTCAGAGAGTGAGGAAAGAGTAGACATAAAGTGGATGAAACTTTAAAACATTACCTCATCCGTGAACATTTCTACCTGAGTCACGTACTGTGGACAGATTTTTCATCAGCCATGATGGTGATTTGACAATGAAGACAACAACTCCCATGATCCCTTACAACTAACATCTTTTGTTTTGCTTTGATTGAGAGACCCATAATGGCAGATATTACAACCTGTGCATTAAAAGGAAAACAATCAGTAACACCTGTGATGGCATCCACCAGCACCCTTTCTCTGGGAGTTTAAACAAGTAGGAAACTGTTTTCATTTATTTCTTTCCTAACCATCACAGTGTTCACCTTCCTCCTCAACAAAATGAGAACTAGTGGAGGATAAAGTGCATTCACATGACTTCATGCTAATGAGGTTGCTAATTAACACTAGCTGGAGTAGAGAAGGTGAGAAGCTCTGCTTGGAATAGATGTGTGAGGTCCTGCAAGTATCTCTTTTGCAGTGCTACAGTGCGCTTTCATGTGCAAGCTTTCTGTGGATGTTCTGTTTTAATTTATATAGATGGTGTAAGCCAAATGTTAGAGGAACAACAGAGTTAACTTTGAAACAAAATGAGCATGCTATAAAGCCAAAAACACATTCAGATTCAATCTACAAAGGCAACCCAACTCCTTGTTCTGCTACTGCTCAAGGTCGTCTATCTGGGCAAAAGAATAGGAGACCGCCAGCCCTTATATCGCTCATGGTAGACTAATATGATGGAGCAGAGCCACGCAGAGTGAAGCAGAGCTATATTTAGGACACTTTGGTTCCGGTGACCATGCCTCTTAGATCCACTACAGCCCCTCAGAGCATTCACTTTTGTTCAGCCTCCGGAGGTACAAGAGCTCACTGTTAGCCTTCAGGGAGGTATTAAACTGATGGATACTGCATTTCAGTGAGAAACAGACACTCTTAGTGCTACATTTATACGAGGTAACAGGAACAGAACAGTGAGATTCTGTATACTCCAGTTTTGGTCGCCTGACTGTGCTTATTTTGTTTATGCTGTCTGTCATTAATTATATGTTTTCTGTTTACTCCAGTGCCCCGTTGAATAATTCTGCCTGTTTAACCTTTTTTATTCATTCCTGCCCCTTTCACTTGAAAAGGGTGAATTTCTTCTTGCTCGGCTGTTTTTTATGTATAGGATTTTCGGTTGGGGATCCGAGGTCTTTTTGACATTAGGTGATAATATCTAGCAGAGGAATACATGCAAGTTTATGTTTATTAAATGCGTGTACAGTAAATGCATGTGTCCTTCTATAGGTTTGTCTTTCACTTTACTTCCCCCTCAGTTCTTGTGTCTGCCAACCAGTGAAGGTCATCAGTGGAATTGGAAAGTGCACTTTGCAGAGTCAAACAGATGCAGGGTACAGATAGCACATTGTTTATCTAATCTTGTATCAGCGCTGTAACGAAGTACAAACAAAGTCCTCTCACAATCAGATGAGAGCTCAGAAGCTTTTTACACTGTCAAGGACTTGATATATCTGCCCTGGAAGTTGTTTACGGGGTTGGATTTTGGCAATTGCAGCGAGTGCTCACAGCAGTAGCTTCATCTCTCGAAGTAACTTTGGACATAGAACCTAAAACGCATTTTCTCCTTTAAATATAGACCTCACCTCAACTCTCCTCTCCTCTCCTCTCCTCTCCTCTCCTCTCCTCCATCTGATTTTCTTGTTAAGCAAATGAGTGCTTCAGAAATTGACTGCGATTTCCCCTGCTTACCGAGGCCCCTGAGTGATTGTGTGCTAGGCCAGAGCTTGAGCTGAGGCCCAGGCGTTCTGTGGGCTGAATAATGATGGCAGCACATTGACTGAGGTCTTAAATTAAGGGTACTTATCTTAATTGAACATCTGAAATAATGTTTTATTTACAACAAAGGGAAGGTGCTGGAGAAATGAAGCGGTCTGCTCTGCACAAGTGCTGACTGCCTTCTCGCTCTCTGCTCCGCTGTGGTTGGTTGAGCTCCAGTTGCTGCAGTATACATTTCTGATGAGCTGCTCATGGCTTTGATGTGGCACTCAGGAGTGTGAAGGTCATTATATCATTATGACTCTGGTTCAAAGGTCATGCCTCACATTACCCGGAGGTTTGACAAAAGCAATCTAGGTTTGCTTTCTTTTTCTTATGTTTCTTTTTTTGTACGACGTTTCCAGTGCATGAAAATTATTCCTATTGTTCAGTTATATATTTTATTCAGGGACATAGTTTATAAGTATTAATTATTCATCATCCGTTACATTTTTAATGCTGGAAATAAAACTAAGAATCCCAGGTATTTTTTTTTTCTCAAAATATTGTAATTCGTTCGTGCTGTAAATGTGTAATTGGCCTTTTGTTAAAGGTTCTTTACATCACTTTCGCTGCCACTAGATGTCACACTAGAGCACTAGCATCAGACCAAAACAAATGAATGCGTCCGCCCAAATGTCCCCCCAAACTAGAATTACATTGCTTTCCCTAAAGCCACCGGACTCCATTGACAAAAACAGTAATTTTACCTCTCAGATCATCTTTATACTTTTTCAAACAAAATAAAACTCACAAAACTGTCTTGGTTAGTCTTTCGACTACTTAAACAGTCACCAACTGTGGTTTGGTGGAAATAAACTCTTTATTCACAGAGTCAGATGTGGAAATGTTCTGGCTCTACATGCCCTTTTTTTTAATGCTGTGCATTAACAACATATTCAGCTTGGTAAGGTGCAATTTCTATGATCTGCCAAGTAATCTAAATCCAATGTTATTATTAGCTTGCTAACTATTATACTGATGCTAGCTCCCTAAAGAATCAATTAAACAATGCTTTAGAATTGAATGTGAATGTCTTAAGCTGAACACTTCAAACTGCACAATGCTGTGTGAGAGGTCATCCTCTTAGGGCTCAATTATGCTCAACGTTAAATACACATTAAATTCCATCTGTACTTTGTGTTCATTTCTGCTGTATTTCTGTATGTTTCCTTAAAATATATGGATTTCGACCAACAGTCAATACCTCTAGTCATGTGGGGCAGTGTCTCAAATGAGACATGTACAAGAGGAAGACGTTTTTTATGGCAACGTTTTGAGAAGAGGTTATACCAGCTGGTGAAAAGTTTTAAAGATCTGTATGACGTTACTTTGCCCAGGCACAAAGACAAACAGTTACTACAGAACAGCTGAGCGGAGAATGGATGGGAATTAAATGTGAGTTGGACAGCGGCGAAGAAAAAGTGAAGGTCTGCGCAAGACTGATTTGACTCCGAGCGGCACCCTCTAGTGGTTGCATTGCTTAACATCCGTGCCAATGTGAAGGACGCATAGAAGTTTGCGGGCAATGACGGTTATGTTGTTTGAAATGGATGTGTCTGTTTTTGTAAAGGGGGCATAGATAAGTCTATTTCTAAATGTCAGAAGATTTCATAGTTTCAAGGTGAGGGACTCATGCAACTGGACCGCTACCGAAACAAAGAACAAGAACACTTAGATTACAACACACACAGAGGGAGTGTGACTCAACTATATTTTTGCATAGCAATTGTTTGCTGCTATATTTAAGCTCAGAATCTCATATACAGAACGTATAGAACCTTTACATTTTCTGTCCTCTCTAACTACACTCTAACATTAATAACATGGACTGTGTGTGGCAGGCCAACAGTAATATGTGCAACACATAATTAGCTCAGACCACCACGGTAGGAGTTCAAAGGGAGAAGTGTTTGTGTGTGTCAGAAAGTACAGTAACACTCAGAAACTTGATTACAATGATGAGGTTTTTTCCCACAGCATAAATCAGCCGCATTGTTAAAGCAATTGTAGTGATTGGCTCCCCATCAAAGTGATTATGCTAGCCAACCAAATGTCACGTCCAGCCCCCAGCACACCTTTCGGCGTACTCCCCAATGGCAATGTGGCTGCTGTGATTGAGATAGCTGATATTTGAATGAGCGCCGGCATACCTTCTTCTGATCACTGCTGTGATTACATGAAATTACTAGTTCTGAGGAAGAATGGCTGAAGATAGTATTTAGCCAGCAGGAGTGAAAGAGAGGCAGGCTGGGAGAATTGATTGAGATTTGCGGCAATTACGCTTCATTCTTTGTGCAAAACATAGACCATATTGGATTTTGCTATCATGTCTCTCTCTCCAGGTATGGTGGTGCATTTGAACAGGACTATTGATAACTTATGTAATAGAAATTTTACGGTGACATTAATGGTGTGTATGAAATGATATGGGAACCTATTTAAACTTTAACTCCGAGACTTTGTGAGATTCTTTGTGAGCCAGAACTGCAAGACAAACTGCGACATGGCAGCGCAGAGCATCTATTAAAAAGATCCTATGAGGTCGTGTGGTGCATGTGGTGGGGGTGACCATAACCACCTACGTCTTTTACAAGGACAAATCCGTCTCCTCCAAATGCATCCAAACAAAACAATTTCATTGCAGATCCTGGAAGAAAAGTTCACTTTTTATAGTTTGTTGTTATGTATGTACACAATATATTAAACGGGGTGTTTACTGTGTTTTGTGCGTGCAAATGTTTGTTTTAATTTATGGGTATGTTCACAGTCTCTTCACTATAAATACAACTTTTGTGGATGTAATTCATGCATATTTGTGTGTTTGAATGTGTGTGTGAGGGTGTGTTTGTGTGAGTGTATGGCTCCTCTCCAGTCATGTGTGCCATCTGCTACCTCTGCAGGTGGCGCCACCCAGGGCTGATGTTGTTGATGCATCATCACACCCTGCTCCATCACCTGTCCCACGCTATTACCACACAACACACTGACTAATGAACCTACTGGATACTCCTTCTCTTTTGAGTCCCTCCGTGTCTGTGTGTGTGTAAATGTCCACGTATATGAGTGGGTGCAGGAGGCAGTATGTTTGAAGGGCTCATCTATCATTACCTCGTCATTATTTATTGTTCATACCATCCACGTGTCATGACCTCTGCAGTGTTGCTTTATTGGCAGTGTTCTTCTCTCCAATGTCTGTCTTTGTCTTCATCAAACAGAACAATTAGAAGTGCTTCTAGCCAATGTTCCCTTTTATCTTCAGAACTATGTGCGCGCTAATTCTCCGCAGGGAGTGATCATATTTAATGGATGGCTTCCCTGTCGCTACCATTTAGCCTTGAGCGCCCAAGTTCCACATCTGACTTGAAGATCAATGGTGGACTCTGTCTGTGTGCTGTCAGTCAAAACGGTGGCCTTGCTGGCCTGGCTGTGCCCTATGGAGCGACTAGCTTTTTATCTGACCACTTGGCCATTCGGGGGTTGTTAAGAAGAGATGAGTTAACCACCCAGGGACCCCCGAGAGTTCCTTCTTCTCCCAAAGTATGGACCTACTCCTTCTTGTGTCTTTCCTCATACTCTAAATCCACCTTAACTTCACTCCACCCCTCCCCATTCTCGTCATGTTTTATGTCCTCTTCTCTCATCCATTTCATACATTTACCTCTTTCTTCTTCCGTTTCTCCTCTCCTCTCCTCATATTGAGATTATCCCGTCACACATTCAGACAGTTTAGACAAAGCCTTGCTCAAGGGCACCTTCACAACAGTTGTTAGAGCAGAGAACGGTGTCTTTTTTTTGTTTTTTATTCCCTCTCTCAGCTAGCTTTTGCCAGCCAGTCGCAGCATTTGAACCAGTGACCTTCCAGTATCACGTCCTTAGCCGTGCATGCGCATGTCATTAAAAAGCAACTGTGAAAAACTCTTCGGGGCAGTTTTGGCTTCAGTAAGATTTAAATTCCAACCTCAGGGCCATTCGGCAGACACTCAGTGCTCCGGAGTGCTTAACACCAGGAAGTTAGTTCCAAACCACTTCTCCTAATTAACCTCAAATAAGTCCAGTGTTAATGTCGCAGAGATGCTCACTTGTCGTGTGTGTGCAAGTGAAGTTAAAAAAAGAAAAAAGAAAAGAGGCTTCTGTCAGACTGAAATGCAGTCTGGAGCTTGATACGTTCTCTCGCCTTGCACTGCTCCTTCTCTTTCTCTATATCTATCAGTTTCGCTTTCCCTGTCCTCCCCTAACCACTCATTCCATGCCGACCCACCCTCCTGCCATTTACCTCTCTCAGTGACAAACGGTGGGATCCTGGGCTGTTTGTCTGACTCCAGGTGAATATTACTTCAATCTTCTGTCAGCTCAGGCCATAAAGCTGCCTCTTTAGGCTGTCTCAGCTAATGAACGAGCAAATACAAGCATGGCACACATGCATGCACACACACAGACTCTCTCTCTCTCTCCCTCTCTCTCTCTCTCACACACACACACACACACACTTACACACACGTACACACGGTAGCTAAAATATGCCAGCTTTCATAGGTCCTGTTGCCCCCACCACAGCATTCCTAGAAACATGCGTTTCATTATCCATGTAAGTAATATCTCTCTCCTTGTTGAATTTCACTTTTAATTTGTAATGTAGTAAATGTAGTAAACGTAGTGTAACTGGTATTCTTTTTTGCACTGTCAGTCAACACTACAACAGTAAAAAAGGGATGTAATTCACTCAGAATTAGTTAGAAATGTGTGTGTTTTTTACGTTGCGTAATCGTATTTGGACAACCACAGAAACATGAAGAAAAAGTAGAACAAAGTGAGTAACTGAGAACTGAAGAAGCACAAAAATACAGGTGAAAATTAAATTATATACATGTCATTTGCAGTACAAACACTCACTTGTAGCATTCATGTGCTTTTTTTATAACTACTTTGTGGAACTCAGCAGCTCATTTGCATTTTCTTCTCACTTTTCCCTTTTGTGATTTCAACTTTATTACTGGGAACATATTCTGAGATGTGCTCATCACAAGACGACCTGTTTACTGTCAGCAGTGTCTCCTGGCAGCAGGAAGCACAACAAATTTAAGATTTGTTGCTACATGATGTCAGGGTTGTTTTTCTTCTTGTGAAAACCCAAATCAGTGAGCTTTAATTATACATCATATTCATCCAAGGAGGTTATGTTTTTGTCTGTGTCTGTTGGTTGGTTGGTTGGTTTGTCAGCAGGACAACACAAAAACTACTGGTGGATATCCACGAAACTTGAATGGAAGCTGGGTCTCAGCCCAGAATCGATCCCATTACATTTTGGTGTGTTTCCTGATAAAATGACGGGTCCGGGAATATTTTCTCACTTTCTCTAACATTGTGAGATAGGCGTTTTTAGTTTAGTTTAGTTTACTTGCACATTATATATATAAGACAATAGAGAGTAATAAAAAAGGTGAGGATATTGTGCACGGGAGGTTTGAAGCCAAAAAAGGCTTGTGAAGATGCCTCCGCTGTATAAATAGCAATAGTCATACTTCAAACCAAGTGATATAACTTATTCCTAAAATACCATGAAATATTGTGTGGCTAACAGCATCGCGGTGAAGGCATGGCTGGAACTACTGTAGCTGTTGTACCATCAATAGCCTTTCAGTACACTTTGTGGTCTGCTTGTGCCTCAGTCCTGAGGCAGCTACTTCTTGATCTCGGTTTACAATACTCTTTTAATATCTTGAAATCTAATTATTTGTGCAGTCCCGAGCTCAATGGGCTGATTGAGTGAGCTCACAACCCGAAGCGAGTCACAAACAACTACAGTAACAATAAAAATATCAAGAGCGAGGTAGAGGGTACAAAGGTACAGATAAGGGACAAACAATGTTGTTTTCCTCCCTGTTGATTTATTTGTTTTCCATTCCATCCCTCTACCCGCTGTGCTCTCAGCCGCTTTACATAATGTTGATTTCTACGGTCCAAATAGACTGCTATGATGAATTTCTCAGGGCTTTTATTTGCCTTTGATAGATAGCATGCAACAGAGAAAGAAAAAAAAAATATATTTTTTCCATTGTCCCCTTTTCCTGTGTTTTCCCCCTTTCCTCAAACTCTGGCCTTTTAATCCAGTAGGCTGCTACTGTAAATCGTTCAGCCTACTTTATACCTGTGTGTGCTGCCTTCAGCACTTTCCAGTCTGGGACATTCCTGGCAGCCTTAGTGCTGGACCACTGCCTCACATCATCACGACTTCCTACACCCCCCATAATGTTAATTATCTTATCGAGCACAGAAATCTCCCAATGATTAATGTACGATATGTGCTTTACTAAGGGTGGAGGGTAAGGAGCAGAGGGAGGGACGGAGAAGTGGGAGGAAGGATATAATTATTACTGATAAGTATCGATCCCCCATCTCTGCCCCTCTGTTTGCCCTGCTCGCCCTCCCCGCCCTTCCCTGCCTATTGAGTTACGGGTCTGCAGTGCCTAAGTAATTTGTAATGGGCATTCACTGTGGCAGTGCAGAAATCCTATTTTGTGATGGCCAGCTAATGTGATCAGGAGCATTTTAAGCTGTTTTTTTTGGTGCTCTGAAATTACATCTGTTCCTCAGAGGGCTCTCTCTCTCTCTTTGTCTCTCTCACTCTCTCTCCCTCTCTCTCTCAGTGATCTGATTAGATTGGCAAACTGCACCGGCTGGTTGGGCTTCCTTCCTGTATGACACCCACCCACACACATACACTTATACACACCAACCTTGATACGGCCATCTTGTCCCGAATGTTCTGTGACCCATCTGCCATCTTCGCCCCTCTTTCCATCTCTCCGTCGCTCCATCTTTCATCCCATCTTAGTCTCAGTGAGTCATCGTGGTTGGAGAAATTAGCAGACTCAGTCAAACTGTTCATCTCCACATTCCTGCAGCAACAAGAACAGACTGCCTGTAAACATTAAAGCAGAGAGATTATCTTCTTCGCAGTGGCACTCATACTTTTGGGGCTGGCATTAATGGTGAATATGATAAAATAATACTTTGCGGTATGCAGTAATACTCCTAAATCTTAGTGCCTTACAGTGATCACTGACAGGTTAGGTTAGCCTCAACATTAATTTGTTTATCTGTAACATTGAGACCTCAATCTGATGTCAGCATTGAAGGGGAACTCTGGCAATGAAGACTACGAGTTTGAAAAGTAAATAATTTGGGGCAATGAGAAAGAACCTCTGTAGCCTGCTACTAACATAACAACCCTGAATCTCGGACTGAATTGTCAGCGGTTGTATTTTGTTTTGTTTCTTTTATTAAAAAAAAATGTAATAAGTCTGAGTCTTTTGCTCTTTGTTCTTTTAGCTGTTTTAGCAAAGATGTGGGGAATGGTTGTAAACTTGTTTTTTGTCTTCTTGGCAAACTGGTGAGTCAGCTCGTGTTGAACAGTATTAGTCATCTGCTTGCTGGATTATCATCAATTTGTTTTGGGGGCCTGCTTTGTCAGTGGAGCTGAGATTATTTCCTCTGTGCATTGTTGGTTAGAAGCTAATGCTTGCTGGATAGCTATGACAGTATCACTGTTCATGTCTTACAACAATATTGTTACACCTAAAAATGTCAGATACAAGCTTATTCTGCATACTGTACTCATATATCATGCATATGCCACTCACAAGGAGAGGGGGGACACTCATGAAGGGTGGGGCGGGCACTTGCGAGTGGGGGTCCAGTGGGGTCATAGTTAATAGGTCATAGTTAACCTTTCTATAGTATAAATACCATTAATATGCCAAGTATAGATGAAAACAAAAATCATTCATTCACATTTTTCTACTAGCCTCATGGTTTTTGAACATGATGAATTCTCCGTAAGCTCTGCAGCATTTTAAAGATTTAAATCTTAATGTATGCATTACTTCCATAGTCGTCTGTGCTGCCTGGAGATGTTTATAATGGTAATGAATCAGTTCATCATTGGTTCCACAGCCAGAGGACTCTACTCTGGAGGTAAGAAAAAAAAAAAAAAATAGGCCTTATGGATTCAAAGACATTTAAATCCCAGCTTGGGTAGTCAGTGAGCAGCCTGAGCAGAAGATTGTTAGAACAAACATCCACTTACAGCTCACGCTCCCCTCTGCCTCGGTCTGAGCACAGCAGCCCAGCCCAGTGCCAGAGTACTGTCAGAAAACTGTGCTGTCGTCAGGAAACATATTTATTTCCTTTTTGCCCGCCTGCCTGCCAATCCCCACGGAGCTGTTTAGTGTGAAGGCAGAGATTTGACAGAGTGGAGGCAGAAAGAGAGAGAGAAAGAGAGAGAGAGAGAGAGACTGAGGGCTTTTGCACATTTATGTGTTAGAATCAAAGTGCTTTGTGTGAAATGCAGAGTTAGTGTGTTAGTGTGTGTGTCAGGGAGTGTGTTCTTGTGTGTCCATGTGGCTGTGTACATGTGTATGTGTGTGTGACAGCGTGGCAGTGATAGTTGGCAGCAGGTCTGTGTCTTGCTGTGTGGTGGCTCTGGGGTGCGGCTCACACGAGGGTTGGAGGGAGGGATGGGGGGGTGAAGGAGGAGGTGGGGGAGGGTGACAGCCGAACGCTCGCCCTTGGGCTCCCCAGACGCCTCACCGCTGAGGAGGAGGGTGTGGTGTGTGTGTGTGTGTGTGTGTGTGTGTGTGTGTGTGTGAGAGGGAGACTGAGAAAGCGGGTGCACACACATACACATCTGTGTGTCTCTAAACGCTCAGATTCTGCTGATCCAGCAGCCACCGCTCAGCTCCCCCTCCCTCCTCTCCCCCCCTCTCTCTCCTCCGCTCCCCTGCTCTTTATGGCAGAGCACCCAGGTCACCTTCTCAGTTGCTGAATTTAATACTCAGCTGGAAAGAGGCAGGAAAAAAAGGAGTAGAGGACTGGCAGAAAAGTGAGCTGTGGAATTTTCCTTCCTTTTAGAGTGGATTTTTGAGATCAGTTCAGAGACAGATTGTAAGGACCGGCATACAACACAACATATGAGCATCTGCCTGAGTGGATAACTGTCCCGCAGTAGCACAACTACACACACACACACACAACTACACACACACACGGTGCGCTATGGCTCTGGTGGTTGATTAGCAGTCGGGTCACCTTTCTCCAGCTGTGAGTGTGGTTCATTTAGATGAGAGTGATAAAACAGGGAACACACTGTAGCTGCAGGCACACAGCAGATAGCAGCGGTGGCCACCACACAGGGAACACATCACTGGCTGCTCAACACAACTGACTTTCTGCTAGGCAGCCGACAGTCTCTCATTGTTCTCTACTGTATATAACACTGTGAAAATGGATTCACTACCAGATCGTTTTGTCATTTGAAATGAAAAGTGGAGTCTTTATCATACAGAGAGACTTAACCAGTGTGGTGGCAGCAACACACCAGGTTTCCACAACATAATAATGTTCAAATAATAATCAGAAGTGGTGAAAACTGCAGTGGTCCCACTTGTCCCATGTTTTCTATGTACTGTAGACTTTAAACAGTATTCTGTGAATTGCTTTGTTTATGCAACCCTTTTTCTTGTTGCCGCTGTATGTGTCAGGAGCTAATGTATGTTGTGTAATGGTGTGACTGATGTTATAGGCCCGTGAATTGTGGACGATTGCCTCAGCAGACCTGCCTGAAGCACAGGACAGAGGGTGCACACACATACCTACACAGGGTTTTGCATCCTTGGAATGTTGGGAAACTTGGAATTATGTAATGTAGCCCATAAAAAAATGAAAAAGTCCTCAAAAATGACTTCTTTGAGTAGCTTTCTTGTCCTGTCTCTAGATGAAATGGGCTCTGCTCACTAACTATATTTCACTGGCTAGGACAATAAAGGTGTATGGTTGGGTTTCAGGCTTTGTTATACTAAGAACAGACCCCTCACCAGCTTGTGAAACTGCTCAATACAGCAGCACTTGTCAGATCAAGCGGTAATGACACAATCTCAATTTAATACTCATTTCCGTGCAAAATCATGAACATTACAAAGCAATGATGACAACAAAACAATTACTATTACAGAGCAAACACATATGTTAGCTGTACGCTACATGTAGGCTAAAGCCAAGTATACACTCTACGATTTCAGCCCGTTTTGACCGGATTCTTGAGCCTAACGACTAATTTTAGAGTCAGGCCTTTTGTTGTAATCATCTAAGTCCTGTTAAGAGACTTTATTGACCTACAGTATGTATGACATGTCTCCATGTGAAACTGGTACACAGGTAAAGCTTCAGGGCTAGATAGAGACAGCAGGTACAGTAGTTTGAGTGAGCGGGTAACAAATATGCAGACACACACTTTGACTCGTCTCCCACTGGACAGACACTCAGTCATACAGTACTGCATGTCTGCACTGATGAAAATTAAAGTGGATGGAGTGACAGACAGAGCTGTGCTTTCCAGCTCAGGGCTGCTGCTGCCACATGGTGGCATGCCTTGTCTTGAGTGTGCCCCAGCTACTGACTATGGTACAAGTGTATGATGATTATATAGGATGGTGTGTGTGTATGTAAGTGTGCATGTGTGGGTATGTGTGTTGGTTTGTTTGTATCTTTGGTGGGGGGTGAAGCTTCTGTCTTCACCTGGCTGGCAGAATGCCTCCTGTTCAATCTCAGCTCTGTCAAACTCACTTACCTTCCACCACTAACAACAGATGTCTGGCTAGCACAACCTGCACCTTAGGTTGTTGTTTGTGCCCTTAGGTATCACACATACACATACACATACACACACATACGGATACACATGCACGGAGCTGGTTGTGTTAGCCGTCTGTCAGTCAACATCAGTAGCTAGCACCTTTATTACAGCAGGCAATAAGTCAGTGTAGGGGTGTGAACGGAGGAAGATTTTGATGGAGTCAAAGACAGAGGACAAGACAACCCTCACAAGACAACAGAGGTGCAAAGAGCTCATGTTCAGCCTTGTTTGTTTCAAAGTGGTGTGTGAGTGACTGTGTGAATCCTCTGCACACACAACTGTTCTTATATAACATAACAAGATCTTTAGATTAACATGACTGCACAAGGGCTGTAGTTTGGAGAATCATTTTTTTTAAACTTTGTCCCATGAACCGCACATAAGAAGGTTTTTAAGAAGTTTCCTAAAATCTTCAGGCTGTTTATCGGAGGAGTTTCCTTTCTTGTAGGACAGCTAACTATGATACTTTATCCATTTTTTCCCCATCAAAAGTCCCTCGAGTTCCCAAGTTACAAGTATTAAGTCATTTGTCAGTCTGTGTGGCCCCTCATGTTTGTGACCCACTTTTGGTGGGTCCACTGCTTTGATGGCGCCAGGGTCCTGCTGTGGGTAATTGTGGTGGTCCGCCCTCAGGAATAATAGCCATTGCTCCACCACTCCTGTTCATGTTTGGTGTTTGGTGGCTCAACTGTTGGTGGAGTACACTTTGGATGGCTCTTTGGAGAACATGGCATTTATCCTTTTGGCTGCTGTTTTCATCTCGGTGTCACCATTTTAGCTACAGTTGTGCCATTATGCTCATATAGTAATAGTATTTAGTATTTAAACGTGCTGTATCATTTACTGTGGGAATCTGTTGAAGATCTTTCATTTGATATGTTCAGTTCACCTAGACTGGGTGGCATGCTCCTGCTAAACAGTAAAAAACAAAGTGCACATTACTGTTTTTGCCAAATAACCTCTGGCTAACATCCCTGGCTGAAGACCAAAGCACACACACACGCACACACACTAACAGACACACATCATTATAGTAGTGTAGAATAAGCACTGGAACATCAATAGCTCCCCCTGTGGCAACTTGAAAGCTGCTGCTGCTAAAATCTGTCGTCTGTGCTTGGAGCTGAAGTACAGTGTGAGCAGCAGAATACTCATTGATGAAATTGCACGGTATAGGTCCAGCAATCAGATTTACAGTAACAGTGTCTATTTTTTACCGTGTTACTTTTTTACTCGAGATGACGTTGCATTGACTCATCTGGGCTCCATGCTGATAATTACAGTTTGGCTTCTTCTTGGGGAGACTGCAGTAACCATACTGTCAGACATTAGCTTTGTGTTTTTCCCCCAGACTGTTTGATTTATGAGCCCTGTTGGCTGACTGTCGTGAGGTTCTTTTTCCACCGCTCCTCTAATTAATTCTGCATTATTTTCAGACAGACAGCTATGCCCTCAAATGCATAAAACTGCTATGTGTTTTATGGCTAACTTCACCGGGGGCAGAATTTATTAGTCCATCTTCTTGCTTCGTTCTTGGTGTCCTCCCTTGTCCGTCCACTGTCACCCCTCCTCCCTCAGCCGCCACTCTGATTACTGCTAAATCCTTTTATTTCACACAGAGCCTCCAAATGACTTCTCTGTGTGTGTGTATGTGTGTGTAAACTCACATGATGTGGTGTATTTATGGTATTTGATTGAGCCCAAAAGAAGGTTATCTATGAATTAGGCAAAATTAAATGCATAAATGAATAAAATTACTGCCAGTGAAACTGCACAAATTTTCAGCGACACATCTTTTGTGGACAGGAGGTTATACAAAATGACTGTGTGTAAGTGAAGTGTGTGAAGATGAGCCGTGCGAGTGAGTGCGTGTCTGTGTGTGTGTTCGTGAGTTTGTCTTTTAATTTGGTATTGGATTCTGGGACAGTGCTACAGAGATGACCAAATATAGATTGCGGTCATTTCCTCTTAAACAAATCATTTCTGTGTGTTAACATGTCCATTAACCTCGGCCAGAAAAATCATTAATTTTTCTTCAGTGAACACATTAGTCATCAAGTCGACTCTTGCCGCTGTCGGGCGGCGCTGCGGCTTCTTAGATACAGGCTCTGAGACACGGAGACAGGCCCCTCCATCACTGCACGGACTGAGCTGCAGCACACACAATCAAAGTGAAGCAACGGACGTGAGCTCACATAAACACACGCACACACAAGACATACAGGCATGGCTAACATCCAAGTACACACACACACACACAACACACACACACACACTCGGAGCTTGTTCTGTTGCCAGGCTTATCAAGAGTTTTATTGTGCCTCACAATACTGGGTAATTAGGTGTCCTCTGCTCTGCCTGCCTCTCTCACTAACGGTAGAGAAATAGACCTGTCACTATTTGGGCACACGAAGATTCAACAAATGCTAAGCAGTAATGGCTTGCTTTGTATCCCTGTAATGCATTGCATTGGCAGAGGGGACACTTAAAAAGGAGACACTGTCTTTTTTCCACATTCTCCTCCTCTTTCTCTCTTTCATTTGACTTCTACCTCCGGCGACTGAGTGAAACTCAAGAATTGCAAATTCAGGTTGGTGCATGATACTAGTAAATTAACCTCTGTCTTTGTGGAGCTTATTTGTCGGGTAAAAGACACTATGTTATCTTCAGTGTGTATGATGAGCCTGCTCTATTTACTCAACATCACATTTCATTGTTGTCAACGTGAATGTAATTCAATGCTATTACTACTTCATCTAAACACACTTCTCAGGTGGTGGCTACTGTAGGTCACCTTATGAGAGGAGAGGATGAATAGGAGGTGATGGGGAGCAGTGGAGGACAGTGAAGAGCATTACAGAGGAGAAAAGATGAGTGGAGACACCAGAGGAGAAATGAGGAAAGACAAGGACATAAAATCAGAGAGAATATATGGGATGAGAATAGAGGAGAATAAAGGACAATGGAGACAGGAAAGGAGAAGAGAGAGTTTGTGGCCTGTGGTTAATCCCTGTTTTACTGATTTGGCAGTTACATGGCTGCTGAGACCAGCATACTGCCAAACCCAGGCCTCCAGTCTCCTCCCCGTACCCTCAATCTTCATCTAAAACAATTATTCATTCCATTCATTCGTTGTCTTGACCTGCTTATTCCAGTTCAGGGACACATGAGTAGTTGGACTGAAGCCCATCACAACATAAATTGGGCAGAAGGCAGGCCAGTCCTTCACATGGCCAACAAACATCTTTTGCACAAATGCTGCGCTCGTTCCTGTGATTAAGCCGCTGAAATAACTCTTCATGTAATATCCTCTCATTAACATTAACAGCAGTCAAGGACGGTGCATGGACGTCAGGGGTAAAACGTATGTGAATCTATCAGGAGAGAACAGAGGATTTGCAGTTAAGTAGCTGGGCCGTGAATGGGCTGTGCTATGACTTGCATCAGGGAGCTCATTCCACAGACAGCACACTGCATGATAGCGTGGGGTCATACTGAGCTGTCATGGACCAGTGATCTATTTCTCTACCTGTCAACCCCTCAGAGAGACTGAGACAAGAGAGGGTAGCCTTTCCCTCACCTCTCTCTCTCTGTCTCTCCCGCTCGTACAGTCTCTCTATATTTCTGCATCCTCTGGCTCCTCGGCACTGAATGTTGTGACAGGAGGCAAACTGCTGTCTTTAGTAAAGATATGCCCACAAAAACAGTCAACTTTAAAAGTGAGACATGAGCTTCTATCCTTTTTTAGGAGGACCAGTTCAATATACAATGCAATATGTGATCAATAAAATCGTATGCAACTAAATACTAAATACAACACAATGTGCCAACAAACCTTCCAAATTAAACAGCAAAATGCGTTGTTTGTTTTCTGGTCTTGCATGGCTAATGTTAGATATTAGAAAGTAAAAGATTCTGATATGAATTTATCGTCCGGTATACAAACCTTTTCAGCAATGATCCCTCAAATGTGCAAGAAAACAGTTGTGACAAAGCAGTAGGGTTGGGTGATGTCTGCCGTATTGGCATATGACGATGTCTACAGGGAAACATCGTGATGGATGATGACATTGTTGTTTATGAATTTGAGGCAGTCTGTCCCCTCATTGTTGTCGTAAAGCAGCAGTTGCGTATTAGCTCACCACTGTAGCCGCCGCTGTTTCCCACCGTTGCTCTGACATGAATCTCCAGTTATCTCACCCTGCAGAGGCCGAACCCATACAATGTAACAATAAACTTCATAGTCTAAAAATGACATTTTTTTGCACTGAAACAGTAAACTTTAATTGGAATTATATTATTTTTAACTGTCCAGAGTATATTTTTCTCCATTATGAACTCTCCATTATGAAATATTGGCGCATATCTGACAACATGTACACCGATAGTAATATATCTGTGATTGGCAATATAGGCAGGCTTTAATAAAAGCAACAAAATACCTACATTTAGTTTTTTTTCTGATAGACACGAGTCACTTAAAATGATGAAAAATGTCCTATCTCACAATGCAAAAGAAAGTCCGAAAATATTCCTGGATCTGGAGACCCGGTAGCTCAGTGGGTGGAGCACTTGTCCGATGTACAGAGGCATTGTCCTCACTGCAGCGGCCCAGGGTTCGAGTTCGTCCTGTGGGCCTATGCTGCTCATCCTGTTTCCTGTCACCTCTCTGAACTGTCCTGTCAATAAAGCCATAAAAGGCCAAAAAATTACTTGCAACGTTTAATCGACTGTGCAGTTAAAATGCCTCTCTGTACAGCGTTTAAGTGCTCCAGTATTCCTTCTGACCCATCATTACTTTTTAAATAACATTAACAACTCTGCTTTAAATTTGCAGTTTCACAGTTTGTCTACATGAAAGATTGAATTCATGTTGTTAATTTCTCCACTGGTTCAAATCCCATGAATGGGCGTTCAAAGGCTTCCATCACTTGAGTGTAGTTCCATCAAAGAGAGAGAGGCCAGTTCGAATGCGCCAAGGCCTCTGCCTGCTGGATAAATAGGGCTGTTCTGTAGTAGATAATGGCTGTGAGTCACATATTATATTTATCCAACTCAATAAAGCAGGAGCAGGCAGAGAGATTACTCTGCCCTGAGTCAAGGAGATAATGATATCTGGCTGCTAGCTGGCCCAGAACAGGCTCCAGACAGACCAACAGGCAGGGAGACAGACAGAAAGTGCTGCTAAAGGAGTTGTACGTGGATGCTGTTAGCATGAGACTTCTGTGGCTTTCCTAAGCCAGGGACTGCTGGTGTCAGCCCTCCGCTGTGGCATGAAAGTCACCTTCCCTCATTCCTTGCACCCATACTTCTCCTCTTCTACTTTCACTCCCTTCACTCCCCCATCATATCCCTCTTCTCCCTTTTCATGCTCTCTAGCTTTGGATCAGGCTGGATAGCTATTGTGTGTGAGACTGTACATCTGTTCCTCCATATCCAAGCATCACACAGTAACTATACGATCTACAAAGTGAAAGCAGCAAGTTAGCAGAACAGCAGCCTCAGTCATCTGTCAGCGTCCAGGCACAGTATTGAGTGTAGGTCATTGGCGTTGTGATAGAGTATAGAGCCCAACACACAATCACTGCAGTTACATGCATGAAATTGAACAAATTAGACTTAATGCGTCAAAACGCAAGCTGTTACGCGGCCTGTGTGGACAGCTGTATTGATTAAAATAGAAGCAGATCTGTTCTGTTAGACGCATGTGACACAGATGACTGAAAAACATGGCTGAAACACCTCCTGTCCAGACAAGCCATTGGTGTGTTTTCATACACAGTGGAATATTTTGGGGAAATGCACTTACTTCCTTTCTTGCTTTCTTGAGTTGGCTGCAAAGATCAATACCAATTGAGTATGAAAGAGGTGATTAGCTTGGCTTAGCATACGTTTAACAGCACAAACTCCCTGTAAACACACAAATTGAAACTCACTGAGATTCCTCCAAAGTTTCCTAGTTTCTGGGGAAAATTTCTGCAGCTTTAGATGGACAGCCTCTTGTGTTTGTCTGGATGTTTGTGAGAAGACATTCAACATTAGCAATCAGTAATTCCTGTCCTGATACTGCCCATAATGACAATTGGGTTTGTTTTCCACAAAAACATTTTGGTAATAAAGGAGAAATTCCAGATATTGTCAGGAGCTCTGGACAGTAATGACACTCCAGTCCTCAGCAGGGAGGGCCAATGTGGTTCTTTTATAATCTCGCTAAGGTGGTGATCATGAAAACTCCTCAGGCCCAGACGAAACAGCTGCTGCATCCCCTAGTGTACAGCAGGCCTCAAATAGATTAAACTGTAAACAAAGTCTTGTTATTTGTCTCACATTTTCCAACACGGAATAATCACCATTGCTCTGGTGATTACTTTTGATATATTCTGTGAGTAAAAGCTCAAAAGAGGAAGCCTAATTTGCAACAAAGCAGCACAAATATCCTCAGAGGTGCAAACTCTGCTGCGAAGACAGCTCACTCAGCCAGGGAGAGAGACACTTGAAGCTCACTTTGTTTCACTTTGTCTCATGCACGCCTCTCCTCGGTCATAAAGCTCTCCATTTACCCAACTCCGTCCCAAAGTCCATTCCAATTTCTACCTCTTTGAACGTGACAAGTGATAAGGATGGATTATCGTGAGAGCCTAGAATTCCTCAGGATAATCCTTCACAGACAAAACACTCTGACATCTCAGCTTGTTTTTTTTCACCCCTTTACTACACTCAAAGTGCAGTGGTTTGTCGTGGCTTGGCTGTTTGACTTTCTAAATTTGTTTTAATCAAGGCTTTATGGAGACATGATTTGAGTATCTTCGGTTCAGAGGCACCAGTGTGTCTGCTCTGTGTCTGAAGTCCCAGCCCTCTCTTTTGCTCATTCTGATTGCTGTAGAAATGTCTGTGTGATTACACAAGCTCTGATTGGGATGCTCTGTTAAGGTGTCAGTCTCTGCAGAACAATGCAACAGCTCAATCTACTTGGCTTTAAACAAGCGTTATCACTGGCCATTCCTGTTACTTGTTCTCTCCTGAAGGGGAAACAATCAAGTTGATATGGTGTGTGCTTGCGTGTGTGTGTGTGTGTGTGTGTGTGTGTGTGTGTGTGTGTGTGTGTGTGTGTGTGTGTGTGTGACAGAGAGAGACAGGGAGAGAGAGATAGAGAGAGAGAAAGAGGGAGAGAAACAAAATGTGTCCCATTTACATACAACACACTAATTCTAATTGGGTTTTAAATATGTAGTGTTTAAAGTGACTTAATACAGTAGCCACAAATATATCAGTATGCATATTACATATTTAGTATTGAACTGAGTTGAATTAAAACAAATTGCTAATTGTAAGGGGACTAATAAACAAAAGCATAAATGGATCATGAATAAATCATTGTTGAATAACTTGTTTGTCCAAGTGTTAAAGAATATTGATATCTTGGTTGATTGGTCCTTGGTGTATACTTTGCTGAACTTTATATTTGGTAACCACTGCTGTCGGTTCTGGTGTGTCATGTCTGTGGGGAAACAGAGAGGGTTTGTGTGCTAAATCTGAACAACAGATACTTTTATATTTTAATAACTGTATGTTCATGGGCTGTATCTGTATCCCTATTTGCTGAATTCTGCATTTTTCTCTGCTGAAATATAAATATGAACTGTGTTAAGCTCCATAACAACATTTGGGGAATGAGATTTTTACCGCTGTGAGATTATTAAATAAATGCTGCTGTAGTAATGAGAAAGCCTCCCCGGCATTTCTCTCTCTGTTGGTGATAAACCGAGCAGGTCTCGTCACTTGGGCAGAGCTCAGCAAAATATGATAATCGAATAAAATGTTCATGTCATAATTGGTTGTCATAACAGTCCTACACTGTATAAAACTGTGACAAATTATTGCAGTTGTAAAAAACAGATTTTTCAAGTTTTAGTTCACATTAAATTGCAGAACTGGAACCGAACTAGAAAGGCTTCTTAACCCGGAAATAGAGTTAGTTTCTGCTTCTTTTCAGAGTAATTATAGAGTGAAAAATGATTTGTGGTATAACTTATTTCGGGGACATTGTGATTTAGAAAACAGTAGAAGCACAAAAAGTAAATCTCTTGCTAATCCCTAGACTTCTGATTATAAATGCATACTTTGAGCTACTATAGTTTAACTTCAGTTGAAGGGCATTTTCATATTTTAGCCATATTGAAAGTCAGAAAAGCAGCCTCTGGTCCATTTCAGTAATGTGGGTGAATGAAGGTGTAATATTGACTGTGTGGTGCCAACGTGCACCGCGCACCATTTACACAGAACAAGTATATGTAGTAAAAGCTGCATTGTCATGATTCTTGTAAAATAAATCAAAAAGTGCTCCTGTATTATGCCTGCTTTCCAGTGCTTTTTGTACTGCGCTGTTAAACTGTGAACCTATTTTTCATTACCATTCTTTATAATGAAAGCGGAACAAGTATGTACAAAAATATATGAATGTGACGTAGAGAAGATGGTATACGATGCTGATGTGGATGCACAAGATGTTTAATTCAGAGGACAACAGAGGGAAAACCAGGAAATCATTTCTTAATAAAATGCATTCCAGCTCCACCAAAATCAGTCAATAAAGTTAGATAGTTGTGTTTTTGTACAGTGAGTGTATCAGTGAGGCCTGACCTCCAGGAACACATTTTTCATGATTCAACATAATTCTTGCTTCATGTGTGGTCTGATAAACAGAAGATTTATCACATCCAATGTCCCCTATGACTATTTTCCAAGCTACTGCAGCAGTCTATGCTACGGAAGTGGGCGTGGTTGATGTAAAGCAAATTGAAACGATGACAGATGCACCCAGTTGTGCTGGCCTAAGCTCTGTGAAACACTGTCAGATTATGGTGAACTAACATGAGTCGTCAGGTTTTGTCATGGAGTCCATGACAGCTCGAGTGCATGCTGTGATTAAAGCAAAGAAGGGGGACTTACCAAATACTAAGATATTCTGACATCCATAGACAAAGGCTCTATTTTTGACTAAAATTGTTAAACTGATATTATCATTTGTAAAGAAATATAATTATATAAGATTGGAAACAAATGAAAAGTAGAAGTATGTTGACTAGTGGTCTCAGACTTTTGGACCTGCTATTTATATTTTGGCCATTCCAGGGCTTTTAATCTTTCTCTTGCCATTATTTACGTTTCAGTAGCTACCATAGTTATTGGCATAACTTGCCGCTGCCTTCCAATCTAATACTGCAAAAGCTGACTGAGTTTGCCTCTAAGAAGACCTCCCTGCTTCTCTCTGAGGATTTCTCAGTTGCTCTCAAAGGTCCTTTCTCTTGAATTCAATTTCAGATATGTGCCCCTAAGAGGCCCTCTGAACCCCCTCAGAATGTTTTGAGAGGAGGGAGGGAAAACTGTGTGAGGAATCAAACATGCTTGGGATGTTGCCCACCAGATCCTGTTTCTTAAGTCTGCTGTCCTGCCCCGGGCTACCAGCTCACAGACCCCACTGTCACTGGATCATTCACTCTCTGCGCGTCTCTCTCTCTCTCTCGCTCGCTTGCTCTCTCACCCTTTCTCTTCTTCTCTCATTCTCTTAGTTAGGAGCAGGTGGATATTAGGTCTGCGCCAACCTCTACCTCTACCCCCTCTCAAACCCCTTTCCCCCTCCTTCAGTGTTTGTGCTAAGTAGGGACCTTGTACCCTCCCACCAGTCCATCCGCTTCACTGCAGTCCCTCCAGGCTCCTTTTGAAGGTGCTTTCATTTAATCATTTCTTTAAAAAAGATTTTTTTTTCAGGGCAGTACGAGGTCACAGATCACATCAGAGCTGCTTTCCGACTCAGTGACCATTTAATCAAGCCGAGGTCCATTTCGCCGCCGCTCTTTTCAGACCACCTTTTCTTCCTGGGGCTCAGGGGTGAAGCCCGTGGCCTCGGCCCTCCGAATCCCATTCCTACCAAAGCTTTAGAGGTGGACTGGGTGACTTACACCAATTCCCAGGGATTTAGAGCTTGACTGAGTGTCCCGTATAACCTCGTTCCTCACCTGAAATACTTGCTTGAAATGCTTGCCCCTGACCTGAGCAGATAGAGTCGTACACCAAATGGTCTGTCTTACTTTAGTATTTTGAAATACTCAAGGTCCAAGTTGATTGATATATATTGATAGCTTTGTCAGCAGAGACCAATCAAGGTCTTTCAATTGACCAGTCTTAAACCCTGAGATACTTTTGTTAGTTTGGACAACTTCTTTTCAACAAATCACTGGAGTCCATTCAGCCTAGTATGATTGAGTTTGGTGGATTCATGTACCATATTGACCAGATGCTAAAAGAAGTTTATATCCTCAAAGGATTTATTCAAGATGTTGGACTCAAACATAATTAAAAAAAACTATGAAAAAATTAAAGAAAAATTGTTCTGCCAACACAAATAAGACAGGACTTATTTTACCAAAGGCTAAGGTTCGGTTCAACGATCAATGATGCAATTTCATTTTGCAACTGAATAGCTCATTATTATATAAAAAAAATAATATCTCATTATTCAGAACTCAATTTTGACATATTGACTTTTCAGAAATCAGAGACAAAAGCCTGTGACAGCTTGGTCAGTGGTGCATTTGTCAAATCCCAGTTTTCTAAACAGGCTTTAGAAGTGTGATGATTTTTTTTATATTAAAAACAGTGAGTTGCTCGTAACAAGTTTTGTCAACAAGAAATTGTTTTCGTAGAAAATATGCACAATTTTACTGTCCTGAGATTGAAATCAAGTTTTACTGTCAATCACTTGTTTTTGTGAATTCAGAAATTAAACAGTTGTTTACCCAATATGAGTATACAGGTAAAAATGAGAGGCACATGCCAATTGAATTATGTATTTGAAGCACTGTGAAATTGTTTTTTTGCTGATAGAATTATCATTATTCTTTTTTCTTTTTGTCATGGAACACAAGTGTTGAAAAAAGCATGCTAGATTCACTGAACTTGTTGCTTCCCTAGTTTGATAATCCTCGATATCGTTCACAAACACAAAATATCAACAGAAAGTCTAGACCATAGGTCTCGTTTAGTAAGGTTCCTCAACTATTTCTGGAAATGATCTTTGTCTTACACAACACTTTTTGGCCTACAGTGGAGTGTACAGTATAAGTCACCACAACGAGTAAGCGGAGAGTTTTAGGTCCTTGCTTTCCTTGTTCCCTTATAGTTTAATTTGACAAATACCGGCGCTATGAAAGTGAAAGATTTCTACATCCTGATGTCAATGTGTAACTGAATTTAAATGCTTGAATTTGTAATCTTTTGTAAACAAGACATATTTGATACTTGTAACTTTATAGTAGAGGAGCACAAAGCACATGAACATGTCATACTTGAGAAATTAAAACACATTCTCAATGTGTATTCCTAACATCAGGATCACAGTGAAAATGGTTGGAAAATTTGTCCTACTGTAATGACTTTAGTTGAGGATCACAGACTACTCATTGGTTAGTACCTCTTACGCAGTCCCAGAACTTACACACATGTTGGTTGTCAGCTAGTCGATGGCTGTTGGTGGTTACCAGAAGACATGAAGCAACACATCAGTCAGTCCTTGTCTATGAGGTCGGCTTGGTCCGTCAGAGCCTCGAGCTTTAAGTTTCTTATTCTCTGACAGATCATCTGTCAAACTTGTCACTTCCTGTTACTTTCCTCAATTTCTGACAACTGGTGTTGACTGAATGTAGGTAAACACAACTTGACTCAGCTCAGCTCAACTCAGCTGACCTTTACTATTGGCTTTGTCGTGCAGATGACCCTACTTAACTTTTACTTATGAAACCAAGCTGATGGAACTGATCCAATTGCCCACAGCAACATAATCTTTTGGCTTGTCTTGGTGACACATCAATCAAACTTTGTTAAATTGTTCGTCTGCTCTCAAGTCTGCGTTTTAACAACTGGTTTCAGCAGCAAACTCTTTGCAGTGTTGGAGCTGAAGGGAGCCAACTCTCCCTCTGTCTGCGTCTTGTGACCTCTCCGTTCCTACATCAAATGTTTTATCCTGTTCAGAAATTTCTCAGCAAATGCATAGCCAGTATAGCTAGGATCCTGAATTCAGTCAATCAGCTGTCCACCTGTTAACGAGGCTACACCTAATGTTTAAAGTATTTGTTGGTTTTAAGGTATGCTCTGTGCTTTATTATTTGGATGTGTGTTAGTCTATCTGGCATGTGTGCTGGTGGTGCTTTATTGATCTGTTTTGCTGCCAATCGATGATGGGTGTGGTGTTTTCCATGCTTATCAGACTGTAATCAGTCAACTGAAGAAAAACTATCACTTTTTGTTACGTGTGATGTTCCAAAGGTTACTCCACGCATAAAATCCATCATGCATTCAAAAGATACTGGACACAATTTTTTGTCTTTCTCTTTCTTTTCTCTCCCCTCCATGTCCTAGAGTGATGATGCATTTCCTTGTAGAAATAGCCACAGTACTGTTCCCCTGAACCATTAGGAGGCTCAAGCCATTGTTCATCCCGTGACTCTGAGCCATCATCCTGTTACTTCTCCTTTCCTTATCTTCTCCTTTTGCTCATCCGTGGCGTAGTGAAGCAGCAGATGCAGCAGTGTTGTCCATTTTGATCCTTTTTCATCATTTGCAGACATAGAAACAGACTTGGGCTGTCTCTAGTCAGACAGACAGCACGGCAGCTGAAATAAAATGCTGTGCCACGTTTTAACGGTCTCTCTTGGAGGGAGGCATGCAAGTATTTGTGCTTGTGTGTGTATGTTTGTGCATCCGTGCATGTTGATGAGCTCGAGGTAGAGGAGATTGCTTTTTTACAGCCTCTCAATCACAAAGAGCCAACAAAAAGGTACACATAGGCAAAGACATGATAAACCAATACTCGAGTTTCAGTCATTGGCTGCTGGGCAGTCATGCAGCCAGCAGTTGAAGAAGACCAGAAATATTTTAGTCTAATTAAACCTTTATAAAGGTGCTTAAGTTTAATATGGGGGCGGCAAAGTGGAGTGTTGTGTGGACCAAACAGTAAAACAGAGTTTTCTCTCTGATTTATGGGTTTAAACTGCATCTGTTAGGTTCATCCAAATCCAGCGTCCTCTCTGTTCCCCTGTCATGATGATGTTCATGTCAGCTTTTTGATTTGTGCTCTTCCACTCACAACAAGTTGTAAAAATGTCTCGGTATAAATAATCTCATAATACTAACAGGAACAAGGACACACGGTGTCATTGGTGTGAGGCACCTGAAACCGGACACAGCCAGTATAATACAGCTGCAGAGTTGCAGCACCAGCGGCACTTAAGACATGCAGTTGTAGACTTGTCGATGTCACAAACAGTCATTGAGATTTTTTATCATCTTATCTGTCTTGTCTTATTATCTGTGTCGTGTTTATATTTGATGTTTTATAAATTTTTGCATTGTTAATCTATCAAAATAAAAATGTATTTGGTAACGGGAGCATAGTTCGGCATTTTAGGAAGTATGCTTATCCACTTCCCATTGCATATGGGAAGATCAAGGCCACTCCAGGGGGAAAGAGCTACCCTGACTCTGGCAAAAAGTAAGATGATAGGGGTCAGGTGCCAACTGTTTCTCTTCGGTGGCCAGTAACAGTGCACCACTGTTGTGCATCCCTTTCTTTACTCTCTTCCCCGGTGTCAGCCCTCATATTACATAAGACCCATCCTCATGAAACTTGGCAACCAATCACAAATGACAAATAACAACATGTGACACTTCTAATATGCCGATCACACTCAAAAAGGCAGCTACATCAAGAAAAAAACAAACAGCTGTAACACACCTTTCCTGCAAGGTGTTAGTATTAACAGCAGCTGTTATTACTGTCTTTCTCTGTTGATGGCGACATTGAAATCTTCAGGTCTAAGCTAGTCCGGCTTGCCAGATGTAGATTGTGGATATTTACCTGACAGCGATTTCAGTCGACATTCTTCTCCCTTCTGCTATGGTGTTGCTGTTTTTTTAAATCTCTACCGCCACGGGAAACAACAACAATCTCTGAGCTAGCAACCTACACACTAAAAAACTGGAAAAATACCCTTACCCTTACCTGGTAGCTAACAGTACAAATCTAAACAAGCTAGCAGCTCTTACCTTTTATTTTGTTGGGATTTAGCCATTTTAATGCCTATACTGCCTTCCACACGTGTAAAACATGTCCCTCTGCCCCTGTTATTTTTCAGGGACACAGCGGTTGCATCCTGGGATTTGTGCCGTCCGAGATGATTTTGTTTGGTTTAATGAAATGCGAACAAGCCAGAGCCAGAATGAGAATAGGTGCAGTCAGACCTTTCTTCAGCTCAAACGCAGTGCTGTGGAGATAGCTCTGGCTATGGGACTAGGTCGAAGCTGATGCCGTAAACATTATCAGGCGTGGAACTAGTCTAATAATAACAGCTCCCCCTGGTGGACAATATGCAACCTTTGAAACATGCATGCATGTCATATCTACTTAAAACAGACTGGATGTAACACTGACAACATGTATGTGTAGAAGAAAGAGAGAAAGACAGAGGAAGAGTCTGCTGTGGGGGGCAGGAAGTGATTGATATTCTACTTGGGCTTCTGCCATTCAAAACCTTCATACTGAATTTAGTTTCTCAGCACTCCGTGCTTATCCAGCAGGGCTGTGGGGTTAGCGCCCTCGTAGACCCACCTCCCCATTCTCAAAACTGACCCGTGACATCACTTCCTGCTGACCCAGCAAAACTGTCAGCGATGAGTCTTGGTGTCCTTCAACCTCCACCCTCTCTCACTCATGTAGCTGCTGTGTCACGCACACACAGCCTTCATCCACTTTTGACCTCATGTTTTGTTCTCTATTTTCAGCAAGACTTTAAATTAGTCTGAATGTGTTATATTAGAGTGTGTCAGAGTAAAGGCCCGTGGCAGCCGTGCAGAGGGAAGAGGCTCAGAATATGGGCTGCCAGTAGTACTGGACTCTCATTAACCTCCCTACCTCCTCTCTCTTCACCAAGTCTCCTTCATCAGCTCATCCAGGCCTGAAGTGACACATGGGCCTCTGGAGTGTCAGTAGCGATAAAGATGCCGCCACTTCAACATTTTAATTGGAACTTCTGCTGTTGATGTGTGAACAGCTGTAGGACGGAGAAGGGCAGATCTATCATCCCTGCCCTCCACAGACCGCCTGAGGTCAAATGGCAGCAGTTACTGTGGCAGGAAAACCCCCAAAGCTCCTGTTTATTTATGATTTTATTGCTCCACCCACCTTTCTGCACAATCTCGCTCACACATCTGCATATTCACGTCTGGTTGTGAAATGAGGGAGGAGGAGAGAGGGAGCATCTGGAGTGGTATGGAGCTGGGCTGGCCAAACGAAATGACCAGCAAGGACGTATTTATAGACTCATGTGGGGTTCACACACTCACCCTAGTCAATACACACACAGGCACAAACTCACATACACTTCTGTGAAATCTTTTCTCTCCCTGCAGACTCAAATCCATTATTCATTTCAAAATGACTCATTTTTCGCCCTGTGGCTCCTGGCAGTAGTGCGGCGCCTGACCGAGGGGGGTGCTTTTTCTAATTAATGCAGATTGTGCAAGAAAACAAAAATAACATATTTACCCTGATGCCTGATATTACAGCAGTGCAGGCGTGAAACACGCTGGTGGCAAAATCTAGTTTTGACCTATTACAACCCTGCACGCTGAGGACTTTGTCTTGTTTCCAGTGGACACATCAGCTAAGCTATGCTCGCTCTTGAACAGCTTATCCTTTCTATTCTGGTAGTGGTGTTCTTTCTTGTTCTATCAAGTTTTACAGTAAAGTTAAATCCAAAAACACAAGTATGCATAATGTTCCCAGGCAGGCAAGCTTAAGATCAGACTGGCATCCCAAGCTAGTGGCTGTAATTCACCCGGAGCTGTGTACTCTGCCATTCCTGTAGTTGATGCCAATCCAGCCCTGTCACTCAGCAGGAGTAGAGACCTGATAGGTACAAAGCTAACAAGGCCCATATAAGCAAAAGTTTAGCATCGAGCTATGTCTAAGTACAGGGAAGAAACAAGGATTCTCCTCAAGCTGTCCTCCTGAGATGTGATCTGATTTTAATGAGCCCACCAAGTGTCAATGAAAGCATTGCACATGTGTTTACCTCTTTCACTGTATAAACTATGTAGTGTGCTGACAGATTGGGCCAGAGATCATTATGGAGTCGGGATCACATGCATGCATGCATGCACACTCATACAGAAAGACAGACAGACAGAGAGACAGAGAGACACACACACTCATGGGTACATTACTATATGCAGCTCAAGATTGAGGTGGGGCCACATTTTCTAATTCAAATATTTGATAAGGCGAGACACAGTGCTGCTTTGCATGCTATTAGATGGCAATCTAAATAACATTTACATGTCATTTATGTCTATTACCTTCTCTTTGAAGAGTGGTGTCAGCACTGTGTGCATATTAAAACTCATGCTTATTCCACTAGCCAGCATGGTTCCTTTGCCGAATTTGCAAATGAATGCAAATACGGGTTTCCACCCCAGACGGTTTTTGAAAGGTAGTGGTTATAGGAAATGGTTATGAAATGTGGAGACACAATATTTGATAATTTACGGATGTGATGTCTCAATTGAAATGGGTCTTTGGTCAAGGAGATATCACTGGGCTGGATCGTTATTCTCTGACCTTGGTGTGGTGTCACAGTGTTCGTGTACTTCTCAGTCGGCTTAAAAGTGTGTGAAGAGGATATTTATGGCACTATTGTCTTGCTGCAGTTTGGTTTTGACTTCTCATGCTTAATGCTCTTTGCAGAAAAGATGAGTTTCTCAAATACAACTTTATTTAGGGGCCCAGCCGTGAAAAATACCCGTCAATTAGTGCAAGTGAGAATAATAATGAAACTGTTTAATGGCATTAACATAATGCCTTTGAACGATCATTACCAAAAATGGCTGCGATAATAAAGCAATTACTATTTTGAGACAGCAATTAGCCCAGCACCTTTCTTCGATGCCATAATTACCACCAGCAAGAGTAACGTGGATGGATTTTCATGTGTTACAAGCTGGTGCAGGAGCTGGAAGCAATGGAGAAGATGAAGATGGGCAAGATAGGCTGTCAAAGATCAGGCGTATCGCTCTGAGGATGCTATTCCCCTCTGACACATCCACAATAACCCTCAAGAGGAGCGATCGCTTCCCTCTGTCCACACACGAATTTCAATGTTGTTTTGCACACATCTCTCCATTATGAAAGCTTTTTTTGGTAACGGAGGAGATGTTGAAATCGAGGGAGTGAGATGGAAGGAGCGAGGCAGGCATGGATGGAGGAAGGGAGGGAAGAATGAGAAAGAGAGATTGGTTTTCATGCCTGGTAGTCAGCGAGCCTGTAAATCTCCCAGGAGCGTAGTGGAAGACAGCAGAAGGTTGATAGTCATCCATCACTCCTGACAACCCCACTGCTCTGGAAGGGCCTGACAGCACAGCCCTGCCTGAGAGAGAGAGAGAGAGCGATGGAAAAAAAAACATGAAGAAAGATAAATAGAAAGAGATGCTGCCTGCAGAATGAGCAAATTAACTCTTCCATGTTTAAAGCAGAAGGCGAAGGGGAAAAAGAAGGTGAGAAGACAAATGGGTGGAGGGAAAGGGAAGGAGCGAAGTGCAGCAGTTGGCTGTTACCACCGCTCTGTTCATCCCTCACTGAGTGCCTGTGGCAGCGGCAGTGCTGCTGCTGAGGGAGTGGAGGTGGACTGGCTGGAACTAGCTCTGTCCTCGTCGCAGCACAGAGCATGTGGCTCACAATATAAAAAAAGGAAAACTTCCTTTCTTCAGGACCTCTTTTTTTCTACTTTAGAAATTAGAGTGTGTACTTTTTTGTTGTGCTTTATCTGTATGTACACCAACTCACATGTCATTGTCCCCATACTGTGTGGTGGAGCCATGGCCATGGCTTCTCTCCTCATCAGATTTTTTCATATCATGTAGATAATTTAAGATTATAAAATCAATATATGATCAAACAGCTTGTGAAAACAGCTGTTATTTGAATGTGACAGATGCATATTTAATCAATATCTAAGTAAGTATTGGATCAGACACAGCAGATACTCTAATGTAACTCCACCAATTTTATGCTTTAAAGTGTGTGTACAGGTCTTGGGAGTACTACTGCATACGTGAAAAAAGGTAGCATAAAGCCTTTTGTTGCTCCAGAGGAAGCTGCATGTAATCTGATAAATTGCCTCAGGTGATGTCATTCAGTATCTAAGTTGCATTGTGGGTAATGTAGGCACCAGGTTTTGAAAAGCAGTACACTAGTCTATCATTGCACTCCAGTAACACTGTTGGGCAGTTAAAAAACAAATGATCAAAATCAATACAATGCATTCTTCTTGCTTAACAAAACTTGGTTCCTACATTACCCACAACGCAACTGAGTGACATCGCTGGAAGCATTTTATCGGTTACTTGCAGCTTCCCCTGGAGCCACCAAAGGCTTTAAACAACTTATTTTCATGTATTCAGCAGTAGTCCCCAAGACCTGTAAACACACTTTAATGTGTAAGATGGGTGGGGTTACCCTTTACAGGATAGTAAGCAGTATAAGTTTAATAAAGCTTGAATAGGAGTAGGGCCCTGTTACCACAGGCGCGGTTGCTTTAAAAACGCCTTGGAAAAGCGTGTTTTTGTCTTGGAAAAGTGGGGCTGTGTGTGCGACTGGCCATCATATGTAATTAATGAGAGAAGTGATGCGACTTTGCACCTTGAGCTGCCAATTTTAAACTAACTTGCGGTGTGGCATACCATAGGAAAACAATGGTTTTGCTGGCGATGCGTTTGTAGGAACGCGTCTTGGTGTGATCAGCCTCTAAAGGAAGACATATTGTGCTATTTTGTGTCAGTTGAACATATGGGATAAATTTCATAATAATACCTACTTGTGAGTCATTGGCTGTGAGGGTCATTGTGTGCAGCGTGATAATAAAATGGGAACAGCATGTTCAAAGAACATTACTGGTCTTATTGCCAGGAAGCTCTCCAAACACCCTGACAATTAAGCAGACATACTAGAACCCTATACATCTGACAGTTTGTGGCTGGCTGACCAGGACACATTGAGCACGTATTGACTCCAACAAGGACACACTCGGCAGACAAAACACACGCTGCAGACAGTCATTATCAAATCACAACATCAGTGTGTGATCTTATTATAGGGCCACTGTGTTTCTATAGAATGTGCAGTGTGTGGCTCTGTAATTAAATGAAGGCAATAAAAAGCTTCTGTAGTGTTGTGTGAGCTGTAAAACTTTCATCCATAATACAGAAGGTTAATGTTTTAACAATTCTGCTGTTTGTTTGTGTATGTGTGTGTATTTGTTGGTGTGTGTGTGTGTGTGTGTGTGTGTGTGTGTGTGTGTGTGTGTGTGTGTGTGTGTGTGTGTGTGTGCGTGTGTGTGACCTCCATCAGCGTCTGGAGGGTATTGGCCATTGCTGTCACTCAATGCGAGAGAAGCCCTAATTAAAGAAGTTCCAGTCGTACATCGCCTTACAATGGCAGGGAGAGATTGCCTTTCAACTCAGTGCCCAATGCAGAAACTTCCTCCTCCTCTGCTTGAATAAAAGAGTCTGATACAAAAAAGCCATGAATGCTGAAACCAAACAAAAGCTCTTTAAAAGACTGTCACCGTGCTATCTGATATCTCCTGGAACAGCACTGCTTTGAATAAATCTTTTTCAGTGAAGGAGGGAGAAGGAAATTAAAAGCTGACATTTAAAAGGCTGCTGCTGGGACTCATGGCCCCCAGGATCAATAGCTAGGTATCTCACAACTTCCCCCGCATATTAGTTCACTTTTCCATGGGGCATCTCAGACTGAGTACAAACAAACCAAAACTACTGTAGGAATATTACTGTGTTGTTTTGTCAGTTTACCTTCAGGTGTGTGTGTGAGTTTGGGCGAAAAGCGTGTGTGTGTTTGTGTACCTGTAACATGTTTAAAGGGTCCCATCCTCCTCTTCCTTGCGTCAGCACCTTAAGTCGTCGTTGGTCATTGGGGAGCTAAACTGTCAGCAGCGACATCACACTGAAGGAAAAAAGAGAAGGTGGGAAGGTAAAAGAGGGCAGGAATAGTCAAGTGTGCGTTGTGTGTTTGTGTGTCCGGGGGGTTCTTGTGTTAGTGACATTGCTGACATTTGGATGACATTGTCAGCATGCAACTTTGTGAACAGTCTGTCAGGTTATGTATAGCAGGCGTAACTCAAGGTCTTGCATGTTGCTCCCTCAGGAGTCATGTACCCCTGTCTCCCTGACATACAAACGCACACACACACACACACACACACACACACACACACACACACACACACACACACACACACACACACACACACACACAAACACACGTGTCCCACCCTACACATACGGGACCGTGACCTCTGTCCTCTCCCATAGGGGCTCAGGCTGTCCCTCAGTGTTCCCCTGTCATACTGCTATCCACACCTATTGCTGGCTTGTGACCTTCCTCACTGTCACTGGGTTTTGCAGGAGCTTAGCCACAGCTGAGCTGCCCTGCTTGAGCGGGCCTTCAGCGTAGTGCCACCTTGGGGAGTCAACCCAAACCCACTGAAAAGGTTTCCTGCTTTTCAGTGAGTGCTAAAATAACAACTAGCAGCATTTTATGTAAAATAGACAGGCTATTCTGACAATAATACCCCATATTATTTTGACTTTTGTTCTCTACAGCTCAAAGTGCACCCCTGTTGTTACAGTATGCCCTGTGCCATGCAAACCTCAAAGTAAAGGTTTAGTTTATGACGTCTTTGGGGTTTTAGTTTTGTACCTCCAGCCATTGTTTTTATTAGTTATGATAACACTGTACTCACTAAAGTATTTGCTGGGAAATCCGAATGCATTTAAGTAGTTAATACAATATGTCCAATGAGGCCTAAAAAACACCTGCAGTCAGACAATCATACAAGTTGCTAACTTGATGACTGTTTTCTAAATTCATCTAATCTATCTAAACCACTTTACTTGGAGGTAACACCAAAAGTAGGCACACCCATAATGATGCAATCAATTGGTTAAAACTTTATAATAACAATCATTAATAAATGGTAAATCTATCTATCCAAGGCTATGAAGCTGAAAATTAGCATAATATGTCTCCCCCGCAACTTGTGAGTGTTCTACAGCAAAAATTATTAATATTAATATATATTAATAATTAAGATAAAAAACAAAGTTGTAATAAACTGTAGTTTTCCAACTAGTGGGTATCTATGGCAACCCCATTAGCTTAGATACCACAAAGGTGACAGCTGCCTACGAGAATAGGTGTCTGCCAGTGACACGTCAGTTTTAAATAGCACCTGCCAGGAAGTGATACCTGTCAGTGGGGCACAGTGTCATGCTGTTCATGTTACTTGCATGAGTACAGTTGAACAGCTGTATCACACGTTAACGCTTACTGTTCAATTTGATGCTAAGACATTAAAATCTGTTGCTGTAATTAGCAAGCCTTAAAGTTCAACCTTAAAATGTTTTTTATGCCATTTATTGCTTTTTAATTCTTCTCCTCTTAATTATAATTTAACCCTACTCTTTGACAATATTTCAATATATTCTTATCCAATTTCTCAATAAATCTGAATGCTGCATAATGCAGCTCTGATTCAGGCTGATGGCTCTATATGACCTACATAAGCAAATGAGACCATCAGCAAGAAGATTGGCTATTTCTATAAAGTTATTATAGTTATTCTTAATGCATGTCACGGGGTCAGATTTCGACGTATCCGGGTTGGATAAGCCATTAAATTAAAAAGTATTTTTCGCTGTGCTGAGGATGAATTGAGGAGCCTCACAGTCTGAGGAAAGAAATTGCTCAGTCGTCTTGATAGTATGGTACACTGCTAAAACTAAGTTTACTTTGTTTCAAGGCCTCCGGTGTAAAAGTACTAATACCACACCGTAAGAACACACTGTTACACATCGAAGTAGCATTGAAAGTGTTACTTAAGTACAAGTATGTAAGTAAAATCAGGAATATGAACTCAAAGTATTAAAAGTGAAAGTCGGCTGCTGAAACAAATGATTGTTTTCATGATAGAGTACTCTGCTGATTAATCTCTCTATTAATCAAATGATTGTCTGTTTTGTAGAAGTCTGAAAGTAATGTGAAATACCATCACGATTACAAAGAGCTCTAAGTGACACCTTCACAATGCTTGTTTTCATCTAACTAATAGTACATCATTCAAGATTATTACAAATATATTAGAATTATTAAAATTATTAAAAATGAAAGCAGCAAATCCTCACATTTGAGAAGCTGGAACCTTGAAATGCCTTTGCATGAAAAACAAAATAAATGATTAACAAAATATGGCCAATTAATTTTCGTCAATTGGCTGATTAATCAACTATTTTTTTTTTCAGCTGTAGTTGTAGATTGATTTATAACAAAACATGTTTTAGAAGCTCTTCATGTGCTTTTTATGGGAACATTTTCATTTGTAAAGCAAATAGTAACTAAAGCTGTCAAATAACTGAAGTGGATTGTCATTTTTCCCTCTGAAATGTACTTTGGTAGCATGGAAACAAACTCTAGTACAAGTACCCCAAACTAAGAACAGTACTAGAATAAATGTATTAAATTACATTCCACCACTGCTGCCTATGTGTGCATGTGTCAGACTGTGTGTGTGTGTGTGTGTGTGTGTGTGTGTGTGTGTGTGTGTGTGTGTGTGTGTGTGTGTGTGTGTGTGTTTTGTGCTCCTGGCGATGTCAGGTAGTCCCCGGCACTGAGGGTAGTTGGCACGCTGGGCGTCAGTGATCAGACTGATCAAAGACAACAAGAGAGGAACAGGCAGAGCTGCCAGCAGCTATCAGCCTGCCTGTCTCTGATGGCTATGGACAGGGCTCACAGATCTGCTCGGCTCGCTTGTGTTATGCTGTGAGGGAATCGCAGTGTGGCCAAGGTGATTCAGTGAACCCCAGTTTGGTGATGAATATGGTAACCTCGCCTGATACCTGATTGTTATTGTTTAATTTAGACCACTGGGCAATGTTTTCATGATAGACTGATTTTAAAGGAAAAAGTCTAATTTTTGCTCCAGTGTGAGCCCCTGGAGCAGTTATACTTAACAATTTCTTGCACACAAACTCATCAGCAAAATGGATTCCTGCCAAGACTGTGACAGAACAATCTCCCTAGGCTGCTGGCCACCTACAGTAACCACATATACACACTTTTTACATGATGATCAACACTTACATCTTATTGTTGTTGGGAGGAAATCAACAATCGTGCAAAATGTTGCACAGAGATCAACCTGCTGCACAATCCAAGAATCGGATTGTTAATTTTAGAAGAAAGAAGGCAAAGACACAGACCTGTCTACGTCAGTAGAGCTCAGGTGGAGCAGGTGAACAGTTTAAGGTTCCTGGGAATCAACATCACAGAGACCCTGTCATGGTCTTCATACATCACTACTCTGGTGAAAAGAAAGCTCACAAACAGCTTTATTTCTCAAGGAAACTTAAGAAAGCAACATTCCTGTGCCAAGTTCTTTTCGACCCTAACGGAGAAGTGATAAAAAAACATCCTGACTGGAAACATCACAAACTGGCATGTTTGGGTTCTTCAGCACCACCCAGAACATCACTGATACCCATCTACAGAGCATCAGCGATATCAATGCAATGAGGTGTCTGCACAGAGAACCAAAAGATACTAAAACACAACACTGACCCCAGCCACAGTCTGTTCGCCCTTCTGCCATCTGGCAAGAGATACAGAAGTATCCGCTGCCATACCACCAGACTACAGAGCAGCTTTTCTCCTCAGGCTGTGAGACTCCTGAACTCATCCTCTGCATGCAAATATAAAGCATTTTTTTTATGAATTACTATTATTCCATTTATATAATTTCTGTTTTCATGATAGCATAAGTGGGACTACAAAGGATACTATAGTTCATCACACAACCTTGATGGAGTAGTAATGTGACAGTATAACTGATAATTTTTGTTTTGGCTCCTATACATTACCATTACTCAAACAACACATGTGGACATAAAAGTATTTCAGCAGAGATCGTTAACAATTCAAAAGTCATATATTTATTATCATAATAAGGTTTGTTTACATAATTATGTTAGTAAACAGCAGTGAAACAGACCAATAATTTACATCTATAATAAAGACAAAATTGTCAGTTGCCCTTGAATACGGTTGCAATTTATCTGGTCAAAACATCCCTATTTTGACAGCCAAGCACATCAATAATTTAAGTTAACAAACAAGTGTTTAATTAGTGTGGTCTCAGTTACAGCTTTCACTTTATGGAGACATAATTATTTTTTCAGATCAGCCATAATAAAGTCTGCTCAACCATCACCATCAAAAGGACAAAGTGCTCATTCTTTCTGTAGAGGTCTTGGACGACACATTTAGAATGCTTTCTTTAATAATTTATTCAGGCTTCTTCCAGGAAGCAACGCTATCTGGCCACACGCTGGATCGATGGAGATCAAAAGACAGTGTTTGGGCCTAAATGCAATCCTATCCTGAGGCGGCACCAGCAAAGCTATTTTAGTGCCAAGCCCTGTGTCTGACTGGCTGGTCTGTTCAAAGGGTAACCCAGAGGTTAGGGGTAGAAATATGTCATTTAGACAGTCACCTAAAGCATGTTGAATGAGATGTGCGTGCTTCCTTTTAACCCTGATGTGCCACCTCACACTCACAGCACACATCCACGTGACCCTTTGCTTAGTATAATATCTTCCAAAAGGACAACAGCTACTTTTAAACGTGCACTATGTAGTTCTGGAGAGGAAATTTCAATCAGAAGAGTAAGATCTTGATTGACTGTCTTTTATGTTTCTGGGGACCTTATTTTCCTCTGAGAGCAGCTTGTTTATTCAGTTATGGAAAAAACAAATATTTCTGAGTTTGTGTTATTACCTCATTAATATTGTAAATATTAAAATTCTGACTTTGAATTTCTTCTCCAATACTACATAGTACCCCTTTAAGATAAGTTTTATTTGTAGATTTGTATTTTTTTGGCTTGCAAGGAAGCATTTCTTGAGTCATTGGTTTTGATCAACTACCTCATTAAGTCCCCGCAGATACATTCTAGTTATTTCCTGCTGTGAGAAAGTAAAAATTGTACTTATTGCACCATTAAGGTTCATTTGAGTTTCGCATGTTGTACTGAATGTTGTATATGCACAAACTACCCTCATGTAAGTTTCTGTTTATGACAACATCTCATTCCGAGTTATCATTGCCAGAATCGTATTACTTTTATTTAGTCTTGGATGCAATATGTAAGGGCGTCTATTGTGTGTGTATGTGTGTGTTGTGACACTGCAGAGACACCTGTTCCAGTCTGTAATTCAGCAGTGATGGGGACAGCGGAGGGCTTTGACACGCTCCGTCGACATGACAGCTCAGACAGCATGGATGTTAATCTCTTCTAACTGCTCCCAGCCTAATTAAATCTTCCAGGGCAGCACACATGTGCAGACACATGCATACACACACACACACACACACACACACACACACACACACACACACACATAGACAGACATAGACGTGTTCTAAATTGGTCCTGGTTGTGCATAAGTTTTAACGATCTGGAGAATCAGCCCCACGGCAGTTTGTTTGATTGTAATTCTATGACGTGACTGAGTGAGTGAGTGAGTGAGTGAGTGAGTGAGTGAGTGAGTGAGCGAGCGAGTGAGTGAGCAAATCAGACAGAGTCGTGTTTATTGGTCACGTACGCTCAGTGAGAACTTTATTGTTTGCAAATGCAATGCTAATAACAAAGCAACATAATAATTATTTTACTTCGATCTACACATTAACAAAAACTGCATCGCTTTCTGTGGCATGTACATGTCTGTCAGCGTATAGGCTCTATTCACAATAAGCTATCTCCATGCACAGGTGTTGTTATAATCAGAGACTGCAGATGAAAAGCTTCCATTAATGACTAAATTATTTAATCTACAGAAAGAAAAAGTTCCAAACAGCTGTGGATGACATTTTGGTCAAATATGACCTATTACTTTAACTCAGAACAGACTATGTTGTATCCACAAGTTATATTATGTTGGGTTTTTTTTCAACCCAATTGCAGGAACAGATAGACCACAGATAAATAAAAGCTTCAGGTTTCTTTACATTGCGAGTTCAGATTAGATTATATTAGACTACATTAAATTAGATTTGATTAGAGAGTCTTTATTGTCCACGAAGGGCAATTTGGTTTGCAATAGTAGTCAACACAGCCTGTACACATCATCCTAAAAAGATATACATACATACATAGTGACATAACATATAACATACAGGAGGTCATCTTCAAAATTTACAGTCAGAAATGAAAATAAAGTAAATAAAATTAAGGTCCAGGCATGCAGTTATGATTCAGAAAACATCGTGGTTTGACTTAAAGTACCTGTTTTGGTCGCCACAAACATGTATGGAAATGTGAGGACTTCTTGTGAAAATCTGATTTTGGTCACAACAAATACGGCTGAGAATTGTCCCATGGTCTCCTTAAAGATATCTAGTGGTGTCATGCTTACAAAGGTTGAAATACCGTGGTCCCTCATCACAAATATCCAGTAGTTTCACACTCACAAATGCCGAAACGTAGATTTGAACTGTGATCACCAGTTTAGCAGCCTCATCGCCTCTAACGCCAACACCATCCCCTCTGCCTACCGATGTGAAAATCAATTAATCAACTCGTAATGAGAACATGATATGGCACGTTTTGTACAAGTGTCAATATGGTACATAGCCTATGCCACATACTTGGACATATCTGTGTATCTGTTTGCAGAAACATTAACATTTTATCCTGGCGACTGGGCTGTTTTTTTTTTATTTTTTTTATCTGGACTTGCTGAAAGGAAAAAAAAGTAAATCAAAGAGGCAAAACTCATCATGCATGAAAGGTTTTGGTGAATTGGAGAAGCTTCTGTCAACTGAAGCCACAAAAAAATGATCTTTGTGTTTGCATTTGTGATAAGAGTTGGTCTTAGCAGATGGAAACGCAAGCACAATTTCATGCAAAAACGAATACCAAAATTGCACCCGTCCTGTCGATCTACGTAAACACAACTTCAGCTGTGTCACTCCAACCATCATGGCAGAGTTGGATTTGTTTGGAGCCATGCAAAAAATTTGGAAAAAATGGCCTCCTAGCTGACCAAAACAAATGTAGAAATGCATATGTGAGTGTGGATCTTAAAATAGATGTATGAACAGTTGTAATGCTATAACTGTAGAAAGCAATAGCTGTCATTGTTCCAGGATGAGAAGCACCCGCAGGAAACAGAAGCACCTTTAACTACTCTTTTATCTTGAAAGTGGAATCAGATCTGTCCATGCTGGTCTGTACTTGTTAGTGAAATGTCCAGGGTTTTCCTACCTTTCTTAAAAGCTTCTCAAAGTTCCTCTTGTCTTGTAGGTTAAAGGCAGACTTTGTGATCTGATGTTTAGTCACAGGACAGAAAGATTCGTCTTTGATCTGTTTAGCTTCAATTAAAATCAGAGAGCCACAGGAGGACTTTTCTTCCTACCTACCAGCCCACCTGTCTGTGTCCTCTACATCTGTGCACTGAGCCTGTAGAGTCCAGTTTATTTTCCACAAGAACTTTTTGTCTCACGCCCATATTTATTAGTGTTGTGTAATTACTATCTGTCTATTTGTGTTGCTCCCTGCTGCATGTCTCTGTCCACCGACGGTACCCTTTTTTCTCTGCTCGACTGTCTCCCACCCTTGCATTGCGTATTATTCCTCCTGCGATTCAGCCTTCTTTTCCTTCGCCGTGCCTGTGTCTCTGTCATCTGTCCAGCCTCGGCTTCCTCTGAGTTAAACAGGCCGAACAAATAGATTACAAACAGTGGGCAGAGTGAAGCTAAGGAGGAAGACAATCTGAATTTGTTGTGGATAAAGAATGAGGAAGGAGGCTGTGCAGTCAAAGAAAGCCAGTGGAGTCAGAGTAAGGCTGTATTTGCCTGAGGGGAAAAGGCTGAAAAGTAGCTCTCGCAACAGATGTGCGGGGCAGTAAAGTGTAATTGAAATGCCAGCAGCAATGGTCTTATCTCTCTGCTACAGGAGCCTGCTGCCAGTCTCAACATCAGTTAGATGTCATTTTACCTAAGTCTGAATCAGCTTGCCACAATCCGCAATCCCCATTCCTCTGATGCTAGGCAGGAGAAAAAGGGAGAAATGGATGAGGGGGAGGGGAGGGAGAAAGAAAAGGAGGGTGGGGAGTCTGTAATAGGATTTCAGTAGCACCCAGTTAACTTCCACCACCTGGACTTAGTTGGTAATTTGATATGCCCCATCAATAGGATTCATTTACCTCACCGCAGTATTACCATCGTCATTCATTTGACTTTTTAAAAAATATATATTTATTCATTTCCTCCACATTTTCCCACTCCTCATGATCCTAATCACGCATACCGTAGGTGGGAGGGAGGACGGGCTGTTCCACAACATTTTTTGCAAAGAAAGAAAGTCCTTGGTCCAGAGTAGGTGGAAAGCCAGACACCATGGCTGTCCTGTGCGCTCCAGGCAAAGCTTAATGTTTGGGGCCAGGCAGCATCCCTCTAGGGAGAACTGTAATGTCCTTCCAGATTAGTGGCTGGCACTCCTCGGAGCTGCTGCCTTTTTTTTCTGCAACTTTGTTGCTGCAACATGGGATCATCTGCGGGACATTAAAGCTGCCTTATCTCCTCATTGTAATGTTAATGTGTCATGATTTTGTGTGTTGTTGTGTTATTGGTAATGGTAGTGGCAACTTTTACTGCTCTCTGAGCCTCTTATGCATTGTGGGGTTTTATAAGTCGCATGTGAAGTAAATAATTGTCAATTCAAGTCAATTTGTGCCTTTCAAATCATGTAGACACTGCATAAGTCATTACCACAGAATTTTTTTTACGGCCTCAAAAGTTCACTACTAAAAGTATTTCTAATACTACTACTATGACTAAATATTAAAGGTGCCCTGGGGGAGTTTCTTGTGAACAAAGTTATGTTTACATTTAGTTTAACTCACCTGAAGGCATTCTGTGTATCCTTGAGACCTTGATGTAATGCCTCCGCTACATCATAAAATATTTGCAAAGTGTCATTTTTTTAACATTTCATAATTTACATTGTTTACACATTAGTTGTCTGGCTCACAGCCTACCTCGTCACTGGCTTTAATCGGTGCATTCCTGTATTTGTTTGCTGATTATCATTGCTGAGTGTTGAGTGTGTGGTACAAGGTAATTTATTCTTCATTATGCAACCCAGGGTCCAAAACGAAATGGAGGTTCATAAACACGCTGCACAAATTAAAAAACATATATACAATTATATATATACAAATACACATAAACATCCAGTGCATCGCTTGAATCTGCGTCAGGGTGAATATCAACAGCAGCAACAAGATGGGGGTGATAATGTGGTCGGCGTCTTCACATCAAAGGCTCGGCATCTGGGAAACACTGTTTATTCACTTTGACTGTGTGTGAGCACCAAGTATCAATGTTATAAACACAGTCCACCTCTCCTTGTCCTGCTGTGGTCCTGTGCTCTGTCCACCTGGAACATGGTCTGCTTGTTGAGTACGAGCTTGATCAAAGATTTTGAGGTGGAGACAGGTCTCTGTGAAGATGTAGGCAAAACAGTCTCTGATTTCACGTCGTTAGGCGAGTCTGAGTCCCATTTGTCGATTTCCAGTGATGGTGTTTAACCCAGTCACTCATAAAAACATTGCTCCAGTTCAAAAACTCCACTGGGTTTTAATTTTTGTGATTTTAATGAGCTTCACTGTCTTTAAATGTCTTTCAGAGAGTCATTTTCAATGTGGTCAACTTCTCCAAGACAAAGAGCCTGTACAGAGATGGCATGTCTCCTGTAGTCAAGTCTACCAGCAGGCCAAAATGGTAAGTGTGCAATAATTAGTTTAAATTATTTTAAAAGTGATTTTTTTTTTTTTTACCTAACATAAAGTTTTAGTCCATGTTGTGTTCACTACAATGCCAACAGAAAATTTAAAGTCTTGCTGCAACTTTCAAGAACTTTTCTTCTCTGCCTACAGTAGACACCATTCCCTAACTCACACACGCAAGCACACACACACACACACACACACACACACACACAAATACACACGCTAAAGACTGATACTTTAGATTTCCAGAGTGGATGCGTCTGGGCACATTAGCATGTGATCCATTGGTTGCCAGTATGACGGCTGTCTGATGTAATAACGCTTGACTGATAGATGCAGAGGCATGTGTGTGTGAATGTGTGTGCGTGAATGGATAGGTGTGGCAGGAGGGAATGGAGCTGGTGCAGCGTGGTTGTGCGCTGCGTCTGCCAAGCAGGCTGGTGTATCCAGTGGGGCGAGGAGGGAGAACAGGGGTAGCGTGATGAAGTGTTGCCGTCCAAGAGGAGCCCTGACATCTGTCATCAGTTGATGGAGGGCATCCGCAGAAAAGCCAGGCATCTGCCACCCTGAGCTGTCTGCGTCTGCTAGCCTAGCGCCCGCACCGACCGTACCGTAGCACCGCGGTCGCAGGCTAATGGGGAGAGACAATGGGCACGACACCGTAGACAGGAAAGATGAACTGCTGTCGACGATACAGCACAGTGCAACATGATGCAGCTCAGCTCGGTTGACTCGCTCTGTCTGTTGTGACTCTGTGGTGTAGTTGCAACTTTGCACTCAGAGTTTCTCTGTTGTGCTCATGGAGATAGGGCTTTTTCACGGTCCCAGCCGCTGCTATTGTCTCATCCCACCAACCGTTTATTTACAGTGAAGCTGGCAAGGGCTTGTTTTGAAATCGGTGTTATTTCTCAGGTGAGTAACACTGTCAGCCAAGTTACTGTGTCGACAGCACTGCAAAGCAAAGTTACAACCACTGTTTTTTTGCATGTTAAAAGTGTCTCATGCACTTGACAATTTTGTGCCATATAATTAATTGACCCACGACGTGAAAAATGAATAGTCTTGACTCCTCATTTGACATAATCTTGAATGTCTGAGGTGTTAATCTGAGCAGCAGCGTTGTTGGGTCATTTAGGCCCCAAAGCTTTTCTTAATACCCTAATCGTGCAACCCTGGTTATGTTTATGTTTCAATAAGCTCTCATAAATAGGTATTTAAGTGACAGACACAGCAGGAGGTAATTTTGCAGAGGCCCGACTCCAATTACCTCCTCAGGCTAATACTGTTTTAAGCGCTCCTCTCAGCACTGTGCCATCTAAGTGGCATCATGTCTCACGCACTTGTAGAGCCATTTTCGACTGTCTGGGGCTTCCAAGACCGCAGCTGACATTGTTTGTGTCCCCACAAAGTGGTCAAGATGCTTTTAACACAACCTCCTCTATTTGACTTTCCATGAGCACAACAAAGCACAGACAGCTCCGAAAGTAGCAATCTTCTTTTTGACAGTTACAGATATGGAATAAATAAAAAGGCAGCGCGTGGAGAGCTTCGCCTGTCTGATCCAAACTCACACAGGACAGGATAAAGAAGGTACAGAGAGAGGGAGAGATAGAAAACGAGAGAGAGAAACAGACAGAAAGAGGTTGTAGGAAGAAAAACACAAAGTATAAGAAAAAGAGATTACTGAGACAGGTCGACAGGGAGGAGAGAACGAGAGAGAGTGAGCGGGAAAAGATTGCTGCACCACCACCCACCACCCCACGTCTGTATTTATCAAAAGAATCGTCAGTATTAGCCCAGGAGTTGAAGCCTTTATCTCCCTGTGCAGGTGCCTCATGTCCCGGGGCCCCAGCATCGTTTGGTGCTGGAGGCTGCAGGGCTTGGCTGGCCTCGGCTAAGTTGGGCGTCTCAGTGAGAGACAACTGTCAGATTACAGTCCTGCAGGACGTTCACCACTACAGGTGGAAGGATCTGTCCCCTATCCATTCCTCCATCCCTTTTTTCCTTCCATCCCTCTCTCCATGACTCCTGCAGTCATGAGACATCAGAGCTGACAGAGGCTCGGATTTTCTTTCATCTGGCATTTAAACAGCATCACAGGTTACATGTTTGATAAATAATGAATGATGGCTGAAATAATTAAAAAGGACTACATTGCTTTTGAAGTGTGTGGCAGATTAAGGATGGATCTCAGTCTGTAAACACACAGACTCCTAAATGTCAAATCTCCGGAGGTGAGGAGAAAAAAAAACATGTACATGCCATTAAGGATGCAAATTTTGAGGCAATTACTTTGCGAATAGATTATCAGTTAATAATTAATGATATTAGAAATATGTTGGACATTTTTCAAAACTGTTTTGACCACTGATTTGATTAGTGCTCTATGCAAAATCTGAGTAGGCTACATTAGAAGATAAAAAGAATAGATTAAAAAAAACACCAAGTAACTTGAATGACAAACTAAATAATAATGACTTAATTCGAATTCTGAATTTGTCTGTTGCTATTTAACAACTGGCCCAACAAATTTCAGCCCATATCGAGGCTTCTGAAATGATAGTATAGAATGTCTTTTAATATATTTTAAATTACAAATAAAAATGTATTTGTAATGGTACTAACAGTTAAACACAACATGGAGCAACTCCTGTGTAGTCGAGAAGCTGCAGAATATCATATTATTCAGCAGATGTGAGCATCGTATTCAGTACTCACCGTAAATTCCAAATATATAAAATCTTCTAAACTAAACTGGCTTGCTTGATTGGTAATTGACTAAAAGTTCAAAGTGAAAAATTGCTAAGGAAGTGAGAAAAGGAGCGAGAGTGTTTATGAGACAGAGGAAAGAGAGTAAACCATATTTTCTTGTCCTCGTCTGTCGAAGACAACAGCCCCCTCGGTGGCACTAGGTGCCAACCACGCTCCCTGCGGCCTGCTCGATGTTAGACTGCTAGAGCAAAGAATTGCCCAGCATCCTTATTTTCCGAGATAAGCTAATTAGAAAGTCAGAGAGCGTGGTGTAATGCAGCTGTTGGAGGCCGGAATGCCGTGGGGTGGGGTAATGGCCAGGATGGCTGCATGAGACTGATTGCATCAACCAACAGATGCTTCGTACGGAGTCCCGTGCGGAGAGGAGCAGGAGAGGAGAGGGCACAGTATGACAGCAGAAGATATTTTCCAAAGCTACACATGAGGTCAGCAACTATTTTCATTATTAGATCATCTGAAGATTATGTTTCTAAATTAGTCAATTATTTAGTCTCTGAAATGTAATAAAAATAGTTAACAAACCCCCTGCAAAAGTCCAGGGGACGTCTGCAAATGTCTTTGCTTTGTCTTACCAACAGCCCAAAGATATCGAGTTTGAAATCACATTAAACACAGAAAAGAAATAGAAATAGCTTGGAAATAGAAAATGTTTAGTTGTTATCATTATTTATCAACATATCGTTTCACCTCTCCTACACATCTGACTTTAAAAAAAACATTACAACGAACCTTCATATCTGTGCAGCATGAAGACCATAATGCAATTATGTGACTTTACAGCAACACATAAAACAAGATTCAAGCTCAGTTTACATATACTTCTAACAATACTGTTAACCTAACCTCACAGTCTAAAATACGTGTCTTCACATCATTCCTAGCTCATTAGATCCGTGATGCATAATATATTGGAAATGTTTTGATTCGTGGTGTCTCTTTTAATTAACTTTCCACTTCTTTGTCAAGTCAGTAGGTGTGTGGATAAAAATAGCTGCACCTCTAACTGAGCTAACAGATGAACAGTCAGAGTTGGTGGAAATGGGTTGCCAAACATTGCTTCTAAAGTTAGAACCAGCCAACCTTGATCAAGGGTAAATGCTTTTTCCTGCCTTTTTCCATTCGAGGTACAGAAAAAAACAGAGGAGTGCTTTTCAAGCAGTTGTGCTCAGCTGCAAGTCAGTCAGACAGACAGACAGTCAGTCAGTCATTCAGTCAGTCAGTCAGCCAGTCAGTCAGTCAGGGCAATTCTGGTTTTCTACCAAAATCCTTCCTGTAAGCGTGTGATGCAATAGCATAGTGAAATTCTATTTGGAGATGTCTGCCTCTCCATCGGGGTGCGTGTTAGCAGTAATTGTTCTGTCAATCAGCACAGCTCCAGCCTGCCTGCTTCCCCTGCCACTTGTTAAGCCCAGGCAGAGGGCGAGGGGTGAGGAGAGGTGAGGAGGGGGTGAGGGAAAGAGAGAGGATACGTCCACGGCCCTGTGTGCCTCTCCTTGCTCACCTTTTGTCTATCTTTACAGTGTTTTCCCTCAAAACTCTCTTCCTGCCTGTTTGTCCTCTCACATTTTTACTTATTTTCACAGTTTTAATATCTTTACTTCTTCTTCCTCTACATCGTTTAGGAGTATCTTACTACTCACAAGTAGTATAAAGCCTTGTGTCTCCAGAGGATTCATTGTTGGACTAATTATGGACAGTTTAATGATCCTAATAGATACAGTAAAACCAGAGATATCACTTTTTTGTACATCTTCCTTCTCAAAACCTGGTGCCTACATTACCCACAATGCAACTTAGCCACTGAGTGACATCATTGGAGGGAATTTATCAGATTAAATGAATCTTCTTCTGAGCCACGAAAGACTTTATCTTTCTTTTTTCACATATTCTGTAGTACTCCTTAAGACCCGTCAACACACTTCAATTTGTAAAATTACAGTTACCCTTTAATGATTGTTTTCTTAAGCTTCACGTAAATGTGTTTGTGAACTTTGAGTCAGAAAAAGTAACAGAAATCATGAACTAACAAACTCTCAGGTTCCTATTTCACTGATGCAAACCTCAGTGTATTTGTTGTAATTATATTACAAAGTGACTCTTAACACACATGAGAAATTACAGGAGGAGACCAAAACAGCAGAAGGCATGCACAGGACCTGCTCATTTTTTTCACACACTCTGCACATAGGTCCAGCGGTGTGAAGGAAACTGCACTCGTCAGCCTTATAAAGAAACCTCTCTCCCAGTACTACACACACCTCCCGTTCTTTCACTGCCGCAATGTTGAGCTGGCCTGTCTGCGTCCAAACGCAGTAAGTGTGTAACGGTACAGTGAGTGAGATGGTCTCTCTCATGAGGACAGAGTGTTAGGCAGCAAACTGAAGACCGACAGACTGTAAAGGTTGTGTGAGAACTACTGCAGACCTCCTCTGACTCCTCCTGTCGTTCGCTCTCCTCCCTCGTTTCCCATGCAGCTGAGCCACTTTGTCCAATTAACCATGTGGCATGCCTTTTAATAATAGACCTTTTAATTGTCGACAAATGAAGAGTGATGTTAAATAGCTAATAGCTCGCGCTAATTATTAGGGGAATTGAACGCTTGTTAATTAAGGGCAAACAGGACAAGGACCGGCTCGGGTAATTTGACCAATAAAACCGGGACTAACGATTCATTTCCAAACAGACTTGCTTCGTAAAAACATCAAGCAGGCCCATCCCAGCTTTTACTGTGACCACCATATCCACTGACCTGAATCACCCACACAGACACATGGATCCTGTCAGACAAGCATACACAGAGGAAACATAAACAGGAATTCCTACATAAGACAAGACAAATCACGACTATAAAGCGTCCTCAGAATGTAATAACAAATATTATTTACTACGCAAAGAGTCTCAGTGGTGTGATACGACATCTGAGTAGCTTGTTTAGTATTAAAACACAATGTATTGAATTGAATGAATTCCCTGTGTATTTGTTGGCTTATATTGCAACCAATTCACGTAGGTTTTTAGTACTACAGTGTCTCAACTATTTCCCTTTTTGCTCATCTCCCTGTGGTCATACTTGTTAGACTCGAGGCTGAAGGGAAGACTGTCACGTTCGCTGTCTTCCTCAAGAGACCAGAGTAGCTTCACTGCCTCCTCACATCCATGTTTCTCAATTTCGTGATGTTTTACTGTAACATGATTTTTATTACACTTATGCTGTGCCTGCAGCCTGTATCTCTGCGTGGTTGCGTGTGTGTTTAATTTAAAACAGAGACTATGTTCTGTGCTGCTTCCTCGCTCTCAAGCCACATTTTGCGAGTGGGAAAGCGTAGCAATCATCCGACAGACAGTCTATGGGTTTCATATAAGATTCTGAGATTAAAAAAAAAAATGTTATATATGATGTTCCCTCTCCGTCAACATTGTCTGTGCGATAAGGGAGACGGACAAAATCTTTTAATAAAAACCAAGCGCGGGAGAAAGTGAGCGGCACACACTCACACACATGCACCTAATTATCTGTCACCAGTTCGACCGCAGAGAGAAAATGGAGTGATGTATGAATCTGAGCGAATATTTGGAAGAGGAAAAAGAGACTACCTGATGTACTGTACTGTAGCTGTGAAAGGGATTTGGTAACTCTAGCCGGAATCTGGAGTGGTGTTCATCTTCCGGGACGATTGCTTTCCGTTTCCACCTCACTCCAGTTGTCTTTAAAGACTTGAAAGAGGGAAGTGATCACAAAGCTCTGTTTTATTAGATGAAATGGCACCTCTCCTCATTTCCACTTTTCTGTTCCATCTGGGAGTCTTTATTCCTCTGGGTAGGACAAACTGGAGGGGGAGCCAGGGAGGGGAGAGAGGAAGAGAGAGAAGGAGACGCGCCAATCAGAACAATCAACAGCACGTGCAGCTTCCTTGTTCACAGAAACTCATTAGCATGCTGCCAAAGGAAGTGAAAGAGGATTATGTGGTAGAAATAATGGGACAAAATGTAACAAATAGATTAATAATCTTCCAGATGAGGATAAGGATGTGCGTGAGCGTGTGTGTGTGCTGCACTTGTGCACAATAGCGCGTGTTTGCGCAGTTTCCAACAGGGAAAAGGGTGGAATAAAAGGAGAGGGAGCGAGAGGTGTTGCGACAGAGAGGCAACTTGCTCCTGGCTCTCCATTCAACCCACAAATGACTTACCTGGACAGTTTTATGTTTGCCTGGAGGAGAATTAAAAAGGCACTTCATTTCCCCTTTTACAGGCTGGGTACGCATGTCAGCGCAGCCCTCCCTGAAAGCGCTCTAATCTAAATGCTTTTGTCAGGGGAGATTTGGTAGATTGCAGCAGGCAGAGGTACAAATTGGTTGTGTCATCTTATAATGAACTAGGTGAGGCGTTGCAGTTTTTCTGCAGCCAGCAGTCCCCTGATTACTGTACTGTAAGTCAGCGGCTGCTTTTAGTATTGTAGGCGGAGGACCTCACCTTCACCCCTCTTTGTTCAGGCGGCCTGATCTCGTGAACGTTGCAAAATGTTTTGTTGTTGCGAGCCCAGTGTGGCACAAAGACAAATTCTTCAGCAGGTCGTTCTAAAGCGTTTTCTATACTCGCCCCATGCTGGATATACATTGAATATGTAGCAGCCAAGCCTGCATGCTGGGCAGAATACTGCAAGGGTTTTGGGTGTTGATGCTTGGCTATAGGCTGTTTGAAGCTTATTGGGTGTGCTCAGCACGATGGCGAGTTGACCCCCTGACTCCAACTAAAGGATTATGGGTATCTCAGCGATTCCACAAAGCCACGCTGTCAGGTGTTTACGGGACATATTAGGACACTCTGTAGGACTGGTTGATATCTGCATTCTGCCCAAGACACGAGTCTGTGTGTGTGTGTGTGTGTGTGTGTGTGTGTGTGTGTGTGTGTGTGTGTGTGTGTAATGAATTCAGATGGCTCAGCTAAGTCAACAGTAGAGTTGCAGGTTCCAGCCTCACTAATGCTCTAGCACGGCTAGTATCTGCAGCTGGCAGGCCCACAAAACCGTTCCCGTCTCTTCTTTTTGAAAACGGATACTCGAAGAAATCCTCCTCATCCCCTAATTGCATTCGCCTCTCTTCAGCAACTTTCTTGTTCTGCTCTCATTGATACGTAAAGTCTCTCTGTGTAGATACACGTCAGTATGAATCAGACAGAGTGACACAACCTCCATTATCTCTTAACAGTCCTTTGTCTTAGCTGGCTGTCGTGTGAGTGCCTACCTCTATTACTTTGTCCACACGTCTAGATCTGTGCTTTCAACGTGTGTTTTTTTTTTTTTTTGTGAGTGTCAAGACATTTTCATGGATGTGTTGCTCGTATGATTGTATTGAAATGGGTCTCCCCTCTGTGCTGCTTGAATGCACCGGGGTGTCAGAGATGTGAGCGGTGAAATGGAGTGTGAAGTTCAGGGGATTTGATTGTCTCAAAACTCTCGTCTGTGATTTAATTACTGGAGCAGAGTTAAAGTTACACGGGCAAAAGATGTACAGAAGAAAGAGAAAGACAAAGGTAGGAAGATGACGAGTTGATTACCATGCTAGCCTGGACGATTGTCCAATTAAATATGCATACCATAACGTCAGGGGCACACGGATATGCATTTGCACTCATCGCACCAATGTTTGCATAAAAAGCTCAAATTCTTCTTCATCCAGTGGTTTCACATTGCTCCAGCTGCTATTTTATCATTTTGGGCGTAGGTTTGTAATCAGAGAAATCAAGAGAGCGGTCAAAAGTAGCCATTCGACTCCTCATCACATGTTATAAACATCTTATTGTTTAGCATCAAGCCAGTTATAGCCATTTTGTTGTTAGAGTGGCTTGTTGTGGTGATGTTTCCCCAATAATTCAAATCATCTGAGAGAGCCCACAGTTCAATTCTCAGTCCATTCGCGAAATGGCCATTTATTTAAAAAACAAACAACCAAAAAATCCCCAGGCATCACTGTCCAACACACAATACAGGATAAAAGCTTAAGCTGACAGCACAACCACAGTGCACCAGCTAAGCTATTGTTTTCCTATAGAGAGCACGATGCCACCCATCCAGGCAGTGTGTGTGTGTGTGTGTGTGTGTGTGTGTGTGTGTGTGTGTGTGTGTGTGTGTGTGTGTGTGTGTGTGTGTGTTTTTGCCTGGGTGGCCCTGTGCGCACGGTTTCCTCTGCAAATGTGTGCATCTGTTTGTACTCGCTTGTGTTTGTGTTTGTCAGCATGTTTGTTGACGACACTGTAGGACATCAGGGTGGGATTGCTCTGAATGTGAGGAAACAGCTCATCTGAATATAGATGGGTCCCATCTGGAGGCGCTTGGCTTTGGCCCTTCATAATTTTATAAGCAGCTAAGCATCTGGGGCCCGCTAATGAAACTAAAGGCACAGGAAAAAGGCCATGGGCTACCGTAGGCTGCCTATAGCTGTCAGGAATAGAGGGAGGGCGACAGGAATGAGGAAGAGTAGAGGAATGGATGGAAGGAGACATGGGCCGGGAGGAAAGAGTGTGCTGAGAATATCAGAGGTCTTAAAGAGACCTAGATTGCTCCTTTGAGGGAACAGGCAAGAAAGCCAAGTAGGCCATTAGAAAACTGAGCCATAAAATGAAGACAGTGGTGTCTTTATTGTGGCCCATTAACTTGGATGTTCATGCGGAGATAGCTGCGCTATGTGCCACTGTAATGAGCAATATAACGATGCCACAGCATAGAATGATGCACTGTTAAAAAACACTCTGGTTAAGTAGAATTATGTTAACTACTAGCATCAGCTTTTGAGAGCAGTTTCAGACCCTAATAGCTTACCTGAATTTTGTCCCCGGCCTACTTGTGAATCCCAGCAGGGTCTCTTATTTTCTTTTCATCTGCAAGAAACTGAGGAAAATAGAGGAGAAAGATTTTCATCCTCTCAAAAAAAAAAGTGAATGAAGAAAAGGCTTAATGCGCTGATAACATGTTGGGCCCCGTTCTACTCCCGGCGCAAAGTGTCTCCCACCAACGTAGTTGACATTTTAATGCCCAGTACTCAGGTTGTGTAAGAACCACATGTAGTTGCACCCATCTGGGCATGTTGGTCTTACTATTAGTTGTGGTGACTTTTGGCTCATTGCTATCTAGAGGCAGCAGCAATCAATTGCGCCATTGACCAACAAAAACCTGGTCTAAAGTCAGTGTAGCAGTATTAACCTGCTATTTAATGGGCGCCTTATTTGGAATCACAATCTGCTTGTTACACACACAGGGATGCACAGCACTGCTCCTCCTCAAGTCAAATTAAGTTGTAGATGGGACAAAGGGTTGGGAGGCAGATCTGTTTCCTCAGCATAAAACTGTTCGCTTCTCCCAGTTTTTGAGTCTGCCACTTAAATAGCAATGTGCCAGGGTCAGGCATGCTTTTCAAGGAAATGAGAGATGACACTGATTGGTTTGATTCATGTCACCCCCAAAAACTCACTGATGATTAATTAAGAGACTAAATGCTAACTCTTTGCATCTTGTACCTTACTTTTTGGCCAGATTATCTAGTAGAAGTGGTGTTCGACACGCCATGAATGCACTTGCGCCATGCACTTCAGACCATTCGCTATAGATTGTTTGAATAGGGCAAATGCATTTGTCCATACCATGTTTCATGGCACTGGCCAATCTTATATACCCTGAACTGGAGTCTCTATGTTTTACTACACCTGCTCCCACCGCTTGAACTTGCCTTTGCTCCAATAATGTGGATGACCCTGAGCCACTGTACTGTCCACGGTGGCTACTGCTTGCGGTTTGCTTAGGGAATGGAAAGCCATAGGCCCTTCTTCTTAAACTTTATTATTATAGCTCCTTTATTCCTCCCTCAGCCTGATTTCCCACTGGAAATGAAATGAAAAAGCAATTGGTTCTCCTTTTTATTACTGTCATCTTTGTTTTTTGTCCCAGAGAGAAAGATTGCCTGATCTCAGAGAGTTGCACTTTTACCCCCCATCTGAAGTCACGGGGAAGAAAAACAATAACAGGGAAAATAACAATCAGCATCATAAAAAAATGACCTGTCAAAGTGAGCGTGTCTGAAACTGGAGGGTCGCCAGCGTACCGACACCCACCAGTTGTTTATGACGGAATGAGTCAGTCGGTGGCCTTCACTATCTGCCAACTCCCACAGTCCAGGAAAAGATGTTTTAGAGGAGATTAGGATCACAGACAGTGGGGGGAGGAGGGATACAGAGAGAGGAGGCAGAGGTGTAAGGGTTGTAGGTGAAAAAGACGAATGGAGGTGAGGGGATGGCTGCAAAAAAGTGGGGATTAAAGGATAGAGAAGGAGGAGTTGGAGGAGAGGAGGAAGGAGGAGAGGACTCCCCTGAGGTTCCTACTAACCCCGCGGAGACATGCTGACGGGGGATCAGACTCCTCATGCACAGCGCCTCAAATCATTTATTCATCGGCTTCATTAAGAGAGAATTACAAGGCTGCTTAAGGACCCCCAGGTCACTCACTGTTCTCAGTCATCACTATTATTAATGAAAGCCTCCAGTGTGTCCTAACTGTCAGCTGTTTATGGGTGGTAAAATTGTGGATTTTTTGCGGAACAATTACTGTCATCTAATGGAACAACTCTTCAGCGTTGACATGGTTTTATTTCAACTCAATCATACTCTTCTTTTAAGTTGTGTTATTTTACAAGTGCACCGGCAGATGTATACAGGAGTGCTGCTAATCAAATGTAATGATTTATGCAGCTTTTGTGTTATTCTTGTAGTGAAATGCTTGTGATTTTCAAACGGCAGACACTAACAGCCAGTGTCAGTCTCTACAGTCTCTTCTGCCTATCTCATCTAACTTCAGTTAGCAGACAGCGCAGCACAACAGTGATTGTCCTCTGGACCTTCACACGTGTAATTATAACCGAGGAAGATAATTAAAGAGGCGGAGAGGAAGACAGATCTCGTCATTTAGTGAACAATGCCGTCCAATCTGCTCATGTGTATTCAACTTCCTGAATTATCAGCTGACATGTCGACGCAATCAGCCAGAAAGCCCCGTGCTCTGTTTGAAAGCTGCGAATGTCAACACACAACCCTCTAATCTAGCTCAGATCCACATGTTGATGACACCTGAATATGCATGGAGCAAAGTGCAGGATTCATGTTGCTGTTATTGCTCATTAATCTAACCTCCCAGCCATCAGTCAGCTTGTCAAAGAACTCTGTGATTGAAAACTCATTTATCTTTGGAGATAACGTAGAATATGATACAAAGTAGAATAACTTTTTCTGGGTTGTGTGTGTTTTGTACTTAATGGTTGATTAATGGTTGAAATAAAAAGAAGTGATATATCTTGTCCCTGTATTTAATTTGGTCTCTCAGGTGGATAAAAGACACCTGAAGTGTTACGTAGCCATTGTAGCACTGGGTAAAATTAAAGTGTATCTGTTCTGTATTCGGTGACCCATTGAAACATTTTTTTTAGATTTTATTTATGTTTTTTATCCGCGATCAAGTAACGTGTGGAAATTCTCCCCTCGCTCTACGCTTCCATCTTCTGACAACTGCACATGCTCTGCAGAGAAGCACGTTCTCCAGTGTCAGTCATTTAACCGACTGTCTTGGGTTCGCCTAACTGAGCTGGTTTAATAAGAAAATAATAAACAGGACATGGAGACATAATGTTCCCTGAGGCCACACACCACTTAATTGTGCTTTCTGGTGGGGACCCTTTAAAAATCACGATGTTACGATGGTCAGGGACGATGGTACCAACCCTAACATGTAGGCAAAATTTTAAAGCAATTTTGGAGAATGATTGTTGATTTTTGAGTCTCATTCTCAGGTCGTCAAATACTGACACACAGACATACAGTAGCAAGTCCTGTCGAGTCCAGTCATAGAAAACCTTACGTTAGTTTTGTAGCTAACGTTTGAGCAGCTAATACGTTTTTTTTTTTAGCTGCAGACCTTGCATACAACTGTATCATTGTCATTGACATAATCCTTGAATCCATTAAATTTAGAAATTTTGAAAATTTTGAAATTACACAACCATGTTTCAAAAACCGACAACTTCTCAATATCTCTAAAGAAAATGTAAATATTTATTAAAAAAGAGCTCAAGTCCATTCGAGACATCTCTGCCAAATCAATGTCAAGTTTCAAGTCATTACTACCAAGTTAAGATCGAGTCTTTTGACAGTGTTAGTCAAGCAAGACACAAGTCCTCCAATTTGCGACTCGAGTCAAGTCATTTGAGTCCAATCCCACTAATACTGATACAAGAAAGAAGTTCTATACAGATTAACTGGGACAACTCAAAAACATTTTCTTTTCAGCTAATCTCAAATGCTTACCTTTTCCTGTTTCTAAACATCTCTTGAGGCAATATTTCCAAGAAGCATTACTCTCTGGGCATGTGTATGCTAGAAGCACACTCGTAGGCTCGTGGTAAAGAAAGAGATAGAGAGTGAGATGTAGAGTCTATAGAGTCAAGGCATAGGGGCTTGATGCATTCTGTTCAGCCGGCTGTGAAAATGAATGAATATATAAATAGAAATGTTTTTTGATGAATTCAGTGCGCAGGTCGGAGTTTGAATTTGTTATGATTTTTTGATGTGAGACTGGGATTTAAATACTGAAATGCACATCAGCCCACACACGCTCAGGGACTACTCTTTAGGCAATCAGGCCTCAAGGTCCCAGTCTCTGTCTCTCTTTAAGGATGTGTGATGTCACATCTTCAGGTCTCCCTCTGGCCTGATAATGGGCTGGAGGCTGGTGTTAATGTTGGATCAGCACTTTGAATATCTATACCTCAGCTATGTTTTCAGTGTCTCTGCATGGCGACTTGTTTGTCATTGCAGACCAGTATACAGTACTTGTGGTTGTACATGTCCAAATAAGATCAGCATACATTCACATTTCACTGTGCGTGTGTGTTTTTGTTTGTATGGAGTGGGTCTTCACTCAGTCTGGCACCTTCCCAGCTCCCCTGGCCAGACCAGCAGCTGGCAGACAGAGATTGCCCACTCATCAAGCCACTTTATCACCAGGCCCGCAGAGTTCAAGGGGGCTGTCAGAGACCAAGCTGAGGAGCCTCCTCACTCCTTTAATACCAGCGCACTCTTACACCACTGGTGTCGAGTGGCCAAACTTGGCCAGTTAGCCCTTGAAAAGAGTGGCTGTGTGAGTGAAGTACCACAGATAGTTTGACAAAGGCTTAAATAAAGAACAAGAGCTAATGTGTTTGGCAGTGAGGCATGCAGCTCTACATTTTTCAGTGCATTTGGGATTCCTTGGCTGGGCAAGGTGCCCCCTTCCAGTCAAAATACACAGTGTTTGGAAATTTGCTGCTGACGAACACAAACATATAAAAACTCACACTTTCTTGCCAAGAGCAGCCTTCAATCCTCCACTAAATTATTAACCAACAGAAAACACTGGCTGTCACCTTGTTTCAGTGGTTGGCGTTGTGAGACGCTCCGGCAGTCTTGTTTAGATTTATAAGATTTGTATCGCTTTTTTTCTCTCAGATTCTTTGTTGAGCAAGCAGTTACAGTGGGAGTTAATGTCTTGCTCGAGAACACAGTGATATTACAGATCTCATGGAGACTCCTCTAGTGATCTTTAGGTTTCACAGTGTTGTCTGGATAACTTCGCTCTGGGCTTTAATCGTGCCCTTCTTCACACCTCCACACAGCAAATAAGTAACTCTCAAATTGTTCTCACCCTGGTCTGTAGTGACCATTCCTGATCTCCTCTCTCTCTCTCTCTCTCTCACCCTCCCTAACACACTCCCTCCCTCCTTTGTCCTACTTAGCCAGCTACTGCAAAATCACTTATCTTCACCTTGCTTCCTCTGTCTCCTGCTAATACACATTAGCAGCCAGCAGCCATATGTAATAGGGCTGTGCGTGCCCCTGCTGGTATAATGGCTTCTCTGACACTTCTCCCATTAAATTTGGTCAGGCAGCACTGCACAGGAACCCTCTGTACGCTCTAAAATATTGTTATATAACTACCATAAACAAGCAGGCCAGTGTCAGTGACTTTGGGAATAGCTGGTGGACTATTTTTAGTTGTCTTTTTGGTTTGTTGTACTTTTCCTTTTTTCTTATGTTTATTTCTTACAACGTTTTCTCCTCTCCTCTCTGACTCGGCCACCTCCGGCTATAAACCTTTTTACCACCGTAATAAGGGAAGCACAGTAACATTATGAATCTCATCAGATTACAATGTGACTAAGTGGACATGTCTGCTATATCTAATGGGCCTGTTTGCAATCTTCCATATCCCTACAGTAGCACATACAGTAACCAGATAGCATCGGCTGCTCCCTCCTCTGTGTGTGGTGAAACCCAGGCCAAGTCCCAGATAACGTGATCATCAGCGGCATCCTTAACTGTTACTGTGACAAACGAGAGCTCTGATCCCGCCCGATAAGCGACGCATTCATTTGTTTAATTAAAACAGCTTGTCTCATCGTGGCAAGGGGTCATTTTAGAGAATGTTAGAATTAAAGCAGGTAATTAAGTAAAGCTCCAGATAAGAAACCCCACAGAGGTGGCTGCTTCTGCCAGTAGGGAAGGCAAACTTAATCTATCCCCACTGCAATCCCACAAGGTCGTTCACTTTATTAAAGTCTGATGCCACTACCACTGCCCACCAGCATGATGAAATATTTTATATACTTGTTGGGAAGGAGGGAAAGAAGAAGGAACAAGGGAGGGAAAGACAGGGTGACTAGAGCGGGGTAAAGTCTATAATACTACTACTACACAAAATTTAAGGTAATTAAAGACTGCTTGTTATCTTGTCTATGCGAACAGGAGAAGAACTTGTACAGCAACGAGCACCTTGACAAAGATATTTGTTTGGCCAATGGAGTGTGGCGTTAATTATCACAAGCTGATTAAAGGCACCGAGCGGGAATGGATGTCGTTTGTCTTGCCAGCCTCAGACACTACGGCAGCCAGCCAGGGTCATTATTTTGGGGGCCTTTCTGGGCTATTTTTAGAGCTGGGGCTGGTTTCCCAAATGTTTCTCAGCTCACGGGTTTGCTCTATTTTACAGTGAGTTAGTCTGACAGTGGAATATCATAAGATAAGCAGTAAAATGTCACAGTGAAAAGTATACAGGTGAGAATTGAAGGGTGGCTTTGATTTCTCCACTATGTTGTATCCCATCCATGCTACAATGGAACAAAGCAAACTTAATTTCTTATTATTTGTTTGCACTGTTTCAAGCTATTTTATTTATTTTTTTCAATTGAAAGCACCCCACTCAGCCATAAGTTACAAAAGGCAATGAATATTGGGTCAGGTTGGATCAGCTGCTTTTGGTAGTTTTTAACTCAATTGGTATTGTTGTGATCCAGAAGCTGTTTTAGAATTGCAATGAAATTACTTTAATCACAGTTTAATCCAGTCACGATATTCTCTGTAAACTCTGCGAAAGTGGCACATAAACACTGTGGAAAATATTATATTCCATGAATGAAAAAAAAAAAAAAAAATAATTGAAGAAGTGACTTTTGCTACTCCATGAGTTGTATGTGGAAGTAGATTTTTAAATGCAATTTAAATCACTGCAACATACATGTACAACATATATTGGCTTTTGCATTGCTTAGTGCATCTGTTTTGTAAGCACTGTCCACACAGATGTGGTTTATATGTTAGTATTTGTATCATGTAAGTATTATGATTACAGTTGCTAATGATTATATTGGATGGCTGTGCATGCTTGAGTGCCGTGGTGCGTGATTGCATGCAGGACTGTTTTTTGTTTGTTTTTTTCAATTCGATTTAATTCAGTCCAATTCACTGGCAGTTTTAAGAACAATATTGCCAAAGCATCAAGCAGAATTTTGACCAAATATTTGGGCAGCCAAACGCCAAAACAGGCAACCACTCACCACTGTCCAAAGTAATTATTTGCAAATGTAATCAGAATCATAACTAAACTCAACAATGACGGTTTTATTGTAGTACTGCATGTTGTTTGTCGAAGTGGTGATGCCGTACCTAGCTGACCAAGATGGCGGACGTGCTCAGGCATGCTCCACTCAAATTGGGCAGCTACTAAGCTCAGGTAGTGACAGGGTGGTTCGGTAGTTATCTGAAGCACACACACATACTCACAGAACTGGAGTTTCTCCAGATAACTTTTATATCTTCTATTTATCAAGCTTTTGTTGATTGTTACAAGCTGGTGTGTTTGCAGCAGTGGAAGATTTATCCTCATCCCTTATTCCTTTATGCAAGTAAAAGTAGCAGCACTGCGATTTAAAACTACTCTAAAAATATCACCTTAGTGAAAGTACAAAAGCAACAGCAGCAAACCACTTAAATGATCAATAGATTGATTGAGAGAGTGTTTTATATCCTATTACTGGCCATTATTATTAATGCATTAACATTTAAGCAGCATTTTAATTGGTGTAGTTATTTATACTTTTGGGCGGTTTCATCTTGAAAAAGTACATTATTTTTTATAAACTGATGAAACTGAAAAACTGCTGGATGTGTTTTTGAATGTTCAATCTGAAAAATAAAAAGGAAGGAATACATATTTATTAGAATTGCAGTTCTCAGTTCGAAACTCTAGTAAATTTAAATGGACTTAATTTCCAGCACTGTGTGCTTGTGTAGTGGGGTTGTGTAATCTAAAATAGTTAGTTCAGGAAAGACTATGTTTTGTTTAGTTGTCCATATTTAACAGCTAATCAATCTCTTCAGTTCTTTCTTACTGTCTCCCTTTCTCTCTGTCTCCCCTTCTTTCCGTCTCCTCACTCCTCACACACAACACACACACACAAATACAACCCTCCGCACAAGCCCTCTCAAGGCCAGGAAAACATATATGCCCATTTTCCTATTTGATTGCATGTCAGTGTGGGGAGGAAGGGGGACAGGTGTGATGCATAAAATGACCCTGCGACTCCATCACACGCACGACAGCTTTATGGTGAGGAGGTGTTTCAATCACGCTACTGCCCTGGGAGGCATCAATCAATACACACATGCAGACACACTCGCACACACACACCCTCAACCCCCCCACCCCATGCGCACACACACACACACTACAACCACACTTGTACATGTTAACACATTCACATCATGATGACAGAAAAAAAAGGGCAGCAGGTGTAAAGTGCAAACTTTGCTGCAGGCGCAAAATATTAAACTTCAACTCGTACATAGGGTTTTATCTAAAGTTTTTACTTATTAATTATTGGAGGAGGCCCTAGGGCTTCAAATATTCATGTGACGACATGAAAAATGGCATTTCGGACAGAGATTCACAATATTGTAAGAAAAACACAAGTTAGAAATACACATTTTGCAGATTTCATAATTCACCTTTTATCCCTCCCCACCAAAATGTGATCAGTGCATTTTGAAACTTGTCAACATTAAGGTAACAATTACTAAATAATGAGTATGTCATTAGTCTGTCTTTAATCCCATAATTAGCAACCCTAATTAATTCCTTTGTCCATGAATGACTGTTCAGTGAACCTGTTTTTAAGTTGACAGCATATTACTGAGTATAGCTCCCGATTAGCAGTCCTGTCGGATAGATCTTTCTCTACAGATCCTGCAAGAAACCCCGGACTTTGTTGTATTGTATTGTATGGTTTGTACGTCTTTGTATTTTTTTGTTGTGTTATTACTTGATGTCTACTGTATTTTGATTGTGAAGCAGGTCTACTGTGAAAGTATCAAAACACTTAATCCAATTCATGCTGGTGCTAGAAGAAAAAGTGAGAGCGTCATCAAAGTCGTAGTAGTAGTCATCATCTGAGCACCATAGATCCATCCAATCCATGTAGTAGTTGTGATATTTCAGTCTTTTTGCCGTAACTAGAACCATGCCGCAATCATAACCAAAAATACTTCACAAATCCACTTTTGGGAACAATTAATTCTCTGTAAATTTTTTTTAATTATAGGTGAATATAAAGGCCATGTGCGGCATCAAAGCTTTCATATTATTGCCACTAATGTTACAGTATCTCTTTGGATTTGACAACCAAAGAAAAAGCAATTCATTATTAACTTGTTTAGCACAGAAAATTCATCAACAACAACAGCGATGATCAAAGCAATGAGGAACAAAAGACCAGTTAAATTAAACCAGGGCTGTCCAAAAACACAGTTAACAGTATCAGTGAGCTAGAAGTGTAAGGGTAGGACCCACTGTGGAGAAGACGGGTGGGACTATTATTAGCCTCCAGTACAAAAACAGACATGTTGGAGTTTTGCACTGAAATTTGTCTTTCGCAACACAAACATTCCCGTTATATTCCTGTGATATAAGTGGATGTATTGGAAAAGCATTTTGGTCCAGTGTGGAAGGAGACCTTCGGCTGCAAGCCTTCCTCTTCTGTTGTCAGGTGTTCACTTTGCTGTATTGCCCTTGAGCCTAGACCATATCTTAGACCTAGTCAGCCATGTATGACGGAGTAGGGACAGAGGGATGGATGTAAATAGTCTCAGTAACTTCACTGCGTGGCTACAGCATGTAGGGGACACACCTATACAGCTTCCTTTTGCCACTGCGATGAAACACAGAAGTGCAGGAAGAAGCTGTTTGTGTATGTGTGTGTGTGTGGTTGAGTTTGAGAGAGAAAAAGGTGTAGTGAAAAGGAGGGGTTGGCATCATACATGCATGTGAGTGTGTGTTTTTGTGTGTGTTGTGAGGGGTTAAATGAAAGTCAGTGTGCACACATGGGGCATCATAAGCAGACAATGAAAAATGAGAGTGGAGAAGCTGTACAGCTAGTTTCCCTGTGGGAACAGCTACGAGCAGGCGAACGTACCTTTGGTGATAATCGCTTTGTGTATGTGTGTGTGTCTGTGTGTGTGTGTTTCAGTGTGTAAAAGAGCAAGATGAAGACTGGGGAACAAATGTCACAAAACGCACGTTTTAACGGGAATATGCGTGTGTGTGTGTGTGTGTGTGTGGGATTGGGGCTATATTCACATTAACCCTTTCCACTTCTCAGAGGCACCCATTTGATTAAAGCAGGAACCAATTTCTTGGGAATCTCATCTTCAAAGAGTATCAATTCAGCCTTTGCCCTTGTGCGTTTTTTTAATAAGCCACCACCTTCAATAGGTTCTGTACTGAAATAAACCTTGAACTAATGTTGTGATTAAACACCATTCAGTGTAGAGGATTTCTGTGCATATTAAGGAGGAGCACATGTTGGTGAAAAGGTTTTGATGGTGTGTTTTCTGTACTCTGTCACACTGACTTGGGGTAGTCAGTCATATGTTTGTATGTTTGTCTGTCTACCTGTAATTTTATTTCCCTCCAATTCTGGAGGAGCAGGTTCTGACGTCAGTGATTTCCGCTAATATTTTGCTTTTATGCTAATGTCTCATCTTTATTGAAGAAGTATAGAATAAGGATAAGTGTTCTTCTGGCCTTGCAGAGAACTTAACATTCAGTTTAAACTTCACTCACCTATCTCTTTCTTGATCTTTTTTTTTTTTTTTCAACAACTCTTTCTTCTGAAGCTTGGCCATACCATAATAAGTTATTTTCTTTTGGACTTTGAAAAAGGAGACACAATACTGTTTTTTCTTAGTTGTTGTTTTTTGAAGGATTTTTGCTCTTTTGCCCTTGAAAGGATATGAAAGGTAGACATTCAACAACTATTTTCCCCCCATCTTCTCTCTTAACCTTCTCTGTTACTCACATATAGTGAGTGCAAAGCACTGCACAACTCTTTACCGGCTGCACATTGAAAGTAGCACGTCAGCAGCACAACACCACAGCTTTAGTCCTCTGTCAGTGTCTACACTGGATCTGCTCTGCCACTGTACTGCTGTGTGCTCAGCATTTTGACAATTCTCACAGCCCAATAAATACAGTGCACCATCTTATGTGCATTTGTTGGAAGAAAACAGACTTTACTTAGCGTGAGCCATTACACATTAAAAATAAAATGATGAAGAAGACGTTCTGTGTGTCTCTACACCAGGCACAAATGTCTTAAAAGATTTTTCCAGCCTATAGGTAGGTACATATGTATTTTCACATAAAAGGAATGTGTTTATTTATCTGTTTATGTGGGAGCTACCATAAACTGTTCAACATTAGGACTAAGTTTCTGGGTCTGAAAAGTGAAGGCAAGGTGGAATTGCCTTAAAACTGCATTCTTTCTAATGGCCAACAGGGGGTGACTCTTCTGGTTGCAAAAGGTCTGATTGTATGTTAGCTTATGGGAAAATCTTACTTCTCATTTGATTTATTACTTCAGTGAACAGTTTCCTAATGAGTTTGAGGTCTCAATCTCTAGTTTTCAGTCTTCTTCAATGCAGCATGACGTTCATTTAGTAAATTATGCTCCCATTTAGAGTAAAATAAACGATAAAGCAGGGTATGCTGTAGAGTGTAGCTACCTTGAGATTGACAAGTTACTACCACAACCTGTCCTCAGGTTCTCAGTCAAATCCAATCAGGATGAAGGTGTAGCAGGACTTAGCCTCCACAGTGTCATCATCTTGTCTAAATATGTTCAGTCCTGGCTCCAAAAAAACAAGATGATGACAGCTATAATGCTCTTTTCAAAAAGATAGTCCACAAACCAATGCATGATGCCGCAGTGGGTTTACACTTAGGGGTTACAGTAGCTTTACACATTCATCTTATTTAATATAAAGTTTTCTTTAGTAACTATCTTAATTACAGAAACGCCGTGGGAACAATTGCCCTTTTGTGTTTTTGTAAAGTCAGCATAGTTGCACAGCCTCAATATATTTTGCGGTCATGTTTATTTGCACTTTTGTCTTGATAATTTCTTCCACTTTGCATTTGCAATCTTTGACCAAATTCACATTTCAAGTCTCACAAAAGGTTTTGGAAGTAGTTAAGGCCTGCAGGCCACTGTGTAACATATTACTCAGTACATCTGGATGTGTGCTTTGGGTCATTGCTATCCAACTAACTGTAACAGTATCTGTATTGTCAAAGAACTACAAATAGATTCCATCAATACACTTAAATGTTTTCCCCAAGGAAAAAAGCTTTATCAACATGAGTATTTGCAAAGGTGTCTTTAGTTGTTACCGTGTTAAGGATGCAAAACACCAACGACCTTTGGAATTACAATTACAGCTTTCCAAATTAATCCAAGCTGACAAAAAGCACATTTGAAGGGAGGCCAGTTCCAGCTGTTCCAATGTTATGTGTGCAGAAATAGAGCTCTTCTTAGGACTATGTGGGCGTCTGTTTGATTGGCACCTCCCTCCGAGTTTCCTGCACCTGTTACTGAGCAACAACTACAACAACAGTCTTTTGCTTGTTTTAAAGGGAAACTCCACATTAAATCTGTTTGAAAGACAGATGTGCTCACTTCAGTGGGTTTACAGGTTCAAGTTTGTTGTGCTTCTGACCAGACCTGACCGTACTGTATGTAGCACTGCACTACAGTTTGCAGTATACAGACACAACTCCATGATTTACATTAACGCTAATAACATTAGCCATAAGTGTACTTTCAGTGAAATATTGTGCATAGCTTTGTATATCTGAAATGTATATTATCCTTCTGTTTGGTGTCTGTAGTAGTTCTGTCACTCTACAGTACAGGCCTCAGTGTTATTTTTGCCAGTGTTCCACACATTACTTGTACATCACAGTCTCATTCCCCTGTCCAGCAGCAGTGAGGAATAACATATAACTGTCTAGTTGGTCTGTTCTTATCTCATGTCAGTCCAAACAGCGCTCTCCTGACAAGTGGTATTTGACTCAGTCAGAAACTGACACGCACAGAGAGAGTGACGGAGAGGATGCAGGAAGAGAGAGGAACAAGAGATGTGTGAGAGGCGAAAAGCGAGACAGGCCATTCCACAGCACCGGGATGTGAAACACTGCCAATCTTTTTGTCTGATAGAATAATCAGCATGCACTCGACAGGAGAGTGAAAATTGCCATTCGCGCACAAAAACATGGCAAGGATCGTCAATTATCCGCGGGGTTTGTTTTTCTGTCTCTGCCTCCATTTGCATACCGTTCCTATGAGAAGGTGCTTTTGATGTAGTTAGATGATTCCGGTCAGTATGATATTATGTGAATGTGTCTTATTAGCGTGCGGTGTGTGCAGACAGGGAAAAGGTCATAATGTTTCTTTGTTCCCATAGCGCTTTTTCCTCAATTAAAGCTAATCACCAGAGCCCAGCATTGATCCGGCCTTTCAGCTTTTCTCATGCCTGGATTCTGATGATCTACCTGTGTGTGTGTGTGTGTGTGTGTGTGTGTGTGTGTGTGTGTGTGTGTGTGTGTGTGTGTGTGTGTGCATATGTGTATGCGTAGTTTAGCATACGTGTGAAACAGAAAAAGAGCTAGTGCAGCAACGCAGACAGAGACAGGGGGAATTGTGTTCATACATGTGCCCGTGTGACCATGTGTGTAAATGTAAATGCCATTCTGTGATCTCCAGCACATCGAATGATTTACCTCTCTGGTGTAATGGAGCAATTTCTCTCTTTTTTTCTCTGTTCCCCATCTCTCATTTTCCTCCTCTTTCAATCTGCAGTAAAATATTCTCCCGTTTAGCTCTGTGACAAGTCATCTGTCACTCAGAACAGCAAGGGAACGGGCTCTTCTGATGGACAGGGCCCAATTCGTGTGTGTATGTGTTTGTGCGTGTGTGAGCATACTGTGAACGATGAGGCGGTTATTAATGTCTTAATTGGTAGCATCATTAACTTACACCTAACTAAATCCATGATCGCCTCAGTGCGAGTGCAAAGTTGCAGTATACATGAGATCGACTGCTTTCACAAGCTCGCAGAAATACTTTCATGAACAGAATATTTATTTTCTGTCAGACTGTGAACCTAATATTGACAAGAAATTGACATATCATATCGCTATGCTACCCATCCATCCTCTTCCGAGAGCAGTCGGACTCTTCCTTTCTCACTTTTGTGTCTCTGGAGTTGTTTTTATTTGTTTAGCCATGCCAGATATTGAATTTTATAGAATAAACTTCAGAAAAGAAAATGATTTTCTGAGCGTGCAGACACTGGAGCCACGTGAGTTAGGCTGACATTATTCTCTCTCTCCCGTTCTCTCTAAGATTAAATGTTGTGATAGAACATCACAGAGTTATCTGTCACACATTCTGTGCAGATGTAATGGTTATAAGTACTCATCATGCCTTCTTTCAAATCAAAGCAGACGAGAGGAAGTCTGCTGTCTGTTCTTTGGTACAAATTGACGAATATTCACTCATAACTGATGTTGCTGCCATTGAGGAAAATATCTGTTCTGATCTCTAAAAAACATTTTCTTCATAGTTTACTATTGTGTTCAACTAAAACATTGGATTTTGACATAGTCAGTTTAAAGCAGCTTTCCTGCTCAAAAATCCGCTCAACACAACTCCGCTCACAACATAACATGGATACAGATACGTATTTCTTTTTAGCTCAGATAAAATATAGATTGTTGTTCAAGTGTGCAACTGTTTAATGCAACATAACTTATGTAAATAACATACTTATTTTAACCCAAACAACGATGCTTTACTAAACCTAACCACATACGTTTGGCGTATTTAACCTAACCAAACTGCGACCGTTTCACAACCATAACTTCTTGTTTATAACTGTCAACATAACATAACCACACTGTGACTGTATTACAATATTAACCACGTATTTGTCCTGTATGTCCTTTATGACCCTTATGATGTCCACTTTTGAGTTTAAATTATGTCAGAGATTCAGAGTTTATGATGTTGCTGTGTAGACTTATATTATAATCATATATTATATATTTTCTTTTAAAATAACAACAATATAGACCAGCCTTCATAAGGTGTTCATATATAACCCTAACCCTTGGCAAATGCCAAGCCTGGTTTGCTTATTTTTTCTTCTCAATTGGTAATCCTTTGTGTTTGAATGAAACTATAAAAGACATGCACAGCATTGTACTGTAGATTCATGCATGTTTCCGCAGGCAGCTGTGTGCTGTGGTGGGAATAATAGGCTGGCTTTTTGAGAGCCGTAAGCCTTTCAGGGCAGTGCAGTTCTGGGTGCTGCAGCCACGGGCTCTCTTCTGTAATGGCTTGTAATTCCTTCTGTCCAGTATAATCACCAACACAGCCTGACAGCATGCACACACAGACAAACACACACATATATATATACAGTAAGTGAGCGAAAGAGAGTGAGAGGAGAAAGGCTTTAATTCAAGGGTCATATTCGCATGGAGCAGGTCACGATCTCTGTTTGAAGACGTGTGTCAAAGAAGAGGAGAGCAGAGGAAATTCGGAAAAGGTCAGGAGAGTTCAGCTGTTACAGTAATCCAGGTGTGTGTGTTTATCTCCCAAGCTCTGAGACAACAAGTGGCCCTCATCTCCCACACAAGCTACGACCACCATTGGCCACAAGAAAATGTGTGTGTCTGTGCTGGGAGTTGGATGGTACAGGTGCCAGACTCTCCCACTACAGCCCCGTGGCGGCCGGAGAAGTTAATTGGCAGCATCTGGCTGTCTGAGAGCCCAAACGCACCCACCTTCCTCTTCCACCCCACCCTGTTCCTTCTCTCCCCTCCATCCCTCCAGCCCCCCCCACTCCTGTGGGTGCCGCTACCCCTAACACACATGGTGACACCAGTCTGGCTGCAAGCTGTGAACGAGGACTGTGTGTGTGTGTGTGTGTGTATGTGTGTGTGATATACCGGGGAGTATGGAGGCAGACAGGGCAGCCAGGCCCCCAGCTGACACCATCGTGCCAAGGGAAATGCGGGCAGACAGGCTGGCATCTTTGTGCCAAGGCCAGCAGGGCCCTCAGGGAGGATGAAGAGGGAGGGAGGCAGGGAGGGAGGGAGGGATACAGAGGCAGGATAGAGGGAGGAGGGAGGGGAATGGAGGGACAGATAGAGATCTTGGATGAGTACAATTCTACTGATCCTTTGACAGACACAACATGGGGTTTGCGTGCTGATCACGCCACACGCAACATGTGGTGTGGCGTCACTTGTGTGTCAGGCCATCTACTGAAAATGTATTAATCATGCTGTTATTCTGATAACCATTCAATCTTCTCAATCATTCATGAAGTGAAGAAACAGCTGCTGTTAACATGTTATAGACAAAAAAGATCACGTGGCAATGTCATCATTAGATTAAACACTGAAGAAAATAAGTGATCATTCTAGCTCTAGGAAGTCGAAGTCGCCTTGTAGAGGGTTGGACATCACCATCGAGTTTGCTGTTGAAATACAGTGAATGCAGTACAATGAGACCAAAGTAGATCCCCATACATATGGTTCAAAAACTACATTATCTTGTATAGCATCAAAAAAAGGCCTCATAGTATTTATAATACCAATTCGTATCACAATTAGGAGTTTATGCATTTTTCGTTTTTTAAATAAGATGAGGTTTTGAATGTAATTTTAACAGTTTTGTACGTGTGCAAAATGGAGTGTAAATACACAGCGTTTTGGTGGTGGTGGAGTTTAAGTGAGAAACAATTTGTGAAATTTGAAAAATGTGGTCATTGAATGCACTTGAAAGAAATTAAGTGATCCAAATTTTAGTCCACTGGGGCTTCTGTTTCGCAAATTATGTGGTGAGGTTTGAAAAAGTGAACTCAGCATAGAAAAATGTGAGGTAACAGTTGTCAGTCAGGTACAGTTTTTTTGCCGGAAAGGTGTGCTGTAGAAAAGGGGAAACTTCTGATGATACCTCCTCCCTGGTCTTTGAGTCCAGGAATACGAAAGTATTTTTATTCTTCGTGTGTTTCTCACTACCTGCTCATTTTAGGGGTCGTGACTCTCTTCACTTCTGATCTTATGTGCATGGTTGGGACAAAAATCCACTGTCCATATTCACCAGAGTGTTGGTAATTATACCATACCATACTTTCTTTAGTACCTGCTGTTATAAACAAGCCTTGTGTACCACAGGTGCACAGATTAATATAGATTATATCTTTAATATTGTCAGTCAACAGTTTGAAATACAATAACAATGTTGAAATGAACCTAGTTCAGTATATTATCATAATAATATGATAGGACCCTTGTGATATGTGAGGTTATTGCTCTTTTTTAACAAGCTTAAGTGGGGCAAATGAGCCGTTATTGGAAAAATTAGCAACACTGATTGTGTCTCAAGGATGATTCTTTAATTTATTTTGCTCGTCATTGCATTATTCAAGCTGTTGGTTATTTTTTCCACAACCGCAAGTCTTTGTGATCAGTGTAACAGACTACAGGAGGTGAGCTCATCTCTATGTGGAATTTAATAAAAAGTGATTTCAGAATGTGTCATGTGTGTTGCATTGCCTTCCACGGAGTAAATTTCCAGAGAGAATGATCTCATCACTCTGTGTGACCTTACTCCACACACACACACACACGCACGCACGCACGCACGCACACACACACACACACACACACACACACACACACACACACACACACACACACAAAATACAGTGGTCTTAGATCACTTGTCCCACTGTTACTGGCTTCACTTGCGAGTCAGATGCAGTGAGATCAGACTGTATTCTGTCATCCATGTCACATTTATAAATACATAATGACTTCAAACAAATCATGTACTTGTATGATTAAAACAGTCAGTGGCAGCCAGTGGTTGTAGTTTGTGACATGTGTCAGATTGAAACAGAAACAGAAATTTAGATACACATTGCATTTGCTCATTCTGTTGTTTAGGATACATTTAGAAAGGAAGAAAAAAACAGAAACTGAATAAAGAAAAAGACAAAAAAAGGATAATGAAAGTTAAAAAAATGACAGAAAGTGAAAGCAAGCAAGAAAGAAAGATATGAAAGTGAAAGAAAGAAAAAGTAAATGAAAGAAGGAACATGAAACAAAGTAAGATAGAAAAAAAAGAAAAAAGTAAAAGAAGATGAAACAAAGAAGAGTCAGTGGGCTTGGTCAGGTCTGGTCATTCCCTGTGCTGTGGTATAGACAAAATCACTGATGGACTAATGGACTGGACAAATAAGGTTACATCTACTCTGATCACATGATCACTATAGTGCCAAACATATACACATCATATAGCTTGGTAGTGGTGTGTGTGTGTGTGTGTGTGTGTGTGTGTGTTTGTCTGGGTAAGTGTCTGGTCTCTTGGAACATTATTATTATGACTTAGTCTGGCGCCAGTCTGTCTGTTCAGTCCGCACTCACATGCACACACATAGATAATGTGATGGGAGTATAATGTTGCACTCTGGGAAATGCTGCATCACACAATTATAGATGGACGGTTTGTTCTCTCTCTTCTTAAATTCACACACACACACACACACACACACACACACACACACACACACACACACACACACAAAGCCCACTCCTCCCACTAGCTTACACACCCCCACCACTCACCAGGGGCTTAAAGCTGACATCATCATTTTATTAGATGTGTGTGTGTGCGCTTGATTTTTCATTATGGCTGCTTGTGTGTGTTTTCTCCGTACCCCCCATTATTTCAGACGAATGTGCACCTGCCCTGTTGCCCCATAGGGGACCAGTGGCGCCACAGTGGCGAGGGCACAGTGATCATCTGCTTTCTGCTAATTGCCCTGCTGCCCCACAAGACGCAGGGGAGCTAGCCACTAGCAGGCACAGCGTGCTCCATCTAGCTGAGACCCCTCCGGGACATATACAGGGGCGCTTTTTTAACAGCAATTTAGGATTGATTCAGGAAAACAGGACAGTCCATTTTGAGTGTTTTATTTTTGTGTCCATGAAACAGATATCAAACTGCGAGTTCGTCTTGGTCTCTCTTTTGAAACAGTCTATACATTGTAATTATATTGTAATATATATATCATGTAGCCTTTAACTATCAGATAAATGTACATTCTCAACTGTGTTTCTCCTCTTTCATCCAACCTGCATCATCCAGCAGGTGTGTTTCCCCCTCAGGAGTCACGTTTCTGTTTGTGTAGCCTGCTTAGACAGACTCCCCCCTCTCGCTGTCTCTCTGAGTTCTCTACTTTTATCCCTCAACAGGTCACCTTTCACTCATAGGTGTGGCCCTCTACTGGTCCATCCAGGCACTGTCACAGTTTTTTTATTTACCCTTATTGAAAAGAACATTAAAAACAACCTGAAGATTTAATGTTGAGTTTAGTTTATTTGTAAGCACATGTTTAAGAAATGCTTAATTACTGAAACATGTCGTGCACTTGTGATTAAAACACCCAAGGCGCTTTTTAAATAATGAAAACAATTAAATAAAATAAGGAAAGAAATGATGAAAATAGAAGTATGTATTCTTATTTTTTATAGTATCTCAGGGTACGTGAGTTAGAGCAGCTACTGTAAATTCTCCAGCATTGTCATCTCTGCGGGAATCCTCAGAGCTGATAAAAGTATTCCTTGTAAATGAATGAGTGCTGTACATCTCTCGCATTTCTATCAGATTTACACTGGAACAGATTAACAGTTTGAGATAAGAGGCGATGGCTAGAGCACACAGTCATTTTAACACAGCAGACGTTAACATGATAAGAATTTGGTTTCTGCTCTTATCCTGGGGACTGCGGTGGGTGCAACAGCAGGGTGTGTTTCCATTTCAAGATCAACAACGTGACAAAGACAATGAGGGTGCGGGTCAGAGTCAAAGAGTCCTGAGAGTTTTGACAATTAAAAAAGGGAAGACTTAAAAATTAAATCACAGGCGCGAGGTAGAAGGTGTCTTCTCAACTCGACAGTACATTAGAGTGAGAAGTAGAGGACGGGGTGGGGAGAGGGTGACATGAAAAAGAGATGATTTACTGGAATAGATGTGTTTTTACACTCAAGGATAGACAAACGCACAAACCACCAGACAAAGACAGCTTAAAAAAACAGAAACTCCCTCTGTATTAAACATATCAGAAGAACAAACTGGGTTACTCCTACAAACAGCAAATGTGTTTTTATTTAGATGAGACTCAAAGATTTATGACTGCTATCACAATTTTATGGAAATAACTTCACGTTTTACGTCTGCTGCATAATCTCAACTCAGGTAAAGCACTGTGAGTGTGATCTAATATTGACCGACTTGATAAGTTACTTCTTAACAGTTGATATTTAATGCATTATCAATAGCAGGCCTTCAATCAAAGGGGTTTCTGTTTCTCCAAATCCTAATTTCTCCCAACTCCTGCTCTATTCAGTGGTCAGGGTCACTTCTCCAAACCTGCGCCAGCTGCAGAGTTTTATTTTTTGTCTGTATGTCAGAGTTTTCATGTACCTGTTTGTGATCGGATAACCTTATTGGCAACTAGAATACAAGTAACTGAGCAGATTACATGGTGTAATGCAAACTTAAGTACAAGTAAAATTACCCCAAAAATGACTTAATTACAGTAATTTGAGTAGCTGTAATTAGTTTATTCCACCCCTGAAATTACAACAACATTATGTAGAAATTAGCATTTTGTGTGATGTGGCGCCTCCCACAGTTTCTGAGTGGTACACCACTGTCGTTTATACAAATCCCAGGTCTGTAACAATTTGTCAGAGGTAATGTAGGTGCTAACCACAAACAAAACTCATTGCATCATAACAATGTCATGTGTTGAAAACTTGTATGTTGAAGTAAACATGTATGTAACGCTGTGATCCTACCCTCTCACTGAAGCTACATAGTGCAGAAACAAGGGATGAGGGGCAGAGTGGCTGAGACAGAGACACCATTCACCCTATTACAAGACAGTGTACCATCAAGTGGTTTTGAAGCTGTTATTTTAAAGTAACAAAAGTTTAACAATACTTCTTTAACTAATTAAATTGACTTGCACATTTTCGTGAAGATCAGAGCAAACACCAGAGAGTTGAGGGTTGCAACGGCTTTTCTACAGTGCCTCTAACAGGAAGGGGTCTAAAAGGCCACCTGATGAGAGTTCACCTCGTGGGTGTTTTGGTGCTGTCATGTTTCAGCCTCATCAAAGGGTGTCTCTGACCTGAGAAGGCTGCTAACTGCCTGTTGTCTCCACAGGTGTGCAACTCTCATGTCTCCTGTTAAAGGAAAGTCTGTAATTCACAAGTTTTATTGCTTCCTGAATGAACTCACTGCTGCTAGCCAGAAGACCTTACTAGTAGCATTAATCCCGGCTTTATCACATCATCAGCTCTGGGCATAATGTGCATCTTCTTGACTTAATGCTTACACACACACACTGCTGCGGAAAGTTATGATGAACCTCTAAAAATGGTGAAAATGAAGTCTCCCTCCTCAGCACCGTCACACTCGAGAGATTCTCTGACTTCCTCCTGCACATCCAATGCTCCTCCTTCACTGGTCTTTAAAGTTAGTCTTAACTGAAAGACACCTTCTTGTAAAGCCTCAGTTTTAATACATATACTGTACCACCACATACAATACACAGCTGGCCAACCAAATTACAAAGCAAGCACAGGTTGCCTAGTAACAGTGTCTCCAGAAAGCTTTGTTGCGACTTGATTTGCATCCAAAAAAGATAGATGGATGCCTCGAGAATATATAGCTCGTCACGTTCGCACACACATCCATCATGTGCTCACTTCCCCACACGTTCGACGCTCCTCAGATGATTCGGAGGCTGTTTTCTGCTTGACTTAGTATGCAAAACAAGAACACAGGCCTTGTTTTAAAAAAAAACAATGAGCCTATCTAACATCTGGCATCATTTTAGAGTGCCAAGAAATATTGCCTCTTCAATTATTGGCATAGTAACACAGAGGGAGTAAAGAAATATGTCATTCGGTGTGAAATGTTTGCCAAACGGATTGCCTATTTGCCTTAAATGAGACGCTGAGGGTTCTGTGCGGCTTGACAGCTGCATGGGCAAAATGGAAGACATTTAACCTTCCTAACAGTTGACAGGATGAACGTTTGACAAGCTGGAAGAGTCAACAGTGAGATAGAAAATAAAAAGGGAGTGTGTGTGTGTGTGTGTGTGTGTGTGTGTGTGTGTGTGTGTGTGTGTGTGTGTGTGTGTGTGTGTGCGCGTGTGTGTGTGTTGTGCATCCAGGCCTTGTGAGTTTTGTCCTGTGTGTTTTTGTCTTTGTCTGCGAGAGTGCTCAGAGCAGCGGTGATTGGCGTGTCCTCTACGCTTGATTGAGTTGGAAATATAGACAAGATGTCGCCCGTATGAAAGCTACCAATTTATAAGCCTTCATCTCGAAACTTCAGAGAGACGCCGGTGCCATCAAATCAGAGCGGGAGTTTGTAGCTACCAATGGATCAGAAGTAGAAAAGCCCCGGCAAGCAAAGTGACACCTCGCTAAAGGCTGCCTGCTAGCTCTATGAAACCCTCTCCCTTTTCATTCTCCCCATGTCTCTTTATTTAGTCCCTTTCTCTCCGACTTTGTCTCTTTACTTGTCTCTTTCTCTATTTGTCAGCGTGGTATTTCAGCCTCTCTATTTCTCTTTGCTCTGTGTCTTTTCCTTTATTCTGTAAGGCTGTGATGAGACGCTCTGGCAGTTAACTTGTCCCACAGCTCGCTGTCAAAGGAATGACCTTGATGTAGCTCACATGCGGTTTGAGTTTGCTGTTTCGTTTCAGTGTGCGACTCTTTGCATATTCCTGTTTGTGTGTGTGTTTCGGCGTCTCTGTAATCACTGAATTGTAAAACCGTGTGTGAGTGTGTTATCATCTGGGGGAAGCTTCTCTATTTTTTTTCCCCCCTTATCCCACGCAGTGATAATTCTGTTTGGGAACGACGGCACTGTACCACGTCAAGAGATGGGCAGGGGAGAGGCACAGGGAGGTACCATTTAGATAAAACAAATTGCCAGCTGCCGAGCAGGAGCAGCCACAGCTCAGAAAAAAAAAAAAAACACCAAAGGGACTGTGTGCATTAGTGTGCATGTGCTGAAGATTTTCTGTTTTTATGTTTGTGTGCATGACTGTGGTACCTAAGGAAAGTGCAGCCTCGTCCGTAGCCTGTAGTTCAGGCCTTCCAGGCAGACTCTTTAAGTCACAGATCTTTTTTTTCTCTTGGCGTATAACTATAATGCTGTGATGGGACAAGCAGCAGTAATTAAAATCAATAGCCAGGACTTTTTCAGTCTCCGGCAAGGTCACACGCTGCCCGGTAGAGAGGAAGAGAAGGAGAAACAGAGAGAAGTGGGATTGCATGGATGGGCAGAGCCAAACAGGGAAATATGTAAAGAGGTGAGGTGTCATCTTATTTTAATTAACCTGCACCTCGGAGGGCTGGCGCCACAGCACTGCACCAGTGTGTGTGTGGGTTTGTCACATGGAGGTTTATTTTGTCCTTGTCGTTCACTTTTATTCACTGTGTGCTCAAGTTTAAACCCATGCAGTCCAAAGAATTATATTCATGTGCAATTAGGGGGGTGCTCTCATTTTCTTCCACTTCTTTGTCCAGCTTTACAATCTGTAAGACAAGGCTGGTGAGCTGGGTGTGGTATAGCTGGCCACTGGCTGCATTAGTATTCTGCTGAGATAGCCACATGCAGATACATTCCCCTTTCTCCTCCTCTGAAGGAATAATCAGCCCTGCCTTCCTCTCCCCTCTCCCCCCACTGTCTGAGAGAGGCCGAATGATTTAGCTTTTTGTTTTACTAGCTACCTGCAGGGACATCTTCAAGTGTTTGAAAATGCATGCGAGTGTGTTCACTATGCATTTCAATGCAAGTCTGTCGCCAAAACCAAATGCATTAGGGTGTCTGAGCAAACATAAAACTCTCATGTGTCCTCTCTCTTCAGAGGTGAGTCACAGAGAGAAGTTCACTCCGTCAGAGCTAGCGCAGAGCAGTCTGTCCTGTTTGTTGATTATCAGGTGCTGTTCCTATCACAGCCCCGATAGCATCTTCATCTGATCTGCTGCCAGAGACGCTAGCTCAGTAGCCAGCCCCACCATCACACAGCCACTACGCTGCTAGCCGCCACCCGTTTCAGTATATCTTCGTATCAGGCCCAGATCTGCCATCGCCCTGCTCTCTCATCTTCTCCTTATCTCCTTATTCCACCTTTCTCCCCGCTCCCAACACCACAAACCCACCAGTCACTCGTCGTCCTCATCTTCTTCCTCCTTTTATCCTCCTCTCTCAGTTGCTGTTGTTCCCCCATGCTTGGTCTTCCTCACGTAAACTGTCAAGGCGGAGTCAGTGAGTGACAGGACCAGACGAGAGATTTGGAGAAAGACGGGGGAAAGAGGAAAGGTGGAGATAGACAGGAGGCAAATAGTTACTTGCATGCATACAGCATCCTCCTGACCATGTCTCAGTGGTGAGGGCTAAACGAGGAAAGATAGGAAGACAGACAGGCGAAGAGTGCAAAAAGAAAACATGTGGAGTGAGCAGAGAAGTTCTACAGACAGCAGCAGTCCTGTCCCCATACCCCATCGATCGTCTGTGAGGTGCATGGATCAGTCATCTTATTTCGCCCTGGACCCAGCATCCAACATGGAACACACAGTTCAGCAGAGTACACGACGAAGAAGACACGGAATACACGACGCGCAGCACATCACAAACACCGCACAACGTTCAGCACGACAAGAAACATGACATACTGATACACAGATTAGATGCTTATCCGTCCCTCGCTCTGTATAAGTTTTCTAAATTGCTCACAACAACTTGAGACTTTAAGCGAAAAAGCAAACACATTTTCTGCTTTCCACTCAGACTTCAATTCGAAATTACACATCATGCAAAACAGCACAGATAGCGCAATGGTGTCACAGTCGTCATATTTAGAATTTCTCGCGCTCACTTGGAAATTACTGCCTTTTAAAATGCAAAGCTGAAAACACCAGGCGGCCACATTTGATACTCAAACTGTGATGCCAAATCCTCCAGCAGCCCGATGAATTAGAAGCAGAGGTCAAAATGTGAGTGCTCAAAGAGCAAAGAGAGTAGATGAATGACATACGAGGCATTTTTGTCGACCATGGTGTCGGACCATTGCTAGTGTTCCTTTCATTCTTCAAAAGTGTTGTGTTTCTGAAAGTAGTTCTGAAGGAGAGCGATATTAGAAATCTCAGTCTGCCATTAATTTATCAAGCTAGTTGACAATTATCAATCATTGTGGTTTAATGTAGTTGTTTCACTGATATCATTAATGTTTATTCTAAATGATGTTTTATCACATTTTGTGCTTTCTGGGTTTGCCTCAAATAATAAATAGTAGCTATGGTGTTCGAATGACAAATGAGGAGCCTCCAAATGGTGATTAATGATCAGAAATTGTTGTTAGTTTAGAAAAATAATCAGTTTTTCTGTGTTGGTTTGTTTTAACATTCACTCCTCATAAGTTAAGAACCTCTCAGACTTCCCAAGCAGCTCGAGTGCCAGGTGATTTCTCCTCACTTCCCGCAGTCCTTGTACTCTTTGCTTTGCCAGCTGAGTTCAACATCTCCGGAAGACGGCAAACTGACAAGTTGATGCAACTTAGGCGTCACGATTTCTCAACTCTCTCTGTGTATAACTCAGGAGTCACTGTTTCCTTGTCTATCTTCACACTTTCTGCACTTTTTCCCCCGTGCTCTCACTGTTTCTCAAATCATCACCTGATGCAGTTTTAACCCTTATAGACTTCACATTCTTGAATTAAAAGCCCCGTCTTGTTAATTACTCCTCTAATTTCTCTGTAATGTGTTTGTCTTTTGGTGTTTGCAGGCAGAGACTTCCAGCCAAAAACGTGTACTACTACCGTTGCCCTGACCATCGGCGCAACTATGTCATGTCTTTTGCCTTCTGCTTTGACCGAGAGGACGACGTTTATCAATTTGCCTACTGCTACCCGTACACCTACTCCAGACTGCAGCACTACCTGGCCAGCCTGGAGCGCAGGAACCTGCCCTACCTGCAGAGGGAGCAACTGGGACTCAGTGTGGTGAGTTGGGAGACGGAAAGTGCATGTGGGGGGGTCGGTACTGGTTTTTATGGCTGGAGCAGAGAAGCCAAAAGGTGGTGAAAAACAGTGTCGGAGGGGTTGTAAATTGTAGTGTGTGTGTGTGTGTGTGTGTGTGTGTGTGTGTGTGTGTGTGTGTGTGTGTGTGTTTTCAGAATAGGGGGACCCAGATTGGTAACTTAGGTGTGCCTGCCGGTCATAACTTCAGCCTCTCATGTTATTATTAGGATTGCTGCACTCAGAAATGACGGACTGTAAGCCTCTGGGTGTGTGCATGTGTGTGTGTGTTTGTGTGTAAATGACTCTGTGTGTAATCAGTAGAGCTCTCACCTCGGCAGTAGGAGCTAGTGTATCATACACGCTGCCTCCAGTCTTGTCTGCTCTTATCAAATAATTGTAGGAGAAAAACTCATTAGAAATGCTTGAGAGATTATGACTTTTTCTTCTGTCCTCCAACATTTGTCAGAGAAAAGCTCCCTGCAAGGGGGGCGCCATGAAAGTACAGGTATTTGTAAGGAGTGCCTGACCATAAAATACAGAAAATGTAGAAACCATGGCATGAAACGGCTGACAGTACAGTTAAAAAACCAAGAGTAATACCTCGATAAATAAAGGATCTGGTGACCTACAGTTATAATAACAATATAAATGTGAGTATTTTAGATTCTAATTGTGGTCGTATTTTAAAAGAAGCTTCAGTGCAAATTCAATATTGAAAGTAAGAGAAAGGTTGCCAGGTTGTAAAAGCAAGTGCGTTTTACTTCAGGGTCCCCAAAATTCTGCTGGAAATTACGTGACCGGCTACTCTGTCAGAAACAAAAGTAGATACACAACAGAAGTAGAACAACTCGGTTATTTGTTTTCAATTCAGCCAACAAGGCTTAGAGGATTAAAAGCCATTGAGTGGTTCACCAGTTTCACACTTTTAATGTCAGGCAGCAGGAGCAGGGAGTGTTTAGTTGCATTAGCAACACAGCTCAAGGAGTGCTCAGCAAACAAAGATGCCTCTTTCCAGTAGGTAGACAAATGGTAATGCTGAAGCACATACACGCATCGTGTCCTGCAAATCCCTTGTGCTGTTGTAGGCAACTTGAATCTTGCTAGGGAATGGCGGACTCTGCCACTAACATAAATATTTTAAAATTGGGCTTGATACAATTAAAATGACAAAATGTGTGTTGTTGATAACAATCATACTAATATCTAATATTTCACATGTTTTACATATCTATATATGCTGTACCTGTGTGTATATACAGATTCATCATTCATTCATCAACACACATATAATGAAGCGGCTTGGTGTAGCAATGCATGACAATATCTAAGAAAAAGTATAATTGCTCATTTATACTTATGTTTGGGTCTATTCTTATTTTTATTTGTTGCTCTTAATCTTTATCTTCTCTGAGTTTCTTTATTTTTCCTGTACTCTTCTGTCCTTGTGCTGTGGTAAAAGCAAAATTTCCCTTCTGGAAGATGATTAAAATATCAAAGCTAGAGTTGGTACGTTATTCTTTAACCATGTTTTGTAATATTTGCAGAAAGTCTCTCAACATCTCAACAGCAATCAATAAATCAAAAAAGAAAAAAAAAAACAGTAAATGCGGCTGTTGCAGGCCTCTAGTAAGCCCATCCAACTGTTTCATTTGGCCGGTAAGATTGGACAGGTTACCTGTCTGTCTACATACATATCTCTCTGCCACACACACACTCTGCCCAAACACTCAATGCACATGACTCATTCACAAAGCTAGGTGGATATATTGTTAAAGCTAATAGCAAGCTAGTCGCACAAGAATGTTTCCCAGTACTAACATACTAGCTTGACAGCGGTGATTACTAACAAGAGCCATATTTGTTGTTTAAGTTCATTGTGACAATCTTGTGTGTTTTCCTGACTTTTGTTCAGCTGCTAACTGAGTAGCACAAAGCACAGTCCAAGAATAGAGCGTTCAGCGGCTAGTTTGCACAAAGCACACACCTATAGTAGTAAGGAGTCGGTGTCAGTGTAGTGGGCATTCATGTTGTTCATGGAGTAGTGGCTGTGGAGGGAAGCCTGAAGGCAGGGTTAGGATTTATTCAGTTGGATGCTTTCAAAATGTAGCTTGCTTTTGCTGGTTTCTACAATCTTACCACCCCCAGCTTTAATGATCTATCTTAATGTATGTTTCTGTTCTATATATTTTGCGTATGGTCACAATTTGTACTTTTAGTTCAGTTTATGTGTTTATCTAAAATCTAAATGATTATTATTTTAAGTCTTTTGAGATCTGGACACATTCATTTCCAGTATATCTGTAATCTATAGTGCTAGCAGTCTGCTTCCCACTCCTGTTGTTAATTCTTACAGCCATACAACCTGTTGTCACTAGACAGCCGGATGAATAAAAATCAGGGTGAAGAACACCACGGCATAACAAAATATAAAATGGACATATGGTTTGAAGGCCAGAACTAAAGAGTACCTCACTAATCTTCTCTGTCCATCTGTACTACTACCGTGTTTTGTGTGACATAGTGTAAATACGAAGCTTTACAATTCTGCCTGTGCAGCACAGTATACTTCGTGCTTTATTTTTAAGCCACATCATTTGTCTGAGTGAGACAGAGGGGAACAGAGAGAGGACAGACTCGCTTGGTTTGGCTCACGGAGTCAGTATTAGTATTCATAGTCATAGAGAGGTTTTATGGCCGTATTTTTCTCTTTATGTTCTCTGGGCCTGGGTGGCAGACAGCCCAGCCCCACCCTCTCATATCTCTTTCTCTGTCTGCTCCCCCCCCCTCTCTCTATCTCATGCACATATGCAACTCCACACACATACACACACACAGGTCAGAGGGGAAGGGATGAGAAGGGATGAGGAGAGCTTTCTGGCTGCATCAAAGTTTAAAGACGGATTGCTGCCGTTTCCGAGGTAGAGTCTTTGCAGGGACACCACAATAGCTTTAACCTTCTAATGGGTACAGTTATCTCATAAGGATGGAAATAAGAGCAAGGGCCATTTGCACTGACATTCTTCTATCTTGCTGACTAATTTGTTTTCTACAGTATATTCCCCTGAACAAAATCTCTGCCATCCAGCCTGCACTGGCAGAGTCAGATACTGTAAAAAAAGGTCAGCTCGTTTTAATTTTTTACCTCCAGCCCTCTTCATCTTTATGAATGAGGTAGTGTTTACTGATTTATAAGTCAGGTATTTTTTCTACTTTCTTACTCAAGCCAAGATTCACTAAAGCAGAGTGAATTGAAATTAATGGTAAATTACACTGAGCTAGATTGAGTTCACTTGGGCTTCGAGAGAAGACTTTAATTGAGAGGGAAGATAGAGGGACAGAAACAGGGAGAGAGAAGTTCTGGGATGAATGAAAAGGGCAAGCCAGGAGGATCTGTATAACATTTTCAGATCAGCCTCTCAATTCTTAAATCTTTTACTCTCACTCAAACTGCCAATTTAGGCTTTGCAATAAGACCGTGATTCACCCGTTTGGGACATTTTACTTTCATTTCTACATCTCACAGTGGTTGGTAACTCCCCAAGTTGTTCACTGCTGATCATCCAGAAAGAGAAACAAGAAAGAAGTGGTTATTGGTAGAATAGATGGAAAATCCCGAATGGTCCCAGTACAGCCTTAAAACCACCAAAAAAGATCGTCTAAAAGACATTAAAAACTGGGTGTCTAAGTTCTGATAAAAGTGAGATGCTCATCAATGGCCCTGACAATCTACAAACACAATTACAGTCCTCACTTGGTCCTTTTTTAATCAGTACTAAGCTTACTGTCAGAGCTTTCCAGTGTGTTGTCTGAGTCCAACCTTAATTTTGAAATGCATATTAGCAAGGTCTTCCAATCTTGGTTTTGTCATCTAAGATATACTGACAAAATCTTTTCATTTCTGAGCTTCAGAGACACTAAATCCATCGCACATGCTTTCATTTCCTCATGTTTAGATTACAGTACTGGCTGCACTGACATAAATCAGACAACAATTCACAAATCATTTCAAGTCTGTGACATCTTTACATTGGCTAACAGTTTATTACAGATTTTTAAAATTTACTTGTTACATTTAAAGTACTGGACTGGACCAAAACTATATCTCTGAATTACTGCGCAGCTGTCCTGCACATAGCCTGAGGTCCTGAGGTAAGAACCTGTTGGCTGTCCCCATGTCAAGGTGACTAAAGAGGACTGTGCTTCTGGTGTTAGGCCTTTGCTGCTCGACATCGACCTGCTCACTAGTCCGTCAATACTCAAATTTGCAAAATTAATATCCTCTTTTAATTCACTTCCAAAAGGAATTGGTTGAGATTTTGGCAAATATCCTTATGTGTTCTCTGGCAACAAGTCAGTCGAGAAGATACAACTCCCATATATGTTTGTTAAAAATTAGGCTACAGCCACCAAGACTGGAAACAAGGGGACTTACTAATTGACACGTTATGTCTTATTTACTTAATTCTCACAATACGCTTTTTACATAGGGTTATTATTGACTGGCTGGAAGCAGTAGCCAGGCGTGTAAATTTAACACAGGTTAAACAAACAATGTATAATGTAACATGATAATTAGACAGAGCCAGGCTAGTTGTCTCCCTTGTTAACAGTTATTGTTCTAAGCTAAGCTAACTGGCTCGTAGTTGTAGCTTCATATTTAAAGCAGAAATAGACAACTTTTCAACTTACTCCCTACCTAACGTTTCCCTGTGGTATTACTATTGCCACAGCCATCACAAACACAGCGATAGCAACATAGCTACTGCTAGCAGCCTGGCTAATGTCCAAAGCAAAACAAAAATAAAAACCAGCAACAGTAAGAATCCCAGTTCAATCTAGAAACCTTGATCTCAGTGCTGTAGAAAGGGCAGAATAACATCTGGTTGCATTAAAAAGTAGGCAGGTTTTGTTGATAACTGTTGATAACCGTCTCAAGGCCCAGTGGTAATGGCAAACACTTATAAACAGGGAAACAGACTTGGACGAGACACCAGTGGGCTCTCCATCAGGTGAATGCCCGTCCATTCGCTCTTGTTTTACCTCAGTTTTTAACGCTCTGCCTCTTTGCCTTCTGTACCTCCTCCATCAACGAGTTATTTTGCATTGTACAGTTGCTACAGTGATTCCAGTTTTTCCACTCCTGAAGATTGTGACTGGGGCAAACACTGTCTCTTCCTGTTTTGATTGCGCAATGACTGACGTGCTTACTTTATGCAGATATTCTGGGTTTTTTTAAACGCACAGCAGGTACAGCTGCCCTTGCTGATGTCTTGTTGCTGGTTCAGTTTACAGCAGTTCAATGCTCTGCTTCCTGTCAGTGCTACTCGCTGCTCCCCACACAGAGGCAGAGCTGACGGTCATCTTCTGCTGGTAATACACTGACTAGGGATAAGTACCTCATACAACCCCACATCAAAAGACCCGAACTATCGCCCTTTAACAGGTGTGTTTGTATGTGTGAATAGATTTTTGCTCATTAGCTGGTGGTGATTACCTACAATGCCTAAAAGACACAGGTCCTTAAAACACACACACACACACACGCACACACACACGCCCACACATACATCTCCCACAAAGACAAATACCAGGAGAATTTCTCTTATTCCCCAGAGGAGAAGGGTTTGGATTCCTGCTCGGCTAGGTTCATGGCGGGTTCATCAGCGTCTGTTCCTCAGGTCCCTGTCTGTCTGAACATTTCCCTTTGTAGACCATCCTGACAGTATCTGAGCAAACCTCTCTCTCTTTCTCCCCCTGAGGCATCCATGTCCACTGAGACACAGAGAAAGAGACAACATGCGTTTGACCTGCTACAGTACTAACAAGCCTTTTTGAAAAGATGCCTACTGCTTCCTTCTTTCAAACTATTTCCTCATTTCTGTACGCGCCTCAAGTTTCCCCCGGCCATCTGGAATTGAAAGCACCTTATTTGCGCACCTTGCCTGTTGACAAAGCGTTTTTCCTTTTTTCTCACTAGTTGGCAGTGTCTGCCCGGGAGTTGCGGAGGCAGCAGTTTGAGTTTTCCTTCTGCTGGCCCCGCTGGGGAGGGTAGGGCTATGACACTATTAGTCACCTCTGACACAGCACAGCCTCTAACTGTAGACCAGATGGAAGGAAAGTGTAAATGAGAGACCTCAGGGTGGCGGAGTGGACGGGCCACTGACCAGCTTTAAAGTTGTCTGAGACCTAACCTGCATGCCACTGAAGAGGCCGAAATCTGTGCTTGCTATTATTCTGTGATTCTGTTCACACGCACACATCAAGAAAAATCTATTGATCTCAGAATCACAGCACAGGGATGTCACATCCACTCAGTTCTTCTTTTTTTCTTTTGAAATCTCACAAATCAAAGCAAGATTTTGATAGATCACTTGCACTGTGCTGAAGAGAGGCAGCGGTCACTGTCAGCTGCAGTGACTTAACATTACTTAGACTGTTGTGATTGAATTTTAGACCTAATCCTGTCTGCTATCAGTGTTCAGGTACCATGTCTGGGTGCCTGCTCAGTGGGAGTGGAGTCTCGAAGAACAGGGTCTTTTTTTTCGCATCTGGAGCAAGAGGAGGGGAGTGGAGTGGGCACTGCAGCTATATCTGCCTGGCTGCCTCTCTCTCTCCTTATCTCTGTGTTTGTACACTGTGTGCCAAGATCCAATCAATAGCCACTCCAGCCGTGGAGAGAGGAGAAGGTCAGCAGCCACACTGGAGGAGCCGGCTAGGCAAACTGATGGAGACACAGAAAACACAGGAAACGCACAATGGGCAAGGCACATGTCTTCTCTCATGTTAAGCGTACTGCGAGGAACTTTTAACTGGTAATGAAACAGTCTCAATTTAATACCGATGCCTCTGCGTGACCTGCAGAAGCAAACATGACCATCCGCTAGAAGATTGACTATTTCTATAAAGTTATGAAAGTTGTTCTTGATGACCGTCACAGGGTCAGATTCCGACTTATTCATGTTTGTTTTTTTTGTCAGAGTAGTATTTTTTTTGGCGTGCTGAGAATGAATTGAAAGCCTGTAGAAAGAAGCTGCTCTGTAGAGTGTTGCAGGAATGAGTCCTAGCACCTCCAGTTCCCTTGTCTCGAAGTCAATGTTTTTTTTTAAAGGTTTTCGGTTAACTGCCTGGAATAAGGTCTGTGGTTATCACAAGCTTAAGATATTTTCACATTTGTTCTATGACATAACACATCAGTCAATAACCGACGTGTGAATTTAAAAGGATTCGCGTGCTTTATAAAGGCATGCTAACAAGTCGCTAAATGAGACTACAGAGGTTCTCAGGGACATTGAATATCATCCCGCAGACACAGACTCCTCTCGTCACTAATCCATCTTTACAGGCGGACTTTAGTTAAAAATATTCTTACTCAAATTTTAGATTGATGAATTTATAGTATAGTGTAGTAGGGAGCTTAGTGGCGGTGACATTGAATTAATGCGACCGTGATGTAGCTTGTTTATAGCCTAACTTTTCACCCCTGGCGATTGCAAAATCATAAGAGTGGTGTTCATCTGTGAAGTTTATCTTGCTGAACGAAAAGTGTAAATATCATAAACTTTTGTTTGCCACAGAGCTTATTTTCTGTAATAGTCCAACAGTTAATTGAAAAACTGCTGAGCTGTTTGTCGAAAGAAACCAGGACAATGTCAACTTCTGGGTTAGCCTACAAAAATACAGTACGTCATCTTTGGTGGTATGGTACGGCGCTAAAACCAAGTTTGCTGTGTTTCACCATCGGGATATAACAGTTATTATTCTTACATGGCCACAAATTAATACATTACTTGTGTTTAAAAAAATAAATTGTTGTTAAAAATATGCTGTGTCTTTCTTTTACTCACTTTCTAAACAAATGCTTGTGCAAGCTGGACCAGGATCTTTAGAAACAATGTGGTGGTGCTCTTACTGCTTTTGTCCAAAGCCACCAGAATCAACACTGTTAAGAGCTCGCTTTGTAATGCATATTCTATTCCATTAGAAAAAGTACAACTGACAACAGGCTTTTGTCAGGTAGGAATCAATTTAGGCTTGAAACTTGGAGTTTTTCGATTGCAATGAGATTTTTTTTGTAAGAAGATATTAGAAGACGTTTTAAAATGAGTATTTTTCACAACGTTTCAAATGTTGGAAAGACAGAAAGCTCAGTTATAGTTTCGGACTCCTGGACAAGAAATATCTGTGTGTATTTTCCACACTGAATAAATGAGTTAACTTTCAGGCATAACATAAATATAAATAATGATTGAGCTGTCTGACACATTACGAACAGCACAATCCTATCACAATGTGTTTTCAGTTTTGTGACACCATTCATATCTTCTCAGGCAGGGTTTTTCCACATCATACCTTATCATCAAGTCATGTAACAACATCCATTGTGACGCACTGCCAGTTTGAATTAACTAACTAATGCCAACTTTCTCCCAAAGCGGACTCTGAGAGCTCAGTTCTTGACACTGGAGCTGTTCTGTGAATGGCTGTGTGATTGGTTTGTGATGAAGAGAGCCCTCTAACTACTGACTGCCTCTTTCAAAGGCCAACACCTGAATAGCCAATCAGCACTTTATCATGTGAATGAGGTGATACTGCAAAGTGAAACCACATAAGAGATGTGAGCATCCACTTTGTGTTACAGTAGTGAAAGGATTATTTGCTGGTTATATGGAAGCAAAAATAGCATCTTCTCAACAGTGTCAGTGTCTTTACTACACATATGAATGAGACAGATGGATGATTAGAAATGTTAGCTATACATCCCCGCAGACATAGATAGTTTTGTAGCTTTGTTAGCATATATTCAAGACAGACACAAGCACTTCACCAGTCAAGCAAGCTGGCACCACTCAAGTAAGTAAACTGCTTTTCCCCAAGCTGAGAGGTAAACAGCTCGAGATAACAGAGGTTTTTTTTTTTTTTTTTTACCCGCCTTTAGTGGCAGACTGTTCATGAATGCATTAGCTGTGGCCTCAACATCAAACACGGTGGGAAAAAAAAGTTATTTTAAAAAGGAAAATGCAAAAGAAAAAGACAAGGCAACATAAGGAATACAGTTATATCAGCAGGTGGAAATTTAATTTTCACTCCATATTTTTTTTTTCTTCCACAGCTAAGTTCTGATGGAGTTTCCCCTTTGTGTTTGCCTTCTGTTTGTTGTTAACTTCATGGGTCCTTGCATTACCTCTTTGCCATTTTGTTTCCCTGTTTTTTTTATTTATTTTTTTGGGTTTCTTTTTTTGCATTTTTCATAAATTGTTCTCTGTCGGCCTCAGGAAGTTTTGTATTTTCCCTGGCAGCAGCTAAAACAGGTATCTGGATGAAAGAGCTAGACTCTTTATCGTCTGGTAATATGTTAATCACTGCCTACAGCACCTCAGTGTCACAATGAAAGAGGAAATTCCTCAAAGATGGAAAGGTCATCGTTGTATCATTGCAGGTTTCTTGGCAACAATTCTTGTTTTTTTTTTATTTTTTATACTGCTTTGTCATCTGCTTCATTAGTGAGTGACCCTTATTGGGTGGAAGTGTCTGTTGTCTAGCACAGGAATCTGAAGAAAAAAGGTTTGGCCATGACTGTCTTTTAGCCCGAGACCATTGACTGAGAATGCTGGTCCAGAGGGAGCAGAAGATAAGCAGGTTTATGATGTATGTCCTTACGTTATACTTCTGTATGGTCTCTTATCTCCAACCAATGGTTCCCCAAGGATACTAGATGCTTTATTACGCATTCCCACCCCTGCATCTCTCCCTTCTCTCTGGCGGTCAAGAACGTGGTAATGAGGGAGAGGCGGTGGTGGGGAGTGCATTAGGCATGGTCGCTAAAGCTCTACTGCAGGTTTGTGCTGATGGTCTGTTTGACTTAGTAGTTTTACACAGTACAGGTCAACTCTGTTTGGACAAAATACGGGAGATAAATAGATTAAAGTATTGCAGGTGAAGCTCTCTGAAATTGATGATGTGATGTTCACGCAGCGCTGACCCCTTGTTGATCCTTATTATAATGTTGGCACAAAAGCAAGCAGATTTTGGGTTGCTCAGACAGAGATAATATTTATTTTGGAAATTGGAACCTATTCACACCTTAATGGCTTTGTGCTCTGTGTCTTATTTCTGCCCCCTGTGTCTCTCTTTTTCTCTTGCCTCGCCTGTGTTTCAATGAATAGGAATTAAGCTCATGAAAAGTTCTCTGAAAGGTCCTTCAGTGCTCTGAGCTGGAGTTAGGTGGATGGTAGTTGAGAACCTGGTTTATAAAGTTAAGGATGAAGAAGAATGTCATTTCAGACTGAGCCTGTGTAGCAGTCAGCAGACACATCTCTCCCTCTTTTTGCCTCTCTTCGTCTTTTCGTGTCCCCCACCTCTTGGGCTTAAGAGGCAAATCTATTCCCATCCTCGCAGCTGCGTTACAGCCGTCTTTCTGGCGTCCTCTGCAAATGGATATTTACTCTGCCGGCTTCCTAGATGACGCTCAGGATGGAGCACTGAGCAGGGAGCACTCACTCTGTCTCATTTGGGTGTCAGGACGCAGTTCCCCAGGGGGACACAAAGAGGGAACAAAACAGATAGCATTCAAGGCTTTTAATAAATCAGAATACACCTTTCTGACAGTGTAATTGCTTTCCATTGCCCGGCCCAAATTTACCAGCGAGCAGGAAAAAGAAGGCAAAGAGGGGAGAAAACAAGAGAAAGTAAAAGATGGAGAGAGGAGAGTAACGCAGAGTGCTGTACAGTAGATCATTTGTTTGGGGGGAAAAGAATGAAAATTAATGAAAAGAGAGTTGCTCGGCCTCCAAAGGCAGCCAAGCTTGAAATTCACTTTGAGGGAAACTTAATTTGTTGTAAATGGGCAAAAAACATATTACTGCGCAGCGCGTAGAGGAGCTGCACGGTGTGTCCGTCTGCTGCGTCTGTCTGTCGGCATGTGTTTGTGGCAGATGAGGACGCTATGCTCTGAATAGCTCAGCTGAGAGGAGGGAAACACAGGAGCCTGTTAATAACTCCAGTAACAGCATTCTCTTTCTACATGACTGCTCTCCAACACTCCCTTCTAGCATGTCTGAATACAACTCCAGGATGTGGAGGCGAACTTGTCAAAAGTTACTTGTAAGGAATAAAGTTTGGCCTGTTTACTTCAGGTGTGTACATATGTTTGTATCTGAGTGTGTGCATATGCATGGTTTTGTTTGTCCCTTAACCCAGCATTAAAGGATGGCATGCCCATATGTACATTAGAAGAGTTACTTTTTGTTCCTTCTGTCTATACTCTATTCGTGAAGCCATGCCAACGGGGGACAAAATAACAGTCCTATTAGGTGCAAAGATGCAAAGTACATCTTAATCAATAAGTGTTTCTATTGACCTGTTTTTATGAGCATTTTCAATTTGTGCATGAAAAAACCAGAGCGGAAAAAAGACTCACTGAAGCAAATATAGCAGCAGATGAACACATGACCTTCTATGTGAACTGATGAGGAGACTGTAACCTTCTTCAAATTAATACATGAAACAAAAACGAATGTCATATTTCCATAATGTTTTCTACATTGTTTTCCAAAATTTGAGGCTTGACTGACGGTTTTAATCAATACACCTTGTTGCACCGTCTTCTTCTGCAATAGCGGAAGAAGTCAGCTGTTTTCAGGAAGTCAGCTGGTTATCAGGATGAACCAGTCACTAATATTTGTATAATGGTAGTGGATGGAAATATGCATGAATATGCATTTTCCTTTTCCTATTATTTGGCTATGAGTTAAAAGAATGCGCAACATTCGGATGGAAACCTGCCTAGTATGAAGCTTCAGCAGGTTGGTACCCTCATAAGTAATTCATTTGTCGGAAAATTATGTTGAAACTGAATTTTCAAGAGAAACTTTAGAGTATCTTTTTGCTTCAGTATCATCTGGCAGTGTGTATTCCTCTCAAAACTGAGAGGGAGAGTGGTCAAGCGAGATCAAGTTTAACAATATTAAATGTGGAACTTGTTGCTTATTTCAACGCTGAGGTTGAAAATACATGACAGAACACTGCCTTATAAATATTATCCTCCCAGAAGCTCTAAGGACCAGAAAAAGACAAGGATTTGTAATACTAAAGGACAGCTGCAAGAAATTGTGTTGAAGTGTGAGAACCTGTGGCAGGTGTCTTGATGAGTGACCACAGTTAGCTAACAATACCTAATGTTGTGCTGTTTCACTTCACAGTGAGGTTAGGTTTGCTATCACATCAGCACGGTAACAAAAGTACTGGCAATCCACAACAGGATACTAATATGCAAGGATCAGCTTGCTACATCAGTCATATCTCACACTGTGGGACGTAACTCACTGTAATTTCATTAAAAATTTCAACCTCAAGCTGCTCTTGGAGAGTGTGCATTTGAGCAGTAGTACACAACTATGTCTGTGCACGCTGTGATGTGGGGCTGCAAGCAAATTTGTATATTGCATGTACAGTATGTTGGTTGATATTTCTGCAGGGTTTAGATTACTTTTGAATCATAGATACAGAGGATTGATCCAATCCAATACGTTGGCGATAAGCTGGAGCCGAGAGCCAAGGATGACTGACAGGTCGTGGTTAAACGGTATGATTACAGACTGCAGTTTTATCCTCGCCTACAGTTATAGACCTCACCACTCAACAATTTGCGTGTGATGCGAATTCTCTGTGAAACAGATGAGACGTCACATGACATCCAATCCTTGACCCGAGCGTGTACTGTGAGCTCTCAGCTTCCATTTCCTCAGTTTTCCCCTGAAGAGGATGAGAGGGTATGAACGCTTTATGCTCTTATATGCCAAGTATGTATCAGACGTCCTCGATCTCATTGATGTCCTCTGTGGTGCCTGGTAGAGTCGAGATTTATATGCGGTCTATTACAGTATATTAGCTACATGGCTTGGTTTGAGTACTTGGGCACGAGATGCTTACAGTAATTACACTCTAGGAAGGAAATGGCAAGAAATATTTGGGATAAATCAGATCTTTCATGTGTTCTTCAGGCCTGTGTTGCTCTCTCCAGTCTATTGGCCTCTCACCCATCCTTGGGCATGGGCTCTGACTCTTCACCCTACCCCAGGCTCAGCCCCTCTGATTCAGGCCAGCAGCTCGGCACGCCTGGGGGACCTGGAGACCCCCGATAACAAACAGCTCCAGCCAAGCCACAGGCCTCTCCCACGCCTACACAGGCATTTACCCACCACAAAAACAAACACCTTGCTCTCATTCCAGAGATTTTTTTTTTTTCTTCACCGCACCACTCCCCAGTTCCACAAAATACTTTTTTCTTTTTATTCTATCTTCTTTTTTCTTTTTCTTTTTTTTAACCTGAAGTGAGAAGGAAAAAAAAAATGAAGGAAGTGACGGGTCCCATTTTTCCTCCACTTTTCTATTCTCTCTCACCTCTCGTTTTCTCGCTCTCCCACGGCTGCCCGGCCCCAGCCTGCGCGTGTGTGCGTGTGTGTCTGCGAGTGTGTGCCTCTCCCCCATGGTTGAACGTCAGCCTAAGTGTGAGAGAGATGGATGCCAGAGTCCCTTTCTCTCTCCTAAGGCGCCATGTCTCTCCTCTCTCCTCTGCCTGGCTCGTCTGCACCTGCATATTGTGATATAGTGCCTCTGTTCAGCCAGTCGATTGCCTTTAACAGGACTGGGGCACACTGGCCAAATTGAAAGGGATTGCGGCCTGCTTTTCATCAGAGTTGCGGGAGAGCAGGGTGCAGGGTCCATAGGGCACAAGGGGGCATGGGGGAGGTATGCGGGGGTCTCTTTTTCTGTAGCACGATTTCTCTGTCTTGTATCCTCTCCTTCCGTCTCTGTGTGCCTCATTGTTTGATGCCATCTGATGGCTTTGGAAACATTTTGCAGGAAATGAGTTTTCTGTTTCCCGTCAATCCATTTCTCCATTTCCATGCAGTTCCTATTGATAGCGAGGGAGAAAGAAAATCAACAGCAGTCTCAAAGAAAAATGTCTTTTTTTTTTCATTTGTTTGCCTCATACTTTTGAGACATGTCATATACGTGCGCCTTCTCTTTTCAAGTTTTGCCTCTTCAGTTTTTTTGCGGGAGACAGAATTTGAAAGGAGCCATCTCTCTAATGAAAAAATTCCACCTGCGTGCGCTTTAATGAGTTAGCAACACTTACACATATAGTATCAGTCTGTTGTCTCAGTGGAGTGGCAGGCTGGCATACAAACATGCAGCCATGCAAGTGAAAGAAGACCTACAATGGTCCATTTCAACAGATATTAGAAATAATATTGATTAAGCGGAAATTGACTAAATCCCTTTAATAATTCCCAGCGGTTTTATCGAAAGCTGAGTGTCTTCTGCATGTTTCATGGTTTGCATTTTTTTATTCATATATTAGCACTTTGTCAGTTTGAGTACATTTATACAACTTCCTCTTGGTTGTTATATCCCTTTCTTCTGTATCCTGTCACTACCTGCTGCTGTTATGGCCCGATTTCAGTTTCATCTAATCAGTTTCATCTAATGTGATCTAATTAAATCAGTGTCTAAGTTCCCCACATCTTTCTGCTTCAAAAGTTGGCGGTGGCAGGAGTCACACTTTTGTTAGATGATTCTAAAAAATCTATTATTTCTGCCTGATTATTTGAAGTTTACTTCAACTCAGTTGTCCATCATGAAGCATAGAAAATGGGTGCATTCACCCCACTGCTTAGGATAATAGATCGACAACATCCAGACAGATTACTGGCGCCAGTCACACAGGCTAGTGCCTGCATGCTAAGTTCCAAGGGAAAGACTTGACTCGAGTGACTGATGGCTTCAAATAGCAATGGATGTGTGCATGAGTGATGGAGACTTATTTCGTCTTCCCTCCCTCCCTCCGTCCTTTTTTCCTCCTCCTTCCTTGGTTGCTGTGGAAACGGGCGGGTAGATTTGAGGTCCCTGTCACCTATTGTTCCCCTGAAGTTGTTAAACTTTAGTGCCCACATGACAGTCTCACAGGGACGTGTGAGAGCGTGGAAAGAGAAAGCACGCATGCGGGCTCATGTAACACACACGTGTACATGGAGACACGCACAGTCTTTGCAGTGTCCTGAGAGAAATCTGCGATCTATTTAGTGTCCTGACCTCAACGTTCAGTGCTTTTTGTCTATTGACTTAAGGAATGGCGACGGGAGAAGGAGGAGCAGGGGTGAGATAGGACAATAGTGAGGGCACTTGAAAAGGCAGTAACCTTTTCCTGCTGGGTATGTGTCCGATAGAGACTCCCCGTAGTATGCCATTGTGGAGCTGTCAAACTGCCTCCCTATGAATTCAGAGTGACGTTCAAGAGGTACATAACGACTTGTCTAGAGCTCCTCCAGTGTCCATCTTCATTCATGGATCAATAGTTGTCTTTATTTTGGATTCCTTCTCCTTCCTCCTTCTTCTTCTTCTCCTCTCTGTGCTTCCCCCCATTCATCTTTGACAGGGCAGCTCTAAATGTCTGCTTTAACTAGCTGCTCACAGCCCACCTCAAAACACATTTACATACACATCAATCACGCTGTCAAAGGTAAAGGCATGACGCCGTGTAAAAACCAGAATTGGATTATGGCCTTGTCTCATCCCTGACACTGACTGCTTGGCTGGCTGGCTGACTAGACTGTTGATGTACAAGTTAAGCAGCCTGAATTGTTATTGGCTGGTGTTTTTCCCATAGTGCTGAGTGTTTACTGCATATGTGTTTCGGCATGCCAAACAAGGTCTCGATACCCAAAAAGAATCTATTCTTAGATTTAGACTCTTAGAATCTTAGAGTGAACCACTTAAATGTGTCTTACTTTACTTGTAAAAAAATAGCCTTCATGCTAGCACTGTTACTTTGATTGTACAGTTAGTGTTTTTTAAAGCAACATAATAATACAGTCAGAGAGAGAGAGAGAATTAAGCCTTTACAGTATAAGTAGCTTTACAGTAGGGAACAACGATTCCCCCATGTACTCAAACACATACATGAAGTTAGATCTTAGTCAGTCCATCGTCACCAGAAAAACTGCCACCTTTGTCGGTGCAGGCAGCTCATTACGACACGTTTAATTTTTTTGTTTGGCAGCAACCTCTAGTGGCCATAGTAATTTCGACAGAAGCAAAGGAGGAAGTCAAGTCCACAGATGAAGGAGGTTTGGGTCGATGGATGAGTCAAACACACCCATACTTTTACCCACGAAGGGTTGTTTATGTACCATGTGAAAGCAAAAGTCAACATTGACTAATTTTAATGTACATACCTACTTTACTTATGTAATGTATTTAAGTTAACACACTTATTTAAACCAAAACCATGATCTTTTCCAAAACTAACCAGGTAGTTTGGACATTGGACATTGCTAGTGCAAGTCCAGCTTGAACTAAAGCTTTGCTCCATTTCCAGCTGTGGTTTTAATTGGACTGTGCCACCGATAAACATTTTTCATCAATGCCGTATGAAGATTTTTAATATGGCTGTTTTTTGATCTGCAACAGCTTTGGTTAAAGGTCCAATATTGGAGAGTGAGACTGTCATGTCCATGTTTTTCTTATAAAGCATGTCTATTTGCTATATTAATACTGTGAATGTATTAAAGTTCTGAATTCATGAAGAAATGCAAATCCACATTCAGAAATTGTGGCTTTACACAGGCCGCTGGGACTTTCATGTTTGTATGGTTGTGACATCACAACATTATAAGGTTGTGATGTCACAACTGTACAAACACTGCCCTTATTCATGCCCCCAGCACGGCCATGTGTACAAAACACCAACAGAGCTGATGCGGAAACACCCTAGGCAGTGCCTGCTCAGGCCTGTGAGAGCTGACCAATCAGAGCAGACAGGGCTTTTCGAGAGGTCCTTTAAAGAGACGGGCATTCAGAATAGATGTGCATCAGTAATGGACAGTAATCAAAAAAATTATATTTTTTGGTCATTAAAGCATGTAAACATTTTCTAGTAGACTTTACCTGAAATAACTAAATGTATAAACTAAAGATAAACATACTTTGGGATCTTTAAGGTTTGGTTGAGATTAGGGTTAAAAAATATTTGTTTAAGGTTAAAGTTACTACTTGGTTAAGGTTTGGGAACAATTGTAGTTCCACAAACAGTGGTCTCCCATATTTGTTTGTCAAAATCATATTTGTTTGCACAACAATCCAACCGGTCACATTCTTAAAGAGTTTTGCAGCACTGATAACATTACTTCCATTTTTGCTTTTTGGAGACAACAGTCATAGTTCGCACAGCCACAAGAGGGAGAACCTTGTTGTCAGGATTGTTTTTAAAGCAAACGACCAGTGCCGCTGTGTCTCATGAGGTCTTGACCATACCTACCAGTCATTTAAATACACGCCTCAGAATTGGTAAATGATAAAAAGGATTAATTGACCAGCAGCATGTGGCCCACTGAAATATTTTATTAAAAAATGTAAAGGTCTTCTGAAGTAAGTTCAAACAGTAGAGCCTGAGGTTGAGGGTGAGGAAAATAAGGAGAGGGAGGAACGGGTTGATGCAGGAAAAGCCCTCTGTGGCTGGGCCTCGGAGACAGCAGCGTGTATCACCGGGCCCATCATCACGGCTCATTTGAGTGTTTGATCCTCGCAAAGGCGCTCACTCCTCAACACAGAGATCATACCACCCAAGGGTGGTCTCACCGCGGCTTCTATTGGCAAACACAGTATGGTGAGGAAAAGAAAGCTTAACCCCTAAGGTATTGCCATCTGCTGGTGTGAAGCCCCCTTATTCCCTCTCTCAAACACTGGTAATTAACAAATACTACACCGTACTGTAAATGCTATTTTTGCACTAATGTGTGGGCAGGGTAAAAAACATCACAGGAACTCCAGCCTGTTAATTAGAGTATATTTATGGCAATTAAAGCGGCCTGGGAGAGTATAACTGAAAGAATTCTTAATGTCTGACCCTGAGATATGTATCATTTTACACGTGCTACTGTGAATACCAACACTATCCTCCCGTCAGATCATAGTTTAAACAACTGTAGCTGGTTTAAGATGGCCCACGGCTCTGCTGCTTTCACTGCTAACAGCTAAGATTGGATGTAGTTTGAAAGTCAATCGACAAGTGGATATAGACTTAATATGGCGTCATAGAATAGAAAGTTGGCGGTTTAACACCATTGTGACAGTTAAATGTGATGAGCTGCCCTATGTTTTCACTCCGTTCACTGCATTATGCTACTGTCTCACGGCAGGGAGTCTGACCACGAATATTTCACCATCCAATTACCAGGTGAAATTGGCTGTTTAATTTTACAGCCTCAATGAAGGCGCTCTATCAGAATGATGGCCATTCAGTTAGCCCCCTAACACCACCTCAGGCAGCCTGCTCATCTGAGAAAACTTTCTGTGTGTGTATGTGTGTCTGTGTAGGTGTGTGTTTGTGGGTGCACAAAGTGCACTGAAAAACGCACCGAAGAAATATAAATCAAGCAAGGTGATGATAACTTTGGCGTTGACACTGTGATCCATCGTCTTGCCTCCGCACTGACTGTTTTCATTTTAGCCAGCAGCAGGCTGCAACTGAGAGGCTTTCTACCAAAATATAATTGTTTAGGAGTAATGAGGTGGAAAAAAGGACAGAGAAAAGGCGAAAAGCAAGAGGGAGAGGGAGAGCTTGGAGAGTGACTATTAGTTGGAGAGAAACAAAATTTAACGCACTACAGTAAACATGACTGACAAAACAAGCTGCAATTTATGGGGCTGCATGTAATTATGGCCTCGCTCCTGCCAGTACCCCGGACTGTCCGTGCAGTCTTTCTTGAAGCAATTAACACACGTCTCATGTCAGGTTTGTGTGGACATGTAAAGTCACTCATTTACATATGTCATGAAGATACATCCTTATTGTGCACAATGGACGCTGACAGTTTAGACGACACTTCCTCTGTTGATATCTATTCCCTGTAAACAGAGCATTAAAGAGCAACTTCACACTAGATCTTAAATGGAGGAAAGTCAGTGCTGCTCTGACCTCTGTGTGTCATGTTTTGAGTTTGTGGTTGCCTTATTTCCTGTTTCATTTTGAAGTTCTGCCTTTTGTTTGACAAATTGTTCCAACAATGAATGAAAATAGTTGCCAGTTGTTCTTCTTTTGATGGAGCAGTTGTTTTAAATTTGAAAACACTTTTACATAATAATAATAATAATAATAATAATAATAATAATATGATGATAACCTAAAAGTGTGTTGTTGACAGTGGGCATTCCTGTCAAACACTACTTACTGTATCTCAGCTGCAACCGATGATTATTTTCTTTATTGATTCTTCTGTTTATTATTTTCTTGACTGACAAATTTGTCTACAGAGTGACAGTAAACAGCAAAATCTCATCTTTTTTGGGAAGACCACAAATCATTCAGTTTACTTGAAAAATCACAGACACCGGTAAAACTGGAACCAGGAAATTTTGCTAAAAATAAAAATACCAAAGAGTTATTTACTTATCTAAATAGTTCCAAATTAATTTTCTATCAATCTCTAATCATAACCACACCCAGCTGTGATGTAGCTTCACACTACAAAGCAACAGGCTCTGCGAAACAACTTGGCAGCTCTAGCGACATGATTTGCTCTTTCAATATATGTTTTTCGCAGCCAAGAGCATCCTGACATTCCATCTGAGAGTGTTTTAATATCACTACATGTTTGGATCTGCAATATTTTCAGTGTACATATCGCTTTATGTTGATACGAGACAGACTCAAATTTTGTAACTGTCATTTTATCAAGTAAAAATAGCACAGATCAGCTGAATGAGAATCAACGTACTGCATATCCACTGCCACAGGATTTCTTTAATAACAAACTAAAGTTCACCAGTTTAGCGTTGCTTTACTCCATGCTTGTTTTGTCCATCAGTGGGTCTCCTGTCAAGATCTCCCTCAGATACCCAGAGGAGAAAAGGACGAGGAAAATCCTTATCTGATTGGGAAGGCACAGGACATTATGGGAATGTATAAAAGAAGTGTGTGTGCGTATGTGTGTGTGTCTCAACATACAGTATGCTTTCACTTTCCACATGTTTTTTTTAATCTATATCTGTAGCAGAGGGCTTTTTTTTGTAAATTAGATGGCCACAACATGACTTTGAGGGCGAGCAAGGGCAAGGAAGAGTTACCAGGTTGGGAAGATAACATTGATTTTGATCAAGACTGAGGAAAGAGAAATACAGAGAGAGAGAGGGAGAAGGAGAGAGAGAGACAGAGGGAGGAATGGGAGCAGGCTGTCTGCAAGACATCAAACTTTCCACTCTTCCTCAGATCAAAATTACCACCTTAGATGGGAATGAGAATTTTAATTAGAACTCGGGGCTATCTCATCTCAGAGTGTGTGTGGAGCTAAAAGACTAATTCCCACCACACACTCCCACATCCCCCACCCCTACCTTCACAGGCCACTTTGTCCGTTATTTAATAGGCTCTTTGTTATCTATCTACTTGGGTTTGCCAGGTACTTAGAGCCCCTCCATTGGAATATTAGGTATTCTGATGAGGCAGGCAGCTGTGTGCTCCACGCAGATGGTGCCTGCTGTAATCAGCACTCTCAAAAGAACGACTCTCATATCTCCCCCAAACTTATCCTTTTTATGATTACAAAACACAGAGCCGCAAATTGTTATGAACAAGATAGATATATTTACTGGCAGCATAAAGTACAGTGGCGCCCAACAATTCAATCCCTTTCAGTTTGATTCGTATTGCTGAGTGCACTCTCTTAGATGAGGACATTTGGTAATAGGGACCATGAATAGCATTCAAATTTGCCCTCTCCAAATGGGGGTATTATGTGATAAAACTGGTAGAAATAGAGACTTTGCAGAAATGCCATGCACTGTGTTCAATTTGTTTGTCAGGGTGGTCAAGGACAGAGTCATAACCTCGTGATAGTGCGGGCTGCGGTCGAGGCAATCAAGTGGTTAAGAAACAAATGAGGAATATCAGCACAACCACAAAAAAGTTTAACTCTGTTAATGGCCACTCCAAAACATACAAGTGGAGAGTCAGACAGTATTGATGATGTCAGTGATACGAGATGTGAAAAAACTGTCTGGCTTGCATTTTCTGTCTCTCCGTATTTCATTTACACCTCATAATCAGAATGCATATATTTCCTCCTCTGCAAATGATAACCCTGTCTGGTGTGAACCTAAGTAATTTTAATAACAAATGACTCAACATGCTTAATTTCAACAGGAAATCTGAGACACTAGGGAGATTATAGAATTGCATATAGTTTGTATTAGGGCTGAGCAATAAATCACTATTAAATCAAGACTGTGAAATAAGACTTTATATCAGCCGAGGCCTAGTCCACATGCACACTGGTATTTTTTGAAACTACATTTAAAAAAAATAAAGAAAAAAGCTCTGTCCAGACAAGCGTTTTAGCATAGTTTCAGAAATAATCTCCGTCTACACTAACGCACCTGAAAACGTATACCCCATGGCCGTATACAGTATATATATATATATATATATATTTAACACTATGAACGAGGCAGGGAGACGTGACTGCTCTTCCCAGAATCCTCCTGGTTAATGCTATTTTGTCAGCAATGACTTTGTTAATATCATGTTAAACACTATAACATCCATTCTCTTAACGTACAAACTCACACTCCTAGTTCACATTAGCCTATGATGCGACAGGAACTGGGGTCACCATTTCAAAAAATCTTAATTCCTACTCATATAGATGTAAACACTGACAATGTATTTTCAAAATATCTCCACCCCTGAAATGACATGTGTCCAAAAGGTCCGACCTAAAACGAAAGTACGAAAGGCCAAATCGCATTGAAAAAGCTTTATTTAAAGGAATACCTGTGTACGTGTGGACAGGGCCTTAGATTTTGGGTATTGCGATATGGCATCAGTGCTTGCTGTCCCTGGTTTTAAAGGCATCATTACAGTAAAGTGATGTCATTTTCTGAACATACAAGACCACTTGCCCACTTGTTCCAATTCCTGACTTTACCCACTCAGTCATTATGTCCACATTTTGATGATTATTTATCAAAAATCTTATGGTGTTAATAATTGGTCATCCCTACAGTATTGTCGCAATATAAATATTGAGGTATTTGGTAAGTTTTTTCAGTATATCATATATGTGACTTGTTTTTGTAGCTAGGATCTGGAGAAGTACAGTATGTTCATCAACCAAGGATAGTAAGGACGAGGGAGTAGGATCCTGTTACCACAACACTTTTTATGGATCCCCATGATGTATTCTCACCAGTCCCAGTTCCACCATATTTGTACATGTGTACATTTGGGTATTTCCAACATTACAGAGAATAGGGCAATAGTAAGCGTTGTCAGGTGTAGGCTGGGACCTTATCAATGAAGCGGCGCAGCCTGTAATTAGTGCTATAATCACCTCCCTAATTCAACCACTGCTCAGCGTCTCGCCAAGCTCACTGCTCCTCTCCCTCTCCCTCTCCTCCCCTTCTCCCGTCTTCACCCTGCCCCTCGCACTTTGTTTCCAAACAAACACTCCTCTCTCATACTGCCTCCATCTCTTTCTTGATCTTACTCTTTTCGTTTCTCTCTTAATTTCATCTCTATCTCCCTGCATCTCTTTCTTCTTCCCAACCCGACATCTCTGTCCTTCATTCGTGTGGATCTCAAGCCAAATGAGTGAATTCTTCTCATTAGTAGTGCATTGGGCCAACGTGCCCGGAGGGAGACCGAGCGATCTTAGCAGTGAACAGCTCAGCAGAGCTCTGAGGGGTCAATGAGCTAGTTAAGGAGTGATGTTTGATACTAGGCTGTTAGGCAGGGGGGTGGGGAGTTTTATGGCTTCCTTCATTTGTGCAAAGGCGATTTAGCACATATATATGGGCAAGAGGGAATGTACGTACTCAAACACACAAACCGCTTTGTGCATTCAATGATATTAATGACTTTATTTTAACAGCACTTTTGCGAACAAAGTTAAGAAATTCCTTACAGGGTAAATAAAGTACTTAACAGAGTCATTAAAACCAAAAGAGCGCAGTTTTATATTTTGTCTAACCACTCCACTTCACAGAGCGTCTTCAGGGCTGCAAATTCCCAACAGCCAGACAGTCAGTATCTTTACACAAAAAGACCATAATGCCATATCCATTTTAACTTCTTTTTAAAGCTTTTCTGAAGGATTTGCCGTAGTGTCACAATGCTTGAGGCGTACTGAAGCGCTAGGACCAGATGGGTTATGGAATGCTTTTTCCCTATTTGTAATAGTGGCGCAGCCAAACCAGCACTCCACAAAGTGCAAATAACAAACTGTACTGCGAAGCAGGACAGACTTATCACATTACCAAGAAGAGGACATGTTAAAAACTGGAAACCACCTCTGTTAAAAAATGAACAGGACACACTGTATTTCAGGGAAGATGGTGTCATTGTCTGTCCTGGCAGCTCATGCCAAGACTTACAGGATGCAGACTGACTCATAGAGTATCCAAGGAGGAAAATCAATGGTGTACGTGATTCACTATAGAAAGAGAAATAGAAACACATCGGTGTCACTCCTGGCATTGTGCACTCAAACTTGTACAATTCCACCAAAATGCAACATTTTTAAAATTTTCAAAACAAGCTGGGAATTGTCACAGACTATTTTTAACTCGCACTATCCAGTAATGAATAAAGGCCACACTTTTATTAAGCAATTACCTTGACTTCAATATCGGTTCCTGAACGTTACTTTTTCGAATACCAATTTTATGAAATCGGTTTTAACAAAAGATTACATTACACATATACGTAGTGAGACTTACTGGCTCACTGGTGCTGGTGAGATTAACTATTGAAAAATGGTCTAGAATGACAAGACATTTTGTCGATGCTCGATAGTATTGAGACGATTCGGTCATTGCATGAAATAAAATAATCAGTATAAAAGTATCAACGTTCGATACCCAATCCTATACAGCAAGTAAGACAGCATTGTCTTCTACACTGTGACATTACACATCATCTCTGGTTATAGCACAGTGGCCAATTTAGCTCAAAGAGGAGCATCTTTGAAGGCCTATTTTGATTGCTGTAGATTTACACTGTATTTGTTGTGGTGTAGTATATTTGTACTTCTGCATCTCAAATCCATCAGGCTCCTCTCAGCATAAGTTAGACTGGACTCTCCTTCACGCAGTACAGCTGATTTGATTTGCCATTGAAGTCCGCCCAACCACACCTGATAATTAGACACTTTAACTAAACGTATATTGTTGTTGCCCTGGCCCCTTTTTTGAGATTGTGCCACACAGAGCAGGTTTTATATGTGTGCCCCTAGTAATGTTGTCTATTCCTGCAAACTGTAATTCTAGTTTTGTTTGATTGACTATTATCTGGATACATTTCCAATTGCCATTATTGATGGCAACAACAATCGTTTTGGCAATTATTCCCATGAATAGAATTATTTCTAATAAATACCTCCCTTCAAAATTTGGGCTGTAGTCTGCTGTGTCAGCTATGCTACATTTGGCCAACAACTGTGTTAAAATCTTTTAAACATTTTGTATCATATTGGAAAATATACCATGTATTACTGTATTTTTGAAGGTAGTAATAATTGAATAAGACAGATGCTACTCTGTGTGTGTGTCTGCCTGCTTATGCCAGTGTGCGGATGTGTCTGTGCCTTGTGTGTGGATATGTACAGTTGTGTTTATTTGTGTTGGAAAGAAATTAGGAGGAAGTACAGCTGTCTATCTGTGTTTGTGTATGACTGCCAAAAAAGGCCTGGGGAGATGTACTGTGCGCACACACAAATACACACAGACCATAATGCAGCCGCCATGGGGCCACTTGGCATGTAGCCTTTCTTGCTTCTGTAATGTGATTTGTCCTGACTATTGATACCCCAAAATGCCTTACTCTCCCCCCTCAGCCCTCTTGTTAGCCCCCACCCGCCCCACTTCACCCCCTACTTCCAATTTCCACACTAACCCAATTAGCATCTCGTCAATAATGCTCAGCATTTCATTTTGCTGCTTTAATTAACAAATTCAATTTGCTTGAAACTGCTGTGAAAACAAATTAAAAGCGCAGCAAATTAAAAGCCCTCAGTTCCAGCGGATATAGCTAAGGTGATTACAGATGCGTCAAACGACTGTTTTCTTGTTTGTTTTATCTCAAGAGAGGAAAAGAGACTCCTGAGAGGAGGTGAGACCTTGAGGTACCAGGGCAGTGTAAGATCTGGAACTGCAAGGGAGGGGAAACAAGGCCTGGCAAGATGGAGGTGGGAAGAGGCTGGGGCAAGGCTGGTGTTGGTGCGCCCTTTTCCACTGGGAGGCTCCACTACCCATTTACAATAAGGATACTGCCACCTAATACTGTACACAGGTACAGCACATGCATTTGAATCTTCCCCATGCATTGTTTTTTGTACAGTGATATGCATGTTAACATAACAAAATTTGGGATAATTATACAATAAATTATTGAGTTAGCCGAACATACTTACTTAAAACACCCACCCTCTGCCAGGATAAAAACACCTCAATCCTTAATCCTTCCTTGCAGATAGTAGGCCCACAGGGAGGTGTATCCCCGTTGTGGAGATGCTGGCAAACTGACATGTGGCGGGAGGGATTTTTCCTGGAGTCGGTTCCTCATTTGTCGTATGAGGTGACTGAGGTAGTTAAAAGGGTGGTGAGATTTTGACTGAGATGATTTTTTAAAATTATTTACTTAGCCTTTATATAATGAGGAGTGAAGTGTTCTGGCCAAGGCAGAGCACAGTTACACTTCTTCAGACATAAAATAAACATATAACAATTTAAAATGAAGATTAAACAAATTAAAGAATAAAAAAATGCATATATAAAAAACATTCATCAACAGTCAAAACATTATTTTTAATAACTTGCTGCACTCAGTGAGACCATGTCCTGAAAATTCAGGTAATTCAGACTTCCTTCTCTTCGTTCTACGTGGAAGAACAAATTTATGTAAGAAGAATGTGCGGTGACCTCTGACCAGGTATACACACAGTTTTCTCCAGCCAGATGCTTTTTAAATGATAGGGTAGATTAGAAAAATAAGGTGAGAGACATAACCTTTTAATAAAAGAATGTTTGTTCAGGTTGTTTGTCAATTTTGCTGATTATTATTTTTTTTCAGAGGGCGCTTTTATAAACACTTTACCAATTAATTACTTGTGAGTGCTGCAATTATTTCGTTTTTATGTACACAGTCATTTCCCTGTTAAGGCTCGTTTAATTTTATCCTCAATCATGAAACACTTTGAAAAGTCTGTTTTAATATGAGCTTGATTAATAACAATGATTTAGATATCACCACCAATGACGGTTTACAGGTACTGTGATGATATAATGATGACATAATGACACATTAAGTCAGTTGCTGTTCGATCCTCGATGATGCAACACAATCGGTTAAATTGCACCTCCTCTTTTCATTAACAGTAATGGAGTGGTACTGACATGCAAACAGGTGATAAGGGGCATTTTTACATCCATTTATGTTGAACTGTGAGAGTATAAATAGAGCTTGTGCATAGTCACCCAGTTCCTCAGTGACTGAGATTTATGAAACAGGACCATTATTATGCACTGCTTTATCAGTCTTACAAAATGAATGTGCATGTGTATTTATGTTTCAGTTTTATGCATCAGGTCCCTGGTTGTAGAAAGGTGGACCAGCTCTTTAGCCTCACAATTACATCATTTCTGGATGTCGGGCTGTGTCAATGCTGTGCCCTGTCATCAATGATGTAACTTTTTATAGAGACACTCAATGTGCAGCCAATGAATTGAGAGTGTTGGGTTCACTGGCCTGAAGATTGCATGTCTGCTCTTTGCTGATGACTGGAAACTATCAAAAATAGGAAAAATCTTTTAAAATGTTTTCTTTGACGAAAGCAATTCCTAAATTCATGGCCGTGTCCAATCCAATCGCAGACTTCATATCTTTTCTAAGGAGAACTGAAAACTTGATTCCTCAATTGGCACTTCCTGTACCTGTGTTAAGCATGTAGCCTACAGGACACTGCCTGTATCCATGACAACGCCTGCCCACTTCAATAGTCACTGGCTAGCTAGTTTTCTGTAAAGCACATAAAAAGACAGCTGTTCAGTTTTAGCTTCGATGAGTCAGAGGCCTTGAGTGTGTCAGTGGAGGAGAGGAAATTCAAAGCTAACAGGCTAGGGTCAGTGTTAGCATCTCCAACAGGCTAACCTTAATTTGAGCTTTTCTAACGGTTACGGTTTGAGCAAAAATTAAATCATAATACTTTGTGTTCATGTTGTTCCCAATCATTAATGTCATTACCTTTCCACCTAACAACAGTGGTGCTGCCATTGGACTTTTAACTTGGTAAATCCTTCAGTTAGGACGGTTCTGTATTCGCTAAATTCCTTAAGATTTTTACCTGAGTGCAGTTAGAAAGTCTGTGATATTAAATGTCTTAAATGTCATCCTAAACTGAGTTCTCTTCAATGCTTTTCTTCAATGCTGAGTGTGTTGCAACAGAGGGAGCTTTGTATTGAAAGGAACCATTTGAGATGGCTCAGGCAGCTGATCCAGATACTGCTCTGAAGCCTCCCTTGAAGGTATTTCAGGTAGGAAGAGACCCAGGGGCAGACACACGATATGGGACGGCTAACTTAGCCTGGAAAGAGCTCTTTGATGTGGCTGTAGAGAGGGATTTCTCTATTTACTGTAGTGTTAGTCAACCTAAGAGTGTATTAATATTCCGTAATGGTTTTAAAATGTCACTTATTACGTTGTCAAGTTATATGTATCTATCATAAGTTGATAATCTAATAAGTAAGTTAATTTGATGGGATCTTTATCTAACAATTTATTGTGGTGTTATTACATTCTCAACTTTTTAATGTGCTGCTTTTATTTTGTGTGTACTGTATTTCCTCTAAGTGCTGTCTACCTGTCTTCATTTTGTCTGCCTGCCTGCTTTTTCTTGTCTGAATGAAAGTGATAGCTTGGTTGTTTGGCCGCCTTGGGAAACACTCAAGATTCCCAGCAATCAGCAGAAAGGCAATGCCGTGTATTAGATCTCATTCTGGCTTCTATCCCTGCCTTGCTGTATTTCGACACAGACAGGTTATACAGGAGTAGACCAGACATGCTCCACAACAGCATTACTCAACCTCTTGACCAGCGCAGTTCACAAACACACACACATACTCACACAGCTAATGGAACTGGCCATAAGCCAGGTACCTGTGATGGTCAATGCAGCTTTGTTTAGCTCCGTTGTTAAATTGATTTTTAGGTTCCGAGTCACAAGGCATTGGCAGCGAGCTGACCCTCTTCTGACAGAGATGCAGGGGAGAGAGAGAGCGAGAGGGAGGGAGGCATACTATACAACATAACTTTCTTTCACTCCATCACTGGCACACTCAGTGCTGCCAGTTTCCCTCTTGTGAGTTTGTCCTCTTCAAATGAGTGTCCTTTGAAGATCGTCCTACTCCATCTTCTTTTCATTTTCTCATTTCATACCCCACTATGTCTCCCTGCTCATCATCCTCGCTGTATTTTCTCAGTTTCACTCTCATTCTAAGCTGTGATTAGAAGTTACCAGACACCAAACAGTGCATCCATCTGGTCCACACGTCAACATCTGGAGAGGGTGTTGGCTGCTTTGACATGGGGGAAGAGACACACACATCTCTCACATCTTGCAGATTAATTGTATGTGTGTGTTGTGTTTGTTTGCTTATTTGTGTTTCAGTGCATCTCGCTCAAACTCTTTCTCCCCTCCCTTTCTCTCATCCGCTAGCAGCTAATTATTGTCCCGCTTAATTACCAGTAACACAGCAGTCCAGCCGGCTTCAGCTTTAAAGAACTATTCAGCACTCCATTCCGATACCTGATTGAACTCGGCTAAATGGAAAAGTTGCTGGAGAAAACGCTTTAGTCACACAACATTTTGTTTCATTTCTTTTCTAATATGTCTCTCACTGTCTGGTTACTTGAAGATAACAGACATTTGAATTTGTTTTGGGGATATCATGAAAAAATAAAAATAACAGGTTTTGAAATGGAAAAAGGCAGCAAGACGGCGAGGGGAGAATTGTTCCATGGCTTGCACACATACACGTTCACTACCCTTGTTGGATCCATAAAGGCAATAAACCAATAGGACTATACACATCTCCTGACCTTCAGCTCCAATTAGGCCCTGAAGAGAGATGGGTGAACTTTTCAACCTTACGTCTTGTCTATTGATACTCCAATCGGGTTGGTGTGAAGACAGGGGGATCAGCAAGTCGATATTCAAGTTCACTGTTGTGCAGGAGCTTAAGTTTCAATTTCCGTCACAAAACTTTAAAAGTTTTTTGACATCTCTGAAAGGACCTCCTAGTCCCATATGGAAGAGTCGCAGTTCCATTTTCCATCCCATTCTCACAGTTGATTGAAGACCGACGACAGAAAATGACGGAAATATAAGACAATAAAACCAAGGTGGTTATCCACTATACTACTGGCATTGGAGTGTATTCTAAAGATAAAAAATTTAACACACAGCAGAAGTGACCACACAGTGTAATAAAACGGAAAGGCTGCTCTCTTAAACTTGTTGATGAAGGACACTGTAGCTTCAATTTTTTTTTACTGTGATCCAAGAGCAGTCATAGATCATAATTCATTCACACATTTGCTCCACACAATGACCGGATTTAAGAGGCATAATTTCACATGAATCACTTTTTTCAACTATACAGTAGACCTTTTAGGAGAAAAGAAGAATCCTAAAGAAGCGACCTAGTCCAGCAAACAGATATGTTGTATGAGGTTTTAAATGAGTAATTGTTCTTTTTCGCAGCGATTGGACCATGTTAGAATAGCCAGGCCTTGAACTCTGCTCAGTAGTGCTGCGGGCTTGTCCTGACGGTGTACCTGCTACTGTGAGGGCATTGATTCAGCGTCCTCTGGTAAATACCAGGTCGCTACACATGCACTCCATCAGGCAGGGGTCAATCACAGCCCAATGGGGAAATGATGATAGGACAGAGTCCACCTCTGTCTCTCTGTATTAGTGCAATTGTGTGTTGAGCTATCAGGTATGCTATCAGTGTCCTCAAGTCATTGATTGGTCCCCAGTGTCAAGACGCAGTCATTGATTTTTTTTGCCAGGTCACAGAGGAAACTCTTGTCTCAGCGGGGGCTCTTAGGTTACTCATTTGTGTACACATGTACACACACACATGCAGTCATTCAGAGGCACACACCCTGCTTAACATTTAGTTCTACGCATAGTCCTACTTGATAGATATGATGAACAGGAGACATGACAACTTGCCAAATTAGATGGTAAACCTGGAAACCTCAGTATATAAACAGTGAACAGTTGCAGTTGATTTCATTGGCAGCTATTTTAAACCAAATCCACAAACTTTCCCAATAATTGATGCCAGTCGACGAGCATTTCTAAAACTGTCTAAATCCCCAGTTGCTAGATACATTTTTGCTTCTTACATTTGGACTGGTATGGTGCTGCACATCTGCTGTTGTTCTTATCGAAGAAACAGTCATATGTTGAATGTTGACCAGGGAGACACAGGCCCGCTTCTGGAGCCAGGCCTGCAGCTGATGGGCAACAGTCCCATGGCTACATGGTCTACAAATGTCTGCCAGGCACAGCTCCAAGTAGCAGCGTGTTGAGCCTCAAAGAGATGCATATGCATCTGCTCCCATGTCCAACCACCAACAGACAAAGACAGAGGCCTTCTTGGACTAAACAGTTCTACACATGCTGCTGGCTCTGGAACCAAATGTCATGACAGGGAAGTGTACTGAGGAATATATTAAGTACTGGCCTACATTAGGTCTTAGGACACTATTAACCTGGTCCCATATCTCAGCATCACTGTTGCTTATAACCTAACCTAACCGAAAATTAACGATACACGGACTTACAGACTGGCTACACTGAACACAGACGAGAGAGAATTCAAAGGGAAGTGGAAATGCTAGAAGCAATCAGGGCTTTTGACCCGGAGAAAACAAGAGAGTAAGATTCATGGAAAAATTCAGGTTCAGCAGTCTCTCCTGCCTGGCCTTCGAGATGCTGGACAGGAGCCTTTAGGACCTGATGAAGGAGAGGGAGTGGATGTCAATGAGTCTTCATGAAATTTGCCCTGTAATCCACCAGCTACTCATAACATTTAAAGCCCTGAAGGGTATTGGCATCCTTCACACAGACGTGAAACCTGACAACTTAATGCTTGTCAATCACAAGGATCAGCCCTAGAGGGTGAAGCCCTCCTGTGAGCAAAGTGAAGGTTGGGATGACCATGTAGGCTAGTGCATACAGGGCTCCAGAGGTGACCTTGGGCCTCCCCTTGTCTGAAGCTGTTGATATGTTGGTAGTCGGATGGCGTTCCTTTCCTTTGGTCTCAACCTCTCACATGAAAACTGCATATCATTGGATGAAAGCAATGGTGCACCTGCTAGGTCAGCTAGAGTACCACTTGCTGAGTGCTGAAACAAAACCTTGCAGTTTACATTCAGAGGGTGGAAGAATTTCAACCTTTAAATTTCAACAGGCTCTTCAGCAGCCACCAACTTTCATGATGAGGTCAGAGACACCACTTCCCCCACCAAAGAAGAGTCATGTGCTGCTCCTACTTCCAATAATGACAATACAGTTACTGATTGTCTGCCAATTGACAGTAATACTTATGAAGACAGAGTTTCAACTGTCGCTGGCTCAATGGATGGAGCTGCAGCCTCCATTTCTTCAAATGACGCAGTTACAAATACATTGTGAGAGCAGCAAGGTCATGTGGCATTTACAAAGACGTAGCAAAGTCTAAAAGTCAGGCCTCAATGGATGAAATTTGATTAATCTGCAGTCTGTTTTGAAGATTTGGTTGTGAATTTCCTAAAGAATATAAATTAAGTTGAGAACACAAATATTTTTAACTGTATTGATAGTAAAATATTAACCAGCTATTCTAATATGATTAATTAGATACCTATAAATATTATTTAGAACATTCTTTATTTGGATTTCTATTTTTAAAAAAGGTTTATCACTTGCTTAAAGTCATTGATTTTTTAAAAGTTATTCCATACTGCAGGGTTTCTACGCAGTATGAAGAAGCATGGAAGGTTGTCTGAGGGCTGGCTTGACAATCCCAAATATAAAGGTTGGCTAAGGTTTCCAAATGTCAATCCAGACTACGTAGTACGTAGACAGTCAGAATGTAACATAAATTATAACAGTATTAAAAACTATTTATTTTCATAATAAACATCTAGCTCTTGGTACTCAGAAGTCAGATATGGTCACAGAGAAGTCTGGAAATTTGAGTCTGAAAAAATATGGGATTGTGAAATGGAAAATGTGAAATCACCCTGGGGATTGTGCAGTTTCTGTAGTTCTTCATTGCTCCCAAACTTAAAAGCCCAAAGTCAGAGTGCAGGGTTTTTAGATCTGGGGTAACCTAAGGCTTGTTGGGAAAACACCACATCCTCATGGTAAACACTGTTGCTTTCAACACAGAATTTCATGTACTGTCACTGTCTTTTAATATGTAAGGCCATAAGGCTCCTCTGCATGCATTTCACAGAAGAGCATCTTATACAACCAGGAGATTACTTTTATTGCTTTTTCTTTAGCCAACACATGTTGTCCAGAGCTTCTTTAAATAAAAGAAAGAGATGTGTTGTCCAGTTGGCTGTCACAGACAGGGATGTACTTGTCAAACTTGCACACTGTCAGTCCAACTTTGATAAAACACTGACCTTAGACTATGCACTAATGGGACATTTTGTTATGGTCTGGTTGACGACACTCCCAGGGCAGTTATTGGCCAACGGCATCAAGCTATTGCCTTCAAACAGGAAGTTTGAGTATTGTTAAAGAAACAAGTGGGGTGCCATGGTCACACAGCTCAGACCCATGGGGTCCTTGTTCAAAAAGCAGGCGACCTGACAGACTGCCTATGACAGAAAGATGGAGGAAGGGGTCCTCACAGCCAGCTTAGCTGCTCTTTTAATTGGTTTTAATGAATTTTTAACGAAATCAAGATGGATTTAAATCATGTTTTTTAACTTTTATGAGAAAAGGCAGTGGCATGACATGAAGTGACTCGGTGCGTGTCTGTATGCCTGCATGCATATTGTATATTTGCATATTCATGTGTCAGCATCAGCTACATGTATAATCTGTACATGCCTGCTGTTATGCACATCATCAGATTTACTGCAGTCCACAGTGTTTGAGGGAGTGCAATAAAGGCAGCAGCAGGGGGGACTGAGTGCCCTGTGCAGGTGGCCGTAGCTGTCCTCTCCCACTGCTCAAGAGGAAGCTGCTCTCTGAAGGAATAAATCTTTTATTTGGTTTGTTGTATTTTTAACCAAGGGCTCCTGGTCACGCAACAAAGCCTTGCTCCCATCCTCTCTCCCCTCCTCTGAGCAACACACCACATATTACCTTACACTGTCGTGCAAGTGAAGACACGATCACATTTCTACTGGCAAGTAGCCATTTCCTTCAGAAATGACCTAATAGGGATTTTTTATATTTCTTTCAGAGGTTGCTCATTCTTCTGGCAGTCAAAGTAATATTTATCTTTGGGCCTAATATTTTTCGATGCATTTTTACATACAGTATATTAATTAAACACGTTATTGTAATCATATTAAAAATCGTCAATCTTGAACCATTACTTTCTGATTTAAGTTTAAGAAAGACTTTTATCTGGAACACCTGCATTCCTCTGACATTACGTACTAGATCTTGGTTGGCTAGACAGCTGCGCCCCATCATAACCTAAAAAGCTCATCCCATTAGCTCATTCTTACCTCACCTCCCCTCTTTGTTACCAAGGGACGATGACTAAGATGCAGTCAGACACAGAGACTGGGGTGCTACAGATGAGTCCAGGCATTATGTGTGTGTGGTGGTGAGGTTTTAGCTGTGTGAGGACACGCAGAAGTGAAAGTAGTGACTCAGATGAGATGAGAGGACCAGAGGAAGAAGGAAGATGAGTCAGGCTGTTGACAACGATTCTCTCACTCACAACACCATCAACCGTCGATCCTTGCCCTGTGGTGTATGATAGCGGGATGTTTGTGTGCGTGAGAGTGTTTAGTGTTTACATGGGACCGCAGTGGGACTCTGTCCAGATGCTTGTTTCACCGTATGTGACCTCATCAAGAGAGCAGGAGGGTTAAACCAGGATCGCAGCACACAGCAATAGTTAATGCTGTTAGCATGCTGTAATGTTAACTTTAATTTAGACAAAACTCATTTAACGCATCTTACCTATCTGTGTGGTAGATGTTTTAGTGTCTTTCAGCTCATTGTTTTGGTTTTCCACTTGCCAACTTCACTGTTTTGGCTGACCCTCGCTGCTCTCACAGTGTCGTATCCAGACATGGTCACATACTAAAGGTTTTTGCTCACCCTGTGGTGACTTTTACAGACACATGTTACGCTTTCAACTAACTCCAGTGTGGACCCATCTGCTGCAAGGTCAGGAGGTGTAGTCTAAAGATCAAGAAAGTCTGTGAAGGGAAGAGTCGGGGTGAATGGATAGCTTAAACACAGGACTTTCACTCTGGAGAATGTGCTTCATGTCCCAAGTGAAACCAAAAGTCAGCGCCAACTTATTTTAACTAAGTGAAATACTTATTTACTTAACATAACCTCACACACGTAACATATGACCCTAACCTGTCCCTTAACCTAGGTGCCCAATACTAACCAAATAGTGATGTTAGAGTGGCTTTCTGAGACGCAGAGGGACTTTAGAAAACTTTGGCATTTGACGACCTGGGAATGAAAACAGGTTGTGTTTTCAGCCAAAAAAAGGTCCAAAAACCCACAAAACTACCTGCCCATCACCAAACAGCAGGCAGACAAAAGACAGAACATCGTGGAGTATTTAGCAGCTAGAGTGTGAGACATTTCCCTCAGCAGTTGGTAGAGAGC